>NW_026526843.1:60630217-61347519 GCF_024362965.1 Panthera pardus
CCCAAAAGGATATCCAGTGTTTGACATAAACCACACTGTATGTACAGTTTAGATAGAGCAAGCCACTCTTAACCGTTCTGGGAATGATGTGAACCCACCTCAAATCCAAGTTCTTAGGTGCCAGCCAAGTGCCAAACTTGCAATTAGACCTGTCCAAGGATAGCATTTTCAGGTTTTCTATGTTAACTCTTTTATGCACATGTGTATTTATATATTTTAAAATATTTAAATGCCTTAGACATTTATTTTTAATTTTTTTAACTTTATTTTTTTATTTTATTTTAAGAGGGAGAGTGAGAGAATATAAGCAGAGGAGGGCAAGAGAGAGAATCCTAAGCAGGCTCCGCTTTGACAGAGTGGATCCCAATGTGGGGCTCGAACTCATGAACTCTGAGATCATGACCTTAGCCAAAACCAAGAGTCAGATGCTTAACTGACTGAGCCACCCAGGCACCCCATTGTTTTAGATATTTAGATCTTTAGTAATAGCATATATTCAAGCCATAAATTGAGTCACTTTATGTATTTTTTATACTCTTTTTAAAAAATGTTTATTATCTTAGAGAGAGAGAGAGAGAGAGGCAGGCAGGAGCAGAGAGAGAGGGAGACACAGAATCTGAAGTAGACTCTAGGCTACAAAATGTCAGCAGAGAGCCTAATGCAAGACTTGAACCCACCGAGTGTGAGATCATGACCTGAGCTGAAGTCAGACACTTAACCGACTGAGCTATCCGGGTACCTATTTATACTATTAATAGAGACAACTTTTAAGGGAAGAAAACTGTCAGAAAAGAAGATGGAAGTAGTTAAGCTGAGTTAGAAGAAAAAGTAAATTTAAAATTGACATATTAGTATTATCCTTTTCTAAAAACATAAGCCCAACAACTACAGGAAAAAGAAAGCATGTCTCTGGAGGCAAGGGAAATAAAAGCAAAAATGAACTTTTGGGACCTCATTAAGATAAAAAGCTTCTGCACAGCAAAGGAAATAATCAACAAAACTGAAAGGTAACCGATGGAAGGGGAGAAGATATTTGAAAATGACATATCTGATAAAGGGTTAGTATCCAAAATCTACAAAGAACTTATGAAGCTCAATAACCCAAAAAATAAATAATCCAGTGAAGAAATGGGCAGGAGATATGAATAGATGCTTTTCCAAAGAAGACATCCAGATGGCTAACAAACACATGAAAAGATTATCAATATCACTCATCATCAGAGAAATACAAATCAAAATCAGAAGGAGGTACCACCTCACACCTGTCAGAATGGCTAAAATTAACTCAGGAAACAAGATATACTGGCGAGGATGTGGAGAAAGGGGAACACTTTTACACTGTTGGTGGGAATGTAAACTGGTGCAGCCACCCTGGAAAACAGTATGGAGGTTCCTCAAAAAAATTTAAAAAGCTACCCCATGACCCAGCAATTGCACTAGGAATTTATCTAAAGGATACAGGAGTGCTGATTTGAAGGGGCACATGCACCCCAATGTTTATAGCTGCACTATTGACAATAGCCACAGTATGGAAAGAGCCCAAATGTCCATCGACTGATGAATGGATAAAGAAGATGTGGTATGTATATATACAATGGAATATTACTCGGTGATGAAAAAGAATGAAATCTTGCCATTTGCAACAATATGGATGGAACTAAAGGGTATTATTATGCTAAGTGAAATAAGTCAGAGAAAAATAAATATCCTATGATTTCACTTGTGTGTGGAATTTAAGAAACAAAACAGATGTATATAGGGGAAGGGAAGAAAAAATAAGATAAACACCGAGGGAGGAAAACCATAAAAGACTCTTTGTTTTTAAGTGTTTGTTTATTTTTAGAGAAAGAGCAAGAGAGCACATGTGGGGGAGGGTCAGACAGGGAGACAGAAACCAAGCGGGATCTGAGCTTTCAGTTCAGAACCTGACATGGGACTTGAACTCACGAACTGTGAGTTCATGACCTGAGCCGAAATCAAGAGTCAGATGCTTAACTGAGCCACCCAGGTGTCCCAAGAGACTCTTAAGTACAGAGAACAAACTGAGGGTTGCTGGAGGGGAGGTGGTTGGGGTAATGGGCTAAATGGGTGATGGGCATTAAGGAGGCCACTTGTTGGGATAACCACTGGGTGTTATATGTAAGTGATGAATCACTAAATTCTACTCCTGAAGCCAATACTATACTGTATGTTAACTAACTTGAACTTAAATGAATAAATAATTAATTTAAAAAATGAAAGCATGAAAAGAAATTTAGTTTGATATTTTTGTATATTGAGAACAAAAATGAGTTTTGAAGTTCCAGATCTCACACAAACACAGCAGTATTAAGATATGCAAATTCACAACAAAGTCCAGGACCAACTGTTTTCACTGCTGAATTATACCAAACATTTAAGAAACAATCCCAATCCGTCTCAAATTCTTCCAAAGAATAAAAGAAGCGGGAACACTTCAGACTCATTTTACAAAGCCAGCATTACCGTGATACCAAAACCAGACAAGGAAACTATAAGAAAAGAAAATTACAGGCCAATCTCCCTGATGAACATAGATGCAAAAATCCTCAACAAAATATTAAAACACCACATTTCATAATACATGAAACATTTTTTTTTTAATTTTAGAGAGCATAAACAAGGGAGAGGGTCAGAGGGAGAGTGAGAGAGAACCTTAAGCAGGCTCCACACTCCACGCAGAGCCCAACACGAGGCTTGATCCCACAACCCTTGGATCATGACCTGAGCTGAAATCAAGAGTAAAATGGTCAACTGACTGAGCCACCCAGGTGCCCCAAGGATCCTGTGCCCATTTTTAAATGAGATTTTTTCTGTTTCTTATTCAGTTGCATGAGTTCTTTATAAATTTGGATATTAAAACCTTACCAGATACACAATTTGCAAATATTTTCTCCCATTCTATAGGTTGCCTTTTCATTTTGTTAATGTTTCCTTTGCTGTGAAAAACTTTTTAGTTTGATGTAGTTACACTCATTTATTTTTGCTTTTCTTGCCTTTGGCTTTAGTGTCAAATCCAAAAAATTAATACCAAGACCAATGTCAAGGAGCGTATTGCCTATGCTTTCTTATGTTCAAGTCTTCAATCCATTTTGACATTTGTTGTGTATGGTGTGGCAGCAATCCAATCTCATTCTTTTGCATGTGAATGTCCAGTTTTTCCAGTACTATTTATTAAAGAGATTGTCCTTTCCTCATTGTATATTTTTGGGTCCTTTGTCATAAATTAATTTACTATATGTGCATGGATTTATTTCTGGATCTCCTTATTCTGTTCCATTGATTTATATGTCTGTTTGTATACCAGTACCAAATTTCTGATTACTACAGCTTGGTAGTATAGTTTGAAATCAAGAAGCATGATGTCTCTATCTTAGTTCTTCTTTTTCAAGTTTGCTCTGGCTATTTGGGGTCTTTTGTGTTTTCATATGAATTTCAGGATTGTTTGTTCTGGTTAAAATGCCAATGGAATTATGATACGGATTGCACCAAATATATAAATTGCTTTGGGTCATATGTACGTTTAAAAATATTATTCCAATCCATAAGCGTGGAATATCTTTCCCTTAATTTGTGTCTCTTTCAATTTAACAATGTCTTATAGCTGTCAGTATACAGGTCTTGAACTTCCTTGGTTAAATGTATTCTTAGGTATTTTATTATTTTTGATGCAACTGTAAATGGGAATGTTTTCTTCATTTCTTTTCCTAATAGTTCATTAGAAGTATGTGAAAACACAATTTTTGTATGTTGGTTTTTATCCTACAAATTTACTGAATTCATTTATTCTAACAGGTTTTTGGTGGCATCTTTAAGGTTTTCTCTATGTAACATCATGCCACCTACAAATAGAGACAGTTTTACTTCTTCCTTTCTGATTTCAATGCCTTTCATTTCTTTGTCTTGCCTCATTGATCTGGGTAGGACTTGCCACAGTATGTTGAATAGAAGTGATGATAGTGGGCATCCTTGTCTTGTTCCTGAACTTAGAGGAAAAGCTTTCAACTTTTCACCATTGAGGGTGATGTTAGCTGTGGGTTTTTCATATGTGGCATTCATTACATTGAGGTATAGTGTTTCTGTATCTACTTTGTTGAGAATTGTTATAAATGGATGCTGAATTCTGTCAAATTCCAATTTCATGTCTATTGAGATATTATGATTTTTAGACTTCATTTGGTTAATATGTTGTGTCATATTATTTGATTTGTGTGTTGAACCATTGTTGCATCCCTGGACTAAATCCCATTTGATCATAGTGTATTATCCTTATAATGTATTGTTTATGGGCACCTTTCTTGACTTATTTCACTTGGCATAATGCCCTCAAAGTACACCATGATCCCAGGACTGTGGGATCAAGCCCTGTGTTGGGCTCTGCAAGGAGCATGGTGCCTGCTTGAGATTCTCTCTCTCTCTCTGTGTCTCTCTCTGTCTCTCTCTGTCTCTCTCTCTCCCTCTCTCTCTCTCCCCCTTTGTCCCTCTCCCCTGCTTGTACTCTCTGTCTAAAAAAAATTAAGGGGCGCCTGGGTGGCTCAGTCGGTTGAGCGTCCGACTTCAGCTCAGGTCACGATCTCGCAGTCCGTGAGTTCGAGCCCCGCGTCGGGCTCTGGGCTGATGGCTCAGAGCCTGGAGCCTGCTTCTGATTCTGTGTCTCCCTCTCTCTCTGACCCTCCCCCGTTCATGCTCTGTCTCTGTCTCAAAAATAAATAAACTTTAAAAAAATTAAAAAAAAATTTAAAAAAATTAAAAAATTAAAAATTAAAAAAATTAAAAAATGGGCACAGGATCCAAATAGAAATTTTTTTTCCAAAGAACATATACAGATGTCCAAGAGACACATGAAAAGGTCCTCAGCATCACTCATCATCATGGAAATACAAATAAAAACCACAGTAAATTATCAAGTCACACCTATTAGAATGACTATTATCAAAAAGACAAGAAGAAAACAGGTGTAGGAAAGGATGTGGAGAAAAGTGAAACCTGTACAATGTTGGTAGAAATGTAAATTGGTGCAGCCACTGTTGAAAACAAAATGGAGTTTCCTTAAGTAATTAAAAAAAAAACCCTGCCATATGACCCAGGAATTCTACTTCTGGGTATTTATCCAAAGGAAATAAAACCACTAAGTCAAAAAGATATCTTTACCCTAATGTTCATTGCAGCATTATTTACAATAGCCAAGACATGAAAACAACCTGTGCCCATTGATGGATGAATGGGAAAAGAAAATGTAGAATGCATGTACAATGGAATCTTATTCAGCCACAAAGAAAGAAGGAAGTCCTGCCATTTTCCACAACATGGATGTACTTTGAGGTCATTAAAACTTAGCAGTGAAATAAGTCAGAGAAAAGCAAATACTATATAATCTCACTTATGTTTATGTGGAATCTTAAAAAAAAAAAATGCTCATAGATACAGAGAACAGATTGGTGATTGCCAGAGGTGGGATGTTGGGAGGGAGGTAGGCAAAATGGGGAAGGTGGTGAAAAGGTACAAAATTTTGGTTATAAAATAAGTCCTAGGGATGTAATGCACACCATGGTGCCTATAGTTAATAATACTGTATTGTATATTTGAAAGTTCTTAAGAGAGTAGATCTTACATGTTCTCATTGCAAGAAAAAAATGTGTAGCTGTGTGGTTATGGATGTTAGCTAGTAAAAAAAAAAACTTGGAAAGTGTGTGAGATTGCATATAATAGTATATTTATCACATTGGTGTTTATATTATTGAAGAATTAGAAACAAACTAAATACCCAGCAATCATGGATATTAACTGATCCGTGTTCTCAAACTTCGGTCACTTCTGTATCTTCTCTGTTTTGCTCTATTGGAAGACCACGTGAACTATTTCATATTTTTCTATAAATTTACATTTAACTTTATCCCTGGCCAAAGCTATTATAGCAAGAAAAGTGTGAATCCATAAGTAAAATGAAGATACTTATGTGTGTGTTACATCTAAAATCATTTTATGTACTATGAGGAGCATAGGAAAGCCCTGGTTAATGGTACATACAACACAGCATTCAGAAATGATGATGCAGTTATGTATTTAATGAATTAAGCTGTTTTTATTTTTCAAAATACTGGGTGAAAACACAGTATACACATGTACTTTTGTAGTAAACTTATATTGTAATATATTATTTACTTGGAATACTATATGCTATAATAATGGTGGCTCAATTATGTAATTATGGGCAAATTTTTAAACTTCATTCTAATTTCCTAACATATTAATCATGTTTTCTAATTATAATTTAAAAAATAAAGTATAAATTATTTTATTTCTTAAAAAATAATTATAAAAGTTCTTAAATACCGTTAAAAATAGGTTAATTGGGGAAACTTTTTAAAATGGCTGTACTTTCTCCCTTTCTTTGCCAATATTTACTCTTGCTCTTTGCCTTTGCCACTATTTAATTTTGCTCTGTTTAAAACAGGCCATTCAGAGAGGCAATATAGAAGTTGCAAGAATACATGCTGAAGATGCAATCCTCCAGAGGAACCAAGCAATTAATTTTTTGAGAATGAGTGCTAGAGTTGATGCTGTGGCAGCCAGAGTTCAAATTGCAGTAACAATGGGCAAGGTAAGGCTTAATATTTGTAAATAATAGGAACTATTGATTTACGTTCAATGTGTATTTTGAATTGTCAGATAGCTACATCTATTAGTGCTGATAAAGGCCTTCATGGTCAGGAGAGACATAGTCAAAGTGGTTAGTGCAGAAAATGATTTTGAAAGTGGCTTTTAAAAACTAAGGTCTAATTAATTGTCTTCCAATGAAGAGTCAATAAAAGATGGTCAGTGCCAGACAAGAAATACATATTGTATTTTTACTGTTAAGGAAAGGGTAGACAAATTTCATAAGTTGATCTGTAAGTAATATATTTAAAAGACTGAATAAATTTTGAGACCACTTATAGGATGCTCAATCTTTTTTTACACTCCCAATAGGTAACTAAGTCTATGGCAGGTGTAATCAAGTCTACTGATGCTACATTGAGGAGTATGAATCTTGAAAAGGTAAAAAAAAATCATTTGATGTTAAGATAGCATCTTTTCAGTGTAAGTTTTTCTTATGACCATATTTCTATTTACAGATTTCTGCCCTGATGGACAAATTTGAACACCAGTTTGAAACACTTTATGTTCAAACACAACAAATGGAAGACACAATGAGTAGCAACAGGTAAGAAGACTTTCTCTACTTCGGATAACTTTTTAAAATAACCCAACATAAAAATATAAAGGCTTTTGAGCCTAAATCATCTCCAGAATGTGCGCTAAACATAGTGTCTCCCCAAAATGTAAGTAAGAAAAGTACGCTCTGCTCCAGATTCCTGAGGACATGTTGGAAGATGACATCCCTTATCCTGTTTTGAAATTCTAAGAATTATACTAGATCAGATGTCTCAAAAGTATAGGACTTGGTTCTACCTTGCTTCCAGTGGTATTTTTTGGTGAAGGCATTGCATTAGAGGCTCATTGAGGTTAGTGGGTATTAGGTATTATCCTAATCCTCAGCTAATTAATCTCATTGCAAATACTCTTCTGCTTCCTTATGTACTTTTTTGGAGTGTTATTTATGCACAAGTCACAGGTGACCAAATAATAAATTGCAAGATCAATTATTTGTCATAAAGCCAAGATATTTTCAAAACCTGCAACTTAGAGATCTGCTACAAAAAAATTAAAATTTGAAACTAGTTTCCATGTGACATGAGCAAGCAACAAAGTTTTGTGAAATTTAAATATCCATATAGAAAATTTCTTTCATTATCCCTTTTTTTTTGATCCCAGAATCTATCACATAGTCAATCAAACGAACAAAGAACTTGTTACCATTACTTCGTTTGCTAACATGGAAACAATATTAAAAATCTAGTAAATTTAGGGGCACCTGGGTGGCTCAGTCGGTTAAGCATTCGACTTCGGCTCAGGGCATGATCTCGAGGTCCATGAGTTCAAGTCCCACATCGGGCTCTGTGCATACAGCTCGGAGCCTGGAGCCTGCTTCAGATTTGTATCTCCCTCTCTCTCTGCCCCTCCCACGCTCATGTTCTGTCTGTCAAAAATAAGTAAACATAAAAAAAAATTTTTTTAAATCTTGTAAATTTACAAGACAGATTAGGAAGAAAACAACCAACCATCCATCAAAATTTTATTCTATATAACTCTTTTCACAGAGGTAAATAATAAGAGAACATGCCTATATTTAGGTTGTAGAGTTAAGAAAAAGAAAGAATTCATGTGTATATGTTATAGGGAGTATATATTTAGACATTTTATATCTCCTCTAAAGCCTTGTTCCCCCAAGTGTGGTTCAAGAATTAGGAACATCTGTATCATCTGGGACCTCTTTAGGAATGTAGAAATTCAGACCCTATCCACAGATGTATTGAATCAGAATTAGTTTAACAAGATTCTCAGTGATTTTTATGCACCAAGTTTTGGAAGCACTGTCCTAGAGTTTCTGATTCTTATTCAAGTTCCTTGAGTTGATCTGCAGATGATTTTATGATCAGTCAAGTTTAGGAAACACAAGTGAGTTGGAAAAATGACTTGGAAGTCAGGACCCTTGGATTTCTGATCCCTATTCTACCACTAATTAACTTTGGGACCTTAAGATAGATACTCAGTACCTTGGGCTTCAGTTTCCTTAGCTATAAAATGTAGGGGTTGGATATGATGATATATAAATGCCTTTTAGCTCTAAAAAATCTTGAGATTCATTCACCCAACATTTGCTAAGCACCTTCACCTGCTTCAGGTACTGTGCTAGGTACTGGGGACATTCAAATATATACAAAACATTCTTCATAAAAACTCAACCAAAACTTACAAAAGAAATAGAGGTATGATGGAACACACTTAGTTGCCCAAATTCTCATACCATGCTAATGAGTAGTTACAATTTAAATTGGCATAACCACTTTGGAAAGCAATTTAGTAATATCTACAGTCTGCTCTTGACATAGCAGAGTGATCCTATTAAAACAGGTCAGATCATGTCATTCTTATGCTCAAAACCTTCCCGTTGCTCCACATCTGATTCAAATTAAAAGCCAAATTCCTTGCAATGGCCTATAATACCCTATGGGATCTGCCTCACCCCCTTTTTCTGACCTTAACTTCTACTGGATCTGCCTCACCCCCTTTTTCTGAACTTATCTTCTATTACTGCTTATTACTCTGCTTAAGGACTTGGCTTCCTTGTTATTTCCCAAACACACCAAGTACATTTTTGTCTAAAATACATTACATGTGCCAGTCTGAATGTTTTTCCTCCATCTTGCAGATATCCTCATTGCCCACTCTCCTTTCAGTTCTTTATTCTGATGTCATTTTTTTTTTTGATGTCTTTCCTGATCATCCTACTTAAAAGTGCATCAACAGCGTACCCACGTGCTCTGTACTCCCTATCTGCCATCTCTGCTTTATTTTTCACCATAGTACATATCACCTTTCTAATATACCATATTGATGCATTAAAAATCAGCAACTGGCATAAAATATAGGTGCTCAATTAGTATTTCTTTTTTTTAAATGGTAAAGATTATTTATTTGAAACAAAAATTAAATTTTTCACTTGTAAAATTCTTTTTTATTATTTTATTTTTATTTTTATTTCTTAAATTTATTGTTAAGTTAGCTGACATACATTGTAGTCTTGGCTTCAGTAGATTCGTGTGATTCATCACTTACATACAACACCCAGTGCTCACCCAACAAGTTCCTCAATGCCCATCACCCATTTTCCCCACCCCAACCCCCCATCCCCATCAACCGTCAATTCCCTGTATTTAAGAGTCTCTTATGATTTACCTCCCTCTCTGTGTTTATCTTATTTTTCCTTCCCTTCCCCTACAGTCATCTGTTACATTTCTCAAATTCCACATATGAGTGAAATCATATTATATCTGTCTTTCTCTGACTGCCTTCTCTTACCATAATGCCCTTCAGTTCCATCCACGTTGTTGCAAATGGCGAGATTTCATTCTTTTTCATCGCTGAGTAGTATTCCATTGTGTATATATACCACATCTTCTTTATCCATTCATCATAGATGGACATTTGGGCACTTTCCATGATTTGGCTATTGTTGATAGTGCTGCTATAAACATTGGAGTATATGTGCCCCTTCAAATCAGCACTCCTGAATCCTTTGGATAAATTCTTAGTAGTGCTGTTGCTGGGTCATAAGGTAATTCTATTTTTAATTTTTTGAGGAACAGCCACACTGTTTTCTAGAATAGCTGCACCAGTTTTCATTTCCACCAATAGTGCAAGAGGGCTCCCCTTTCTCCACATCCTCACCAACATCTGATGTTTCCTGAGTTGTTATTGTGGACATTCTGACAGGTGTGAGGTGGTATCTCATTGTGGTTTTGATTTATATTTCCCCAATGATAAGCAATGTTGAGCATCTTTTCATTTTTTGTTTGCCATCTGGATGTATTCTTTGGGAAAGTGTCTATTCATGTCTTCTACCCATTTTTTCACAGGGTTATTTGCTTTTTGTGTGTTGAGTTTGGTAAATTCTTTATAGATTTTTGATACTAACGCTTTATCCGATATGTCATTTGTAAATATCTTCTCCCATGCCGTTGGTTTTGTTGATTGTTTCCTTCACTGTACAGAGCTTTTTATCTTGATGAGGTCCCAATAGTTCATTTTTGCTTTTATTTCCCTTGCCTCTGGAGATTTGTCTAGTAAGAAGTTGCTGCCACTTAGGTCAAAGAGTTTGTTGCCTGTTTTTTCTTATAGGATTTTGGTGGTTTCCTGTCTCACATTTAGGTTTTTCATCTATTTTGAATTTATTTTTGTGTATGGTGTGAGAAAGTGGTACAGTTTCATTCTTCTGCATGTTGCTGTCTAGGTCTCCCAGCACCATTTGCTGAAGAGATTGTCTTTTTTTTTTTCCATTGGATACTATTTCCTTCTTGATTGAAGATTAGTTGGCCATATATTTGTGGGTCCAGTTCTAGATTCTATATTATATTCCATTGGTCTTATATGTCTGTTTTTGTGCCAGTACCATACTATCTTGATGATTACAGCTTTGTAATACAGGTTAAAGTCCAAGATTATGATTCCTCCAGCTTGGGTTTTCGTTTTCCACATTACTTTGGCTTTTCAGTGTCTTTTGTGGTTCCATGCAAATTTTAGGATTGTTTGTTCTATTTCTGTGAAAAATACTGGTGCTATTTTGATTAGGATTGCACTGAATGTATAGATTGCTTTGGATAGTATCAACATTTTAATGATGTTTGTTCTTCTCATCCATGAACATGGAATGTTTTTCCATTTCTTTGTATCTTCTTCAATTTCTTTTATAAGCTTTCTATAGTTTTGAGCATACAGATCTTTTACCTATTTGGTTAGCTTTATTCCTAGGTATTTTATGGTTTTTGGTACAGTTGTAAATGGGATTGATCCCATGATCTCTTTCTGTTGCTTCATTATTGGTGTTTAAAATGCAACAGATTTCTGTACATTGATTCTATATCCTGCAACTTTGCTAAATTCATGTATCAGTTCTAGCAGCTTTTTGGTGGAGTCTTCCAGATTTTCCACATAGAGTATCATGTCATGTGCAAAAAGTTAAAGTTTGACTTCTTCTTTGCCAATTTAGATGCCTTCTATTTCATTTTGTTGTCTGATTGCTGAGGCCAGGACTTCAAACACTATGTTAAACAGCAGTGGTGAGAGTGGACATCTCTATCGTGTTCCTGACCTCAGGGGGAAAGCTCTCAGTTTCTCCTCATTGAGGATGATATTAGGTGTGGGCTTTTCATATGTGGCTTTTATGATGTGAAGGTATGTTCCTTATATCCTGACTTTCTTGAGGGTTTTTATTAAGAAAGGATGCTGTATGGGGCACCTGGGTGGCTCAGTCGGTTAAGCGTCCGACTTCGGCTCAGGTCATGATCTCACAGTTCGTGAGTTCGAGCCCCACATCGGGCTCTGTGCTGACAGCTCAGAGCCTGGAGCCTGCTTCACATTCTGTGTCTCCCTCTCTGACCCTTCCCTGCTCATGCTCTGTCTCTCTCTGTCTCAAAAATAAATAAACATTAAAAAAAAAAAAGAAAGGATGCTGTATTTTGTCAAATGCTTTTTCTGCATCTATTGACAGGATCACATGGTTCTTATCCTTTCTTCTATTAATGTGATGTATCATGTTTTATTTGCAAATATGGGACTAGCCCTGCAGCCTGGGAATGAATCCCATTTGACCATAGTGAATAATTCTTTTAATATGGTGTTGAATTAGATTTGCTAGTATCTTGTTGAGAATTTTTGCATCCATGTTCATCAGGGAGATTGGCTTGTGATTGTCCTTTTTAGTGGGGTCTTTGTGTGGTTTTAGAATCAAAGTAATGCTGGATTCATAGAATGAACTTGTCAGCTTTCCTTCCATTTCTGTTTTTTAGAACAGCTTCAGAAGAATAGGTATTAACTCTGCTTTAAATATCTTATAGAATTCTCCTGGGAAGCTATCTGGTCCAGGACTCTTATTTGTTTGGAGGTTTTGGATAATCGATTCAATTTGTTGGCTCATTATGGGTTTGTTCAAATTTTACTTCTTCCCATTTGACTTTTTCTTTTAATGTTTATTTTTGAGAAAGAGAAAGAGAGACAGAGCATGAGCAAAGGAGGGCACAGAGAGAAGGAGATACAGAATCCGAAGCCGACTCCAGGCTCTGAGCTGTCAGTACAGAGCCTGATGGAGGGCTTGAGCCCACAGACCACGAGAGCATGACCTGAGCCAAAGTCAGATACCTAACCGAGTCATCTAGGTGTCCCCATTTGAGTTTTGATAGTATGTGAGTATCTAGGACTTTGTCCATTTCTTCCAAATTGTCCAGCTTGGTGGCATGAAATTTTTAATACTATTCTCTAATTGTATTTCTGTGTTATTGGTTGTGATTTCTCCTCTTTGATTCCTGGTTTGATTGATTTATCTGTTTGGGTCCTCTTTTCTTTTTGAGAAATCTGGCTAAGGGTTTATCAGTTTTACTTATTATTTCAAAAAACCAGCTCTTGGATTTGTTAATCTGTTCTTTTTTTATGGATTCTGTATTGTTTATTTCTGCTCTACTCTTTATTATTTCCCTTCTTCTGCTGGCTTTGGGCTGTCTTTGCTGCTGCCTTTCTAGTTCCTTTAGGTGTGAGTTTAGGTTATATATTTGGTTCCTTTCTTGCTTCTTGAGATAGGCCTGAACTGCAATGTATTTTTCTCTTAGGACTGCTTTTTTCTGCATCCCAAAGGTTTGGACTGTTGTGTTTTCATTTTCATTTCCTTCCATATATTTTTTTAAACTTCTTCCTTAATATCCTATTTTGACCCATTCATTCGTTAGTAGGATGTTCTCTAACCTCCCTCTTTAACCTCTTTAACACTTCCTCAAAGCCATTGGCTGGAAAAATAAGAGAAAATCAGCATTTTCATGAGTTTTTCCCACCAGTGGGGCTCAAAGACTGGAATTTGGGAGGTCTGAGGGCCCATCTGCGATACAGTTGTGAGGGTGCAGTCCTGCTCCTGGGGAGAAGACAGTCAAGCATCTCCAGGGCAAATAGCACAACCTGCAGATTGCTTGGGGAACTGGAAAGGAGAATATTCCCTCTTCTTGCAGTACATCTATGAGAAGTGTCATTGCCTCTAGGGACAAGGGAGTCAGTGGGTGCCATTTCACTTCCCTGCCCCTCAGCATAGGCTCACAGACACTTGGTAAGTGCCGTTAACCTAGACACAGGCTGTTTATCCTGCTTTGCTTCAAATCCCATGCCTCTCTCCTCTGGCATGTCTGCCCTTCTGGATCTAACCTGTATCACTCCCAGCATGGCTAGACCCTCTCCAAGAAGATCAGCACAGGTTTCTGGAACACCAGGTCCCTTAAGTTTGCCATTTTGAAAGTCAGCAAGCTTGGCTATGATAGAGCCCAAAGCCCTAGCGCACTATGCTGCACTAGGTAGGCAAGCAACCTGGAGACAGTGTGAAAACAGCAATTGAAAAACACAGGATACACAAAGGAAAATTATTCACTCTTCTGGGAGGGCTTCCCTGAGAGCAGCGAGCACAGATTCCCATCTCTGCAGGTAAAGTAGCTGGCTGATGCCATTTCCCTTTCCCACTTCCTCAGCACAAACCAATTTCAGTAAACAGCAAAGCCCTGTAAAATCGCAGCCTAACCTGCTTACACCAAGTCCTGCCACCTGCAGTCTACTGATACTGCTTTTCTTAGGCAGATGTTCCTAAGGATGAACAGAACAGGCATCTTCCCCAGAAGACCAGCACAATCCCCTCACTCTCATACAATACAGCCTACTTAATGTACATTTCTGCAGTGCTTCAGTTCTAGTGGAAATAACATCAAGTCTCATTTATCAAGCTGACCAGAGCACACCTAGTTAAAACTCATCACACTCTGGCCAAGGTGTAAATGCTGTCCACTGTAGGCAAGAAGAGCCTCTACAGACAACTGGCTTGAGGGATAGGACACCTGAAACACAGCATCAGTTTGCACACAGCACATACCACAGACACATGCTGAAATGCCAGGCCCTGGACATTATATGACCTGACCTCTTCTAAATTTTTTTTTTTAACGTTTATTTATTTTTGAGACAGAGAGAGATAGAGCATGAATGGGGGAGGGGCAGAGAGAGGGAGACACAGAATCGGAAACAGGCTCCGGGCTCCGAGCTGTCAGCACAGAGCCCGACGCGGGGCTCGAACTCACGGACTGTGAAATCATGACCTGAGCCGAAGTCGGCCGCTTAACCAACTGAGCCACCCAGGTGCCCCAGTGACCTCTTCTTCTAAATACCTTCCTCACAGGAGCAGGAAACATAACAGGCTTTTCTAACACAGAAGAAGTCAGAGACATAGACAAAATGCTGAGGTGGAAGAATTCATCCCCCCCAAAAACAAGAAAAGGTCACAGCCAGAGATTTAATCAAAACAGGCAAGTAATATGGTTCATGTATAATTTAAAGCAACAATCATAAAGATACTTTCTGGGCTTGAGAAAAGAATGGAAGACATCAGAAAGACCCTAACTGTAGAGATGAAAGAAGTAAAAAAAAAAAAAAAAAAAAAAAACAGGCAGAAATGCAAAATGTTCAATCTGAGATTCAAAACCGTGTGAATGTAATGACCACAAGGATGGAAGAAGCAGAAAAAATGAATAAGTGGTATACAAGAAAGAAGGGTGCCTGGGTGGCTCGGTTAGTTAAGCGTCCAACTTCAGCTCATGTCATGATCTCGTGGTTCATGAGTTTAAGCCCCATATCAGGCTCTGTGCTGACAGCTTGGAGCCTGAAGCGTGCTTCAGATTCTGTGTCTCCCTCTCTCTGTGCCCCTCCACTAGTCATTCTCATTCATTCATTCATTCATTCTCTCTCTCTCAAAAATATTTTTAAAAAGTGATATAGAATATAGAATTATAGAAAATAATGAGGATGAACAAAAGGGAGAAAAAAGAGTGATGGATCATGAGAGTAAACTTAGAAAACTCAGTGACTCCATAACATGTAATAACATTCATATCATAGGAGTCTCAGAAGAAGAAAAGAGAACTAAGGGGGCAAAAGGTTTAGTTGTTAAAATAATAGCTTACAACTTACCTAATATGGGAAAGGAAACAGACATCCAAATCCAGGAGGCACAAAGAACTCCCATAAAAATCAACAAATGCAGACCAACACAAACACATATTGCAATTAAGTTTGCAATATATAGTGATAAAAAATTCCTAACAGCAAGATAGAGGAAGTCCCTAACATACAGGGGAAGACCCCTTAGGTTAACAGCAAATCTCCTACAGAAACTTGACAAGCTAGGAGTGAGTGGCATGATATATCCAATGTGTTGAATGGGGGAAAATCTGCAGCCAATGTTACTTTATCCAGCTAGGCCATCATTCAGAATAGAAGGAGAGATGAAGCATTTCCCAGATAAACAAATACTAAAGAAGTTCATGAACACTAAACCAGCCCTGCAAGAAATATTAAAGGGTCCTCTTTGAATGGGAAGGAAAGATCAAAAATGACAAAAGACTAGAAAAGAACAGAGAGAATTTTCAGAAACAATGACAAAACAAGTAATAAAATGGCAATAAATACATTCCTATCCATAATAACTCTGAATGTAAATGGACTAAATGCTCCAATAGAAAGACTTTGGGTGTCAGAATGGATAGAAAAACAAGACCCATCTATTTGCTGCCTACAAGAGACTCACTTTAGACCTAAAGATATCTGCATATTGAAAGTGAGGGGATGGAGAACTATTTACCATGCAAATAGAGTAGGTATACTTTTATCAGACAAATGAGATTTTAAACCAAACACTGTAAGAAGAGATGAAGGGTACTGTATCATAATAAAGGGGACTATCTAGCAAGAAGATCTAACAATTGTAAATGTTTATGCCCCCAGCACGAAACACCCAAATATATAAAACAATAACAAACATAAAGGTACTCATTGATAAAAATACAATAATAGTAGGGGACTTTAACACCCCACTTACATAGATCATCTAAGGATAAAATCAAGAAAACAAAAGCTTTCAGTGATACTCTGGACCAGATGGACTTAACAAATATATTCAGAATATTTCATCCTAAAGCAGCAGAATACACATTCTTTTCAAGTGCACATGGGACATTCTCCAGAATATATCACATACTAGCTCACAAATCAGGCCTCAACAAATACAAAAGTTTGAGGTAATACCATACATATTTTCTGCTCACAACTCTATGAAATTTGAAGTAAACCATTAAAAAATTTTGGAAAGACCACAAATACATGGAAGATAAACAACATGCTACTAAAGAATGGACTAATCAGTAAATTAAAGAAGATTTATAAAAATGGAAGCAAATGGAAATGAAAACACAATGGTCCAAACCTTTGGGATGTAATAAAATGGTAATAAGAGGAAAGTATATAGTAATACAGGCCTATGTCAAGTAGCAAGAAAATTCTCAACCTCACACCTAAAGGAGCTAGAAAAAGAATGACAAATGAGGCCTAAAGACAGCAGAAGTGAAATAATAAAATTAGAGCAGAAATAAATGACATAGACGCTAAAAAACAGAAGAGATCAATGAAACCAACAGTTGGTTCTTTTAAAATATTAATGACAAACCCACAGCCACATTTATCAAAAAGAAACAGAAAGGACCCAAGTAAGTAAAGTTACAAATGAGATGGGAGAAATAACCAAAACCACAGAAATACAATTATAAGAGAATGTTATGAAAAATTATATGCAACCAGAACAGACAACCTAGAAGAAATGGATAAATTCCTAGAAACATATAAGCTACCAAAACTGAAACAGGAAGAAATAGAAAATTTGAAGAGACCAATAGCCTACAAAGAAATTAAATCAGTAATCAAAAATTGCCCAACAAACAAAAGCCCAGGGCCAGATGGCTACACAGGGGAATTCTACCAAACATTTAAGGAAGAGTTAATACATATTCTTCTCAAATTACTCCAAAAAAAAAAAAAAAAAAAAAAAAGAAAGAAAAGAAAAGAAATAGAAGGAAAACTTCAAAACTCGTTCTATGAAGCCAGTATTACCCTTATTCCAAAACCAAAGACTCCACTAAAAAAGCATTATGGGACAATATCCCTGATGAACATGGATGCAAATTCTCAATAAGATACTAGCAAATCAAATCCAGCAGTACATTAAAAGAATCATTCACCATGATCAAGTGGAATTATTCTTGGGCTGCAAGGTGTTTCAATATTCACAAATCAATCCGTGAGATGTACCACATTAATAAAAGAAAGGATATGAACTATACAATAGATGCAAAAAATGCATTTGACAAAGTACAACACTCATTCTTGATAAAAACTCAAAAAAGTTGGGAAAGATGAGACATACCTCAGTGTCATAAAGGCCATATACGAAAAGCTCAGAGCTAATATCCTCAATGAGGAAAAACTCAGACCTTTTCCTCTATGGTCAGGAACAACACAGGGATGTCCACTCTCACCACAATTATGTATGACAGTATTAGAAGTCCTAGCCTCAGCAATCAGACAACAAAAAGGTATCCAAATAAAGGAAGAAATCAAACTTTTACTTATTGCATATGACATGAAATCATCTATATAGAAAACCCAAAAGACCACCAAAAAGTTGCTCAAACTGATACATGAATTCAGTAAAGTATCAGGATATAAAGTCAATGTACAGAAATCTGTTGCATTTCTCTATGCCAATAATGAAGCAGCAAAAAGAGAAATCAAGGAATCAATACCATCTACAATTGCACTAAAAACCATAAGATGCTGAGGAATCATCCAAAGAGGTAAAAGATCTCTACTGTGGAAACTAAAACACTGATGATACAAATTGAAGAGGAAACAAAGAAATGGAAAGACATTCCATGCCCATGGATTGGAAAAATATTGTTAAAATGTTTATACTATCCAAAGCAGTCAACACATTTATTGCAATCCCTATGAAAATACCACCGGCAATTTTCACAGAGCTAGAACAAACAATATTGACATTTGTATGGAACCACAAAAGATGCCAAACAGCCAACACATTTTTGAAAAAGAAAAGAGAAGCTGGAGGCATCTCAAATGTGGACATCAAGTTATATTACAAAGCTGTAGTGATCAAGACAGTATGGTACTGGAAAAAAAACCAAACATAGATCAATGGAAACGAATAGAAAACCTAGAAATGGACCCACAAATTTATGGTGAACTAATCTTCAGCAAAGGAAAAAATATCCAATGGGGAAAAGAGTTTCTTTTTTTTAATTTTTTTTATGTTTATTCATTTTTATTTTTTTTATTTTTTTAATATATGAAATTTATTGTCAAATTGGTTTCCATACAACACCCAGTGCTCATCCCAAAAGGTGCCCTCCTCAATACCCATCACCCACCCTCCCCTCCCTCCCACCCCCCATCAACCCTCAGTTTGTTCTCAGTTTTTAACAGTCTCTTATGCTTTGGCTCTCTCCCACTCTAACCTCTTTTTTTTTTTTTTTTTTTTCCTTCCCCTCCACCATGGGTTTCTGTTAAGTTTCTCAGGATCCACATAAGAGTGAAACCATATGGTATCTGTCTTTCACTGTATGGCTTATTTCACTTAGCATCACACTCTCCGGTTCCATCCACGTTGCTACAAAACGCCATATTTCATTTTTTCTCATTGCCACGTAGTATTCCATTGTGTATATAAACCACAATTTCTTTATCCATTCATCAGTTGATGAACATTGAGGCTCTTTCCATAATTTGGCTATTGTTGAGAGTGCTGCTATAAACATTGGGGTACAAGTGCCCCTAGGCATCAGTACTCCTGTATCCCTTGGATAAATTCCTAGCAGTGCTATTGCTGGGTCATAGGGTAGGTTTATTTTTAATTTTCTGAGGAACCTCCACACTGCTTTCCAGAGCGGCTGCACCAATTTGCATTTGCACCAACACTGCAAGAGGATTCCCATTTTTCCACATCCTCTCCAGCATCTATAGTCTCCTGATTTGTTCATTTTGGCCACTCTGACTGGCGTGAGGTGATATCTAAGTGTGGTTTTGATTTGTATTTCCCTGATAAGGAGCGATGTTGAACATCTTTTCATGTGCCTGTTGGCCATCTGGATGTCTTCTTTAGAGAAGTGTCTATTCATGTTTTCTGCCCAATTCTTCACTGGGTTATTTGTTTTTCGGGTGTGGAGTTTGGTGAGCTCTTTATAGATTTTGGATACTAGCCCTTTGTCCGGGCTAGTTTTTAGTTTTGTTGGTTGTTTCCTTTGCTGTGCAGAAGCTTTTTATCTTCATAAGGTCCCAGTAAATACACTTTTGCTTTTAATTCCCTTGCCTTTGGGGATGTGTGGAGTAAGAGATTGCTACGGCTGAGGTCAGAGAGGTCTTTTCCTGCTTTCTCCTCTAAGGTTTTGATGGTTTCCTGTCTCACATTCATATCCTTTATCCATTTTGAGTTTATTTTTGTGAATGGTGTGAGAAAGTGGTCTAGTTTCAACCTTCTGCATGTTGCTGTCCAGTTCTCCCAGCACCATTTGTGAAAGAGACTGTCTTTTTTCCATTGGATGTTCTTTCCTGCTTTGTCAAAGATGAGTTGGCCATACGTTTGTGGGTCTAGTTCTGGGGTTTCTATTCTATTCCATTGGTCTATGTGTCTGTTTTTGTGCCAATACCATGCTGTCTTGATGATGACAGCTTTGTAGTAGAGGCTAAATTCTGGGATTGTGATGCCTCCTGCTTTGGTCTTCTTCAAAATTGCTTTGGCTATTCGGGGCCTTTTGTGGTTCCATATGAATTTTAGGATGGCTTGTTCTAGTTTCAAGAAGAATGCTGGTGCAATTTTGATTGGGATTGCATTGAATGTGTAGATAGCTTTGGGTAGTATTGACATTTTGACAATATTTATTCTTCCAATCCGTGAGCGGGGAATGTCTTTCCATTTCTTTATATCTTCTTCAATTACCTTCATAAGCTTTCTATAGTTTTCAGCATACAGATCTTTTGCATCTTTGGTTAGATTTATTCCTAGGTATTTTATGCTTCTTGGTGCAATTGTGAATGGGATCAGTTTCTTTATTTGTCTTTCTGTTGCTTTATTGTTAGTGTATAAGAATGCAACTGATTTCTGTACATTGATTTTGTATCCTGCAACTTTGCTGAATTCATGTATCAGTTCTAGCAGACTTTTGGTGGAGTCTATCGGATTTTCCATGTATAATATCATGTCATCTGCAAAAAGCGAAAGCTTGACTTCATCTTTGCCAATTTTGATGCCTTTGATTTCCTTTTGTTGTCTGATTGCTGATGCTAGAACTTCCAACACTATGTTAAACAAGAGCGGTGAGAGTGGGCATCCCTGTCGTGTTCCTGATCTCAGGGAAAAAGCTCTCAGTTTTTCCCCATTGAGGATGATGTTAGCTGTGGGCTTTTCATAAATGGCTTTTATGATGTTTAAGTATGTTCCTTCTATCCCGACTTTCTCAAGGGTTTTTATTAAAAAGGGTGCTGGATTTTGTCAAAGGCCTTTTCTGCATCGATTGACAGGATCATATGGTTCTTCTCTTTTTTTTTTGTTAATGTGATGTATCACGTTGATCGATTTGCGAATGTTGAACCAGCCCTGCATCCCAGGAATGAATCCCACTTGATCATGATGTATAATTCTTTTTATATGCCGTTGAATTCGATTTGCTAGTATCTTATTGAGAGTTTTTGCATCCATATTCATCAGGGATATTGGCCTGTAGTTCTCTTTTTTTACTGGGTCTCTGTCTGGTTTAGGAATCAAAGTAATACTGGCTTCATAGTATGAGTCTGGAAGTTTTCCTTCCCTTTCTATTTCTTGGAATAGCTTGAGAAGGATAGGTATTATCTCTGCTTTAAACGTCTGGTAGAACTCCCCTGGGAAGCCATCTGGTCCTGGACTCTTATTTGTTGGGAGATTTTTGATAACCGATTCAATTTCTTCGCTGGTTATGGGTCTGTTCAAGCTTTCTATTTCCTCCTGATTGAGTTTTGGAAGAGTGTGGGTGTTTAGGAATTTTTCCATTTCTTCCAGGTTGTCCAATTTGTTGGCATATAATTTTTCATAGTGTTCCCTGATAATTGTTTGCACCTCTGAGGGATTGGTTGTAATAATTCCATTTTCATTCATGATTTTATCTATTTGGGTCATCTCCCTTTTCCTTTTGAGA
Source organism: Panthera pardus (assembly GCF_024362965.1). Classification (NCBI taxonomy): domain Eukaryota; kingdom Metazoa; phylum Chordata; class Mammalia; order Carnivora; family Felidae; genus Panthera; species Panthera pardus. The sequence goes on from NW_026526843.1 coordinate 60,651,982, forward strand.
AGCCTGGCTAGAGGTTTGTCAATTTTGTTTATTTTTTCAAAAAACGAACTCTTGGTTCCGTTGATCTGCTCTACCGTTTTTTTAGATTCTATATTGTTTATTTCTGCTCTGATCCTTATGATTTCTCTTCTTCTGCTGGGTTTAGGCTGCCTTTGCTGTTCTGCTTCTATTTCCTTTAGGTGTGCTGTTAGATTTTGTATTTGGGATTTTTCTTGTTTCTTGAGATAGGCCTGAATTGCAATGTATTTTCCTCTCAGGACTGCCTTCGCTGCATCCCAAAGCGTTTGGATTGTTGTATTTTCATTTTCGTTTTTTTCCATATATTTTTTAATTTCTTCTGTAATTGCCTGGTTGACCCACTCATTCGTTAGTAGGGTGTTCTTTAACCTCCATGCTTTTGGAGGTTTTCCAGACTTTTTCCTGTGGTTGATTTCAAGCTTCATAGCATTGTGGTCTGAAAGTATGCATGGTATGATTTCAATTGTTGTATATTTATGAAGGGCTGTTTTGTGACCCAGCATGTGATCTATCTTGGAGAATGTTCCATGTGCACTCGAGAAGAAAGTATATTCTGTTGCTTTGGGATGCAGAGTTCTAAATATATCTGTCAAGTCCATCTGATCCAATGTATCATTCAGGGCCCTTGTTTCTTTATTGACCGTGTGTCTAGATGATCTATCCATTTCTGTAAGTGGGGTGTTAAAGTCCCTGGCAATTACCGCATTCTTATCGATAAGGTTGCTTATGTTTATGAGTAATTGTTTTATATATCTGGGGGCTCGGGTATTTGGCGCATAGACATTTATAATTGTTAGCTCTTCCTGATGGATAGACCCTGTAATTATTATATAATGCCCTTCTTCATCTCTTGTTAAAGCCTTTAATTTAAAGTCTAGTTTGTCTGATATAAGTATGGCTACTCCAGCTTTCTTTTGGCTTCCAGTAGCATGATAAATAGTTCTCCATCCCCTCACTCTCAATCTAAAGGTGTCCTCAGATCTAAAATGAGTCTCTTGTAGACAGCAAATAGATGGGTCTTGTTTTTTTATCCATTCTGATACCCTATGTCTTTTGGTTGGCGCATTTAATCCATTTACATTCAGTGTTATTATAGAAAGATACAGGTTTAGAGTCATTGTGATGTCTGTATGTTTTATGCTTGTAGTGATGTCTCTGGTACTTTGTCTCACAGGATCCCCCTTAGGATTTCTTGTAGGGCTGGTTTCGTGGTGACAAATTCCTTCAGTTTTTGTTTGTTTGGGAAGACCTTTATCTCTCCTTCTATTCTAAATGACAGACTTGCTGGATAAAGGATTCTCGGCTGCATATTTTTTCTGTTTAGCACACTGAAGATATCGTGCCAAGCCTTTCTGGCCTGCCAAGTTTCAAAAGAGAGATCAGTCACGAGTCTTATAGGTCTCCCTTTATATGTGAGGGCACGTTTACCCCTTGCTGATTTCAGAATTTTCTCTTTATCCTTGTATTTTGCCAGTTTCACTATGATATGTCGTGCAGAAGATCGATTCAAGTTACGTCTGAAGGGAGTTCTCTGTTCCTCTTGGATTTCAATGCCTTTTTCCTTCCCCAGTTCAGGGAAGTTGTCAGCTATTATTTCTTCAAGTACCCCTTCAGCACCTTTCCCTCTCTCTTCCTCCTCTGGGATACCAATTATGCATATATTATTTCTTTTTAGTGTATCACTTAGTTCTCTAATTTTCCCCTCATACTCCTGGATTTTTTTATCTCTCTTTTTCTCAGCTTCCTCTTTTTCCATAACTTTATCTTCTAGTTCACCTATTCTCTCCTTTGCCTCTTCATTCCGAGCTGTCGTCGTTTCCATTTTGTTTTGCATTTCGTTTAAAGCGTTTTTCAGCTCCTCGTGACTGTTCCTTAGTCCCTTGATCTTTGTAGCAAGAGATTCTCTGCTGTCCTGTATACTGTTTTCAAGCCCAGCGATTAATTTTATGACTATTATTCTAAATTCACTTTCTATTATATTATTTAAATCCTGTTTGATCAGTTCATTAGCTGTTGTTATTTCCTGGAGATTCTTCTGAGGGGAATTCTTCAGTTTGGTCATTTTGGATAGTCCCTGGAGTGGTGCGGGCCTGCAGGGCACTTCCCCTGTGCTGTGGTGTATAACTGGAGTTGGTGGGCGGGGCCGCAGTCAGACCTGTTGTCTGCCCCCAGCCCACCGCTGGGGCCACATTCAGACTGGTGTGTGCCTTCTCTTCCCCTCTCCTAGGGGCGGGATTCCCTGTGGGTTGGCGTGGCCCATCTGGGCTACTTGCACACTGCCAGGCTTGTGGTGCTGGGGATCTGGCGTATTAGCTGGGGTGGGTAGGCAAGGTGCACGGGGGCAGGAGGGGCAGGCTTAGCTCACTTCTCCTTAGGTGATCCACTTCAGGAGGGACCCTGTGGCAGCGGGAGGGAGTCAGATCCGCCGCCGGAGGTTTGGCTCCGCAGGAGCACAGAGTTGGGTGTTTGCGCGGAGCGAGCAAGTTCCCTGGCAGGAACTGGTTCCCTTTGGGATTTTGGCTGGGGGATGGGCGGGGGAGATGGCGCTGGCGAGCGCCTTTGTTCCCCGCCAAGCTGAGCTCTGTCGTCCGGGGGCTCAGCAGCTCTCCCTCCCTTTGTCCTCCAGCCTTCCCGCTTTCTGAGCAGAGCTGTTAACTTATGACCTCCCAGATGCTAAGTCGCGCTTGCTGTTGGAACACAGTCCGTCCGGCCCCTCCGCTTTTGCCAGCCAGACTCGGGGGCTCTGCTTGGCCGGCGAGCCGCCCCTCCACCCCGGCTCCCTCCCCCCAGTCCGTGGAGCGCGCACCGCCTCGCCACCCTTCCTACCCTCTTCCGTGGGCCTCTCGTCTGCACTTGGCTCTGGAGACTCCGTTCTGCTAATCCTCTGGCGGTTTTCTGGGTTATTTAGGCAGGTGTAGGTGGAATGTAAGTGATCAGCAGGATGCGCGGTGAGCCCAGCGTCCTCCTATGCTGCCATCTTCCCCGGCCTCCTTTGTTTATTCATTTTTAAATAGAGCACACGCAGGGGTGGGGCAGAGAGAGAGGGGGACACAGAATCCAAAGCAGGCTCCAGGCTCTGAGCTGTCAGCAACAGAGCCCAACATGGGACTTGAACTCATGAACTGCAAGATCATGACCTGAGCCAAAGTCAGATGCTCAACTGACTGAGCCACCCAGGTGCCCCGGGAAAAGAGTTTCTTTAACAAATCGTCTTGGGAAAACTGGGCAATAACATGGAAAAGAATGAAACTGGACCACTTTCTCACACCATATGCAAAAATAAATTCAAAATGGATGAATTACTTAAATATGAGGCAGGGAAATCATCAAAACCCTAGAGGAGAACACAGCCAGTAACCTCTATGACATTGGCTGTAGCAAGTTCTTACTAGATAGATCTCCTGCGGCAAAGGAACCAAAAGAAAAAATAAACTATTTGAACTTCATCAAGATGAACAGCTTCAGCATATCAAAGGAAACAATGAACAAAACTATAAGGCAGTCTTTGGAATGTGAGAAGATATTTGACATTGACATATCTGATACAAAAACTTGCAAAACCCAACACCCAGAAAACAAATAATATAGTTAATAAATAGGCTGAAGACATGTATAGACATTTCTTCAAAGGAATGTCACAGATGGCTAACAGACACATGAAAAGATACTCAACATCACTCATCATTAGGAAAATGCAAATCAAAGCTACAATGAGATATCACCTCACACCTGTCAGAATGGCTAAAATTAACAACCAGGAAACAACAGAGGTTGGCAAGGATGCAGAGAAAAGGGAACCCTCTTACACTGTTCCTGGGATGCAAAATAGTGAAGCCACTCTGAAAAACAGTATGAAGTTTCCTCAAAAAGTTAGAACTACCCTACAACCTAGCAATTGCACTACTAGGTATTTACCCAGGAGATACAAAAGTACTGATTCAAAGTGATACATGCACCCAGATATTTAGAGCAGCATTATCAACCCTAGCCAAATTATGGAAGGAGTCCAAATGCCCATCAACTGATGAATGGATAAAGATGTGGTATATATACAATGGAATATTACTCAACCATAAAAAAAAAAACGATAAAATCTTGTGGTTTGCAATATTGTGGATGTAGCTAGGGAGTATCATGCTAAGTGAAATGTCAGACATAGACAAATACTGTATGATTTCACTCATTTGTAGTATTTAGAAACAAAACAGATGAACATAGGGGGAAATAAAAATAAGAGTGACAGACCAGAAAGTGGATTCTCAACTATTGAGAACAAACTGAGGGTTACTGGAGGAGAGGTGGGCAGTTTCATGCTCTAAATCGGTGCTGGTTAGTACGGGGGAGGGCATTTGTTGTGATGAATGCTGGCTGTTTTATGTAGGTGCTGAATAGCTAAATTCTTCACTTGAAGGTAATATACTATGTTAACTAACTTGAATTTAAATAAAAACTTGAAAAAAGAAAAAAAGGTAAACTGGGCTAGAACAGAGCTTAAGAAACTGATTCCATGCATTAAAGAGAGCTACATTACTCAGATTAAAATTATAAGTGAACATCATTGCTGATATTTTTCACATAACCTCATAGTTGAAGGCTTTATAATTTTAACATTATTGAGAGAACTAAATTATTTTCTGAAGTAATTTAGCTCCCTCTGGTGGTAAAAAAATATTTTTTTTAAAACTTTCTTTTAAAAATTGTAGACCAGGTCACTGAGTGGCTCAGTTGGTTAAGCGTCTGACTTTGGCTCAAATCATGATCTCACGGTTTGTGGGTTCAAGCCCCTCTTTGGGCTCTGTGCTGACAGGTCAGAGCCTGGAACCTGCTTCAGATTCTTTGTCTCTCTGCCCCTCTCTCTCTGCCCCTCCCTCACTCAGGCTCTGTCTCTCTTCTCAGAAATAAACAAACATTAAAAAAATTGTAGACTAGTTCTGCGGCTGCTGCTGCTGCTTCTGCTTCTTCTGCTGCTCAGCTTCAGCTTCTAGTGCTTCTTCCATTTCTGCTTCTGTTGCTTCTTCCACTCCTGCTGCTTTTACTGTTGCTGCTGCTGATTCTCCTGCTCCTGCCCCTCCTGATCCTCCTGCTGCTGCTGCTTCTGCTGCTTCTGCTGTTGCTGCTGCTTCTCATGCTCCTTATCCTGCTCCTTCTGCTGCTGCTGCTTCTGATGTTTCTTCTGCTGGTTCTGCTCTTGCTGTTGCTGCTGCTTGTTCTGCTTCTGCTGCTTCTCATGCTCCTTCTGCTCCTTCTTCTTCTGCTGCTGCTGCTTATGTTTCTGGTGTTTCTTCTGCTTCTGCTGCTGTTTCTTCTGCTACTGCTGCTTCTTCTGCTGCTGCTGCTTCTGCTCCGCCTCCTGCTCCTCTCCCGGTCCCTTCCTTTTCAACTTAGTTGGCATACAGTATAGTCTTGGCTTCAGGAGTAGAACCCAGTGATTCATCTTTTATATGTGATACCCAGTGCTCATCCCTAAAAGTGCCCTCCTTAAAGCCCATCATCCATTTAACCCACCCCCACCCCCACAATCCTCAGTTCTCTGCATTTAAGAGTCTCTTATAGTTTGATTCCCTCTCTGTTTTTATCTTATTTTTCCTTCCCTTCCCCTGTTCATTTGTTGAATTTCTCAGATTCCACATATGAGTGAAATCATATGTAATCTGTCTTTCTCTGATTTCTTTTGCTTATCCAAATACCCTCTAGTTCCATCTACATTGTTGCAAAGCAGTGCTATCAACAAAAGCCAAATTATGGAAAGAGTCCAAGTGTCCATCAACTGATGAATGGATAAAGAAGATGTGTGTGCGTGCCTGCATGTGTGTGTGTGTGTGTGTGTGTGTGTGTATAATGGAATACTACTCAGTGGTAAAAATGAATTTTTGTCATTTGCAGTTCTTTTTTTAAAGCAAAATCATAAAAACCATGTAAAATGTGATACCATTAAAATACAAGTTCTAATTTTCTTATTCCAGAACCAAGTGGCTATGCTGCTTCAAAAATGGCAGATGAAGCTGGGTAAGAAATTATTCGAGTGCTTTTGGATAATGTTGATTTAATATCTTTGGGTCTAAAATTATATAATGCAGATAAAGATATTTGTCTTTATGAGAAATAGAGTTAGATTTTTTACCCTATAATTTATTGTTGGAACATCCTTTGAAGCAGTCATCCAACATTTTGCCATGCTCATAAAATGTGGCTCTGCTTAGATCATCCTAATATCTTCTTAACAATCTCTGGAGATGCATTCATTTAGTTGTTGATAAGAAATGGAGGAAGGTGACTGAGGAGGGCAGGAGTTTTTAAACATTTCCTCAATACCTTCAGTATCTTCTGTGTTCAACATGTATCAAATGTTTGGATTTTTTAAACTAGATCTTCCAAAACAATTTTGCTGTGATTGGGCCATTAAGTTTTAAGCCCAGTTTGAGTCCTGAAATCTGAGAAATATGTGCAAAATATTCAAGGGGTTCAAAAGATGTCAACATTACATCATTGCAGATGGTCTTTTTTAAAAATGTAAATGACACCCTTTCTGGTACTGCTATTAGAAATAGAGTTTGTGTTAACAGGATGTTTATTTCAGGTCCTTCATGTTTGAGGGGAATAAGTTGATCATAATATCTATGCTATAGAAGTCATGTTATATCATTATTCTCTGGTATGTTATTTACTTCAAGAAAACATTGTATTAAATAACAAAAATACATTTTTCAAACACAGAGTAAAACTGGGTGATACTAAATTTTATACTTTATCATCAAAGATAGTGTAATAGATTGAAATATAGTTTATATACCCTATTATTTTCTCCTGGGAAGAGAAGATTTGAAGACAGGTAGAAAATTTAATTGATGAATATTATTCTAGTGTCTAATGCCTGATTAATATGAACAATTAAGTTCATCAGCTCCTTATATCACTAATGAATCTTTAGTAAAATTAAAACACAGGTTAGTAAATCAGGTTTTCAGTATTTGAGAACAGAGCTGGGGGTTAGGTAGTACAGTATTTGGCTTTGTTAGTATTCTGATGTAGCCCACATACTGACAGGCAAGTAGCAGTAATGGTGACTTTTGTTAAGTATTATAAAAGATACCAAGGTATTGAATATCAGAAGACTCCATGTTAGTAGTATGAGGCTAAGGACTTGTTTCTGTTCCTACCAAAGACTAAATAAGAAGATTGGGCTTGAAAATACAGCAAGAGAGGTATTGTAAAAGGGACATTGCCACATTATAGCTTTCCTGACCTTCAGTGGAAAACCAAGTTTAACAGACAACTTTTTGATAAGATTTAGAGAAGGATTTCTCAACCTCAACACTATTGACATTTTGGGCTAAATGTTCTGTGAATTTGTAGGATGTTTGGTAGCATCACTGTTCTCTACCCACAAGATAAAAGTAGCAGTATTGGCAGTATAAAATGTCTCCAGACATTGTCAAATGTTCCTTAGGGATGGGAGGTCAAAATTAAGAGAGATGAGATATATCCATAATGGGTGGTGACTGGAACAGTAGAAACAGGTAGACCACTGAGGTCAAAATACTAATGCCCATCCTTAAAGATGTTTAAGTATCCAAATTTTGTTTCTTTGTGATTCCCTCAACAAAATTTAGCATAGCATATCTTTATCTTTTAAATAATAATCTCCTAATGACTGCTAAAGTTACTCTATTTTCAGTAGTGTTTTCAAATTGTTTTGCATACAGTGGTCCAGATACAGACAGAAAGGCTAGTTTATATCCTGGAGGAGGAGTATAATAGAGATTAAAATCATGGGCCTTGGAGGCAGACAAACCTGGGTTCAGATTCTATCTATCATTAGAGCAATCTTGGACAAGTGTACTTAACTTGTCTAAACCTCAGTTCTATAGGTAGATGCAATTAATGATTCCAACTAACTTGAAGATAGTTCAGATGTTAGGTATGAAACCTGAAGCTATATTTGTCTAGCCTGTTTTATCTTTTTTAGGTATATTAATTTTCCTTCACAGTAGGAGATATATAGTAATCTCCAGTAAATTAAATACATTGAATGACTATTGTGTTTGTCTTTTATTCAAATGACCAGATCATTATCCTCTTTGTTGGCTTTTTTATCGTAAGATTATCATCCACATGGGATACCATTAGGGCTTAAGAAAAATGCTTTATAATTTATAAATTCATTTATCCTAAGGTGGACATTCAGAAGATGTTTGAGTGCTGTTTACATTTATAAAATTGAATCAGTTTTCTTTTTTTATTTAAGTTAAGGTACAATGTTAGGTGGAATATTCAAATTTGCAATGAGCCTATTTTATTGCTTATCATAATAAGATAAAGAAGAAAATGCCTATATTAACATTAATTTATGCTAATAACTTTTAAATTGTGGCCTTGATCTCAATATGGAACTACCACAGGGTCAAACAGGTTCTGTTGGTACAGGTGTTGCTTCCATGGAACAAGTAAAGAAGTTGGATTTTATCTTGATTGGTATGAATATGTGTATGAATTAAATATATTTATTTATATATAAATATATACACATTTTTATTTTATGAATAGTATTTTCCTACTATAATATGACATCATAAATTAGCAAAATGTGGTTAACTTTTTAATTTAAATTTTATTTAGTCAACATACAGTGCAATACTGGCTTCAGGAGTAGAAGTCAGTGATTCATCACTTACATACAACAACCAGTGCTCATCACCGCAAGTGCCCTCCCTAATACCCATCACCCATCCAGCCCAACTCCCACCCTACACTTTCTGTCAACTCTCACTTTGTTCTCTGTCATTAAGAGTCTCTTACAATTTATTTCCATCTCTTCTCTTTTTTTCCCTTCCCATGTGTTCATCTGTTTTGTTTCTTAAACTGCACATATGAATGAAATCATATGGTATTTGTCTTTCTCTGATTAACTTATTTCACTAAGCATAAGTACATTGTAGCTCCATTCACATAATTGTAAATGGCAAGATTTTGTTACTTTTGATGGCTGAGTAATAACTCTTAACTCTGTAATGATGGACGTTTCTGTTTGCATGCATGTTTCATTTAGAGATTGAATTCACTTCCCTTTGTAGCTTCTGCTCTGTTATGTTCTCCATTTATTCCAGAATGTTTAAAAAAGTTAAGTCGCAATGTTGGTTTTTGTGTGAAGATTTGAGGCAAGATTTTAAATCTTATTTAAAATGTGAGCTATTTAAAATATTAGTGACTTAAATCTGAGGGGAGAAGATGGTGTAGGAGGACGCTGGGCCCACTGTCCCTGCTGATCACATAGATTCCACTCACATCTGCCTAAATAACCCAGAAAACTGCCAGAAGACTAGCAGAACGGACTCTCCGGAGCCAAGCATAGACAAGAGGCCTATGGAAAAGGGTAGGAAGGGTGGAGAGGTGGTGTGCGCTACACGGACTGGTGGGAGGGAGCTGGGGCAGAGGGGCAGCCCATCAGCAAAGCAAAGCAGAGCCCCCTAGTCTGGCTTTGCAAAACGGAGGGCCCAGACTCCTTGAGTTCTGACAGCAGGCGGGACTTAACATCTGGAATGTTATAAGTCAACAGCTCTGCTCCCAGAGCGGGAGGGCTAGAGGACAACGGGAGGGAGAGTTGTTGAGCCCCGGAGGACAGAGCTCAGTTTGGTAGGGAACAAAGGCCCTCGCCAGCGCCATCTCCCTCGCCCATCCCCCAGCCAAAATCCCAAAGGGAACCAGCCCCCGTTACCAAACTTGCTTGCACCTCGCAAACACCCAGCGCTGTGCTTCTGTGGATCCATCCCTACGACAGGTCTGCCTGCCTCCCTCCCCTCCCACAGGAGACCACCAACGGCAAAGCAATCTAAGCATGCCCTTCCTACTCCTCTGCACCTTGCGGATCCACTCCCGCTAATACGCCAGATCCCATCAAAGCAGCACCACAAGCCTGGCACTGTGCAAGTAGCCCAGACAGGGGCCACACCACTCCACAGTGAGTCCTGTCCCTGGGAGAGGGGAAGATAAAGTACACACTAGTCTGACTGTGGCCCCAGTGGTGGGCTGGGGACAGACATCAGGGCTGACTGCAGCCTCGCCCACCAAAACAAGTTACTCCAGACAGCACAGGGGAAGTGTCCTGCAGTTCTGCACCACTCCAGGGACTATCCAAAATGACAAAACAGAAGAATTCTCCTCAAAAGCTACTCCAGGAGATAGTGACAGCTAAAGAATTGATCAAAAATGATTTAAGCAATATAACAGAACAAGAATTTAGAATAATAGTCATAAAATTGCTGGGCTTGAAAAAAGTATACAGGACAGCAGAGAATCTCTTGCTACAGAGATCAAGGGACTAAGAAACAGTCATGAGAAGCTAAAACATGTTATAAATGAGGTGCAAAACAAAATGGAGGCAACCACAGCTCGGATTGAAGAGGCAGAGGAGAGAATAGGTGAGTTAGAAGATAAAATTATGGAAAAAGAGGGAGCTGAGAAAAAGAGAAAGAAAAAATCTAGGAAAATTAGGGGAGAATTAGAGAACTAAGTGATGAAATCAAGCGCAACAATATCTATATAATAGGAATTCCAGAAGAGGAAGAGAGAGAGAAAGGGGCTGAAGGCATACTTGAAAAATCATAGCTGAGAACTTCCCTGATCTGGGGAAGGAAAAAGGCATTGAAATCCAAGAGGAACAGAGAACTCCTTTCAGATGTAATTTGAATAGACCTTCTGCATTATATAGCATAGAGAAACTGGCAAAATACAAGGGTAAAGAGAAAATTCTGAAAGCAGCTAGGGATAAACAGGCTCTTACATATAAAGGGAGACCAATAAGACTAGTGATGTTTCTATCTACTGAAACTTGGCAGGCTAGAAAGGAATGGCAAGCAATCTTCAATGTGATGAATAGAAAAAAAAATGCAGCCGAGAATCCTTTATCCAGCAAGTCTGTCATTCAGAATAGAAGGAGAGATAAAGGTTTTCCCAAACAAAAACTGAAGGAATTTATCACCACTAAACCAGCCCTACAAGAGATCCTAAGGGGGATAATATGAGTGAAATGTTGCAAGGACCATAAAGTACCAGAGACATTACTACAAGGAGGAAACCAATAGACATCATAATGACTATAAACCCATATCTTTCTATAATAACACTGAATGTAAATAGACTAAATGCTCCAACCAAAAGACACAGGGTATCAGAATGGATAAAAAAACAAGACCCATCTATTTGCTGTCTACAAGAGACTCATTTTAGACCTGAGGACACCTTCAGATTGAAAGTGAGGGGATGGAGAACTATCTATCATGCTAATGAAAGTCAAAAGAAAGCTGTAGTAGCCATGCTTATAGCAGGCAAACTAGACTTTAACTTAAAGGCAGTATGTAACAAGAGATGAAAAAGGGCATTATATAATAATTATAGGATCTATTCATCAGGAAGAGCTAACAATTATAAATGACTATGCACCAAATACGGAAGCCCACAAATATATAAAACAATTAACACAAACATAAGCAACCTTACTGATAAGAATGTGGTAATTGCAGGGGACTTGAATACTCCACTTACAACAAGGGATAGATCATCTAGAAACAGGATCAATAAAGAAACAAGGGCCCTGAATGACACATTGGATCAGATGGACTTGACATATATATTTAGAACTCTGCATCCCAAAGCAACAGAATATACTTTCTTCTCAAGGGCACATGGAACATTCTACAAGATAGATCACATACTGGGTCACAAAACAGCCCTTCATATGTATAAAAGGACTGAGATCATACCATGAATGCTTTCAGACCACAATGCTATGAAGATTGAAATCAACTACAGGAAAAAGTCTGGAAAACCTCCAAAACCATGGAGGTGAAAGAACACCCTACTAATGAATGAATGGGGCAACCAGGCATTTAGAGAAGAAATTAAAAAATACATGGAAACAAATGAAAATGAAAAGACAACAATCCAAATCCTTTGGGATGCAGTGAAGGCAGTCCTGAGAGGAAAATACATTGCAATCCAGGCCTATCTCAAGAAACAAGAAAAATCCCAAATTCAAAATCTAGCAGCACACCAAAAGGAAATAGAAGCAGAACACCAAAGACAGGCCAAACCCAGCAGGAGAAGAAAATATTAAAGATCAGAACAGAAATAAACAAGATAGAATCTAAATAACTGTAGAGCAGATCAATGAAACCCGAAGTTGTTTTTTTGAAAAAATAAACAAAATTGATAAACCTTTAGCCAGGCTTCTCAAAAAGAAAATGGAGATGACCCAAATAGATAAAATCATGAATGAAAATGGAATTATGATAACCAATCCCTCAGAAATACAAGCAATTATCAGGGAATACTATGAAAATTTATATGCCAACAAACTGGACAACCTGGAAGAAATGGACATATTCCTAAGTACCCATGCATTTCCAAAACACAAACAGGAAGAAATACAAAACTTGAACAGACCCATAACCAGCGACCAAATGGAATCAATTATCAAAAATCTGCCAACAAATAAAAGTCCAGGACCAGATGGCTTCCCTGGGGAATTCTACCAGACATTAAAGCAGAGATAATACCTATTCTTTTCAAGCTGTTCCAAATACTAGAAAGGGAAGAAAACTTCCAGACTCATTCTACGAAACCAGCATTACTTTGATTCCTAAACCAGACAGAAACCCAGCCAAAAAAAAGAGAAACACAGGTCAATATCCCTCATGAATATGGATGTAAAAATTCCCAACAAGACACTAGCAAATTGAATTCAACAGCATATAAAAAGAATTATGCACCATGATCAAGAGGGATTCATTCCTGGGCTGCAAGGCTGGTTCAACATTCGCAAATCAATCAATGTGATACATCACATTAATAAAAGGAAAATGAGAACCATATAATCCTGTCAATCGATGCAGAAAAAGCATTTGATAAAATTCATCATCCTTTCTTAATAAAAACCCTCGAGAACGTCGGGATAGAAGGAACATACTTAAACATCATCAAAGCCGTTTATCAAAATCCCACAGCTAATATCATCCTCGGTGGGGAAAAACTGAGAGCTTTCCCCCTGAGATCAGGAACATGACAGGAATGTCCACCCTCACCGCCGTTGTTTAACATAGTGTTGGAAGTGCTAGCATCAGCAATCAAACAAAAGAAAATCAAAGGCATCAAAATTTTCAATGATGATGTCAAGCTTTCACTTTTTGCAGAAGACATGATATTATGCATGGAAAACCCGATAGATTCCTCCAAAAGTCTGCTAGAACTGATACATGAATTCAGCAAAGTCGCAGGACACAAAATCAATGTACAGAAATCAGTTGCATTCTTATACACTAATAATGAAGCAACAGAAAGACAAATAAAGAAACTGATCCCTTTCACAATTGCACCAAGAAGCATAAAATATCTAGGAATAAACCTAACCAAAGATGTAAAACATCTGTATGCTGAAAACTATAGAAAGCTTATGAAGGAAATTGAAGAAGACATAAAGAAATGGAAAAACATTCCGTGCTCATGGATTGGAAGAATAAATATTGTTAAAATGTCAATAATACCCAATGCTATCTACACGTTCAATGCAATCCCAATCAAAATTGCACCAGCATTCTTCTCAAAGCTAGAACAAGCAATCCTAAAATTCGTATGGAACCACAAAAGACCCCGAATATCCAAAGTAATTTTGAAGAAGAAGACCAAAGCAGGAGGCATCACAATCCCAGACTTTAGCCTCTACTACAAAGCTGTCATCATCAAGACAGCATGGTATTGACACAAAAACAGACACATAGACCAATGGAATAGAATAGAGACCCCAGAATTAGACCCACAAAAGTATGGCCAACTCATCTTTGACAAAGCAGGAAAGAACATCCAATGGAAAAAAAGACAGTCTCTTTAACAAATGGTGCTGGGAGAACTGGACAGCAACATGCAGAAAGTTGAAACTAGACCACTTTCTCACACCATTTAGAAAAATAAGCTCAAAATGGATAAAGGATATGAATGTGAGACAGGAAACCATCAAAACCCTAGAGGAGAAAGCAGGAAAAGACCTCTCTGACCTCAGCCGCAGGAATTTCTTACTTGACACATCCCCAAAGGCAAGGGAATTAAAAGCAAAAATGAACTCTTGGGACCTCATGAAGATAAAAAGCTTCTGCACAGCAAAGGAAACAATCAACAAAACTAAAAGGCAACCAACGGAATGGGAAAAGATATTTGCAAATGACATATCGGACAAAGGGCTAGTATCCAAAATCTATAAAGAACTCACCAAACTCCACACCCAAAAAACAAATAATCCAGTGAAGAAATGGGCAGAAAACATGAATAGACACTTCTCTAAAGAAGACATCCAGACGGCCAACAGGCACATGAAAAGATGCTCAACTTCGCTCCTCATCAGGGAAATACAAGTCAAAACCACACTCAGATATCACCTCATGCCAGTCAGAGTGGCCAAAATGAACAAATCAGGAGAGTATAGATGCTGGAGAGGATGTGGAGAAACGGGAATCCTCTTGGACTGTTGGTGGGAATGCAAACTGCTGCAGCCGCTCTGGAAAACAGTGTGGAGGTTCCTCAAAAAATTAAAAATAGACCTACCAGTAGCACTGCTAGGAATTTACCCAAGGGATACAGGAGTGCTGATGCATAGGGGCACTTGTACCCCAATGTTTATAGCAGCAATCTCAACAGCACCAAATTATGGAAAGAGTCTAAATGTCCATCAACTGATGAATGGATAAAGAAATTGTGGTTCATATACACAATGGAGTACTATGTGGCAATGAGAAAGAATGAAATATGGCCCTTTGTAGCAACGTGGATGGAACTGGAGAGTGTGATGCTAAGTGAAATAAGCCATACAGAGAAAGACAGATACCATATGTTTTCACTCTTATGTGGATCCTGAGAAACTTAACAGAAACCCATGGGGGAGGGGAAGGAAAAAAAAAAGAAAAAAAGAGTTTAGATTGGGAGAGAGAGCCAAAGCATAAGAGACTCTTAAAAACTGAAAAGAAACTGAGGGTTGATGGGGGTGGGAGGGAGGGGAGGGCAGGTGATGGGCATTGAAGAGGGCATCTTTTGGGATGAGCACTGGGTGTTGTATGGAAACTAATTTGACAATAAATTTCATATAATAAAAAAGTAAAAAGTAAATAAATTTTTACAGGTGAAATAATATCAGCTCAAACTTAAAAAAAAAGCAAGGAAAACATGTTTACTTAGTATATATGTAACCAAAAAACACCTTATTTAGTGTCCTATAATGGAGAGTGCTATTTTTTGTGTTTTAAGTTTTTGTTTGTCTTTGCTTATTCAAGCAGAAATGTAGTTGACTTTTAATCTGTATAGCAGCTTTTAAATTTAGATTATTATTGTGATTTTTACCTAGCAATCTAATGACTTTTATTTAAAATTTTTAGATTAATAAATTTCTTTGATAATTTTCTTATATAACTAGAAAAAATCTGTAACATTAAATCAAAGAAATTAAATTTGCTCATTTTTGAAATTTTCTCTTTGCTAAATATCACTGTTAAGACTTTCAGAGAAATTTAACCTTGCATACCTTGAAATGAAATATAATCACATATTTAATCATTCTCTTTATTTCTACTCAAACTTATTAGGCTGCATTTTGAAAACGAGATTGGGGCACCTGGGTGGCTCAGTTGGTAAGCATTTGACTTCAACTCAGGTCATGATCTTGTGGTCTGTGAGTTCAAGCTCTGTGTTGGGCTCTGTGCTCACAGCTCAGAGTCTGGAGCCTGCTTTGGATTCTTTGTCTCCTTCTCTGTCTTCTCCTCCCACACATGCTCTATCTCTCTCGCTCAGAAATGAATAAATGTTAAAAAAAAGTTTAAGGATACTAACTTCCATGGTCTTAATATCATTTATATTTTCCATAGTATTGTTGAGAGGCCAGGATTTTCAAAAGAAAAAAGTGTTTTGAAACCAATCAGCAAAAAATAACAACATAGAAAACAAAATTGAGCCAACTCAAGTTAAAACCACTATTAAATCCTGGTTAAATGAATTCATCTTTTATCTTAAACAGCTCTTCAGTAACTGGAAGAAATTAAGTAAAAATTAAAAAGTTAGATTAAAATGTGTTGCCAAAACCTGAAAATAACTTCTAGTCCAATGGAAGTTGGGAGTCCAATATAGGGGATTGAAGGGACAAAAAAATCATAAAATTATAAAGAAGAGTAGCGTCTGAAAGGCCAGCATCTTCAGGGAAAAGCATATGATGACCAGCTGAACTACTAGCCATCTCCCCAAGAATGTCTGTATTTTATACCCAACTAAAACAAATTAACATGTGCCTGCAATTTTCTGATATAACAGTCTCCAAATTGGAGAGGCAACCAAGTTATATTTTAGCAAGTAATCTAGGTAAAGTAAATAAGGTATTTTTTCTTACTTCATGATTTATCCATTAAAGAATTCCCATATTTTTTGAAGTTCTATTGAAGACAAGATACATTTAGAAGATATTTTCATTGTAAGTTATGAAGGCATTCAGAGTGCAATTATGGAGACTCTTTGTTTGCTAAGTATTCACCAGTCATATGTGATGTTTCCTACCATAAATGAGAATGGGTATAAATGAAGATTATTTTCACTGTTTAATGAAATGAGAAATTACCCTTTTGCTAAGTTTGGGTGTTTGAAGGTGAAGGAAAGTCACTAAAGTATCCTCTAAACTGAGAAGGCACTTTGAGACTGAAAAATAAAGCAAACCGGTTCATACCATTCACACAGTTTTATTCAGGGTAACTTACTGACAGGGTATTGGGCAAATGATGATCCAGGCACTGCAGAGCTATTCTCCAAAAAGTCTAGATCTTAATCCACAGATTTTATAGAGTGAGGGGGTGTGCAGAGGGCATTGTAGTGAGGTCAAAGGGTTTAACATTTAACAGATGTCCTAGTGCCATCTGTGCCCCAGAGGGAAAGGAAGGGAAGAAACTGTTATCTGTACTGACTAGTACTAAACAACTTTAAGGAAGATCAGTACAAATCTTCCCACATTCTGGTCAGAGCTTTGACCTCCAAGGGGCCTAGAACACATAGACCCAATGGAGGTTGTTACAAGGATATGAACAAGATGGAGGGCCATAGATGGATTCAGTATTGCAGCATTCATACATTGGGTTAAACCTATTTAACTTTTTTAGTATTTGACTGTATGGTGTGACTTCAATGTGGTAATCTTCTATTTTGCTTATAATTGATGCTTTGTTCTTTCTACTTAAAGGGTAAAATTATTTGATTATATTGGAATGTCCTGAGAAGCCATAGGGGAGATTATTACAGATTAAAAAAATCTATGAAGTACAGTTTTCTTATTTTTTGTTGGTGGGAGTTGTAGATTTTGTTTTATTGACTTAATAAAAATTGTGAAACTGTGAATGTAGCTTACTTAAATCTAGAAAGGTAATTGTGATAAATATGGCTTCTCATACTTTTATTTAACAGCCATAATATATTTATCTTATAAAAATTGTTCTTTGATATACCTCAAGTTTCACTTTTGGATCTATTATAATAAAAATGTCTTTATTCTTAGAACAGTAGCTCCACAACCTGTGAACTTTTATCTCTTGTTAAAATAAATTAAATTTCTAATTTGATAAGTGATTTGATAATTGAAAAGTAACACATGTAGGATTTTAGGAGAAGGTGTCAAAGTAGGAGGGGAGGATCCTAAGATCACCTTGTCCCACTGACACACCTAGATGATAACCACATCTCTGCAACCAACTCAAAATGATCTGAAGACTGGCACAATAGATTTTCTGTAGTTAATTGTAGAGAGAAGACCACATGGAAAAGAGTAGGAGAGACAGAAATGTGGTTGGGAACCAAACTCCTGAGAAGACTTATAACAAATGGGAAGGAGACCACAAGCACAAAGAAGGGAAAGGATCAGACCCCATACCAGGCACCACAGAAATGGGGGACCTACCCTGGTATGATGAGTCCCCATAACATTGGGCTTTGAAAAACAGAGGTGTTTAACTTTGTGAGTTTTCACAACTAAGAGGTTAACTCTGGGTACTCAAAATCAGCAGGCTTAACTGTGGAAGAGCCAGAATACAATAGGAAACTGAGCCTCCACCCTTAAAGATACAAACAGTCCCACCAAGATACAGCATATACACAACAGTTTAAAAAGTATCTGGGGTTCACAGGAAGGAGGTTTATCTACTAATCTTAGAATGTGTGCTGGAGGGAGAAGGGACTTCTCTAAGAACAAAAGAGCTTACAGGTGCCATTTCTACCACCCCACCCCACCCTAACTAACATAGTCTGATGCTTATGAGAACCAGCACACTCTCCACATACCTTGCTGACACCATGCCCCCTGTCCCTGCATTCTCCTGAAGATCTTCCCCATCCAACCAATCCTACTGTTCAGGAATACCTCTAGAGCAGCTCCTGTCACATCTTATTCTGAAAACTGTCATGGCAGCAACTGGTGCCACTCCAAAGTGACTCCTGTCCTGTTGAGAGGGGAAGATAACCACACACAGCAGTTTGCAGCCCCAACAGGTGACCCTTATAATTGCAGTGCAAAGAGTGCCCTGCCAATCAGTGCATCAGCCCCAGCAGATCGTCTGGGGGCAGGCATCTAGATATGGGTGCTGACCCCATCCACCATTGAAAGCCTCTGAAGGGAATACAGAGTGCCTTGCAGTTCTGTGCCACTTGCATCCCCAGCAAACAGACTGAGGGCAGGTATGTGTTATGACTGCTGACACTGACCAACTATAAGCCCATAGTGGCCCCAAACTGGCCCCATAACAGCACAGGGAGCAAACCTAGCCCACAAAAGGCAAAGTGGGCCACTGCAGCCAACTAGACTAAAGGCAAGTGAAGCTCACACACAATAGTAGTGCATATACAACTCACATAGGAGATGCCCCTGAAGCACCTAGTTTTGGTTAAGAGGGGTCTTTACACCACAGGAACTCTTCTTTGTAATGTCACTACTTTTAAGATTAAGAGCTGTGACTGACTTTACTAATACATAAAAACAAACAGTTACACAAAATGAGACTGGGATATGCCCCAGATAAAAGAATGGGGCAAAACCATAGCAAAAGAATGAAATGTAACAAGATAAGATATATGCCTGATAAATAATTTAAATTAATCATCATAGGGGCACTTGGGTGACTCAGTTGAGCATCCACCTTTGGCTCAGGTTATGATCTTGCAGTTTGTGAGTTCAAGCCCCATGTCAGGATCTGTGGTGACAGCTCAGAGCCTGGACCCTGCTTCAGATTCTGTGTCTCCCTCTCTTTCTGCCCCTCCTCCACTCACAGTCTGTCACTCTCTCAAAAATAAACATTAATTTTTTTTTTTTAGGGGCGCCCAGGTAGCTCAGTCACTTGGGCGTCCGACTTGGGCTCAGGTCATGATCTCGTCCGTGAGTGTGAGCCCCGTGTTGGGCTCTGTGCTGGCAGCTCAGAGCCTGGAGCCTGTTTCAGATTCTGTGCCTCCCTCTCTCTCTTACCTTCCCCCATTCATGCTCTGTCTCTGTCTCAAAAATAAATAAACGTTAAATTTTTTTAAATTAACCTTCATAAAGATATTTATGGGACATGAGAATAGAGTGGAGGATCTCAGTGACACCATCAACAAATATATAGAAAAAATAAATACCAGAAGTGAAGAACTTAATAACTGAACTATGAAATACACTAGATGGAATAAAAAGATTAGAGGAGGCAGAATGGATCAATGAGCTGGATGACAGTAATGGATAACAATAAAGCTGAACAGCAAAAAGAAAAATAAGAAAAGGTTAAGGGAATTCAGCAATATCAAATGTAATAACATTTGCATTATAGGGATCCCAGAAGGAGAAGAGAGAAAAAAAGAGGGGAAGAAAATGTATTTGAAGAAATAGCTTAAAATTTACCTAATTTGGAGAAGGAAGCAGACATCAAGATCCAGAAATCAGAGCGCCTCAAAAAAAAAAAAAAAAAAAAAAGATACAAAGTAATTAAAATGGCAAAATGTAATGATAAACAATTTAAAAGCAGCAAGGGAAAACCATTCCATATAAGGGGAACTTCCTAAAGCAATCAGCAGAAACTTTGTAGGCCAGAAGGGAGTTACATTTCAAGTGCTGAAAGGAAAAAAAAAACTGCAATAAAGTATATTCTACCCAGTAGGACTATTATTCAGAATAGAAGCAGAGATAAAGAGTTTCCCAAACAAAAGGTAAAGTAGTCCATAACTACAAAACCAGCCTTATATGAATCATTAAGTACTCGCTTCGGCAGCACATATACTAAAAATGAATCATTAAAGGGAATTCTTTGAATGGAAAAAAAAAGGACACAATGAGGAATAAGAAAATTAGGAAGGGCAAATATATCCCTGGTACATAAAAACATAATAATGGTAACTCATCATTTATAAAACCAGTATGGAGGTTAAAGTACAAATGCAGAGCTCCGGAAGATGGCGGCGTAGGAGGACGCTGGGCTTACTGCACGTCCTGCTGATCACTTAGATTCCACCTACACCTGCCTAAAGAACCCAGAAAACCGCCAGGGGATTAGCAGAACGGAGTCTCCAGAGCCAAGCGCAGACAAGAGGCCCACGGAAGAGGGTAGGAAGGGCGGTGAGGCGGTGTGCGCTCCACGGACTGGCGGGAGGGAGCTGGGGTGGAGGGGTGGCTCGCCGGCCAAGCAGAGCCCCCGAGTCTGGCTGGCAAAAGCGGAGGGGCCGGACGGACTGTGTTCCGACAGCAAGCGCGACTTAGCGTCTGGGAGGTCATAAGTTAACAGCTCTGCTCAGAAAGCGGGAAGGCTGGAGGAGAAAGGGAGGAAGAGCTGCTGAGCCCCCGGACGGCAGAGCTCAGCTTGGCGGGGAACAAAGGCGCTCACCAGCCCCATCTCCCCTGCCCATCCCCCAGCCAAAATCCCAAAGAGAACCAGTTCCTGCCAGGGAACTTGCTCGCTCTGCGCAAACACCCAACTCTGTGCTTCTGCAGAGCCAAACCTCCGGCAGCGGATCTGACTCCCTCCCGCTGCCACAGGGCCCCTCCTGAAATGGATCACCTAAGGAGAAGTGAGCTAAGCCTGCCCCTCCTGCCCCCGTGCACCTTGCCTACCCACCCCAGCTAATACGCCAGATCCCCAGCACCACAAGCCTGGCAGTGTGCAAGTAGCCCAGACGGGCCACGCCACCCCACAGTGAATCCTGCCCCTAGGAGAGGGGAAGAGAAGGCACACACCAGTCTGAATGTGGCCCCAGCGGTGGGCTGGGGGCAGACATCAGGTCTGACTGCGGCCCCGCCCACCAACTCCAGTTATACACCACAGCACGGGGGAAGTGCCCTGCAGGTCCTCACCACTCCAGGGACTATCCAAAATGACCAAACGGAAGAATTCCCCTGAGAAGAATCTCCAGGAAATAACAACAGCTAATGAACTGATCAAACAGGATTTAAATAATATAACAGAAAGTGAATTTAGAATAATAGTCATAAAATTAATCGCTGGGCTTGAAAACAGTATACAGGACAGCAGAGAATCTCTTGCCACAGAGATCAAGGGACTAAGGAACAGTCACGAGGAGCTGAAAAGCGCTTTAAACGAAATGCAAAACAAAATGGAAACCACGACGGCTCGAATTGAAGAGGCAGAGGAGAGAATAGGTGAACTAGAAGATAAAGTTATGGAGAAAGAGGAAGCTGAAAGAAAGAGAGAAAAAAAAATCCAGGAGTATGAGGGAAAATTAGAGAACTAAGTGATACACTAAAAAGAAATAATATACGCAATATTGGTATCCCAGAGGAGGAAGAGAGAGGGAAAGGTGCTGAAGGGGTACTTGAAGAAATTATAGCTGAGAACTTCCCTGAACTGGGGAAGGAAAAAGGCATTGAAATCCAAGAGGCACAGAGAACTCCCTTCAGACGTAACTTGAATCAATCTTCTGCACGACATATCATAGTGAAATTGGCAAAATACAAGGATAAAGAAAAAATTCCGAAAGCAGCAAGGGATAAACGTGCCCTCACATATAAAGGGAGACCTATAAGACTCGTGACTGATCTCTCCTTTGAAACTTGGCAGGCCAGAAAGGCTTGGCACGATATCTTCAGTGTGCTAAACAGAAAAAATATGCAGCCGAGAATCCTTTATCCAGCAAGTCTGTCATTTAGAATAGAAGGAGAGATAAAGGTCTTCCCAAACAAACAAAAACTGAAGGAATTTGTCACCACGAAACCAGCCCTACAAGAGATCCTAAGGGGGATCCTGTGAGACAAAGTACCAGAGACATCGCTACAAGCATAAAACATACAGACATCACAATGACTCTAAACCCGTATCTTTCTATAATAACACTGAAGGTAAATGGATTAAATGCGCCAACCAAAAGACATAGGGTATCAGAATGGATAAAAAAACAAGACCCATCTATTTGCTGCCACAAGAAACTCATTTTAGATCTGAGGACACCTTTAGATTGAGAGTGAGGGGATGGAGAACTATTTATCATGCTACTGGAAGCCAAAAGAAAGCTGGAGTAGCCATACTTATATCAGACAAACTAGACTTTAAATTAAAGGCTGTAACAAGAAATGAAGAAGGGCATTATATAATAATTACAGGGTCTATCCATCAGGAAGAGCTAACAATTATAAATGTCTATGTGCCGAATTCCGGAGCCCCCAGATATATAAAACAATTACTCATAAACATAAGCAACCTTATTGATAAGAATGTGGTCATTGCAGGGGACTTTAACACCCCACTTACAGAAATGGATAGATCATCTAGACACACAGTCAATAAAGAAACAAGGGCCCTGAATGATACATTGGATCAGATGGACTTGACAGATATATTTAGAACTCTACATCCCAAAGCAACAGAATATACTTTCTTCTCGAGTGCACATGGAACATTCTCCAAGATAGATCACATGCTGGGTCACAAAACAGCCCTTCATAAATATACAACAATTGAAATCATACCATGCATACTTTCAGACCACAATGCTATGAAGCTTGAAATCAACCACAGGAAAAAGTCTGGAAAACCTCCAAAAGCATGGAGGTTAAAGAACACCCTACTAACGAATGAGTGGGTCAACCAGGCAATTAGAGAAGAAATTAAAACATATATGGAAACAAACGAAAATGAAAATACAACAATCCAAACGCTTTGGGATGCAGCGAAGGCAGTCCTGAGAGGAAAATACATTGCAATTCAGGCCTATCTCAAGAAACAAGAAAAATCCCAAATACAAAATCTAACAGCACACCTAAAGGAAATAGAAGCAGAACAGCAAAGGCAGCCTAAACCCAGCAGAAGAAGAGAAATCATAAGGATCAGAGCAGAAATAAACAATATAGAATCTAAAAAAACGGTAGAGCAGATCAACGAAACCAAGAGTTGGTTTTTTGAAAAAATAAGCAAAATTGACAAACCTCTAGCCAGGCTTCTCAAAAAGAAAAGGGAGATGACCCAAATAGATAAAATCATGAATGAAAATGGAATTATGACAACCAATCCCTCAGAGATACAAACAATTATCAGGGAATACTATGAAAAATTATATGCCAACAAATTGGACAACCTGGAAGAAATGGACAAATTCCTAAACACCCACACTCTTCCAAAACTCAATCAGGAGGAAATAGAAAGCTTGAACAGACCCATAACCAGCGAAGAAATTGAATCGGTTATCAAAAATCTCCCAACAAATAAGAGTCCAGGACCAGATGGCTTCCCAGGGGAGTTCTACCAGACGTTTAAAGCAGAGATAATCCCTATCCTTCTCAAGCTATTCCAAGAAATAGAAAGGGAAGGAAAACTTCCAGACTCATTCTATGAAGCCAGTATTACTTTGATTCCTAAACCAGACAGAGACCCAGTAAAAAAAGAGAACTAAAGGCCAATATCTCTGATGAATATGGATGCAAAAATTCTCAATAAGATACTAGCAAATCGAATTCAACAGCATATAAAAAGAATTATTCACCATGATCAAGTGGGATTCATTCCTGGGATGCAGGGCTGGTTCAACATTCGCAAATCGATCAACGTGATACATCACATTAACAAAAAAAAAGAGAAGAACCATATGATCTTGTCAATCGATGCAGAAAAGGCCTTTGACAAAATCCAGCACCCTTTCTTAATAAAAACCCTTGAGAAAGTCTGGATAGAAGGAACATACTTAAAGATCATAAAAGCCATTTATGAAAAGCCCACAGCTAACATCATCCTCAACGGGGAAAAACTGACAGCTTTTTCCCTGAGATCAGGAACACGACAGGCATGCCCACTCTCACCGCTGTTGTTTAATATAGTGCTGGAAGTTCTAGCATCAGCAATCAGACAACAACAGGAAATCAAAGGCATCCAAATTGGCAAAGATGAAGTCAAGCTTTCGCTTTTTGCAGATGACATGCTATTATACATGGAAAATCCGATAGACTCCACCAAAAGTCTGCTAGAACTGATACATGAATTCAGCAACGTTGCAGGATACAAAATCAATGTACAGAAATCAGTTGCATTCTTATACACTAAAAATGAAGCAACAGAAAGACAAATAAAGAAACTGATCCCATTCACAATTGCACCAAGAAGCATAAAATACCTAGGAATAAACCTAACCAAAGATGTAAAAGATCTGTATGCTGAAAACTATAGAAAGCTTATGCAGGTAATTGAAGAAGATATAAAGAAATGGAAAGACATTCCCTGCTCATGGATTGGAAGAATAAATATTGTCAAAATGTCAATACTACCCAAAGCTATCTACACATTCAATGCAATCCCAATCAAAATTGCACCAGCATTCTTCTCGAAACTAGAACAAGCAATCCTAAAATTTGTGTGGAACCACAAAAGGCCCCGAATAGCCAAAGTAATTTTGAAGAAGAAGACCAAAGCAGGAAGCATCACAATCCCAGACTTTAGCCTCTACTACAAAGCTGTAATCATCAAGACAGCATGGTATTGGCATAAAAACAGACACATAGACCAATGGAATAGAATAGAAACCCCAGAACTAGACCCACAAAAAGTATGGCCAACTAATCTTTGACAAAGCAGGAAAGAACATCCAATGGAAAAAAGACAGTCTCTTTAACAAATGGTGCTGGGAGAACTGGACAGCAACATGCAGAAGGTTGAAACTAGACCACTTTCTCACACCATTCACAAAAATAAACTCAAAATGGATAAAGGACCTGAATGTGAGACAGGAAACCATCAAAACCTTAGAAGAGAAAGCAGGAAAAGACCTCTCTGACCTCAGCCGTAGCAATCTCTTACTCGGCACATCCCCAAAGGCAAGGGAATTAAAAGCAAAAGTGAATTACTGGAACCTTATGAAGATAAAAAGCTTCTGCACAGCAAAGGAAACAACCAACAAAACTAAAAGGCAACCAACAGAATGGGAAAAGATATTTGCAAATGACACATCGGACAAAGGGCTAGTATCCAAAATCTATAAATAGTTCATCAAACTCCACACCCGAAAAACAAAGAACCCAGTGAAGAAATGGGCAGAAAACATGAATAGACACTTCTCTAAAGAAGACATCCGGATGGCCAACAGGCACATGAAAAGATGTTCAACGTCGCTCCTTATCAGGGAAATACAAATCAAAACCACACTCAGATACCACCTCACGCCAGTCAGAGTGGCCAAAATGAACAAATCACGAGACTATAGATGCTGGAGAGGATGTGGAGAAACGGGAACCCTCTTGCACTGTTGGTGGGAATGCAAATTGGTGCAGCCACTCTGGAAAGCAGTGTGGAGGTTCCTCAGAAAATTAAAAATAGACCTACCCTATGACCCAGCAATAGCACTGCTAGGAATTTATCCAAGGGATACAGGAGTACTGATGCATAGGGGCACTTGTACCCCAATGTTTATAGCAGCACTCTCAACAATAGCCAAATTATGGAAGGAGCCTCAATGTCCATCAACTGATGAATGGTAAAGAAATTGTGGTTTATATACACGATGGAATACTACGTGGCAATGAGAAAAAATGAAATATGGCCTTTTGTAGCAACGTGGATGGAACTGGAGAGTGTGATGCTAAGTGAAATAAGCCATACAGAGAAAGACAGATACCATATGGTTTCACTCTTATGTGGATCCTGAGAAATGTAACAGAAACCCATGGGGGAGGGGAAGGAAGAAAAAAAAAAAAAGAGGTTAGAGTGGGAGAGAGCCAAAGCATAAGAGACTGTTAAAAACTGAGAACAAACTGAGGGTTGATGGGGGGTGGGAGGGAGGGGAGGGTGGGTGATGGATATTGAGGAGGGCACCTTTTGGGATGAGCACTGGGTGTTGTATGGAAACCAATTTGACAGTAATTTTCATATATTGAAAAAATAAATAAAGTACAAATGCAATACAGTCAATTGTATTTATAAAAAATTAGTCAAGGAAATCACAAAAGAAAAGGTTATAAAGTATGACATTATATACATAAAACCTTAGGGGGACTAAAAAATTAGAGCTTTTAAAATGAGTTAGACTTATGTCACATCAACTTAATATAGACTCCTATATGCATAAGATGTTATATATAAACCTAATGGTAACCTCAATCAAAACCTGTAATACATGTGCCAAAAATGAAGAGAAACGGAATGCAAGTATATCACTAAAGCCATCAAACCACAGGGGAAGACAGCAAGAGAAGAAAGGAATAGTGAAGAACTATAAAGCCAACTGTAAAACAAGTGACAAGATGGCAGTAAGTATATACCTATCAATTTTGAATATAAATGGATTAAATGTGGCAATCAAAAGACACGGGGAGACTGAATAACAAAGCAAGACCCAAATGAATGCTGCCTATCTCAGACCTGAAAACATCTGCAGATTGAACGTGAAGAAATTGAAAACTATATACCATGCAAATGCGAGTGAAAATAATGCTGGGGTAGCAATTCTTATATCAGACAAAATAGACTTTAAAACGAAGAGTCTAACAAGTGAAAAACAAAGGCACTGCATAATGATAAAAGGAATAATCCAAGAAGAGGATATAAGCTTTTTAAATATTTATGCTCCCATAATGGGGACACCAAAAACATAAATCCACTATTAAGAGATATAGGGGGAGAAATTCGCAGTATTTCAATAATAGTAGGGGATTCTAGCACCACTTATATGAATGGATAGATCATACAAACAAACAAGAAGAAAACAGCAACTTTGACAGTTGCACCAGATGGATCTAACACATATATTCATAACATTCCATTCAGAAGTGGAATACACATTCTTTTCAAGTTCACATGGAATATTATTCAGAATAGATCATGTTAGGCCACAAAAATAGTCTCGATGAATTCAAAATATTCATATCATGTGCCTTTTCTGATCACAACAGTATGGCGCTAGAAATAAACCACAAGAAAAAATCTGGAAAAAACACAAATGCATGGAGGCTAAGTATATGTTACTAAAAGAAAAAAAAATGAATGGGTCAACCAGGAAATTGAAGAGGAAATCAAAAAATACACAGAGACAATTGAAAATGAAAATACAATGGTCCAAAATCTTTGGGATCCAGCAAAAGCTATTCTAAGAGGGAAGATTACAACAACACAGATCTCCCTAAAAAGGGAAGAAAAATTTCAAACTAACCTCACAAACATGAACCTAGAAAGAACTAGAAAAAACAAACATGAACAAAGCCCAGAGACAGCACTAAAAGGAAATAATAAAAATTAGAACAGAAATAAATAGAGATTGAAAAACAATAGAAGAGATCAATGAAACCAGGAGCCAGTTCCTTGAAAAAAACGACAAAATTGATAAAACTTCAACCAGATTCATAAAAAAATGAAGACTCTAATAAAATCAGAAATGGAGAAATAACAACTGATAACACAAATTCAAAGGGTTATCAGATAATATGGAAAATTATATATAAACAAATTGGAGAACCTAGAGGAAGAAATGAACAGATTCCTAGAAACATAAACTTACAAAACTGAATCAGGAAGAAATTGAAAATTTGAACAGAATGATTACTAGCAGTAATCATTGAATCAGTAATCAAAATTGAATCAGTAATCAAAAACTCCCATAAACAAAAGTCCAGGGCTAGAATGCTTCACAGGTGAATTCTACCAGACATTTAAAGAAGAGTTAATACCAATTCCAAAAAAATAGAAGAGGAAGGAGAGCTTCCAAATTCATTCTATGAAACTAGCATTAATCTTATACCAAAGCTACATAATAACACTACAGTGTAAGAAACCACAGGCCAGTAAATATAAACGTACATGTAAAACAAACAACACCCAAATCCAATAGTACATTAAAAATCATTTAGCATGATCAAGTGAAATTTATTCCTGGATGCAAAAATGGTTCAATATTCACAAGTCAATGTGATATATCAACAAACGAAAGGATTAAAAAAAATGATCATTTCAATAGATGCAGAAAAACCATTTGACAAAGTATAACTACCATTCGTGATAAAACATCTCAACAAAGTATGTTTAGAAGAAACAATATAATAAAGCCCATATATGAAAAACACACAGCCTACTCAATGGTGAAGAACTGGAAGCGTTAAGATCAGGAACAAGAGAAGGATGTCAACTCTCATCACTTTTCTTTTTTTTTAAATGAAATTTATTGTCAAATTGGTTTCCATACAACACCCAGTGCTCATCCTAGCAGGTGCCCTCCTCAATACCCATCACCCATCCTCCTCTCCTTCCCACCCCCCATCAGCCCTCAGTTTGTTCCCAGTTTTGAAGAGTCTCTTATGTTTTGGCTCCCTCCCTCTCTAACCTTTTTTTTTTCCTTTTCTTCCGCCAAGGTCTTCTGTTAAGTTTCTCAGGATCCACTTAGGAGTGAAAATATATGGTATCTGTCTTTCTCTGTATGACTTATTTCATTTATCATAACACTCTCCAGTTCCATCCACGTTGCTACAAAGGGCCATATTTCATTCTTTCTCATTGCCACGTAGTATTCCATTGTGTATATAAACCACATTTCTTTATACATTCATCAGTTGATGGACCTTTAGGCTCTTTACCTAAGTTGGCTATTGTTGACAGTGCTACTGTAAACCTTGGGGTACAAGTGCCCCTATGCATCAGCACTCCTGTATCCCTTGGGTAAATCCCTAGCAGTGCTATTGCTGGGTCATAGGGTAGATCTATGTTCAATTTTTTGAGGAACCTCCACACTGTTTTCCAGAGTAGCTGCACCAGTTTGCATTCCCACCAACAGTGCAAGAGGATTCCCGTTTCTCCACATCCTCGCCAGCATCTATAGTCTCCTGATTTGTTCATTTTAGCCACTTTGACTGGCATGAGGGGGTATCTGAGTGTGGTGTTGATTTGTATTTCCCTGATGAGGAGTGACGCTGAGCATCTTTTCATGTGCCTCTTAGCCATCTGGGTGTCTTCCTTAGCGAAGTGTCTATTCATGTCTTCTGCCCATTTCTTCACTGGATTATTTGTTTTTCGGGTGTGGAGTTTGGTGAGTTCTTTATAGATTTTGGATACTAGCCCTTTGTCCAATAGGGTTTTGATGGATTCCTGTCTCACATTCAGGTCCTTGATCCACTTTGAGTTTATTTTGGTGAATGGTGTAAGAAAGTGGTCTAGTTTCAACCTTCTGCATGTTGCTGTCCAGTTCTCCCAGCACCATTTGTTAAAGTGTCTTTTTTCCATTGGATACTCTTTCCTGCTTTGTCAAAGATTAGTTGGCCATACTTTTGTGGGTCTAATTCTGGGGTCTCTATTCTATTCCATTGGTCTATGTGTCTGTTTTTGTGCCAGTACCATGCTGTCTTGGTGATTACAGCTTTGTAGTAGAAGCTAAAGTCTGGGAATGAGATGCCTCCTGCTTTGGTCTTCGTCTTCAAAATTACGTTGGCTATTCGGGCCTTTTGTGGTTCCATACAAATTTTAGGATTGCTTGTTCTAGCTTTGAGAAGAATGCTGATGCAATTTTGATTGGGATTGCATTGAATGTGTAGATAGCTTTGGGTAGTATTGACATTTTGACAATATTTATTCTTCCAATCCATGAGCACAGAATGTTTTCCCATTTCTTTATATCTTCTTCAGTTTCCTTCATAAGCTTTCTATACTTTTCAGCATATAGATCTTTTATATCTTTGGTTAGTTATTCCTAGGTATTTTAGGCTTCTTGGTGCAATTGTGAATGGGATCAGTTTCTTTGTCTTTCTGTTGCTTCATTATTAGTGTATAAGAATGCAACTGATTTTTGTACATTGATTTTGTATCCTGCGACTTTGCTGAATTCATGTATCAGATCTAGCAGACTTTTGGTGGAGTCTTTCGGATTTTCCATGTGTAATACCATGTCATCTGCAAAAAGTGAAAGCTTGACATCATCATTGAAAATTTTGATGCCTTTGATTTTCTTTTGTTGTCTGATTGCTGATGCTAGCACTTCCAACACTATGTTAAACAACAGTGGTGAGAGTGGACATTCCTGTCATGTTCCTGATCTCAGGGAAAAAGCTCTCAGTTTTTCCCCATTGAGGATGATGTTAGCTGTGGGCTTTTCATGAATGGCTTTTATGATCTTTAAGTATGTTCCTTCTATCCCGACTTTCTCGAGGGTTTTTATTAAGAAAGGATGCTGAATTTTGTCAAATGCTTTTCCTCATCAATTGACAGGATCATATGGTTACCTTTTCTTTTATTAATGTGATGTATCACATTGATTTGCAAATGTTGAACCATCCCTGCATCCCAGGAATGAATCCCCCTTGTTCATGGTGTATAATTGTTTTTATATGCTGTTGAATTCGATTTGCTAGTATCTTGTTGGGAATTTTTGCATCCATATTCATCAGGGATAGTGGCCTGTGGTTCTCTTTTATTGCTGGGTCTCTGTATGGTTTAGGAATCAAAGTAATGCTGGCTTAATAGTATGAATATGGAAGTTACTTCCCTTTCTATTTTTTGGAACAGATCTCTGCTTTAAATGTCGGTAGAATTCCCCAGGGAAGTCATCTGGTCCTGGACTCGTATTTGTTGGGAGATTTTTGGTAACTGATTCAATTTCTTCACTGGTTATGGGTCTTTTCAATTTTTCTGTTTCTTCCTGTTTGATTTTTGGAAGTGTGTGGGTGTTTAGGAATTTGTCCATTTCCTCCAGGTTGTCCAGTTTGTTGGCATATAAATTTTCATAGTATTCCCTGATAATTGCTTGTATTTCTGAGGGATGGTTGTCATAATTCCATTTTCATTCATGATTTTATCTATTTCGGTCATCTCCCTTTTCTTTTTGAGAAGCCTGGCTAGAGGTTTATCAATTTTGCTTATTTTTTGAAAAAAACAACTCTGGGTTTCGTTGATCTGCTCTACAGATTTTTTAGATTCTATATTGTTTATTTCTGCTCTGATCTTTAATATTTCTCTTCTTCTGCTGGGTTTGGTGTGTCTTTGTTGTTCTGCTTCTATTTCCTTTTGGTGTGCTGTTAGATTTTGTATTTGGGATTTTTCTTGTTTCTTGAGATAGGCCTGGATTGCAATGTATTTTCCTCTCAGGACTGCCTTCGCTGCATCCCAAAACGTTTGGATTGTTGTATTTTCATCTTCATTTGTTTTCATATATTTTTAAATTTCTCCTCTAATTGCCTGGTTGAGGGAGGGTGTTCTTTAACCTCCATGCTTTTGGAGTTTTTCCAGACTTTTTCCTGTGTTTGATTTCAAGTTTAATTGCATTGTGGTTTGAAAGTATGCATGGTATGATCTCAATTCTTTTATACTTATGAAGAGTTGTTTTGTGACCCAGTGTGTGATCTATCTTGTAGAACATTCCATGTGCACTTGAGAAGAAAGTATATTCTGTTGCTTTGGGATGCAGAGTTCTAAATATATATGTCAAGTCCATCTGATCCAATGTGTCATTCAGGGCCCTTGTTCTTTATTGATCCTGTTTCTAGATGATCTATCCCTTGTTGTAAGTGGATTATTCAAGTCCCCTGCACTTACCACATTCTTCTCAATAAGGTTGCTTATATTTGTGATTAATTGTTTTATATATTTGGGGGCTCCAATATTTGGCGCATAGACATATATAATTGTTAACGCTTCCTGATCGATAGACCCTGTAATTATTATATAATACCCTTTTTCATCTCTTGTTACATACAGCCTTTAACTTAAAGTCTAGTTTGTCTGCTATAAGTATGGATAGTCCAGCTTTCTTTTGACTTTCAGTAGCATGATAGATAGTTCTCCATCCCCTCACTTTCAATCTGAAGGTGTCCTTAGGTCTAAAATGAGTCTCTTGTAGACAACAAATAGACGGGTCTTTTTTTTTTTTTTTTTTATCCATTATGATACCCTGTGTCTTTTGGTTGGAGCATTTAGTCTATTTACATTCAGTGTTATTATAGAAAGATATGGGTTTAGAGTCATTGTGATGTCTGTAGGTTTCCTGCTTGTAGTGATGTCTGTGGTACTTTGTGCTCCTTGCAACATTTCACTCACAGAATCCCCCTTAGGATCTCTTGTAGGCTTCGTTTAGTGGTGATAAATTCCTTCAGTTTTTGTTTGTTTGGGAAGACCTTTATCTCTCCTTCTATTCTGAATGACAGACTTGCTGGATAAAGGATTCTTGGCTGCATATTTTTTCTGCTCATCACATGGAAGATTTCCTGCCATTCCTTTCTGGCCTGCCAAGTTTCAGTAGATAGATCTGCCACTAGACTCATGGGTCTCCCATTGTAAGTTGGAGCCCGTTTATCCCTAGCTGCTTTCAGAATTTTCTCTTTATCCTTGTATTTTGCCATTTTCACTATGATATGTCGTGCAGAAGGTTGATTCAAGTTAAGTCTGAAGGGAGTTCTCTGTTCCCCTTGGATTTCAATGCCTTTTTACTTCCCCAGATCAGGAAAGTTCTCAGCTATTATTTATTCAAGTACTCCTTCAGCCCCTTTCTCTCTCTCTCTTCCTCTTCTGGAATTCCTATTATACAGATATTGTTGCGCTTGATTGCATCACTTGGTTCTCTAATTCTCCCCTCATTTTCCTAGTTTTTTTCTCTCTCTTTTTCTCAGCTTCCTCTTTTTCCATAATTTTATCTTGTAATTCACCTATTCTCTCCTCTGTCTCTTCAATCTGAGCTGTGGTCGCCTCCATTTTATTTTGCACTTCATTTTTAGCATTTTTTTACTCCTGATGACTATTTCTTAGTCCCTTGATCTCTGTAGCAATAGATTCTCTGCTGTCCTCTATACTTTTTTCAAGCCCAACAATTAATTTTATGACTATTCTAAATTCTTGTTCCATTATATTGCTTAAATCGTTTTTGTCAATCCTTTAGCTGTTGCTACTTCCTGGGGTTTCTTTTGAAGAGAGTTCTGTGTCGCCATTTTGGGTAGTCCCTGGGGTGGCGCTGAACTGCAGGGCACTTCCCCTGTGCTGTCTGGAGTAACTTGTGTTGGTGGGAGGGGCCACAGTCAGCCCAGATGTCTGTCCCCAGCCCACCGCTGGTGCCATAGTCAGACTAATGTGTATCTTATCTTCCCCTCTCCCAGGGGCAGGACTCACTGTGGATTGGTGTGGCCCCTGTCTGGGCTACTTGCACACTGCCAGGCTTGTGGTGATGTTTTGATGGGATCTGGCATATTAGCTGGTGTTGATCCTATTCCCTGGGCCTCTTGTCTACACTTGGCTCCAGAGATTCTGTTTTGCTAGTCTTATGGCAGTCTTCTGGTTTATTTAGGCAGGTGTGGGTGGAATCTAAGTGATCAGCCGGACGAGGTGAGCCCAGCGCCCTCCTATGCCGCCATCTTCTTCTGGATCTTTTTTAGTTTCCTCATCACTTTTATTCAATATAATATTGGAAGTCTTAGCCATAACAATCAGAAAAGAAAAAGAAAAGGATCCTAGTTGGTGAGGAAGAGGTAAAACTTTCACCATTTACAGATGAGATGATACTCTTTTTAGAAATGCCTAAGGATTCCCCCCCAAAATCTAGAACCAATGAATGAATTAACTAAAGATGCAGGATACAACATTATTATCCAGAAATCTGTTGCATTGCTATACACTAATGAATTTGCATGTTTTGTCCATGCTACCAAAACATTCTGCAAATGTAATGTAATCTATCGAAACACCAACATTTTTCACAGAATTATAACAAAAAATCTTGAAATTTGTATAGAACTGCAAAATACCCCAATAACCAAAGCAATCTTGAAAAAAAAAAGAACAAAGCTGGATGTATCAGAGTCCCTGTTTTCAATATGTATTATAAAGTTTAGTAATCAAAACAGTATGGTACTGGCATAAAAGTAGACACATAGATCAATGGAAAAGATAGAGTCTAGAAGAAAACCCATGCTCACATGGTCACTTAATCTATGAGAAAGGCCACAAGAATATACAGTGGGGGAAAAGACAGTTTCTTCAATAAATAGTGTTGGATAAATTATCTACATGTAAAAGAATGAATTGGGGCCATTTTCTTACATCATACACAAACATAAACAGAATAAAGACATAATTCTGAGACCTGAAGCCATACAATTACTAGACGAAAACATAGGCAGTAATATCTTTTTTATCAGCTGTGTCTGATATGACACCATCAAGTATAATACTATTTGCATTACAAGAATCCCAGAAGGAAAAGAGAAAGAAAATGGGGAAGAAATTTTATTTGACATAATAATATCTGAAAAATTCTGCATCTGGGGAAGGAAACAGATAGCCAGATCCATGATGCACAGAAGGCCCCAAATGACACCAACCCAAAGAGGTCCACACCAAGACACATATTAATTAAGATGGAAAAAAAAGTAGTGATAAAGGGAGAATTTTAAAAGAAAAAATAAGTTACAAACAAGGGAAACCCCATAAATCTATAAGCTTATTTTTCAGGAGAAACTTTGCAGACCAGAAAGGAGTGGCATGATATATAAAGAAAGTACTGGGGATGGGGGACTCTACAACAAGCTATCATTTAGAATACAAGGAATTAAAGAATTTCCCAGAAAACAAAAGTTAAAGTAATTAATGGCCACAAAACCAGCCTGTCAAGAAATGTTAAAGGAAACTTTTAAGTTTTTATTTTAATTCCAGTTAGTTAACATGCAGTATTGTGTTTGTATCAAGCATACAACATAGTAATTCAACAATCACATACATCACCCAATGCACATCAGTGCAGTCCTTAATTCCCACCACCTATTTAACCCACCCCCCCACCCACCTCCCTTCTGATAACCATCAGTGTGTGTTCTCTATACATAAAGCTGTTTTTTGGCTTCTCTCTATATATATATCTCATTCTCTCTTTCTCTCCCTCTCTCTCTCTCTCTCTCTCTCTCTCTTTCTCTCTCTCTCTCTCCTTTTCCCCTTAATTGATAGTTTTCTTGCTTAAATTCCACATATAAGTGAAATCACATGGTATCTTTCTTTCTTTATTTGGCTTAACATAATACTCTCTAGCTCCACCCATGTTGTTGCAAATGGCAAGATTTCACTCTTTTCAGTGGTTCAATAATATTTCATTGTATATATAAACCATTTTTTTTCTTTATTCATCAATTGCTGGACACTTAGGCTGCTTCCATAATTTGGCTATTGTAAATAATGCTGCTATAAACATAGGGGTGCATGTATCCCTTTGACTTAGTGTTGTTGTATTCTTTGGGTAAATACCCAGTAGTGCAATTGCTGAATCATAGGGTAATTCTATTTTTAACATTCTGAGGAGCCTCCATACTGTTTTCCAGAGTGACTGACCCAGATTGCATTCCCACCAACAGTTCACAAGTGTTCCTTTAAAAAAATATGTATTTATTTTTGAGAGAGGAGGGGGGGGCAGGGGCAGAGAGAGAGGGCAAGAGAGAATACCAAGCAGGCTCCACACTGTCCACGCAGAGCCCGATGGTGGGCTCAAACTCAGGAACTGTGAGATCATGACCTGAGCTGAAATCAAGAGTTGGAACTTAACCAAGCCACCCAGGTGTCCCAAGGGTTCCTTTTTCTTCATATCCTCACCAATACCTGTTTTTTCCTTGTGTTGTTGATTTTAGCCTTTTCTATAGGTGTGAGGTGTAGTTTTTTAAAAATTTTAATGTTTATTTTTGAGAGAGATAGAGACAGAGTACGAGCAGGGGAGGGGCAGAGAGACAGGGAGACACAGAATCTGAAGCAGGCTTAGGCTCCAAGCTGTCAGCACAGAGCCCAATGTGGGGCTTGAACCCATGAACCGTGCATGAGATCATTACCTGAGCCAAAGTTGGGCACTTAACTGACTGAGCCACCCAGGCGCCCTCATTGTAGTTTTGATTTGCATTTGTCTGATTGTAAGTGAACATGAATATCTTTTCATGTGTCTATTATCCACCTCTGTGTCTTCTTTGGAGGAATGTTCATGTCTTCTGCCCAATTTAAATTAGATTATTTGTTTTTTGGGTGTTGAGTTTTATACGTTCTTTATATATTGTAGATACTAACACCTTAACAGATATGCCATTTGCAAATATATTCTCCTATTCTGTAGGTTGCCTTTTAGTTTTGTTAATTGTTTTGTTTACTGTCCAGAAGTGCTTTATTTTGATGTATCCCAATATTTTATTTTTGCTTTTGTTTCCCTTCCCTCAGGAGACATATCTAGAAACAAGTTGCTAGGGCAGATATCATAGAGGTTACTCCGTGTATTCTCTTCAAGGGTTTTTATGGTTCCAGGTCTCATATTTAGGTCTTTGTTCAATTTTGAATTTATTTTAGTGCATGGTGTAAGAAAGTGTTATGCTTTTGTTCTTTTGTGTATTGCTGTCCAGGTTACCCAATACCGTTTGTTGAAGATACTGTCCTTATCCTGTTGGATATTCTTCTCTGCTTTGTGAAAGATTAACTGACCATATATTTGTGGATTTATTTCTGTCTTTTCTATTCTGTCCCATTGATCTATGTGTCTACTTTTGTGCCAGTATCATACTGCCTTGACCACAGCTTTCTAATATAACTTGAAGACCATAGTGTAATACCTCCAGCTTTGCTTTTCAAAGATTGCTTTGGCTATTTGAAGTCTTTTGTAGCTCCATTCAAATTTTAGGATTGTTTGTTCTACCCTGTGGAAAATGCTGTTGGTATTTTGATAAGGATTGCATTAAATGTGTAGATTGGTTTGGAAGGTTTAGATATTTTAATGATGTTTTTCTTCCCTCCATGAGAATGTAATGTCTTTCCACTGCTTAATGTCATCTTCATTTTTTTTTTTTTCAGCAGTGCTGTATAATTTTCAGAGTACAGGTCTTTTGCTTCTTTGGTTATGTTCATTCCCAGGTATCTTATTGCTTTTGGTGCAACTGAACATGTGCTATTTTTCTTAATTTCTGTTTCTGCTTCTTCATTATTGATGTATAGAAATGCAAAAGATTTCTATAAATTGATTTTGTATCCTGTGACTTAACTGAATTTGTTTATTAGTTATAGTAGATTTTTGGTGGAGTCTTTCAGGTTTTCTATATATATGAACACGTCATCTTCAATAAATAACAGTTTTACTTCTTTCTTGCCAGTTGGGATGCCTTATATTTCTTTTTGTTGTCTGATATCTGTGGCTAGGACTTTCCAGTCATATATTGAATACAAGTTGTGAGAGTGGACATCCTTGTACTGTTTGTGACCTTAGGGGAAAGCTTTCTGTTTTACCCATTAAAGATGATGTTAGCTATGAGGTATTCATATATGGCCTTCATTATGTTGAGGTATGTTCTTCTAAACTTACTTTGTTAAGGGTTTTTATCAAGGATGCTGTATTTTGTCAGATGCTTTTTATGCATCTATTTAATTATATTGTTCTTATCCTTTCCCTTATTGATGTGCTGTATCCCATTGATTGATTTGCAAATATTGAACCACGCATGCAACCTAGGAACAAATCTCACTAGGTCATGGTGAATGATTTTAAATGTATTTTTAAATTCATTTTGGTAGCTTTTTTTTTTTTTGAGGATATTTGCATCCACGTTCATCACAGATATTGGCCTGTAGTTCTCTTTTTTAAGTTCTATCTTTATCCAGTTTTGGTATGAGGATAATGCTGGCCTCATTGAATAAGCTTGACATTTTCCTTCCTTTTCTGTTTTTTGGAATGTTTGAGAAGAATAGGTATTAACTCTTCTTTAAGTGTTTGGTAGAATTTGCCTATGAACCAACTGATCCTGGACTTTTGTTTGTTGGGAGTTGTTTGATTACTGATTAAATTTCTTTGCTGGTTATCAGTGTATTCAAATTTTCTATTTTTTCTTGTTCAGTTTGGTACTTTGTATGTTTCTAGGAATTTATAAATTTCTTCTATGTTGTACAATTTTTTGGCAGATAGCTTTTAATAATATTCTCATAATGGTATTTGTGTGGTTTTACTTGTTATCTCTCCTCTCTGATTTGTGATTTTATTTATTTGAATACTTTCTCTTTTTTACTGATAAGTCTGACTAGAGGTTTATCAATTTTATTGACTATTTTTAAAGACTGATTCTGGTTTCATTGATCTAATCTGTTTTATATTCTAAATCATTTAGTCTGCTGTAATCTTTATTTTCCCTCTTTCTTCCAGTTTTAGGTTTGTTGTTGTTTTTCTAGCTCCTTTAGGTTTAAGGTTAGGTTGTTTATTTGAGATTTTTCTTCCTACTTGAGGTAGTCCTGTATGACTATAAACTTTTCTGTAAGAACTGCTTTTTCTGCATTCCAGAGGTTTTGGACTGTTGTGTTTCAATTTCATTTGTTTCCATGTAGTTTTCATTTCTTCCTTTATTTCCTGGCTGACCCAGTCATTGTTCAGTAGCATGTTGTTTAATTTCCACCTATTTTTGTCCCTTCCTGATTTTTTTCTTGATTGACTTCTAGTTTCATAATGTGGTCAGAAAATTTTCATGGTATGACTTTTATCTTCTTGAATGTGTTGATGCTGCTTTTGTGGACTAATATATATGATCTATTCTGGAGAATGTTCCATGTGCACTTGAAAAGAGTGTATATTCTTCTGTTTTGGAATGGAATGTTCTGCATCTATTTGTTGAATACATATGTTACAGTGTGTCATTCAAAGCTATTGTTTCATCATTGATTTTCTTAGATAATCTTCCCTTTGATGTAAGTGGGGTATTTAAGTCCCCTACTGTTATTGCCTTATTATCAGTTTCTTTGTGTTTGTTATTAACTATTTTATGTATTTTTGTGCTTCTTTGTTGGCTGCATATATATTTACAATTGTTATATCTTCTTGTTGGATTGTCCCCTTTATTAACTGGTGTCCTTCTTTGTCTCTTGTTACATTCTTTGTTTTAAAGTCTGTTTTCTCTGATATATGTATTGTTATCCTGGCTTTCCTTTGACACCGTGCGTCTTTTGCTTGAAATGTTTATTCCACTTACATTCAAAGCAATTATTGCTATATATGTATTTATTGCTATTTTATTTCTTGGTTTGTGGTTGTTTGTAAAGATTTTCTCTCATTCTTTCTTGTCTTTCTTTCATGGTTTGCTGATTTTCTTTAGTGATACATTTGGATTTCTTTTGCTTTATTTGTATATTTATTAGTGGTTTTCAGTATATGATTATTATTAGGTTTGTATACAACCTCTTCTACATAGAGCAGTCTATTAAGTTGATGATTGTTCACATTTAAGCCCATTCTTTGTTCTTCTTCTGACCACACTTTAGGTATATGTTGTTATATTTTACATTAGGTTTTTTAGTGAGTTCCCTAATTCTTACAGAAATATTAATTTTTACTGATTTTGTGTTTCCACCTTTATACTGTCACTTTTCGTTTCTTCCTTCTGCTCAAAATGTACCCTTTAATATTTCTTGCCTGGCTGGTGTAGTTGTCATGAACTCCTGTAGTTTTTGTTTGTCAGAGAAACTCTTTATCTCCTTCTACTCTGAATGATAGCCTTGCTGGATAGAGTATTTTGGGCTGCAGATTTTTCCCATGCAGTACTTTGTATGTATCATACCACTCTGTTCTGGCTTGCAATGTTTCTTTTGAAAAATCTCCTGCTAACCTTATGGGTTTTACCTTGTAAGTTACTGACTTCTTTTGTCTTGCTGCTTTTAATATTTTTTTTCTTTACCATCATATTTTGCCAACTTAATTTCTTTTTTTTTTAGTTTTTTTATTTTGAGAGAGAAAGAGCACAAGCAGACAAGGGGCAGAGAGAGGATCCCAAGGATCCCATAGGGCTTGAACCCATGAACTGTGAGATCATGACCGGAGCCAAAATCAAGAATTGGATGCCTAACCAACTGAGCCACCCAGGCACTCGCCAATTTAATTTCAATATGTCTGGGTGTCACTTTGCTTTTGTTTATTTTGATGGGAGTTTTCTGTGCCTCCTGGACCTGGATATCTGTTTCCTTCCCCCAATTAGGGAAGTTTTCAGCTATTATATCTTCAAATCAATTTTCTGCCCCCTTTCACTATCTTCTTCCAGGATTCCTATAATATAAATGTTATTATGTTTCATGGAGTCACTGAGTTCACTAAGTCTGTACTCATTTTGTATGATTATTTTATTCTCTTTTGTTCAGCTTGATTACTTTCATTACTATGTCTTCTAGGTCATTTAGTCATTCCTCTGTGTCTCCCAGCTTTCTGTCCATTCCATCAAGCGTGTTTCTCATTTTGTTTATTGAGCCCTTTCTCTCTGCTATGTTATTCCTTATCTCTGTGTTATGTTTCTCACTTATGTCTTGCACTCTTTTCTCAAGTCCAGTGAGTATCCATATGATCAGTGCTTTGAATTCTCTCTCAGGCATACTTACATCTGTTTTGCTTAGATCTCTGGATGTGACCTTGTCCTTTTCTTTCCTTTGGAATAAATTTCTCTGTTTCTCATTTTATCTTTCTGTATCTTTCTGTTAAGAAAGTCAGCTATGTCTTCTGCTCTTGAATGTACCGACTTTATGAAGATGGCCTAGAGAGCCCTGCAGTTGGTGTTCCCTGTTCACTAGAACTGGGCACTTCAGGAGAGAATCCTATGTGTTGTTTATGCCTTGCTGTTGTATTTGAGTCACTTTTACTTTCAGTGCAGTATTGTGCACTGACTTTCTGCCTATTGTGGGGTGTTCTTGCTCTCTGTGGTGCTGGTGGGACCCAGGCAAGCCAGCTCTTAGGGGCATGCCTGAAGGGGAACTTGGGAGTGGTGTGGCAGTATAACAAAAATGTGCAATGGGTCACTAATTCAGTACAGGATCCCCAGAAGTACTGTGGCAGCTGGGGATGTGAGGCTGAGCACTGCACATGATGATGAGTTGGTTTATTGACTTGGATGTGGATGGTATCTACTTGTAAACATGGTATCAGAGATCTGAGTGTCCTCCTACACTGCCATCTTTCCAAGCTACCTAAATACCTCCTTAAAGGAAACTTTTTGGTGCAAAGGAAAGACTAAGTAGAATTAAAATTAGGAAGCACCAAACCAGTAAAATTAAGTATACCTACAAAAATCAGCCAAGGCATTAACAAAATAAAGGAATGTAAAGTATGACACCATATACCTAAAATGTGGGGTGAGGGGAGGAACTAAGTAAGGTGTTCAAACTTAAGTGACCATGAACTTAATATAGACTGCTATATGCATGTTATATATAAACTGAGTGGTAACCACAAATAAAAAAAATAGTAATAGATATGTAAAAAACTAAGAGGAAGAAATCCAAGTTTATCACTAAAGAAAACCAGCAAACCAGGACAGAACGAGGCAAGAAAAGAAAGGAACAGAGAAGCACTACAAAAACAACCATAAAATAAGTAACAAAAGAGCAATAAGGACATACCTATCAATAATTACTATGAATGTAAATGGACTAAATGATCTAATTAAAAGAGATGGGGTGACACAGTGGATGAAAACAGACAGATCCAACCCTATGATATCTACATGAAACTCATTTCAGACCTAAGGACACATGCAGATTGAAAGTGAAAAGATGGTAAAGCATTTATCATGCAAATGATATGAAAGGATATGAAAGGAAAACCAGGGTAGCAATACTTATATTAGAAAATAGACTTTAAAACAAAGACCATAACAAGAGGCAAATAAGGACAGTATTTTATAATCATAGAGGAAACATTCCAACAAGAAGATATAACAATTATAAATATTTATTTGCCTAACATGGGAGAACCCAAATACATAAAGCAGTTAATAACAGACACAAAGTCATCAATACTAATACGATAATAGTAGGGGACTTTAACACTCCACTTACATCAATGGATAGATCATCCAAACAGAAAATCAAGGAAACGATGGCTTTGACTGACACGTGAACCAGATGGATATAACAAATACATTGAAAACATTCCATCCTAGAAAGGCAGAATGCACATTCTTTTTAAGTGCACATTGAATATTCTACAGAATAGATCACATGTTAGGTCACAAACCAAGCCTCAACAAATTGTATTAACTATTTTTATCCTCACAACTTCCAATTTACAGATGAAAAAATAAGTGGCAAGGCTGAAATTCACAACAAAATATTCTAAGTTCTTTCCACTTGCAAGCAACCCAGATAATCTCAGATCATGTCTGTTAGAGAAGATTTATTATAAAGATATATAGAGAAATACAGAGATCAGGGCACTGTTTTGATAACCACACATCCAGGCCTCAGATAACTGGAATAATTACATATTCAGGATAGAGCAATAGCTCTAGCAGTGTGGCAAAAGATATAGATTATCAATACCTCTAATAAAAGTTCCCCTCAGAAATTGCTATTTCTCTTGCGTCTAATCTTACAGCATTGTGGTGATATAATGATCACCAGTATCAACTTATTCTGCTTCTACTGATCCAATCAGCACCCATTATTGCTATAACCAATCTTTTTTTCTATTTTTCATGGCCCTAATCTCCCTCCCTCAACATCAAATTCAAGAGAGGATCTGATGGGCTCAGCCATTCATCATTCCACTAGACCCACTCCTAAGTAAAATTCTCATGCTAGACTGTCTTATAGCCAACTGAAAAGCCCATTGTATGCTGCCAGGGTGGGATGGTCATCTGAGAATAAGGAAGTTCTCAGAAGGTTGCAGTGAGCATGGGAAACAATTTAAATGCCCTGTCCTGTGCATTGACACCTTATCTCATATATGGTTACACCATGTAACCTCTTTTTTATTATGGTATACTAACATTTTTATGACACTAGGTCCTTGCATCTTTTCATTATCTTGATAGTAGAGTACTCAAATCCCAAATCAAGCCCACAAGGCATAAATTCATCTCCAGTGTCCCAGCTTTCCTTTCTACATCTATCACCCTATTTTCAGTACCCTCCTTCTCATCATGTGTCAGAGCCCATTGCTTTTCTGAGAAGGAATCAATACATTGAATGCTTACTGTGTACCAGGCATGTCAAAAACATCATTTGTAATTCTCACAATGGTCCCATAAAGTGAAATGTTATCCCCATTTTTCAATAGGCTGGGCCTGAGGCTCAGAGAGTTGAAGTGGCTTAGTCATAGTCTCAGAGCTGTGATGAGAGAACCTGGATTTAATCCCCAGTCTGTTTGAATACAAAGTCCATGGTGTTTATACTCTGCCAAACTGTCTCTGAAAAGCATGCATCTGCCAAACACTCATGGAGATTTGGGGAAATATCCTGAAAGAGAATTTGGATTTTGGGTAATAATCATAGCTACCATTTAAAAAGAAAAAAAACATTTCCTACATGCCAAACATTGTGCTAAGCACTTAATGTTATCTTTTTAGTCATCATAACAGCCCTATCAAGGAAGGTACCATTCTTTACCATATTTTACAGATGTGGAAACTGA
Source organism: Panthera pardus (assembly GCF_024362965.1). Lineage (NCBI taxonomy): Eukaryota > Metazoa > Chordata > Mammalia > Carnivora > Felidae > Panthera > Panthera pardus. The sequence continues at coordinate 60,695,839 of NW_026526843.1, forward strand.
ACTTAGAGAAATAATGCAATTTGCCTAGGAAGAAGTGTTAGTAAATGGCCGAGTCCCAACTAGAATGTTGGCTCTTAATCACTGGATACACTGCTTCCCATTTTAAGGCCTTAGGAAGAGGGCAATGCTTAAGACAAGCACTGAAAAGTAGAATTTCAGGCATAATTGCAAGGCTTACAAGAGATTTACTTTTTAAGTGGGAAATTAGAATACATCTATAAGGTTATCCTTGTCTGGAGCATCCTTCTTCTTGCTTATGTGGAGATCAACATTTTAGAATCATGCCCTCTGTTACCTGCTTGCCCAACCCTGTCCCCTAAATTAAGTACCAGTACAACAATAGAAAACTCTTTTTAAAAAATTTTTAAGTTTATTTACTTGAGAGAGAGCGAGCGAGAGTGAGAGAGCAGGGTAGGGGCAGAGAGAGGGGGTTAGGAGAGAGAGAATTCCAAGCAGGTTCTGCAATATCAGAGCAGATCCTGATGAGAGGCTGGAACTCCTCAACCATGAGATCATGACCTGAGGCAAAATCAAGAGTCAGATTCTTAACCAACTGAGCCACCCTGGTGCTCCAACAATAAAACAACTCTTGATGCTTACCTTATGCAGAGATGATCACCCCCTCTTTGCAGCCCTTTGGTTTTTGTTGTTGTTGTTGTTGTTGTTGTTGTTGTTGTTGTTGTTTGTTTGTTTTTCTCCTGGAGCAAGTTGTGCTGGATTACCATGGAAGCTGAATCTGACTAGCTAGGAGTCACTGCTTTTCTGAGGATATGGGGTTGAACACAGAGTTTCATCATCTTCAGCATTCTCTGCATGAATAGTCCCTGCTCATTTAATTCAGTACTGGGAGTTGGAGGCTGAGAATTGCAGATACCAGGATAAATACAGTAAGTCTCTCCAGTAAGTTAGCTGCTGCTTTTACCTAGTAGAATGATTTAAAAATAAGTGATCCTGGATCATTTCAAATGAGCAGTTACTTCATACTTATTGCCTAGAGCTAAGAGCCATTGTGGACCAGAATTTCACTAACCTACAGTGTCTTTACTACTTGCAAATCTTTCACTGAAAGTGGTTTACCAGGAGGGAGCAGCAGGGGGCTACTAGGGGTTCTTAAAGTTGCCTCCAGAGTACAGACCCCTACAAAGGGTTGCTTTTTCTTCTCTGGCCCTAGGGCTACTCTTCTGGAGGAGAAAGGAGGATGTGGGGCCATCCAGCTTCACCTCTGCTTCTTTCCTCCCTATGAATACCCAGAAAACCATGCTATCCATGAAAGTCCAGGCCTCCTATTCCCTCGTGGAACAGATAGGGACATTGAGACCCAGAGAAGGACATGCCTAGTAAATATGCTATATCCATATCAAATCAGTGAGTTTTCTTGGCTCTAAGATATGAGGAATGGTAACATTAAAATTAATTTGTATCAAAAGAAAGCTTTTTTTAAAATAGTTTTTTAATTAATTAATTTATTTATTTTTGAGAGAGAGAGAGAGAGAGCAGGGAAGAGAGAGAGGGAGAGATAATCCCAACCAGGCTCCGTGCTGTCAGTGCAGAGCCTGACGTGGGGATCGAACTCATGAACTATGAGATCATGACCTGAGCTGAAACCAAGGGTTGGACACTTAACCAAGTGAGCCACCCAGGTGCCCCTAAAAGAGCACTTTTCAATAGTACAACTTTTTTGGAGTGAAAAAATTTACTAAATTCAATTTGTGTCTCTGTTCCCCCCAATATGTTGATATGCTGTTTGTTGAAACCCATATGGAAAGGATTTATTTTCACCATCATAATTGTTCAATTATTCAAAAACTTGAATTTATCTAACATCTACTAATTTATAGGATGCTTTCACATGTGCCCTGAAGATTCATTTTCACAACCCTACATACAGAGCAACACAGGGCAGAATATTATTAACCTCATTTTATAGATGAATATCTAGAGGTGAAGATATTGAGTGATATCTCCAAGGTCAAACCTAACCACTTGTGGGCTAGCTTCTAGGAGTCTCCCCACTTTCTCTATTTGACAATATTGGCACTTATTGCCCAAATACCATCTAGGGAGCAAATCATCAGCTCCTGAAGATGGAGAGGATATGATATGTGAAATGGTTCAAAGTCCCCCATCCCTACCAAGTCACACACATATTAAAAACAAAAACAAATTAAAAAACAAAATTGTCTGCTGTTAGCCAAAATGTCTGTTTTCCACGATTTGACTCATTTGTTTGCATGCTTCTTGTCATGCAAATTATTTGAAATATCCCATTAAACAGAATCAACCATTCACACATCCAGTATGAATTCCTGTATCGAAATTCAGCAAGTCAACTGCCTATCCCTAGCCAGATATCAGAGAGATAGAAATCAAGTCAAAATAGATTTTGACTGGGGTGAAGTTTAACATGAATAATGCTCACTGCCCGGAAATAGTGTTGGTGAATTGGGAAGCCAGAGCTGGCAATGTGAGTGGAGTACCTGGCAGAGGCATTAAAAGGAGAATTAGTAAGAATATGCTGTAGACAAGCATTACCAACCTCCTCATTGGGCTCAGAGTATCATTCCTTCCAGAAATGATGACTTCAGTAGCTGTCTGGAGGGGAGCACAAAATTTCCAGCCTCGGTCTATTTGTCATCACCTCTCCAGTCACACAGGAAAATATCTTCATTTCTCTAACATTTTTCAGTAGGAAATAATCAGATCCCAGCCATCTTGATGTGTTTTACAAGCCTCAACATATGTTTATACATAAATTAAATCCTTCTATAAATACATTCCACTTTAATCACATCTTTTCCAAATTGGAGTGGAAGGAGTGGAAAGGGCAGTTCATAATATAGTGCTGGAAAGGAAAAAAAAATCTCCCAAAGCTCCCTCTATTCTGTTACAAAAATTCCATTCAGAGCAGCCTCTGATCTGTCCACTGCTTTGGAAAACAGCACAGAGCAGCTGACAAAAACTCACCTTAATATTAAATGGAATAGGGGCACCTGGGTGGCTCAGTCATTTAAGTGACTCTTGATTTGTGCTCAGGTCATGATCCCAGGGTGGTGGGATTAAGCCCACCATCTGACTCCATGCTTAGAGTGGAGCCTGCTTAAGATTCTCTCTCCCTCTGTCCCTTCCCCACTCACAGTCTCTCTTAAAAAATAAAAATAAAAAAAATAAATAAATGGAATAGTCATCTTCCTACAAAGATATTTCCTGTCCCAGAATATCTTCCCACTGTCTATGAACTATCTTACGTTCCACCTTAATAATATCCTTGGGGTGTATTAAAATGTCAATAATTTTTCAGGGGGGAAACTTAAAGTGCTAAAGCTCAAACAGTATTATTCAAAGTGTAATGCTAAAATCACCAGCAGCAGCATCTCCTGGAAACTTGTTACAAATGCAAATTGTTGGTCTCATCCCAGACCTAAAAAATGGATAGAGAGAGATAATCTGTGTTTTAACAAGCCTACAGGTGATTCTGATGCATGCTAAAGTTTGAGGACCGTTGCTTTAGTAGGATTTAGTTTATCAGATCCTTTTTATCCTGCATAGTATCTTCTCATTATAGTTGGTTTTAGCTCTTACTACATGCCAGATCTTGGCCAATTAGGCATATCTCATTTAATTCTCATAATAAACATAAAAGTATTATTTTCTCTATTTTCAAGATGAAACGACTGTCAGTGAGATTAAGTTACTGTCTCAAGCTATTAAGTGATAGAGTCTATAACAGACCTCAGGCCTTCTGACTCTACATGTGTGATTTTCTACTCTGTCTCAAAGTTGATATCACTTAGGAGCTTATAAAAATCCCCAAATCAGTGTCACATTTCATATCAATTACTTCAGAATTTCTGGAGGTGGGTAACTTTACTTTTTTTTTTGACATTTATTCATTTTTGAGAGACACAGCACGGGTGGGGAGTGGGCAGAGAGAGGGAGACACAGAATTTGAAGTGGCCTCCAGACTCTGAACTGTCAGCACAGAGCTCAACATGGTGCTCGAACTCATCAACTGTGAGATCATGATCCAAGCTGAAGTCAGACACTTAACTGAATGAGCCACCGACTCACCAGTTTTGGTTGCACTTTAAAGCTCTGTAGATGATTTAAATGTGCAGCCAAGATTGAGAACATTTGTTCTGAACCATGACTGGTTATTAGAATCACCTGGAAAGCTTAAAATTGAATCTACATTTTACCAATTGAATCTAATTATCCGAGGTGAGGCTGCTGAAAGAGTCCCACCTAGCCAATGAGGATTGAGAAACCCTGTTGTAGAAACTGCTTTGCTACCTCCTTGAGCTTTAGGCCATAGAGCCTATGGAAATGAGTCTTTTTTTTAGGAAAAAAAATTAAGTTTATTTATTTATTTTGAAAGAGACAGAGACAACATAAGCAGGGGAGGGGCAGATAGAATCCCAAGCAACCTCTGCTCTGCTAGCACAGACCCAGACATGGGGCTCAAACCCACGAGCTATGACATCATGACTTGAACTGAAACCAACAGTAGGATGTTCAACTGACTGAGCCACCCAGGCGCCCCTGGAAATGAACCTTTATTGGTGCTGGGAGAGGGAGATGTCAGGAGTTTACATAGGCAAAGTGTATTCACAATTTTGCCAAGATTCTGTCTGCCTTAAAGCAGGTTTATAACCCACCCACCCTTTCCCTAATTCTGGGTGTTTCTTCTCCTTTCCTTATCTCCTATTCCCAAAGGCAAGACTCCATTTGTGCTCTTACAAAAGAGGCAATATATAATTGTTAAGTGCAAGGCTCTGAAACCAGACTTGCTACCTAAGCAACCATGGGCAAGTCATTGAAGGTCTTTGTGCCTCAGTGTCTTCATGTGTAAAATGTTAATAATTGTATTGCCTACCACAAAATTCTGCAAAAGGTCATAGAGGACTAAAGATAATGATCCATGTAACATGATTTTTAACACATTGACAAGAGTAAGTGACCAATAAGTGTTAGCAAACCTCTGAGCCTCAGTTATTTCATGTGTTTGCTGAAGATAAACATACACACTCTACCTATCTCAGAAGGCTATTGCTAAGATAAAAACATATATATGTATCAATTTGTAAGCTGAACTAGACCATATAGCTATAAGAGGTTATGAGTTCTTATCACTTTCTTTAAGATATTGAAAACAATGATTCTTGTCAGGGGAGTTAAAGGGGTCTCTAAAGTCATTGAATCTTGGGGCTAGAAAGGTCTTTAGAATTCATCAGTCCAATACCTTCATTGGTTAGATGATACAAATGGAAATTAAAGGGGAAAAAAAGACTTGTCCAAAGTCACCAGAAATTAGAGGCACGGCTAAGAGGAAATCCCAAGAGTACTGATTCTGGGTCCCAGGCTTTTGCCACCATTTCGCATTCTCTATCTTTTTCTGTCTCTATCTCCCTGCTTTTCCCACCAACCCTCAGCTCTAAAGCCCTACTCTTCATGTCCTGAACTATAAACACAGAGGCTGAGCTGCCATGCACCATGAAACAGCAGGACTGCTTCTTTTTAAAGACCATAGAATTAATGTGATCAACTAAGATTCCACCTCATAGGCTGTGTACAGCACAATCTGTGTGAATCAGGAACTTAGGGATCCTTCTGAACTGAGGAGTAAAGGTGGCATATTTCTAACAGTTTATACTTTTGGACTTCAGTCAGCTAGTAAACACTGATCTGAACTCTAACACACTAAATAGAAAACTTGCATATTCAAATTAAGATCTATCTTCCCTCCCCTATTAGTTTACAGATGAGACAGGATAGTTTTAATTTCTGGTCATATTAGATGATAGTTTAAAAATTCACTGTTTGGAGATTAGAGGTAGGTTGAGGGAAGGATTGTATGTTGAGTCCTATAGTTAAGGCTGGCCTTATGCCTGATAGGGCAGAGAAATTGGCTGCAAGTGCATAGGTATGTGCGGTCACTTAAAAGTAACACTTATGAGAACTTAGTTCTCTGACTTTTAAGGTATGGTGCCTAGAATCCCACCATTATCTATTTATTATAACCGCCCTATTTCATACATAATATTACATGTATGAAAGCACCTAGCACCTATCTACTGATAATTTGAAAAAAGCAAAAATCAAATCCAGCAGCATCTCTACTCTTTCTCTGCCACACACACTAAAAAATAAAGATAATAATGAAATAATTTAAAAATCAGTATCTATCAATATTTACTTTAAAAATCATATTGAAAAATCTTAATTTGCTCTCCAACAGTGTTATGCATTAGTTCCAGCCTGTTAGAAAAGATAGATGAATTGATATGACCTGAAAGTTGATAACATCCATGAGAGTTACACTAACCATTCTTTTAAGAATTTAACAAATAGAATCACTTCGAGCATCCCAAAAGCCCTGTCCTCTCATCTTCTGCAAGTATATTCAATTACCATGGTGAATGTTAATGTACCAGATTTCTATTAATTTATGCAGCAGGTGCCTAGATTCTTGAGTCCAAAAGAAAGACTAAATTATTCAATAAGGAAGAAGAGGTGTAGAATGATGCTAGAAATCCTATTTCAAAGTTAGAACATATCAATTTATAACTCTAAAATCATATGTATGCTCTTTAATTTTTCAGAGTTTAAATTCAACAGTTCTATATATGGTTCAAAACAGAATCACTTGGCAGGAATAAGATAACTATATGTCCACATTTTAATAGCATGGATAGTATGGAATCAGTGGTATGCTAAATCTGGCTGGGACTGGCACAAAAGAGCCTATTGTCAAATTTTCAGAAAATTTGTGAGCTGTTTAACTTCACGTAGCTTGAAATTGGCTATAAAAGGAGCATATACTCAAAGACAAATCAGGACTTATTCATTTTATTTGTCTTCAGAGAGCCATTTGTTAAAACTGTATTAACTTCTGCATGGAATCAAAATGGTCATTTTCCTAGTGACATATACAGGCAAACACTGTAAAAAAAGAAATTTTTATGTTTCCCCTCCCAACAAAGCTTGTATGATATTAACAGTTCCAGTTTTTGTTTGATTAATGATAACGTGGTATTATAACATGAAAAGTTTTTTTTCTTTCAATACTTTAAAAATGTTGGTCTTCTGTCTTCCTACTTGCATTGTTACTGATGAAAAAAGTACTCTCACCCTTTTCTTTGTTCTTCCCTATGTAATGTGTCTTTTTTTATCTGGCTGAATTTAAGATTTTCTCTTTATTGCTGTTTTGTTTTGTTTTTTAGCCATTTGATTAAGATATGCTTTGGTATAGTTTATTTTTCTTCCTGTTTCTTGCCCATAGGGGTTGTTGAACTTTTTAGATCTGTGGGTTTATAGTTTTCATCAACGTTAAAAACTTTTCAGCCATTATTTCTTCAAAAATTTTTCTGACTCCCCTATTTTGGGTACTTCAATAACACATATATTAGGTCTCTTGAAGTAGTTCCAGAGCTTACTGATGTCCTTTTAAACCTTTAAAATTTCTATTTCTGTTTCATTTTGAATAGTTTGTATTGCTGTCTTCAAAATCACTAACTTTTTCTTCTGAAATGTGTAATTTTATAGTTTGCTATAATTGCCTCCAGTGAATTTTAAATCTCAAGCATTGCAGTTTTAATTTTTAGAAATTTGACTTGAGTCTGTTTTCTTCATGTCCCTACTTAGCTTTTTAAACATATGGAATATAGTTACAGTAATTTTTAAAAATACTTTCTTCTTCTAATGCTAACATCTGTGTACTTTTGAATCACTTTGGATTGATATTTATCATGGCATATATTTCCTTGCTTCTTCTCATGTCTGGTAGTTTTTGATTGGATGTCAAATGTGAATTTTACATTTTTTTGAAGCTAGATATTTTTGTATTAATATAAATAGTCTTCAGCTTTTTTTATCTTTTATTTATTTATTTTGAGAGAGAGTGTGTGCACATGTGAGCAGGGGAGGGTCAGACAGGGAGAGAGAGAATCCCAAGTAGGCTCTGTGCTGTCAGTGTGGAGCCTAACATAGAGCTTGATCTCATGAACCATGAGCTGAAATCAAGAGTTGGACACTTGACTGACTGAGCCACCCAGGCACCGCTATTCTTGAACTTTCTTCTGGGCTACAGTTAAGGGTTTGATTTTTTCAGGTCTTTATTGTAATATTGATTAGGCAGGATGAGAACAGCATTTAGCACAGAGTCTAGACTCAAGAGTCATTATTCCCCACCAATGAGGCAAATGCTTTGTGAGTACCTGTTTGTCTACACACTATGAGGTTTTCCAATCAGACTGGTAGCATTGGCACTAATTCTAATCCTGTGTAAATACTGGGTTTTTTAAATCCTATCAGATAATTATTTCTTCAGTAGTTTCCTGAAATGCATTTGCTGATGAATACTCTGCTAAATACCCTCTGCAACTTTCCAAAGTTCTTTCTCTGTAGCTCTCTCTTCTCTGATATTTTATTTTGTGAACTTTAGCAAACTTCGTTTCCCTGTACATTCAGCTTTTTCTTTTAATTTTTATTAACCACAGGGGGTTTTCTCTCCCTGAGTTCCCTTTCCTTGTTCTGTGGCCTGGAAACTCTCTCAAGATAGCATTAACCTAGGCTAATCATAGGGCTAATCTCATCTACTTCTCATCTCTCAGATATCATTGTCCTTTGTTGCCTGACATATAGTCTCTTAAAAACTGTTATTTTATATAGGCTTGTCTGTCTTTCTTGGCTGTTTCAAGCAGGAGGCTAAATCTTGTCCCTCTTACTCCATTTTGGCTGTAAGTGAGAGCTGAAGAAAGTGAATGTGATCTGATATTAAAGATAGTTGATTTAAGATATTTCCATCCATGGTTTATACAGAATGTTGTCTTGAGTGTGTATATAGACTTGAAGGCCACTTAGAATGAAATTGATTGTATGAGATTAGGGATATTGGCTAGGATGTCTTCCACATTTATAAGGGAGCGTGTGGTTGAAAAATTGATATTATTCTTCTTTCCCATCATCCATTCCTTCTTTTTATAGTCACATATATTGATTTTCCCCTGGGGAAACATCTTTGTGAGTCCAGTAGGGTGGACATCTCCCTGAAGCAGGTAGGGTTGTCACACAACCCAGATCTGCCCAATAAGAATCAGTGTCCCCTGAACCATAGATTTTTGGTTTAGGAATTGGTTAAGTTGGTCTAAGACTTAACTCCACAATGTTTGCTGGGACTATTGGAAAGAGACCATTTCTTTCCATTGAACTTACAGCTGGTTAGATATAGGAATAGAACTGCTAAAAGCTACCCCCTACCACCACTTAGACACCCATACACAGAAAGAAAAATAGAGACCAACACATTGTGATATTTTTGAACCCCTTAATCTTCCTAGAGCCTTAAGTTATAAATAAACTCCATTTATTACTAAAACCAGTTTTAGTTGGATTCCTAGCAATTGCATATAGAAAATTTTGACTCATCCATAAATGATCATTTTCATCGTGGGCTCATAGTAGGGGAGATAAATTATTTCATAAATAATTAAAACAAAGTTCAAAATGTTCAGCCCCAACAATTTAAAAATACCATGATTTTAGAGAAGGGATGGATAGATTGTAATAAAAATATAGGACTACCAAAAAAAATATAGGACTACCATTTATTGTGTATTTATACTAAGCATTATGTATACATTATCTCATTTAATCCCTATAAGAGCCTGATCAAACAGGTATTTATTCCTACTTAATTATAGACACTGAACTTCAGAGAGATTAGTAACTCTTCCAAGATTGAGCAGCTAGAAAATCGAAGATGCAAGGGTATAAACTCTCTGTCTCACTTCAGTGTTTTTACCTCTTTATTATATTGTTGGTGTGACTTTGAGGAATCTAAGACTTTAAGAGGGCTTTGTGAAAAACATGAACTTTGGAGCATGGGTGCTAGAAGAAAGGGAGGATAATTCATGTAGCAAGAAGGGCAACAGTAAAGGGTTGGAGCAGATTTGGGGATGACAGGCTGTTCAGGGGGAGAAGTAGGAAATGAATGAAAAGTCTGCTTGGTGCTTTAAGAACAAACTTCTTGAATTGCCTAATGGCATCTACTCTAGACTCTCCTTGGCTGATGAATTTTCTGTTCATCTATTTTATCTATTCTTTTCTGTCCCCAACAGCTTTGCTCTTTATCCTGGTTTTGTTTTTATTGTCATCCAGTCAGTGGCATAGGCAAGCCTTAGTGTGAGGTGGGGACCACAACATTGATTGGTGAAGGAGCTAACACAGAAAGCAGATGACACCTTTTACTAACTAACATGCTTCATACTCTTACTTGGCATCCTCTAATATATTTCCATCATATTTCCAACAGCTGTCACATAAATATTTACTTTAAAGAGTTCAGTTCCAAAAGCATCTATTATTTGCTTAAGAAGAACTCACACAGTTTTTTTTCTCTATACCAGGCACTGATAATTTTATAAATATTATTTTTTAATTATCTTAATGACCTTATGATATAAGAATATGCTATTCCCATTTTGTAGACAAGGAAACTTGGACACAAAGATATTAACTAATTTTTCAACATTAAAGAGTAAAGTGTGGAGCTGGGATTTGTACACAGGCAATATTGGCTTCACAATCCACTTCAGAAGGTACTAGAGATGACTACTCCCATAAGGACATGTGCCTCCAGGCTATGATTTTATTTTTCCTCTTTGGTTTACAGGTATTCCCACAGATCTTTCAGAGACTCTCCCAACATGAAAAATGCCTAAAGATGTAGGTTTGTTTGGCAGTCCCCTTGTCACAATCCCATCAATACTAGTCTTTGGGGCAGAATCCAGACAGTATTGACCCTCAGAGACTGGACAGTTTTAGGAGGCATGGTTAGTGCCTAGATAATCATCACACTCATTTTCCTTTCTACTCAGTTACATTTATAGGATATCTGAGTCAGTGATTAACATCAGCCCCTGATGGCACATCAGTGCATTGCGCAAAAACATTGGACATTTACTGGCATTATTTGAGTTCCTATCTTAGCTAATATCAGAATTTAGATTATACATATCCTCCACATTGGATTAAAAAATGGAAGTGATTGAAAAAGCAAAAGTGTACTTTGGAGTTCAAGTATTTAGTATTTGTTGTTAATCCCAAAAGGAATCTGTATTCTTCATTTATTTTCATGTGCTTTTAAATTGTTCTGTTTCAGTGAATTCTTAATACTAATCTGGTTAACTTTAAAATTGATTTTCTAAATTTTTAAATTAAAAAAATATTTTGAGTAGGCTCTACACCCAATGTGAGGTTTGAACTCACAATCCTGAAATTAAGAGTAGCATGCCCTACTGACTGAGCAAGCCAGGTGCTGCAAAATTTAAAATTGATTTTAAAGGCACACTTGAGTGGCTCAGTTGGTTAAGTATCCAATTCTTGATTTTGGTTCAAGTCATGATCTCACAGTTCCTGGGATCAAGCCCCACATTTGGCTCTGTGTTGACAGTGTGGTCTACTTTGGATTCTCTCTCTCCTGCTCTCTCTCTCTCTCTCTCTCTCTCTCTCAAAATAAGTAAATAAACATTTAAAAATTTATTTTCAAAGTTTAGAGCATTAACCTCAAATGGCAATTTCAATGTTATGTGATTGGTTAACTACAATTAAAAGTAACTGGACCACTTTCTTACACCATACACAAAAATAAATTCAAAATGGATTAAAGGCCTAAATGTGAGACAGGAAATCATCAAAATCCTAGAGAAGAACACAGGCAGCAACCTTCGGCTTTGGCCAGAGCGACTTCTTACTATACACAGCACTGAAGACAAAGGAAACAAAGCGAATGTGAACTATTGGTACTTCATCAAAATAAAAAGCTTCTGCACAGTAAAGGAAACACTCATCAAAACTAAAGGCAGACTATGGAATGAGAGAAGAGATTTGCAAATGACAGATCTGATAAAGAGTTAGCATCCAAAATTGATAAAGAACTTATAAAACTCAACACCCAAAATCAAACAACCTAGTTAAGGGCAGAAGACATAAATAGAGTATTTTCCAAAAAACACATCCAAATGGCTACCAGATAAATTAAAAGATACTCAACGTCACTTACCATCAGGGAAATACAAATCAAAACCATGATGAGATACCACCTCACACCTATCAGAATGGCTAAAATTAACAACACAAACAACAGGTTTTGGCGAGGATGTGGAGAAAGGGGAACCCTCTTGCACTGTTGTTCGGAATGCAAACTGGTGCATCCACTCTGAACGGTATGGAGGTTCCTCAAAAAAATAAAAATGGAACTACCTGATGATCCATCAGTTGCACTATTAGGTATTAACCCAAAGGGTACAGAAATACAGATTCTAAGGGGTCCATGCACCCCAACGTTTATAGTAGCATCAACAATAGCAAAACAATGGAGAGAGCCCAAATGTCCATCAACTGATGAATGAATAAAGAAGATGTTGATGTCATGTATATGAGTGTGTGTATGTATGTGTGTATATATATGTATATATACATATATATAATGAAATGTAATGAAAATAAATATATAATGAAACGTAATATTTCATTATGTATATATATATATATATATATATGATGAAATACTGATATAAAATATCAATATATATATATGATGAATATATACATACACACACACACATACCTATACATATTACTCAACCATCAAAAAAAAATCTTGCAACAACATGGAAAGAGCTAGAATGTATTATGCTAAGCGAAATGAGTTAATCAGAGAAAGACAAATACAAGATTTCAATCATATGTATAATTTAAGAAACAAAACAGGTGAACATATGGGAAGGGGGAAAAAGAGTAGAAATGGAAACAAACCACAAAATACTTAACAATAGGGAACAAACTAAAGGTTGATGGAGGGAGGTGGATGAGAGATAGACTAGATGGGTGATGTGTGTTAAGAAGAGCAATTGTGCTGAGCACTGGGTGTCGTATGTAAGTGATGATCACTGAATTCTACTTCTGAAACCAATATTGCACTATATATTAACTAAAATATAAATTAAAAAATAAAAATAAAGTTACCTTTTAAAGAAAAACAAAAATACATAACTTCGAGTTCTCAACAATAATGGTTTTATCTGATGCCTTTGCTTTATTAGCAGTAGTCACTTTTGTTTGCTACAGAATCTCACTCCAGCTTATGGGGAAGATGGAAAATATAGAAAAGGGTAAAGAGAAACAACTGTCTATGGCATTCATACTATAGGAAGCATTTTATTTTCCTTCATTCATTAATGCATTCATTTATAACAAGTGTTTTAAATTTTGATTCCAGTCTAGTTAACATGCAATGTTATGGTAATTTCAGGTGTACAATACGGTGCTTAAACAATTGTGTGCCTTGCTCAGTGCTCTTCATAATAAGTGTACTCTTTAATGCCCATCAACTATTTTACACATCCCTGACCACCTATTCTCTGGTAACCATCAGTTTGCTCTCTATAATTAAGAGTCTGTTTCTTGGTTTTTCTCTTGTTTTTCCCCTTTCCTCATTTTTCTTTCTTACATTCCACATGAGTGAAATTCTATGGTATTTGTATTACTCTAACTTATCCACTTACACTTATATTCCACTTATATTCTGTAGCTCAATCCACGTCATTGCAAATGGCAAGGTTTCATTCTCATTTATTCCATATATATATGTGTGTGTGTGTGTGTGTGTGTGTGTGTGTGTGTGTGTGTGTGTCTGTGTGTGCACTCACACAAACACTGTATCTTCTTTACCCATTCATCTATCAATGAACACTTAGGCAGCTTCCATAATCTGACTATGGTAAATAACTGCAACAAATATAGGGGTGCATGTATCCCTTTGAATTAGTGGGGTTTTTTTGTTTTTTTTTCTTTTTGTTTTTGTTTTTCTATCTTGGGGTTGAAATCCAGTAGTGCGATTATTAGATTGTAGGATAGTTCTATTTTTAACTTTTAGAGGAAACTTCATACTGTTCTCCACAGTGGATGCATCTGTTTGCAGTCCCACCAACAGTGCATGAGGGTTCCTTTTTCTTCACATCTTCAACAACACTAGTTGTTTCCTCTGTTTTATTTTCAGCTATTCTGACAGGTGTAAGGTGATATGTCATTGTAGTTTGGGTTGGCATTTCCCTGATGATGAGTAATATTGAGCATCTTTTTATATGTCTGTTGGTCATCTGTAGGTCTTCTTTGGAGAAATGTCTATTCATGTCTTCTGCCCATTTTTAAAAATGTCTTATTTATTTTTGAGAGAGAGAGAAAGAGAGAGAGAGAGAGAATGAATATGAGCAGGGGAGGGGCAGAGAGAGGGAGACAGAGGATACCAAGCAGGATCTGCACTGTCAGCACAAGCCCGATGCAGGACTTGAACTCATGAACCACGAGACCATGACCTGAGCTGAAGTCAAATGCTTAACTGACTGAGCCACCCAGGCACTCCTGCCCTTTTTAATTGGATTATTTATTTTGGGGGGTATTGAGTTGTATCAATTCTTTATTTTGGAGACTAACCATTTATTGGATATATCATTTTTAAATATGTTCTCCTATACAGTAGGTTGCCTTTGATCTTTGTTGGTTGTTCCTTTGCTGTGCAGAAGCTTCTTATTTTAATTTAGTTCCAATAGTTTATTTTTTAATATTTAATAAAAGGTTTATTCCAGAATAGTTTTACATTTACAGAAAATTTGTTAAGATAGTGCCATGTGCCCCACATACCCCATATGTTTCAAACCCAGATTTTTCTATTATTGATCTTACGTTACTATATTTGTCACAATTAATAAAGAAATAATGAAGCATAATTATCAAAACGTTCATAATTTATCAAGATTTCCTTATTTTATACCTAATGTTCTTGGTCTGTTCCAGAATCCCATCTAGGAAACATTACATTTAGTCCTCATGGATCATTAGGTTCTTCTTACTGTAACAGTTTCTCAGACTTACCTTGTATTAAATGACCTTGAAATTTTTATTTTATATTCTTCTGTTTCAAAATTTTATTTAAATTTTAATTTGTTAACATATAGTGTGATATTAGTTTCATGAGTAGAATTTAGTTATTTGTCACTTATGCATAACACTCCATGCACAACACAGCAAGTGCCCTCCTTAATACCCATCATCCGTTTAGCCCATCCCCCATCCAACTCCCCTCCATGAACGCTGTTTGTTTTCTATAGTTAAGAGTCTTATGGTGTGCCTCCCTCTCTCTATTTTTTCCTTCCTCTATGTTCATCTGTTTTGTTTCTTAAATTCCACATATGAGTGAAATCATATGGTATTTCTTTCTCTGACTTTTTTCATTTAGCATAATACATTCTAGCTCCATCCATGTCATTGCAAATGGTAAGATTTCATTCTTTTTGATGGCTGAGTAATATTCCATTCTGTGCCAGTACAATGCTTGTAGACACACACACACACACACACACACACACACACACACACACACACACCATCTTTAACTACTCATCAGTCGATGGATATTTGGGCTCTTTCTGTAATTTGGCTATTGTTGATAATGCTGCTATAAACATCTGGGCACATGTGTCCCTTCAAAACAGTATTTTTGTATCCTTTGGGTAAATACCTATAATGGAATTACTGGGTAATAGAGTAATTCTGTTTTTAAGTTTTTGAGGAACCTCCATACTGTTTTCCAGAGAAGCTACACCAGTTCACATTCCCTCCAACTGTAGATACTGAGTCATAGGGTACTTCTAATTTAGCTTTTTGAGGAACATACATACTATTTTCCAGCATGGCTGCACCAGTTTCCTTCCCACCAGCAGCGCAAGAGGGTTCCCCTTTCTCCACATCTTCACCATCATCTGTTGCTTCCTGTGTTGTTGATTTTAACCATTCTAACAGTGTGAGGTGGTATCCCATTGTGGTTTTGATTTGTATTTCCCTGATGATGAGTGATGTTGAGCATCTTTTCATGTTTCTTTTGTCCATCTGGATGTCTTCTTCAGGAAAATGTCTGTTTAGTCTTTTGCCCGTTCTTAACTGAGTTGTTTTTTTGGCGGGGGGGGGGGATGTTGAGTTTTATAAGCTCTTTATAGATTTTGGATACTAACCCTTTATCAGATATGACATTTGCAAATGTCTTCTCCCATTCTGTAGTCTGTCTCTTAGTTTTGTTGATTGTTTTCCTTTGTTGTGCAGAAGTTTTTATTATGATGTAGTCCCAATAGTTTATTTTTGCTTTTATTTCCCTTGCCTCAGAACACATATCTACAAAAATGTTGCTATGGCCAAGGCATAACCGCCTGTGCACTCCAGTATTTTCATGGTTTCAAGACTGACATTTAGATATTTACTCCATTGTCATTTTGTTTTTCTGTATGATTAAAGAAAGCAGTCTGGTTTCATTTTTTTTTTTTTTTGTACATATCTCTCCAGTTTTCCCAACACCATTTGTTGAAGAGACTTTTTCCTATTGTGTATTGATCCCTCCTTTTTCAAAGACGAATTGACCATATATTATGGGTACATTTCTGGGTTTTTTATTCTGCTCCATTTACCTATGTGTCTATTTTTGTGCCAGTACTATGCTGTTTTGATGATTATAGCTTTGTAATATAATTTGAAGTCTGGAATTGTGATATCTCCAGTTTTGTTTCTCTTTTTAAAGATATCTTTGGATATTCAGGGTCTTTTGTTGTCCCATACACATTTTAGGATTGCTTGTTCTAGTTCCATAAAAAAATGCTTTAGGTATTTTGATAGGGATTGCATTAAACCTGCAGATTTCTTTGGGTAGTAAAGGTATCTTAACAATATTTGTTCTTTCAACCCATGAGTACACATCTTTCCATTTCTTTATGTTGTTTACAGTTTCTTTCATCAAGGTTTTATAATTTTCACAGTGCATGTCTTTCATCATTTTGGTTAAGTTTATTCCAGATATTTTATTATTTTTTTACAATCATAAGTGGGGTTATTTTCTTGATTTCTCTTTCTGTTGCTTACTATTATTAGTATACAGAAATGCAACTGATGTTTATACATTGATTTTGTATCCTGTGACTTTACTGAATTCATTTATTAGTTCTGGTTGTTTTGGTGCAGTCTTTTGGGTTTTCTGTAAATAGATCATGCCATCTGCAAATAGTGAAAGTTTTACTTCTTTCTTACTGATTTGGATGCCTTTTATTTTTGTTTTCTGATTACTGTGGCTAGGATTTCCAGTATTATGTTGAATAAAAGTGGTGAGAATGGACAATCTTGTCTTGTTTCTGATCTTAGGGGAAATTCTCTGTTTTCCTCCATTGAGTATGATGTTTGCTGTTGTTTTTTTCATATATGGCCATTATAATGTTGAGGTATGTTCCCTCTATACCTACTTTGTTGAGGGTTTTTATCATGAATGGATATTGTACTTTGTCAAACGATTTTTCTGCATCTATTGAATTGATCATAAGCTTTTTATCCCTTGTCTTACTGATGTGATGTATCATGTTGATGGTTTGTAAATATGGAACCACCCTTGCATCCCAGGAATAAATCACCCATGATCATAGTGTATGGTTTACTTAGTGTATGCTTCCATTCCATTACATTTGTTAGTATTTTGTTGAGGATTTTGCCTGTATGATCATCAGAGATATTGGCCTGTAGTTATCTTTTTTGTCACGTCTTTATCTGGTTTTGGTGTCAGGGTGATGCTGGCCTCCTAGAATAAATTGGGAAGTTATCCTTCCTCTTCTATTTTTTAGAATAGATTGAGAAAAATAGGTATTAACTCTTTAAATATTTGGGAGAATTCACCTGTGAAGCTGTCAGATCCTGGACTTCTGTTTGTTGGTAGTTGTTTTGATTACTTATTCAGTTTCCTTGCTGGTAATTGGTCTGTTCAAATTTTCTATTACTTCCTGCTTCAGTCTTGGTGGGTTATATGTTTCCAGGAATTTATCAATTCCTTTTAGGTTGGTCAATTTGTTTGCATATAGTTTTTCATAATACTCTCTTATAATTGTTTGTATTTCTTTGTTGGTGGTGGTAATTTCTTCTCTCTCATTTGTGTGTGTTTCTTTTTAATTTGTATACTTTCTCTTTTCTTTTTGAGAAGTCGGTCCAGAAGTCTATCAATGTTATTGACTTTTTCAAAGAACCAGCTCCTGGTTTCATCAACCTGTTTTATTTTTTTGTTTCTATATTACTTATATCTGCTCAAATCTTTTTATTTCCTTCATTCTTCCAGTTTTAGACCATGTTTCTTATTTTTTTCTAGTTCTTTCAGGTGTAAAGTTAGGTTGTTTATTTGAGATTTTTCTTGCATCCTAAGGTAGGCCTGTATTGCTATATACGTCCCTATTATGACTGCTTTTGCTCTATCCCAAAGGTTTTGGACGATTGTGTTTTCATTTTAGTTTGTTTCCATATACTTTTAATTTCTTCTTTTATTTCCTGGTTGACCCATTCTTTGTTTAGTAGCATGTTATTTAATCTCCATGTGTTTTTGGTTATTCCAGATTTGTTTTTGTGGTTAATTCCCAGTTTCAAAGCATTGTAGTCAGAAAAGATGCAAAGTATGACTTTGATCTTCTTGAATTTGTTAACAGTTGTTTTGATGGCTAATATGTGATCTATTCTGGAGAATGTTTCATGTGTACTTTAAAAGAATGTGTATGCTGCTGTTTTAGGAGGGGATATTCTGAATATATTTGTTAAATCCATCTGCTCCAGTGTGTCATTCAAAGCCACTGTATCCTTATTGATTATTTAGATAATCTGTCCATTGATGTATGTGGGTGTTAACATCCCTTACTATTATGTTATTACTATCTATGGCTACTTTTAGGTTTGTTATTAATGTTTGATGTATTTCGGTGTCTCCATTTTGGGTACATAAATAATTATAATTGATATATCTTCTGGTTGGATTGACCTCTTTAGTGTTATATAGGTCCTTCTTTGTCTCTTGTTAAACTCTTTCTTTTAAAGTATATATTTTTTTCTGATACAAGCATTGCTATTCCAGGTTTCTTTTCAAATCCATTTGCATGATAAATATTTCCCCACCTTCTCACTTTTAATCTGCAGGTGACTTAAGGTCTAAAATCAGTGTCTTGTAGGAAGCATATAGATGGGACTTGTCTTTTTATCTACTCTGTTACCCTATGTCTTTTGATTGAAGCACTTAATCCATGTATAATTCAGAGTAATTATTGATAGATATATATTTGTTGCCACTTTACCAGTTTTGTGGTTGTTTTATAGTTTTTCTCTGATCATTTCTTCTCTTGCTCTCTTTCATGGTTTGTTGCCTTTCTTTAGTGATATACTTGGATTCCTTTGTCTTTTGCTTTGCATACCTATTACTGGTTTTTTATTTGTGGTTACCATTAGATTTGTATATAACATCTTCCGCATATAACAGTCTATATTAAGTTTATGGTTGCTTGAGTTTGAACCCATTCTTTACCCCTCTACCCCAATGCCCACGTTTTAGGTAGATCATGTCATATTTTACATCCTTTTGTCTTATGAATCCCTTGACTTATTATTACAGAAATGCTTATTTTTACTTCTTTTGTATTTTTTATTTTTCGTCTCTTTAATATTTCTTGTAGGGCTGGTTTAGTGGTCATAAACTCCTTCAGGTTTTGTTTGTTGGAGAAACTTTACATCTCCTTCTATTCTGAATGACAGCCTTGCTGGATAGAGTTTTCTTGGTGGCATATTTTTCCCTTGCAACACTTTGAATCTATCATGGCACTCTCTATCATGCCTGCAAAGTTTCTGCTGAAATATGCACTGATAGCCTTATGGGGTTTCTCTTGTACGTGTCTTCTTTTCTCTTGACGACTTAACATTTTTTTTTCGTCACTACATTTTGCCACGTTAACTACTATGTGTCTTGGTGTGGACCACCTTGGGTTGATTTTGTTGGGGGCCCTCTGTGCCCCCTGTATCTGGATATCTGTTTCCTTCCCCAGATTTGGGAAGTTTTCAGCTATTATTTCTTCAAATAAATTTTCTGCCCCCTTCTCTCTTCTTCTTCTGGGATCCCTATAATGTGAATGTTATTATGCTTGATGGAGTCACTGAGTTCCCTAAGACTATTCTCAATTTGCATAATTTTTCTTTCTCTCATTTGCTTAGCTTGGTTACTTTCCATTGCTCTGTCTTCCAGGTCATCAGTTCGTTCCTCTGCTTCATGTATCCTGCTATTTATTCCATCAAGTGTATTTTCAATTTCATTTATTGTGTTCTTCATCTCAGATTGGTTCTTTTTTATCTCCTTGTTAAGGGTCTCACTGGTGTCCTCCAATCTTTTCTCAAGTCCAGTGAGTATCTTTATAGTCATTATTTTAAATTCTCTATGAGGCATATTACTTACACCCATTTCACTTAGGTCTCTTGCTGTGATTTGGTCCTGTTCTTTCATTTGGGACCTATTTCTGTGTCTAACTCCCTGTGTCTGTTCTGTGTGTTAGGGAAGTCAGCTACATCTCTTGCTCTTGACAGTAATGGCCTTATGAAGAAGAGGTCCTATAGTGCCCTGTAGTACAGCGTCCCCTGTTCCCCTGGGTCTGGCGCTTCAGGGAGTGTCCCTTATGTGTGTTGCAGCTGCTCTGGTGTTGAGTCCTGGCCTCTTTTTACCTCAGTCCAGTCATCTGCAGAGGCTCTCTTTGCCTATTTTGGGCCATGTTGTGTCCCCCAAAGTGATGGAGTGTTTTAACAAGTGTGTGCTGACTGGTCTGCTTGCAAAATGAGACCTGCCACCACTACGACTGCGGTCCCACAAAACACGTGGGTTGGGAGAGGAGGTGTGGTGGGGTTTGTGCTGGTCTGCTGGGAGAGGGGGCCTGAAGTGCTGGGACTGAGGCAAGGGTGACTGGGAAGGGAAGATTCAGTGAAATACCAGGGGCTGCTTGATATAAGCAAATTAGGTAGTGACTGTTGGTTTGGTTCCAGTCCCTGCAGGTGGCCCTGTATTCATGCTTAGGAGGTGGTTAGAAAAGGAATGTGCCAGTTGCTTTGTTCCTTGGGAGGTCTTCCCTTTATCCCTGCCTCTCTTGGCCACACTGAGATGATAAATCACTCTCTTCTACTTGCCCCTGATATTTTTCATAGTGCTGTTTCTATGCTATATCTCTGTAGGCTCTTTGTCCTTCTGTCTCTTTTATGTAGGAGATTCAGCTATAGGAAGTATTTTAAATGACAGTAACTTGAAAGAAACTGGAGCCTTACAGATTCACATAATCCTTATTACATTATTACTTCTTCCCCTGACTTAATCATGCTACTCTTACCTTCTATTTAGGTCCTTTTAAAAGTTATCCTCCCTATAATTAGCAAAATTTTAATATGGACTATACATAGGATACTAGAATTGTATCAATATTATATTCCTGGGTTTCATAACTGTTCTATTGTTATATAAGATACTGTATTTTTTTGGAAATATATACTGAAATATTTATGTGTGAAGAGTCATTATTTTTAAAACTTACTTGCTAATGGTTTAGTAGAAAAACGAAAGAAATAAAAATTTTAAAACCTTTTTTATCTGAAGGGAAAACAGTCAGTCTTATTTCTTCAACTGAAGCAGTTGGCTGCAGCAACACTCACATTTCCTTGCCCCATGGTCATACAGCTGGAAACTGAGAGGACTAGGGCAAAAACCTAGCTTCTGCTTCTAATTCTATTGTTTCTAAGTAGGTAAGATGGAATCTAATCCTAATAATCTTTTTTAGCTTGCAACCTGTAGAAAATGAATCCTAAAATTGAGGTGAATATACAACCAGTGTCTTTTTTTTACTCAAATTTTGTTGACAAAATAATTCAGATAAAGGCTTTGCAAATATATAAAGCAAATGAAATAAATACAGTTTTCTCCATAAGCTGATTCACAGTCCATCTACTACTCTCTAGTACAATGTGATGCCAGATTTTGCCAGACAGAAACTATCAAAATATTGTGTGTTTGCTTCAGGGAACTCGGTGAGTCTCAATTTATTTGTTTAATTCCCTTTTAAGAAACATTATTTCATTCACCCTAACATAGGTTCAGACACAGACTGTTGTTTGAACAATGTCAAATAAGGGAGTATTGAGAATCTCAGATATGGATAGACAGAGTATATATTTAATTGGGGAATGTTTTCCCAATACATATTATTTGAAAGTCCAATTGGGCACATTACTAATGTATACCACCTTAATTCTTTTTAGAGAACCTTGGGAATCAGGAAAAGCTACAGATTTATGAAATGCTTCTGGCAACAAACAGCATGAAAAAATGTTGTCCAATGTTCAGACACACACTGTTTAGTCCATGATGTGGTAATAATATGGTGTTCATTAAATTGTTTTTAGAGTTTGTTTTTTGCTTTAAATAGGAACTCAGTCTTTTGTCCCTTTGGTCATATTAATGTATGGCTCTCAGATGCAGAAATTGAACCATTTTCCATTAGGCTGGTAAATAAAAGAAAATGAAAGAAAGAGACAGGAGAATAAAAAGAAACAACTTGGATGAGTTGTTCTTGGGCATCTCTGAGTAGCCAGACTATATAGTCCAGATACATCAAGACAACTGCTATCTATATAGAACATTGGATAGTTTTTCACACTTATGATGTGTTAATTAAATTCCCTTTAACAATGAGTAGCAAAGCAGGTAGGTGACCTCCTAAACAGAATTGAAAAATGGGCTCCTGAAAATCAATTATCATATCTGTGTTGGTGAGCAGGAACACATCTTGCAGGTCTTGTGGTGGGCACAGGCACCAGGGTAAACTAACAGCAACAAATGGGAGCTGGAGGGACTGGTCACAGCTCCTAGGGTGAGTGACCTCTGCCACCCCACATGAAAGTCAAATGAGGCAAATAGAAACTGAAAGAATCAGACAGGAAATCACAGAGCTGGATTATATAGCACTGCTACAGGATGCTTCCAAATGCTTGATCAATGTTGGATAGTACATTAAAGTGAGACACAGTGAAATGGAATGACAGTCATGAAGTTCATCTGGCATGGACTTGTGAAGGCCAACATCTACTTGCTTTAATTCCATTGATACATTACTAGTTGGGGAAAGAAAATGATTTTAGTATGTACTCTCAACTTCATTCCCTCTGGATAATTGACCATTTGAAAAATATCTTTGACAGTTCCCTTGTGCATTACTTATCACCATCCTTGACCTCAACTCCAAAAAAAATTAAAACTAAAATAAATAAAGGCAGAAAAGGATTAAGCTGTGACCTCTGTCTCATTGTAATATGATTCCATGTGCTAAAAAGGAAAACCATGCAACAAGGCCCAGATGCTACTAATAGGACAACTGAACATCTGTATAAAGTGTAGATAATAATCAAGGAATTTAAGATAGTGCCTTAAATGACAAAAATCAGGAAATTTGAGGTTTTGACTGATTTTCTTCCTCCTCTGGTGTTTGTACAGTCAAAAGAATGAAGGAAAGAAAATTAAAACAGGTGAAACAGAAAAAAAACACCAAGCAAAGGAAAAACATTATTTCTTAGTCATTTTCTGCTACTCAATTTTATCTACTAAAAATCACAAGCCATTTCTTCTTGGATAGTCTTCCTATTTCCACATTACTGAGAAATACTTTTGTACATATGGTGTTCATGCTATCTCTCCAGGAATTGAAACTGATGAAAGGATACCAATGAATTAAACCATATTTGTGGCTATACATTATGTTTAACATAAAAAAAAAGAAAG
The DNA here is from genome assembly GCF_024362965.1 of Panthera pardus. Classification (NCBI taxonomy): domain Eukaryota; kingdom Metazoa; phylum Chordata; class Mammalia; order Carnivora; family Felidae; genus Panthera; species Panthera pardus. The sequence goes on from NW_026526843.1 coordinate 60,719,525, forward strand.
TTACCAGCAAAATTGTCACTCATGTTTTTCCTTAGAAAATACAAGGTGATGTTTTTAAAGAAAACAAAAACAAAGGGCTACTGGCAGAAAATGAAAAAGTACATGAGAACAAAGGCAGCAAACACAGGAATTAAATAACTTTGAGGTTCTATCCATGTTCCTTAGAGTTATTTTGTTCAGAAGAAATAGCATCAGCCAAGAGACCTAGATCTTGTCTTCTCTGTTACTCAATGAACATGTGACCTTGGAAAAATCACTAAAATTTTTCAAAGGACCTTGGTTTTTTAACATGTAAATTGAGGATAATAATCAATTTATCAGAATTCTATAGGTCTCAAAAATATTCATGTACACTTTATTTCAAACTGAAAAGCATAGAAATGTTAGAGTTATGCCTATGCTTATTATTATTATTTTTTTTGTCATAGTTGAGTAGCATATGAAGCTCCTTTTATTGGGACAGGAGTCCTGGGCTTGTCCTGCAGTGGAGCCAACAGAAGCTAGAATAAAACAGCTAATGTTTAATTACTTGACAGGTGCCAAGAACTGCACTAAGCTCTTATGTGCATCAAGTCATTTAACCATTACAACTTTCTAAAGTAGAAATAGTTATCTTCATTTTACAGGTAAGGAAATAGGCTCAGTGATTGCCCAAAGTCATACAGCTAGGAAGTGACAAAGCTGGGATTATAACCCAGGGCATGTCTCAGTTACCTCAAATTTACTGCTTCCAAATTGAGATGGAGAATGCAGGTTAAATCAGGTTCTCTGAATTGGTGCATTGTATCAGCATTGGCCTATAGAAAATGGCTTCCCTATGGGGATTCCTGCTTTCAAGCATTCTCATTAGTATTAATGAATGTGATAAACTGATTAATGCGAAAGTGCTATTCCTTCATAGAATCTAGAGATTTCTATGCTTAACCCATAGAATGAAATAATAGCAGTGGTATTAAAATCCTTGTAGTAGTGAAGTAAATGGAGGGATTTTATGGCAAGACCTATTTCAAATCATACCTTCTGGATGATTGCCTCCTTGTATACATTTACAAAGGTTCTTAACTCTTTATTACAGTAATATCAATGATTGCTTAGCTTTCTAGGGTACAGCACATACACCTGAATTTGAATCCTGCTCTGGCTTTTACCAGCTGTGAGGCCTTAGAAGAATATTTAACTTTCTCTAATTTAGGCCTCTCCATCTGCAAAACAGAAAAAATAACTTTATCTCACAAAGTTGTTCTGAGGATTAAATGAAACCATGTCTGTCAGAGTGCCTGTTTCATAACATTGCTATAATAATAATAATAATAAAAGTTCTATAATATTTACCATGTTACAGGCATTGTTACAAGCATTTATTCATCTTAACTTATATAATCATAATGACCCAATGAAGTAGGTATCACTGTTATCTTCATTTTATAGATAAGTAAATTGAAACATGGAGGGGTTGACTTGCCCAAGGTCTTACAACTATGAAGTGGCAGGGCCAGGATTCAAACAAGCAGAATGGCTCTCTGATGTTTGTCTACTGATGTTTGTCTACCTGTATTTTCAAAAGAAGACAATTCCCTAAAAGAAAAGAAACAGAATTTTTGAATGATGAACACACAACTGGATTATTACTTCTGAAGGTGAATATTTTTGAAAGAAAAGTTGGTAAATTTGAGGGTATTTATTTAAAAATGACAAACAACAATAATAATATTAATGATAGCTTACATTTGTTCAGCCTTTACTACTTACTACTTATTATCTCTCAGTAATCCTGACCTATAAACATTCAGTAAGCATTAATATTTTCTATCATGGTTATGAAGCTCAGAGCCTAGTAGGAGGAATGCAACATGTACACAAATAATTAGAACACCAAAAAAAGTGCAAAGTAACAAAAAACATTAAGATAAGTGATCTGGGACTTCAGAAGTAAGAGATGGCACTTCTGGGGTGGGAACATATATGCCACTGATAAAGAAGGCTTAAAAGAGACAGCCATTTATAAGTAGGGACTTGAAACGAGGGTAAGGGTTGCAAAATGTGAAGCAGGAAGGGAAATAAAATTCTAATAGGACAGAGACAGTAAAATGCCCAGTATGTTTTGTGAATGACAGATAATTTATTTTGGTTGTGAAGGGAGTTGTAGAAAATGAACTCAGCTAGTTAGGATGAGGTCAAATTTGAGAAGTGGGAGATCTGAATGTGAGACTAATATCTTTGAACATCATTCTATGGGAAATTGATAGTCATATGAGACATATAAAAATGTTTCGGCATAAATAGAGACCTCAACCTCAGGAAAATCAACCTAGCAACAAATGTGGGATGGATAAGAGGGTAAGGGAAGAAAAGCAAGGAATCTAGTTAAATAGCTATTTCAATAGCCAGTTGACATTTACACATGCAGAGAAAGAGAACTTTTTTTCTGTGTCAAGCGGCCAATTCAACAAATATTTGTTCAAAATATACTCACTAAATTCCTACTGTGGGCCAGGCACTTGATGAGTTGACCAAAATTCCTCTCCTGAAGGGGTTTAATAAATTAAAATTTTAGTAAATATAGCTTTAAAATCTCTTAAAAGTACATTCTATGAAAAAGTAGACTTGATAAACAGCAGTTAACTTTTTCAGGAAACAATCTGAACCATGCTACCAAAGAGGAAAATAATCACTTCATAGATACAGATAATAATCAAGCATGCAAACGCTCAAAGTCACAACCTGTACTTGAACCTCTAACCAGTAGTTGGTGATTATAAGCTTTCACTTAGACAAAAGCAAGTGGCTTTAATTCCCAAGATAGAAGAAAAAGAAAAAAAAAATGAAAAGAAATGAGAGAGAAGAAGAAATAAGGGGATAATGAGAGGATTTTGAAAGGAAGAGAAGGGTTTGAAGGAAGGGATTGGAAGACGGCAGGGTAATAGATGCTCTGCTTGCAGTTCAAAATCTCCCTATGATTTGCTTAGTTCAGAGCTATCTTTTCAGCAGTTAAATTTGCAGCTAGCCCTGCTGGTGGGGAAAAAATTCCATTGGCTTCCAGGAAGATACTGAAGAAGATAAATTTCCTATTCCATAATCCTTTCAACTGATTTTAATAAAAAGAGATAGTAACGTTGTTTGAAAGGGGTACACAGACTTTTTGACCCTGTGTAACAGCAAGAAATATGACTTGCAAAATCTTGTAACTATTCTGCTACCTGTGTGTCTATTTTTTAGTTAAGCTGAAAATTCTACCAGAGGGAGAGCAAAGTTGGAACAGACAAGTTCTAAATATATTACTGGAGGCATTTACTAAAGTCAAAACCAAAAGTGATATTCTAGCCAAGCAGACCTTTGAGATCCAAATGGAGACTGTCTCCAAGGGAACAATTATGTATGAAAATGCCAAAGTTGACATGGTATAGTAATGGATTGAGAATTATAAGACTAAACATAAATAAGGGTAGGAAGGATAAGGTAAAATAAAATTTTGCCTCTTTCTTTAAGAATAGGAATTCATTATCTTGAGGTAGAAATTAAATTTGTATTCCAGGTTAGAGATGGAAAGATCAAGATTTCAGAGAGGAAAAAAACCTTTCATTGCAACTGAAAATTTCTGTAGATTGGAAGTTGGACATGGGTCTCACCAGGTCAAAATCAAGGGCTATGGTTCCTTTCTGGAGGCTCTGAGGGAGATTCCATTTCCTTGCCTTCTTAGGTTTATAGAGACCAACTATATGCCCTTTATCCCATATACAAAGCTAACAATATTGTATCTCTCTGACCATTTTTAAATCACATTGCTTTTTGACTGAAGAAGGTTCTCCCACTTTTAAGGATAGAGGTGATTAGATTAGACTCATTCAGACAACCCACAATTGTTTAATCACTTCAAGGTTTGTGTCCCTAAAAGTACCTTTTGTCATGGGGACTGGAGGGAGAAAGAAAGGGAGGGGGGGAAGAGAGAGGAAGAGAGGAAAAGAGAAAGAAAGTTCACATGATAAATGGGCAAACTCGTTTAGGATTATTCAACTGAACTTCTTAGAAGTGGGTATAGTGAGTCAGTCAATCAGTCAGGTACTTCAAATACATCTAATAAGAAGGGCATTATTTTTGGTGGTATGAATTTGACAGTGATGGGGAAATGTTGAGAAAATTTTAAAAATAAAAGAGTAGTCCTGATTTATGCTATGCTAGATGGTATAATGATGATGATATAATAATTATAATAATAATTATTATAAATATGTTATTATTGTTATTATTATCATTAACTTGCTAAGTCTCAGGCATTATTTTAAACATTTTACATGGAAAATCTTATTTAGTCTTCATATCCATTTTACAGATAAGGAAAATGAGACACAGAAAAGTTAAGTAAATTGCCCAAGGTCATTCACTCATAAATGGTAGAAACAAGAGCCCATACATCTGGCTTTAAAGCTCAATCTACTAACCACTATACTCTACTGCTTCTAAGATTTTGGCCTCTCATGAAGAACTTGAGAAAGTTATGTAAATATTTCTAAACATCTAATAAATATATAGAACCCAGAGTAGTCCTCTGATTGTTGAGAGACATCATTTCTTCTTTTTAACTTTGAGAGAAGAAATGATCTCAAATATTATCAGAACTACCCCCTTTAAGGACTGGATAAATTGAAATAATGTTGAAGTTTCTTTATATTCAGTGGTTCTTGTCTCTATTGCTACTGTGGCAACTATTGTCTGGTAGAGATAATGAAAGATAGCAAAACCCTAAAAAACATTTCTCTCCAGTGCAGTTGTTCTTTCCAATTTCATTTGAATGAGCTTTCACATGTATTCTAGGGCTTAAAAGGTAAGTGATGTGTTTTCAGGCACAAAGATGAATAAATAGTATCTTTCACTTACCATTGAAATTAGAACTAAGTGTGAGGATAGAGGAAATGGAATGAGTGTAGAATGTCTATCTTTAGGAGAGTAGATAAATTGTGTATAACTTCAATTGATAATCTTTTCCTGAACAACATGGCTTGAAATTCTCAGAGTACAAGGTATATGGGGTGAGACATTACATAACCAGCCCTGGCTTCCTGCAGATACTGATAAAGGAGAAATGACACAAACTTTCTAGTCAATTATTTTTCTTCCATCAAGATAGAATTAGTTCTTAAACAAAAATTATTTTTAAACTTATTTACATTATTTATTAATTACATGTGATTTATTAAAAGTAACCATATATTGTTGTAAAAGGAAATATACAATTAATATGATAATATTATCCTTTGTATAGATCTTTATAGTAGACAGGCATTTTCATTTTAATTTTTTCTTTGGACTTCAAAACAGATAAAGAAGATGGAAAAAGTTTGTCCATTTTACAGAGTTTCAATGGTTGAATATTCTTTCTTAGTCATTAGTTGAAGAGCAAGAAATTTAATCCAGATTATTTGAATCCCAGTCCAGATCCTTATTTATCTACTTTTATTTTTTCAGCTCCTTTTTAAAATTAAAGTTTAATTAACATACAATGCTATTTTAGTTACAAGTGTATAACATATTGGTTCAATAATTCTATACATTACTCAGTGCTTACCATAATAAGTGCAGTCACCATTTGTCATCATACAATGTTATTACCTTATTAACTACATTCCCAATGCTATACTTATCTCTATGACTTATTTATTTTATAATTGGAAGTTTGCACCTCTTAATTCCCATCAACTATTTCACCCATTCCCCATGGCACCCCATCTGGCAACATCAGGTTGTCCCTGTATTTAAGAGGGACATATTTGTGCATTTGTTCATTTGTTTTGTTTTGCTGATTCCACATATAAGTGAAATCATATAGTATTTGTGTCTTTGTCTGACTTATTTCACTTAGCATAATAACTTCTAGGTCCATGAATGTTGTCACAACTGGCAAGATCTCTTTCCCTTTTCTGACTAATATTCTCTATATGTATATACATACACACACACGCACACACATGCTACATCTTCTTTATCCATTAATCTATGAATGGACACTTGGGTTGCTTCAATGTCTTGGCTATTGTAAATAATGCTATAGTAAACATAGTTATGCATTTTTTTTGAATTACTGTTTTAATTTTCTTTGGGTAAATAACTAATAGTGGAATTACTGTTTATTAATATTTTATTCTTATGTTTTGAGGAACCTCTATTCTGTTTTCCAGTACGGTTCATATTTTCAATTGTCTTCAGAGAAGCGCATCCAAAGGAGAGATGTTAACAGAGGAAAAGGCAAAAGGATGTTAGAAAAACACTGGATAACAAATTAGACTTAGTATGTATAATAGCTTTATTTATTAAAACAAAACAAAACAAAACAAAAGACACCCTACTCTCTGTTACCATGAGGTATATGCCTCCGTTTTGTTGTTCAGGTGACTTCTTGTACAGCTATGGGGGAGGATTGTAGGAAGGGTCTTAGACAGGAAGGTGGCTTACAAGATAGAATGACCAGATCAAAACATGCACTGGAGGCCAAGGCAAAACCCTAGGGGAATCATAGTAAAAGTGTTAACCATAAGAAAGAAGCTGGGAAGATGGTAGAATAGGAGAACCCTAAGCTTGCCTCGTCCCATGGACACAACTAGAAACACTCACATCGCTAGAACTAACCTAGAAAATGACCCAAAGACTGGCAGAACAAACTCCACACCTAAAGGCAGAGAAGAAGCCACATCGAAGAAGGTAAGAAGGGTGAAGATGTAATTTGGGAGTGAAAGAGAACATGGTTGTCTAAAGTGAGGTGGCAGCTGGTGGCTTGGAGAGGGGTGAAAAACAGATTTTCACACCTGGGAGCCCACAAAGGGAAAGTGAATCCCCATAATATTTGCTTTTGAAAGAAAGAGGGGACAGATTTCATCAGTTCTCACAAGCAGCAAGACTTAAAGACTGGAATTTAAAAAATCAGCTGGGCTTAGGTCTGAGAGAGCCCAGAGGGCATTAGGAAGTGGAGTCCTGACCCTACAGAGACAGCACCATGAACAGCCTGCAGAGCTACAGCACAGAACTGGGCAGATGGGAGGGAGAGTGATTTACTCAACCAGAGCATGATCTGGAGACGCAGGGATCATGGGGAGACTGCACAGGAACAAAGGAGCTGGCATGCACCATTTTCATCCCTGCCCCCAGCAAAAACACAGAGTCACCTGCAGAGAACAGTGCTATACTTGCTACCTCCTTGCTTACAGCAGGCACTGCTCCCTGTGCGCCTGTGGATATTCCCTTCTCAGTCACCCTTGCCTCAGTCCCAGCACTTCAGGCCCCCTCTCCCAGCAGACCAGCACAAACCCCACCACACCTCCTCTCCCAACCCACGTGTTTTGTGGGACCGCAGTCGTAGTGGTGGCAGGTCTCATTTTGCAAGCAGACCAGTCAGCACACACTTGTTAAAACACTCCATCACTTTGGGGGACACAACATGGCCCAAAATAGGCAAAGAGAGCCTCTGCAGATGACTGGACTGAGGTAAAAAGAGGCCAGGACTCAACACCAGAGCAGCTGCAACACACATAAGGGACACTCCCTGAAGCGCCAGACCCAGGGGAACAGGGGACGCTGCACTACAGGGCACTATAGGACCTCTTCTTCATAAGGCCATTACTGTCAAGAGCAAGAGATGTAGCTGACTTCCCTAACACACAGAACAGACACAGGGAGTTAGACACAGAAATAGGTCCCAAATGAAAGAACAGGACCAAATCACAGCAAGAGACCTAAGTGAAATGGGTGTAAGTAATATGCCTCATAGAGAATTTAAAATAATGACTATAAAGATACTCACTGGACTTGAGAAAAGATTGGAGGACACCAGTGAGACCCTTAACAAGGAGATAAAAAAGAACCAATCTGAGATGAAGAACACAATAAATGAAATTGAAAATACACTTGATGGAATAAATAGCAGGATACATGAAGCAGAGGAACGAACTGATGACCTGGAAGACAGAGCAATGGAAAGTAACCAAGCTAAGCAAATGAGAGAAAGAAAAATTATGCAAATTGAGAATAGTCTTAGGGAACTCAGTGACTCCATCAAGCATAATAACATTCACATTATAGGGATCCCAGAAGAAGAAGAGAGAAGGGGGCAGAAAATGTATTTGAAGAAATAATAGCTGAAAACTTCCCAAATCTGGGGAAGGAAACAGATATCCAGATACAGGGGGCACAGAGGGCCCCCAACAAAATCAACCCAAGGTGGTCCACACCAAGACACATAGTAGTTAACGTGGCAAAATGTAGTGACGAAAAAAAAATGTTAAGTCGTCAAGAGAAAAGAAGACACGTACAAGAGAAACCCCATAAGGCTATCAGTGCATATTTCAGCAGAAACTTTGCAGGCATGATAGAGAGTGCCATGATAGATTCAAAGTGTTGCAAGGGAAAAATATGCCACCAAGAAAACTCTATCCAGCAAGGCTGTCATTCAGAATAGAAGGAGATGTAAAGTTTCTCCAACAAACAAAACCTGAAGGAGTTTATGACCACTAAACCAGCCCTACAAGAAATATTAAAGAGACGAAAAATAAAAAATACAAAAGAAGTAAAAATAAGCATTTCTGTAATAATAAGTCAAGGGATTCATAAGACAAAAGGATGTAAAATATGACATGATCTACCTAAAACGTGGGCATTGGGGTAGAGGGGTAAAGAATGGGTTCAAACTCAAGCAACCATAAACTTAATGTAGACTGTTATATGCAGAAGATATTATATACAAATCTTAACATAGACTGTTATATGCGGAAGATGTTATATACAAATCTAATGGTAACCACAAATCAAAAACCAGTAATAGATATGCAAAGCAAAAGACAAAGGAATCCAAGTATATCACTAAAGAAAGGCAACAAACCATGAAAGGAGCAAGAGAAGAAATGATCAGAGAAAAACTATAAAACAACCACAAAACTGGTAAAGTGGCAATAAATATATATCTATCAATAATTACTCTGAATTATACATGGATTTAGTGCTTCAATCAAAAAGTGCTTGAAGTGACAGGTTCTGGTGAATGGGGGAAACTACACCACAGAATACTATAGGATGTCTTCTTCGTAAAGCCACTACTTTCGAAAGCAGATGTAGCTGACTTTCCTAACACAGAGAAACAGATACAGAGAGGCAGACAAAATGAAGAAACAAAGAAAGATGTTCCAAATGAAAGAACAGGACAAAATCACAGCAGGAGATCTAAGCAAAAGAGAAAGATGTAATATACCTAATACAGAATTTAAAGTAATGATCAAAGAGATATTCACTGAATTTCAGAAAAGAGTAAAGGACATCAGTGAGATTTTTGACAAAGATAAAAAATAATATGGCAGAGATGAAGAACTCAATAAATGAAATTTAAAATACAACCGTTGGAATAAATAGTAGGCTATGGGAAGCAGAGGGAAGAGTCAGTAACCTGGGGGATAGAGTCATGGAAACTAATTAAGCTGAACATGTGAGAGACAAACAAATGTGGCATAATGAGAATAGACTGAGAGAACTCATCGTCTCCATCAAATGTAGTAACATTCACATTATAGGTGTCCCAGAAAGAGAAGAAAGAGGAGGAGCAAAAAAAAGTATTTGAAGAAATAATGGCTGAAAACTTACTGAATCTGGGGAAAGAAGCAGAGATTCAGATTTAAGATGCACTGATATACCGCAACAAATTCAATCCAAGGAGGTCCACACCAAAATGCATTGTATATAAAATGGCAAAAAGAATTGATAAAGAAAAAAAAAAAAGAAGGTTTAAAGAGAAGACAGTTGCATACAAAGGAACCCCCATAAGACTATGAGCTGATCTTTTAGCAGAAACTTTTTAAGCCAGAAGAAAGGGGTATGAAGTATTCAAAGTGGAAAAAAGGGAAAAACACAGCCAAGAATTCTTTATCCTGCAAGGCTATCATTCAGAATACACAGAGATAAAGAGTTTCCCAGACAAACAAAAGTGAAAAGAATTCATGACCACTAAAACCGCCATACAAGAAATGTTAAGGGGGATTCTGTGAGTGGAAAACAAAAACCGTAAGAGTAAAGAAAATAGGAAACACAAGAGCAAAAAAAAAATTAAGTATATCTATGAAAATCAGTAACCCCCCCACACACAAAATGATATAAAATATACCAAATATCTGAAATGTGGAGGGGAGAGGAGTAAAGAATGAATTCAACATTAAGCGACCCTCTGCTTAATATAGACTGCTACATGCAGATGTTATATAATAAAATAAATTAACCACAAATAAAAAAAAAACAGTAACAGATATGCAAAAAAAAAGGGGGGTAAGGAGCCCAAGTATATCACTAAGGAAAACCAAAAAACCATGAAAGAGAGAAAGAGAAGAAATAATCAGAAAAAAAGCTACAAAAGTGACCACAAAATAAGTAACAATATGGCAACAAATACATATCTATCAATAATTACTTTGATTGTAAATGGACCAAACGCTTCAATCAAACGACACCCATGTTATAGTGTATAATAATACAAGACCCATCCATACACTGCCTACAAGAGTTTCATTTCAGACCTAAAGACACCTGCACTTTGAATTTGAGGGGATGGAGAAATATTTATCATGCAAATGGAAGTCAAAAGAAACATGGAATAGAAATAGTTATATCAAGAAAAATAGATTTTGAAACAAAGTCTGTAAAAAATAAAAAAATAGAACAAATTTTAAAAAGAGATGGAAGGTCACTATGCAACAATAAAAGGGACAATTCAAAAGGAGGATGTAACAATTGTAAATATTTATGTACCTAACATTGAGCACATAAATACATAAACTGTGAATAAAAAACATAAAGGAACTAATCAGTTGTAATACAATAATAATATGGGACATTAACACCACACTGACATACAGGCCAAGTCATCCAAACAGAAAATCAACAAGGAAACAGAGGCTTTGACAGATTGGACCAGATTTAACAGATTTATTCAGAACATTCCATCGTAAAACAGCAGAATACGCATTCTTTTCAAGTGCACATGGAATATTCTCCAGTATAGATCACATTATTGGCCAACAAAACAAGTTTCAGAAAATTCAAAAATATTGAAGTGCAACTTTTCTGATCACAATGCTATGAAATGGGAACCTAACCACAAGAAAAAAATCTGGAAAGGCCACAAATACATAAAAGTTAAGTAAAATGCTAATAAACAATGAATGGGTCAACTAAGAAATCAAAGAAAAAAGTCAAAAAGTACATGGAAACCAAAAGAGATGAAAGGACAATGATCTAAAACCTTTGGAATGCAGCAAAAATGTTCTAAGAGGTAAATTTATAGCAATACAGGTCTACCTCAAGAAGCAAGAAAAATTTCTAATAACCTAATATTATACCTAAAAGAGCTAGGAAAAAACATAAACAAAACTCAAACCAGCTGAAAGAAAGAAATAATAAAAATTAGAGCAGAAATAAATGACAAGAAGCTAAAAAATACAGAAATTATTGATGAAACCAGGATCTGGTTCTTTGAAAAGATCAACAAAATTGATAAGTTTCTAGCCAAACGCATCAAAAAAAAAAAAAAAAAAAAGAAAGAAAGAAAGAAAGAAAAGAAAAATGACTCAAATAAAGAAAATCACCAATGAAAGAAGAGATATAACAACCAGCACCACAGAAATATAAACAATTGTAAATGAATATTATAAAAACCTACATGCCACTAATTTAGATATCCTACAAGAAATGGATAAATTTCTAGAAACACACAATCTACCAAACTGAACCAGGAAGAAATAGAAAATGTGAAAATATTGAGGAAGGAGATTGATCCAGTAATCAAAAAAACTCCCAACACTGAGTCAGTAATCAAAAAAACTCCCAACACTGAGTCAGTAATAAAAAAACTCCAACAAACAAAAGTCCAGGACCAGATGGCTACATGGGTGAATTCTACCGAACATTTAAAGAAGAGTTTGTACCAATTCTTTTCAAATTGTTCAAAAACAGTAGAATAAGGAAAACCCAAATTTTGTTCTATGAGGCTAGTTTTCACCCTGATACCAAAAACAGATAAAGACACTACTTAAAAACAGAACTACAGGCCAATATCTCTGGTGAATATACAGGCAAAAATCCTCAACAAAATACTAGCAAACAGAATATAACAATACATTAAAAAAGTCATTCTCCACAATCAAGTGGGGTTTATTCCCAGAATGCAAGGGTAGTTCAGTATTCACAAGTCAATTGAAATGATGTATCACAACAATAAGAGAAAGGATAAAAACCAAATGATCATTTCAATAAGTGCAGAGAAAGTACTTGACAAAGTCCAACACCAATTCATTATAAAGCTCTCAACAGATGTGGTTTAGAGGGAACATACCTGAACATAATAAAGGTCATATGTGAAAAACCCACAGCAAACATCATACTCAATGGGGAAAAATGAGAGCTTTTACCCTAAGATCAAAATTAAGAGAAGGATGTCCACTCTCACCACTTTTATTCAACATAGTACTGGAAATCCTAGACAGATCAATTCAGAAAACAAAAATAATTAAAGGGCATCCAAATTGGTAAAGAAGAAGTAAAGCTTTTACTAGTTTTAGATGACATGATACTGTATATACAAACCCTAAAAAACCAACCAAAAAATTCTACAACTGATAAATATATTCAGTAAGGTCACAGGATACAAAATCAATGTGCACAAACTTGTTGCATACCTATACACTAATAATGAAGCAGCATAAAGTGAAATTAAGAAAAGAATCCCATTTACAATTGCACCAAAAGGAATAAAATATCCAGTAATAACCAAAGAGGTGATAAAACTGTACTCTGAAAACTATTAAGCATTGATAAAAAGAAATTCAGGATGACGCAAATAGACATTATATGCTCATGGGATGGAAGAACAAGTATTGTTAAAATATCTATTCTACCAAAGCAATCTACAGATTAAAAAAAAATGTTTATTTTTGAGAGAGAGAGAGAGGGGGCACATGAGCAAGTGGGGAGGGGCAAAGAGAGAGGGGGATAAAGGATCTGAAGCGGGGTCGTGGTGACAGCACAAGCCCAACAGTGGGGCTTAAACTCACGAATCATTAGATCATGACCTGAGCTGAAGTCAGCTGCTTATCCAACTGAGTCACCAAGTGCACCCCCCTTTTTTCTTTTTTTTTCTTTTTTAGAAAACTACAGATTTAATGCAATTTCTATCAAAATACCAATAACGTTTTCCATAGAAGTAGAAAAAAACCCTAAAATTTATATGGGACCACAAAAGATCCTGAAAAGCTAAAGCAACTTTGAAAAAGGAAAGCAAAGCTGAAGGTATCAAACTTCCATACCTCAAGTTATATTACAAAGCTGTAATAATCAAAACAATATGGTACTGGCACAAAAATAGACACATAAACCAAGAGAGCAGAAGAGAAAACCCAGAAATGAGCCCGCAATTTTATGGTCAATTAGTCTATGACAAATCAGGAAAGAATATCCAATAGGAAAAATGTCTTTCCAACCTATTGTGTTGGAATACTGATGAACTATATGCAAAAGCATGAAACTGGACCACTTTCATTCACCATACACAAAAATAAATGCAACATTGTTTAAACATCTACATGTAGCCTGGGTGGCTCAGTTGGTTAAGCATCCGACTTCAGCTCAGGTCATGATCTCACGACTTGTAAGTCCAAGCCCTGTGTCGGGCTCTGTGCTGACAGCTCAAAGTCTGGAGCCTGCTTCCGATTCTGTCTCTGTCTCTCTCTGCCCTTCCTCCACTTGTGCTCTGTCTCTCTCTCAAATATAAACAAACATTAAAAAAAGATCTAAAAGTAAGACTTGAAACCACAAAAATTCTAGATTAGAGCATAGACTCTAATTTATCTGACATTGGCATTAACATCTGTTTTCTAGATATGTCTTCTGATGCAAGGGAAATAAAAGTAAAGAAAAATATTGGAATAATATCAAAATAAAAAACTTCTTTACAGCCAAGGAGACAGTCAACAAAACTAAAAGGCAACCTATGAAATAGGTGGAGATATTTGCAAATGACATATCTAATAAAGGGTTAGTATCCAAAATATATGAAGAACTGATAAAACTCAACACCCAAAAAATGATTAATCCAATTTAAAAACGGGTAAAAGACATGAATAGACATGTTACCAAAGAAGACAGACAGTTGGCTAACAGACACATGAAAAGATGCTCAACATCGCTCATGATCAGGGCAATGCAAATAAACATTACAATGAGATATCACCTCACACCTGCCAGAATGGCTAAAACCCAAAAAACAAGAAACAAATGTTGGTGAGGATTTGAATAAGGAAGCATCATGCACAGTTGATGGAAACGCAAACTGATGTAGCTGCTATGGAAAGCAGTGTGGAGTTTCCCCTAAATGTTAAAAATAGAACTACCAAACAATCCACTAAACATAGTACTGGGTATTTACCTAAAAAATACAAAAACAAACAAAAAACAACCCCATGATCCACAAAGGGATACATGCACCCCTATAATAATTGTGACATTATTTACAAGAGCAAAATTGTGAAAGCAGCCCAACTGTCCATAGACAGATGAATGGCAAAAGACGACATAAAAAATAATGAAATCTTGCCATTTGTAATTACATGGATGGCTCTACAGAGTATAATGCTAAGCGAAAGAAGTCAGAGAAAGAAAATTACCATATGATTTCACTCATATGTGGAATTTCAGAAACAAAACACAGGAGCAAAGGGGAAAAAAAGAGAGCAAAACAAATAAAGAAACAGACTCTTAATGGTAGAGAACAAACTTATGGTTACCAGAGGAAGGGGATGGGGGATGAGTTAAATAGGTGATGGAGATTAAGGTGTGCACTTGTTATGATGAACACAGAGTGATATATGAGACTGTTTAAACACTATATTGTACATCTGAGAGTAATGTAACATTGTATGTTTACTAACCAAAATTAAAATAAAAACCTAAAAAATAATTCTACAAGAAAGCACAGGCTGTTATTTCTCTGAAATCAGCCACAGCAATTTTCCTAGATACATCTCTTAAGGCAAAGGAAATAAAAGCAAAAATAAACTATTGGAAATACATCAAAATAAAAAGCTTCTTCAAGTGAATTAAACAACAGACTTCAAAGACAACTAGCTAAATGGGAGAAGGTATTTGTAAAAGGGTATATACAATAAAGAGTTAGTATCTAAAATATATAAAGAACTTATAAAACTCAACACCCATAAAAATATTCAATTAAAAAATAGGCAGAATATAACAGATATTTCTTCAAAGAATACATCAAGATGGCCAACAGACACAGGAAAAGATGCTCAACATCAGGGAAATACAAATCAAAACTATGGTGAGATATCACCTTACACCTGTCAAAATGGCTAAACAAACAAACAAAAACCCACAAGAAACAAGTGTTGGTGAGGATGTGGAGAAAAAGGAAGCCTCATGCATTGTTGGTGGGAATGAAACTGGTGTAGGCACTGTGGAAAACATTATCGAGGTTCCTCAAAGTGTTAAAAATAAAACTCATATGATCCAATAATCCCAGTACTGGGTGTCTACCCAAAATACCAAAAAAACTAAGTCAAAAGGATACATGCACCTCTATGTTTATAGCAGCTTTATTTACAATAGCCAAATTATGGAAGCAGCTCAAATACCCAGCTATAAACATTGGAGTACAAGTACCCCTATGAATCAGCACTCCTGTGTCCTTTGTATACACTTCTAGTAGTGCTGGGCCGCCTGGGTGGCTTAGTCAGTTAAGCATCTGACTTAGACTCAGGTCTGATCTCACCGTTTGTGAGTTCGAGCCCTATGTTGGGCTCTGTGCTGACAGCTCAGAGCCTGGAGCCTGCTTCGGATTCTGTGTCTCCCTCTCTCTCTGCCCCTCCCCCGCTCATGCTATGTCTCTCAAAAATGAATAAGTGTTAAAAAATATTTCTAATATCCTCATGATTAATTGAAAAGGTCTTTTGAAAATTTTAACCCTATTTACCCACTCCCATCTTCAATTTTATTTTACATGTGTAGTATTTCAGTTTCACTTTGTTTTAACCTTTGGTAGTCATTTTATATTTTTTGATTTGTTAAATGTTGATTCTTATTTAGATTTACCCATATATTGCAAATGTACTTGTTCCTCATCGATCTTATATCCCATTATTTCCTTCTGAATTCAATGTCTTTCTTATTGAAGGATAGCCTTCAATGCCTGTTTAAACAAAGTTCTTTAAATGGTAAAATCTCTTATATTTTCTGCCTGAAAATGTAGTTATTTAACTCTCACACTTAAATGATAATTTAGCTGGATGTAGAGCTTTAGGTTGATAATTATTTTCCTTTAGGGCTTTGAAAATAGTATTCTATTGCATACTAAAGTCAATTATTATTAATGATAGATATACCATCAGCCTAATTTCTTTTTTTGTAGATAAATTGTAATTCTCTGCTTTTAATATTTTCTTTGTCATTGTTGTTCTGCAGGTACACCACAATAGGTCTAGGTTTATATATATTTGTATTTATTTCATTCATGACAGTATGATCTTTTAATTTGAAGACACATACCTTTCTTCGACTTTGGAAATTTCTCTCTCTTTGTTTCTATTCTCTCCTTAAGTTGCCTTTAGATGTGGGTCTTTGTCTGCTTGGGTTGCAATAAAAAAAAATACCATTGAATGTGCGGCTTAAACAACAGACATTCTTTTTATCACAGTTCTGGAGTCTAGAAATCCAAAGTCAGGATGATAGCATAGTCGGATTCTGATGAAATTCCTTTTCCTGGCTTACAGATGGCTCTCTTCTCACTGTGTGGTCACATGGCATTTCCTAGTGCAAGACAGACAGAGAGAGAGGGAGATCTTACAAGGGCATTAATTCCATGATGAGGTTCCTACCCTCATGATCTAAGCTATTAATCACTTCTCAAAAAAGGTTCACCTCCAAATACTATCACGTCAGGGGGTAGGGCTTCAATATGTGACGTTTGAGAGGACACATTCAGTATGTAATACATATGTTGGACTATCTAATTGTATTTTCTTCATCTCAAACTATTTTCTATTTTCCATTTTTAATATCTTTTTATTGCTGTCTGTGTTATTTCCACAATCTCTGTCTTTCAAGTCACTAATTTTCTCTCTAAATGTATCAAACTTCTATTTTGCATAGCGTAATACCCTTTTGCTTCACCCATGTTGTTGTTGCAAATAAATGGCAATATGCTATTCTTATGACTGAATGATATTCCAGTGTGTGTGTATACATACATTTATGTATGATGTGGTATATATAAAAATATAATATATATACATAATTTATATAAATAAAAATAAATATAAAATAATATATGAAAAAATATATTTTAAAGTTTTCACCTATTCATCATTTTATGCTTTTTAAAATTTATTTACATTTTTCAGTTTATTTATTTTGAGAGAGAGAGAATGCACACACATGAGGGGGAGGGTCAGAAAGAGGAAGAGAGAGAATCCTAAGCAAGCTCTGGGCTTTCAGTGCAGAGCCCAAAGCAGGGCTCAATCCCATGAACCCAGAGATCATGATCTCAGCTGAAAAAAAAAAAAAAAATATATATATATATATATATATATATATATATATATATATATATCATCTATATCTATCATCTATCCATATCTATATATCTATATCTATCTATATAACACATCTTATTTATCCATTCTTCTATGGACATGGGTTGTTTTTATATGTTTCCTGCAAATAATGCTGCAGAGGTGCCTAGGTGACTCAGTCAGTTAATCATCTGACTCTTGATTTCAGCTCAGGTCATGATACCAGGGTTGTGGGATCCAGCCCTGTGTCAGACTCCACACTGAGTGTGGAGCCTGCTTAAGCATTCTCTCTCTCTCTCCCTCTGTCTCTCCTGCCCCCCCCCCACTCCCATGCACTCTCTGTCTCTCTCAAATTAAAATAAATAATAATGATGCTGTAAATAAAGGAGTGCATGTATCTTTTGAAATAAGTGTTATTTTCTTTGGGTAAATAATCAGTGGTGGAATCACTGAATCATATGGTAATTATATTTTTAATTTTTTTGAGAAACATCCACTGTTTTCCACAATGTTTCTACCAATTTACATTTTCACCAACTGTGCAAGAGGGTTATTTTTTCTCCACATCCTCACAACAGTTAGTATTTTTTCCAGTTTTGATTCTAGCATTCTGATAGGTGTAAGGTAAATCACTCGTTGTGATTTTGATTTGCATTTTCATGATGATTAGTGATGTTAAGCATCTTTTCATGTTTCTGTTGGCCATCTGTATATCTTCTTTGGAAAAAGTAATTCTATTCAAGTCCTATGCCCATTTTTTAATTGGATTATTTGAGTTTTTTGGTTAATGTATAAGCTCTTTATATATTTTAGATATGAATCTTTATCACATATATAATTTTTTAAAATATTTATTGTTAAATTGACTTCCATACAACACCCAGTGCTCATCCCAACAAGTGCCCTTCTCAATGCCCATCACCCACTTTCCTCTCTCCCCCTCCCCCCATCAACCCTCAGTTTGTTCTCTGTATTTAAGAGTCTCTTATGGTTTGCCTCTCTCCCTCTCTGTAACTTTTTTCCCCTTCCCCTCCCCCATGGTCTTCTGTTAAGTTTCTCAAGATCCACATATGAATGAAAACATATGGTATCTTTCTCTGACTGACTTATTTCACTTAGCATAATACCCTCCAGTTCCATCCATGTTGTTGCAAAAGTCAGGATTTTGTTCTTTGTCATTGTCAAGTAGTATTCCATTGTATATATAAACCACATCTTCTTTATCCATCCGTCACTTGATGGACATTTAGGCTCTTTCCATAATTTGGCTATTGTTGAGAGTGCTGCTATAAACATTGGGGTACTTGTGCCCCTATGAATCAGCACTCCTGTATCATTTTCACACATCTTCTCCCATTCAGTAGGCTACCTTTTCATTTTGTTGATGGTTTCCTTTGAGGTACAAAAAGATTTTAATTTTTTATAGTCCCAATGATTTATTTTTACTTTTGTTTCTCTTATCTAAAGAGATAAATCCATAAATGTTTTGTTGCTAAGGCCAATCTTGAAGACCTTACTGCCCATATTTTCTTCTAGGTGTCTTACAGTTTCAGGCCTTACAGTTAGGTCTTTAATCCATTTGGAGTTTATTTTTGTGTATGATGTAAAAAGTGGTCCACTTTCATTCTTTTGCATGTAAATGTCTGGTTTTCTCAGCACCATTTATTGAAGAGATTATTTTTCCTATATATTCTTGCCTCCTTTGTGGGAGATTTATTTATCAAATAAGCATGGGTTTATTTCTGCGCTCTCTATTCTGTTCTATTGATCTATTTGTCTATTTTTCTGCCCGTATCATATTGTTTTGATTACTACAAATTTGTAGTGTATCTTGAAATCTGGGATTGGTATACCTACAGTTTGCTCTTCTTTTCAAAATTGCTTTGACTACTATTCAGGGTCTTTTATAGTTCTATACAGATTGTAATATTATTAGTTTTAGTTCTATAAAAAACAAAAAACATTGTAATTTTCATAGAGATTGCATTGAATATGTAGATTGCTCTGGGTCATATGGACATTTTATATACTTTTTTATTTTTTTATTTTTTTAAAGACAAAGAGCATGAGCAGGGAAGAGGGATAGAGGGGGAGGAGAGAGAGAATCTCAAGCAGGCTCCATGCTCAGTGCAGAGCTTGACATGGGGTTCTATCCCATGACCCTGGGATCATGACCTGAGCTGAAACCAAGAGTCGGATGCTCACCCAACTGAGCCACCCAGATACTCCTGGATATTTTAACAATATTAATTCTTCCAATCCATGAGCATGTAATATATTTCCATTTGTTGTGAAATCTTTAATTTCTTTCAACAATATTTTATAATTTTCAGAGCACAAATGTTTCATCTCCTTGGTACACTTATTCTTGGTATTCTATTATTTTGTTACAATTGTAAAGAGAATTGTTTTCCAATTTCTCTTTTTGCCACTATGTTATCTGTGTATAAAAATGCAACTGATTTCTGTGTATTTTGTATCCCCTAACTTTACTGATTTTGTCTATTAGTTAATGGTTTTTTTTTTTGGTGGGTTTTTTAGGATTTTCTATGTATAGTATTATGTCATGTGCAAATAGTGACAGTTTAACTTCTCCCTTACCAATCTGGATGCCTTTTATTTCTTTTTCTGTTTGATGTGGGTAGGTCTTCCAGTTCTATTTTGAATAAAAGGAGTGAGTGTGGATATCCTTGTCTTGTTCATGATCTTAGAGAAAAAGCTCTCAGTTCTCCATCATTGAGTAGGATGTCAGCTGTGGTTTTATCATATATTGCTTTTATTATGTTGAGGTATGTTTCCTCAAAATTTATCTTATTGAGAATTTTTAATCTTGAACAGATGTCAAATTGTGTCAAATGCTTTTTCTACATTGGTTAATTCCATGATTCTTATCCTTTATTCATTAATATGTATTACATTGATAAATTTTTAACCAGCTGAGCTACCCAGGCAGTCCTACATTGATAATTTTTAAAATATTGAACCATCCATGCTTCCTTAGAATAAATCCCACTTTATCATGCCGAATGATCCTTTCCATATATTTTTTTTATCCTTTTAATGTATTGCTGAATGTGGTTTTGCTAATAATTTTTTAGGTTTTTAAGTTTTTAATTCCTGTTAGTTAACATACAGTGTTATGTTTGTTTCAGTTATACAATATAGTGATTCAACAATTCTATACATCACTCAGTGCTCATCATGACAAGTGCACTCCTTAATTACTATCAACAATTTAACCCATCCTCTCACCCACCTCCCTTCTGGTAAACATCAGTTTGTTCCCTATAATCAAGAGTCTGTTTCTTGATTTGTCTTGCTGTCTTTCTCTTTTTCCCTTTGCTTATTTTTTTTCCTTTAATTTCCACATGAGTGAAATCATGTGGTATTTATCTTTCTGACTGACTTATTTTCCTTAGCATTATAGTGTCTAGCATCCATGTTGTTGAAAATGGCAAGATTTTGTTACTTTTTATGGCTGAATAATATTCCATTGTATATAAATGTGTGTGTATGTATACATACATATATATGTATATACATATATATATATATATATATATATGTATACATAAACACACACACACATACCAAATGTTCTTTATCCACTCATTAATCAATGAACATTTGGGCAGATTCCATATCTTGCCTAGTGTAAATAATACTGCTAAACTTAGGGATGCATATATGCTAGTATTTTGTTGAGTATTTTGGCATATGTTCATCAGGGATATTGGCCTATCATTTTTGTTTTGTTTTTGTTTTTGTGGTATCTTTTTTCTGGTTCTGGCATAGGGGTATATTGGGCTCATAAAATGTATTCAGAAGCTTTCTTTTCTTTTTGATTTTTGGAATAGTTTCAAAATAATTGGTATTAATGCTTTAAATATTTGGTAGAATTCATCTGTGAATCCTTCTGGTTGTGTATTTTTGTTTGTTAGGAGGTTTTTGATTTCCAATTCAATTTTGTAATTAATAATTGCTCTGTCCGGATTATATATATTTTCTTGATTCAGTTTTGAAAGATTGTATGCTTATAAGAAATTATCCATTTCTTATAGGTTGTCTAACTTGTTGGTATATAATTTTTCATAGTAATGTTTTATAATACTTTTTATTACTGTAGTGTTATCTCTTTTCTTCTTTTGTGTCTGATTTTATTTGAGTATTCTCTTTTTCTTGATGAGTATGCCTATAGATTTATCAATTTTGTAGATGTTTTCAAATAACCTGCCCTTGGTTTCATTGACTTTTTCCATTGTTTTGTTTGTTTGTTTCTATTTTATTTGTTTCTGCTCTGATCTTTATTATTTAATTTATTCTAAAAACCTTGGGCTTTGCTTATTCTTTGTTTTCTAGTTCCTTTAGGTGTAAGGTTACATTATTTATTTGGAATTTTTCTATTTTCTTGAGGTAGTCTTTTGTCATTACAATTTTCCCTCTTAGCACTGATTTCCCTGAATCTCAAAGAATTTTAATTGTTTTATTTTTGTTTTTGTCATTATTATTTTTTATTTTTCAACTTTTTCATTGACCCATTATCTTTTTAGTGGCATATTTTTTAGCCTCCAAATGTTTGTGTTTTTTTCAATGTTTTTCTTAGGATTGATTTTAAGTTTTATACTCTTGTGGTCAGTAAAAGTGGATGATATAATTTAAAACCTCTTAAATTTATTGAAACTCCTTTTGTGGCCTAACAATCTATCTTGGAGAATTTTTCATGTATACTAATGAGACCGTGTATTCTGTTGTTTTTGGATGAAATATTCTGTATATATCTGCTAAATTCATCAGATATAATGTGTCAATCACAGTCACTGTTTCCTTGTTGATTTTCAGGCTGGATGATTTATCCACTTATGCAAATGGGGTGTAAGAGTCACATACTATTTATTACTGTCAATTTCTCCCTAATGTATGTTAATTTTTTATTTATCTATTTAGCTCCTCCAATGTTGGATGCATATTTACAATTTTTATATCCTCCTGTAGGATTGACCCCTTTATCATTAATCTGTATCTTTTGTTACAATCTTTCTTTTAAAGTCAATTTTATTTTGTGTAAGTGTTGCTTTTGTAGTTCTTCTCTGTTTCTTTCTTCTTTGCTTGCTGTTTTTCCATGTGATTAATGACATTCTGTAGTGTTATTCTTGGCTTTCTCCTTATTTTTTTTTTTTTTTTTTTTTGTGTATCTATTATAGCTTTTGGGTTTGTGGTTACCACGAGGTTCATATATAACACCTTAAGTATATGGCAGTCTATATTATGTTGATGGCTACTAAATTCAAATATATTCTATAAGAACTTTTTATTTACTCCCCCCTCCACATTTTATGTATATGTTATCTTTTACATCTTTATTCATATTTTTTATTTCTAATTATTGCTTTTTCCTTTCCACTTAAATGGCCCCTTTTAGCATTTTCTGTAAGGCTTGTCTTGTGGTGATGACCTTATAAACTTTTGTTTGTCTGAAATACTCTTTATCGTTCCTTCTATTATAAATAATCTTACTACGTAGAGTGTTCTTCATTGTTGGTGTTCTCCTTTCAGCCCTTTGAATAGATCATGACACTCCCTTCTGGCCTGAATAATTTCTGCTAAACAATTGGCTATTAGACTTACGGGGTCTCCTTTGTATTTGATTCTCCCTTGCTGCTTTTTAAAATTCTTCTTTTATCTTTTACCTTTTACATTTGAATTATTATCTGTTGTGATATGGACCTCTTTTGGTTCGTCTTATTTGAAACTCCCTATAATTCCTGAATCTGGATATCTGTTTCTTTCCACAGGTTATGTAAGTTTTCAACTATTATGTCTTCAGATAACTTTTCTGTATCTTTCTTTTTCTCTTTTCCTTCTGGGACTGCTATAATGCAAATGTTTTTTGGCTTGATGTTGTCCCTCAGATCTCTTAACCTATCTTCATTGTATTAAATTCTTTTTCTTTTTTGCTGTTTTGCTTGGATGCTTTCCATTACTCTATTTTCCAGATCACTTATCTGTTCTACTACATCTACTAATCTACTGTTGATTCCCTTTAGTGTATTTTTCATTTTAGTTATTGTATTCTTCAACTCTGATTTTTGTGTATTATATATTTTTAAGTTTTTTTTTAATGTTTATTCATTGCTGAGAGACAGAGAAACAGAACATGAGTGGAGGAGGGGCAGAGAGAAAGAGGGAGACAGAATCCAAAGCAGGCTCCAGGCTCTGAGCTGTCAACACAGAACCTGACGCGGGGCTTGAACCACGAACTGTGAGATCATTACCCGAGCGGAAGTCAGACACTTAACCGACTGAACCACCCAGGTGCCCCGTATATATTTTTGTTGAAATTCTCACTCAGTTCTTTCTCTCTTCTCTCCAGTTCATTAAGCATCTTTACAATCATACTTCAAACACTTTATCAGGCCTTTTTCTTATCTCCATTTACTTATTTTTCTTAGGTTTTGTCTTTTTCTTTTGTTTGGAGCATCTTCTGTCTTAGTCTTCTTGATTTTTTTTTTGTTTGTTTCTATTAATTAGGCTGAATTTCTCCTAAACTTGAAGGACTGATGTTGTGTATGGTCATCTGCTGTTTAGACTATGTGTGCCTGGTGACTTTGGCTGGCTAACCAGAGAAGTGGCTTGTGTTGGCTGGAGATTTCAGGGAACTCTGTATTGGGTCTGGTATGGTGGAACTGAATTACATGTGGGCTGTGTGGTCCTGAGGTTCTCTGTGTAGAGGCTGCCCTTGTGGGACAGCTGAAGCTGAAGTGGATTCAGGCTGGGCATGGTCATTAGTCTCTCTACACTGAGAGAACAATGGTAGTACAGCTAAAGCTGAAATGGGTGCAAGCCAAGCATTCTCTGGGCCCTCCATACAGATGGCATCCTGGCAGGATAGCTGAAGTTGAAATGGATGCAAGGTGGGATGTTCCAGGGCTCTCTATAGGCACCATGGTAGTGTGACTGGAACCAATGTGGGTCTCAGGATATTGTGTCCTGAGGTTCTCCATGTAGGAGGTTCCCTACGTGGGGAAGTGAAGTTGATACGGATGCAAACCAGGGTGTCCTGGGGCACTCCACACAAGGGACAGGTAGCAGTGGTTAGAAACAAAGCAGCCGTGAACCAGGAGGTCCTGGAATAATCTCTGCCAGGAGTGCCATAGAAAACCATCTGAATCTGAAGTGGAACAGACCTGGAGTGTTTTGAGTTACATTATGGCTGTGTCACTTTGGTGCAATGCCTGGAGCTATAGTGAGCATTGCCCAGGGGTGTCCAGGTGTGCTGCACTGGGGCCACCTTGCTGGGATGGGTGAGGGTGGTATGGGCTAGGGGCCTAGGGATCACTGAGGCACTAAGCTAGCTAGGGAACTCACATCCTGGTGCTGTTTGCACTATCAAAGTGGAACGTAAGCATAAGTCATGGTGTTCACTGGGCCCTCTGAGTTGCAGAGAGTTTTATTAGTTCCCCCACCACTTGGAAAGTTTCTAGGGCTGGTTCCCTTACATAGTGATTGCTAGTTTAAACATCAGCTTTTTTCCTGTGCTCCAGGGAAGACAAATCTGCTCAC
The DNA here is from genome assembly GCF_024362965.1 of Panthera pardus. NCBI lineage: Eukaryota > Metazoa > Chordata > Mammalia > Carnivora > Felidae > Panthera > Panthera pardus. The sequence continues at coordinate 60,744,679 of NW_026526843.1, forward strand.
ACATTTTTAGTATCAGGGATGGGGGTGACTTTCATTACCATGCCTCTCTCTCTCTTGCCTTTTTTATGTGGCATCTCTATCTTTTGCTGTGTAGAAGTTGTTCAGGCAGCCCTCAGTTCTTCAGGGAGAATTGCTCTATAAATAGGTGTAGAATTGATGTGTCTATGGAGGAGGTGAGTTCAGGTTCTTCCTATGTAACCATCTTGAAGAGAACTCTATTAAATTTAATTTTATTGAGTGCCATTGCTAAAATTTCTATTTTCTTCTTTTTGAACTATTCTTCTTTTTTTCCATAGTATCCTATTTCATTATGGAGAACATTCCCTCTTGAATCCTTTTATAATTTTAAACATACTTAGCACTGGGTGTTATTTTTAAGTAATGATTCACTAAATTCTACTCCTGAAACTAATATTACACTATATGTTAACTAACTGGAATTTAAGGAAAAACCTGAAATTTAAAAAAAAAAAAAGCATTTTCCCAGAAAAAAAAAAAGAATGGTAAGGCTGAGATTGTACTCCAAAAATCCAATTAAAAGATACTCATTGGGGAACCTGGGTGGCTCAGTTAGTTAAGCGTCTGACTTCGGCTCAAGTCATGATCTCACAGCTCGTGAGTTTGAGCCCTGCGTTGGGCTCTGTGCAGACTGCTCAGAGCTGCTTTGGATTCTGTATCTCTATCTGTCTCTGCCCCTCCTCTACACACTCCCTCTCTCTCAAAAATAAAATAAACATTAAAAATACTTATTTCAGAGTTCCTTTCAGAATATCTATTATCTCAAATGTTCGTCATTAATTTGTGTGTGTGTGTGTGTGTGTGTGTGTGTGTGTGTGTATTCATTCTCATTGTTGATAGTTTATGGAATTTTAATATTTTAAATGTGAGCTACATTGTTCATGCTTGCTTATTTATTTACTTATTTACTTACTTACTTACTTACTTATTTACTATGCATATCCAGGGAGCCTTGGATTGTTAAAGAGTCCAAACAGAATTATTCTATGTTTGTTTCTGCCATGGTCCCAGTGATTTCTCTGGTCGTAGGTCAGTTTTCATAGTAACTCCTTTCTTGGCTTTCCAAAGCCATAAAAGTAATTTAAATATTGATCTTTTATACAATCATAGCACGGGGGGTGGGATGGTGGTGGTTATTTCTTACAGGAGCTTTTGTTTGGCTTTCGCAGTAGTGACCAGATGATAGCTTCCTGGTTGATTCCTTGACCAGTGTCGATGGGGTTTTCCAGTCTGCTTTTCATAAAGATAGCAGTTTTTCAGTGTCCCAGTATTATGCAAATAACTTTAGTTTCAATTGTTTGAAATTGAAATATTTCAAATTGAAATATTCAATTGTTTCAAATTGAAATATTTGAAATTCAAGGCCATTTTGGCACCTAGACCTTAACCTCCTAGGCTATTACAATAACTCATAGTATGTATTTACCACTATGGTTTTGAGATCCTTATTTATTTCTGACATTTGAGGATTTCCTTGCTTTTCTCTTTAGCTCATCTATATCTTAAAATTTTTGTTTGATAAAACTGTATTGATTAAACATGTTTTTCAGAGTGACAAGTGAATACCTTATTGCTAGTTATCATCTACTTAGGACAATGTGCTGCCAGTTACAATTAATTCTTTCTCCACAGTCAAGGTAATCTTGAAAAATATAAATAATATTTCATCAGTCCCCAGCTTAACACCCTCTATTCACGTCCCATGATACCTAGAATAATTTAAAGCTATTTACTTTTGGCATACAAGGCCTTAAGTAATCTGGATTATTCTTATCTCTCTGTCCTCATTTTCTACCACTGTCTCTGTTACTCTGCTCCAGGTAGAAGGACCATAATTTTGTACCTAAAATTTGCCAAACTTATTCTCACCTAATGCTCTTGGCATGTTCTTTTCCTTCTCTCTGAAACATTCTGATGTCAGCTCTTTGCATTACTTGCTCCTTCTTTCCAATCATGTCTCAGTTCAAATGCCCCTTCAGTTAGGAATTTTCTGGGCAATCAGTCTTAATTAATGTTAACCCCTGGTCACTTTCCCTTTCATGATATTAATTTATTTCATTGATATAATTCATTGCCATCTTATATTTTCTTGCTTATTGTTTTCTGGTTTATTATCTTTTTCCCAAATTAGAATGTAAAGTCCATGAGAACAGGGGCTTCTTTGGTCATACTCACTGCTTAATTTTCCCTGTTCTTACAAGTGCTGACACAAAACAAACACTTAATAAGTATTTTATACATGAATGAATAAATCAATGTAGTTTCAGTAGTCTACAAGGTACAGATTGTAAGAATTATGTTTTTTTAACATAGAAATAAATTGCACCCCCAAAATCCATATTGAATTAGGCAAGTGAATTATCAGTAGAGTGACACTCTGAGGCCTTTTGAGTCCAAGCTTAGTGCTCCTTTTACCTTATTGCACAAACTCCAATTCATTTGATGTCTAAGGCACTTTTTTCACTTAATAATTTATTGATTAATAGTACCTAGATAAATAGAGTGACAGGGGAATGTTTACTTCTTGACTGAAGGTGTAGAAAAAAAAAAGTAGAGTTTTCAAGATTATATTACAGAGTATATTTAAAAGGTAAATATCCCTCTACAATGATAACCAATTTGGAACATTGCTTTCAAGTTCCTATCATACTGATAAACTTGAGAAAAATCTTCAAGATCTAGAGTGTTCTGGATCTGGTCTTGACAATGAAAGCAACTCTATCATGTGGAAATCTAGTTCAACCTAAATTTAACAAAAATTTATTGAACACTTACTTTGTCCTAGAAGTAGGCATGGGGTAGGCTGTGCTGTTGAGGGTAGAGTGTAGATGATCTGGTACACAAATAACTATCTAATAAGGGAGAAATGAAACATACTGATAAAATAAGGCCATGTTTTCAGAAAATACCAAATAAAATATTTGTTAAAAATATAATGTGTTTAATAAAAGATATAAAATGTGGCAGGCATTTATTGGAGGTAATGGTCTTTAATCTTTATGCATGTGGTTAAGAAAGCATTCATGATAAGGAATGTGGACATAAATCTTAAAGGATAGATAAATATCTTTGTATGGATAGAGATGAAGAAAGAGTCTTATTTTGGGGCTGAGAGAATGGTGGCAGTATGGCCTGAGGCAGGAAAGCACAGTCAACATTTGATTAATAATACATAGCCCAGTTTGGCATGTGAGTAAAACGAGTATTAATCTTCTTCAACAACACAAAACAATCACTCAAAAAGTTATATCAGGATTGTGGCCTCCTGAGAAAATTTCATGGTTCTGTGAACTTTCAAGATACATGGTATGGAAATTTTCCTCATATAATTTTTGTTATTACTTTCCAAGTAGTAATAGTGGATGAAAATAACTTTCCTTTGTAGTATTTCTGGTGGGTCCACATATTCTGGGTAATCTGAAAACAAAATTGGTCTTCTTACAAATTAATGAATCCTTTATATTATTCTAAAACAAATTTAGTGTTTCCTTAATAGTAGGCCAAGTAGGCTCCAAGATTCTCTAATGTAAGGAAAGTTAAACAGATCAGCTTTATAATAAACGTTGACTATGCTGATTTAACTTCCCTTTACAGTCAACAGTGGTTGACTTAATTTTTTAAGGAAACTAGAGAAACATCACATCTTCTAAGATGTGAATATAACAATTGAATAAAAATTGTAAATATAAAACTGCAATTTTAAAAGGTCTTAAAACAGTTTTTTCAGTAATATTTATCATCAGGTTTCTTTGCTGAACTTCTTTATGTTTCTAAAAAATCAATAAACTTCATAAAATAATTATTAAAAGGTAATTTCTGGGCCTCTTTTATGACATGCTCAGGAAAAGATGAGACTATGTGACCTCTAAATTTTCTTGCAGTTCTCATGTCTTCCATACTGTCAAATAGTGAGAAGAAAATATACTCACTTGGAAGGAATAGGAAGTTCTAGAGTCCTGAGCAAAAATATTCCCAAATAAACAGTATATTAGTAGGGAGAAAGTCCTAGTTACAGAGCCAGAACTCCTGAATTGTAATTTTGGCTATACCTATTACTCAAAACACTTAAGTTTTTAAGCCAAGGATTACCAATCTTTTTTTTTACATTGTGAACACATAAAAAATAATGATGTTTGTGCAACATAGTAGGGTAAAGTATAAGGAAATGGTACCACAATGGCTGCACATGGCTATAGATTTGGAGACTGCAGTTTTTCCACATCTCTCCTGATCACCCCAGAGGTTGAAGGGATTTATTTTTCTTTGCACATCAGTATGCTGCATTCAGACTGTTTGAAAATCTATGCTGTGATGGAGCTCAACTTCCCCGTATGAAGAGAAATAATGGTATATAATTTTGCTGGGTTATCAATAAAAGTTAAATAAAATTGATGCCTCAGAAAGTCTCATGGTCTCTTTTATTATCATTACATAAGCTTTCTTCCTGGAATGCTTGACTTCCTTCCTCACCTGGCTGTTAAAAATTTTTAATTAATTAATCTTTTATGGAAATATAGCTGAAACACAATATTTCCTTAGTTTCAAATGTAGAACAACAATTCAACAAGTCTATACATTATGTTATATTAACCACAAACGTAACTACCATCAGTCAGCATACAACACTATTACAATACCATTGACTATATTCCCTATGCTTTACCTTTTATTGCCATGACTTACTCTTTCCATTACTAGAAGCCTGTATCTCCCACTTCCTTTCATCCATTTTGCCATTCTCCCAACCTCACTCCTCTGGAAACCATCACTCACATATATACATATATGTGAGATATGTATATATATATGTGTGTGTGAGAGATATATACATATACATACATATACATATATAAATCCTTGTATTTTTCCTGACTTAGAGGGGAAACTCAGTTTTTCACAATTGAGTATCGTGTTAACTGTGGATTTTTCATATGTAGCCTTTATTATGTTAAGTATGTTCCCTCTAAACCCACTTTGTTGTTAGGTTTATCATGAACAGATGCTGAGTTTTTTCAAATGCTTGTTCTGTATCTATTGAAATGATTATATGTTTTAATCCTTTGTTTTGTTGATGTGGTGTATGTTAATTGATTTGTGAATATTGAACCATCCTTGCATCTCCAGATTAAATCCCACTTGGTTTTGGTGAGTGATCCTCTTAATGTGTTATTAAATGTGGTTTGCTAATATTTTCTTGAGGATCTTACATGTATGTTTATCAGGGATATTAGCCTGTAGAGTTTTGTTTTGTTTTGTTTGTTTTCTTTTCTTTTAGTGTCTTTGTCTGGTTGTGATATCAGGGTAATGCTAGCCTTATAGAATGTATTTGGATGCTTTCTTTCTTCTCCTATTTTTAGAAGAATATGCATTAACTATAGTTTTAGGAAAAGAGGTATTAACTCTTCCTTAAATGTTTGGTAGAATTCACTTGTGCATGCATGTGGCCGTTGACTTCTGTTTTTGTTTTAGTTTGTTTTTGATTACCAATTCAATTTCTTTTTTAAAAAAAATTATAATTTGTTGTCAAATTGGTATCCATAAAACACCCAGTGCTCATCCCAACAAGTGCCCTCCTCCCTGCCCATCACCCACTTTCCCCTCTCCCCCACCTCCCATCTACACTTAGTTTGTTCTCAGGCCTTGAGAGTCTCTTATGGCTTTGCCTCCCTCCGTCTCTGTAACTTTTATTTCTTCCCCTTCCCCCATGGTCTTTTATTACATTTCTCAGATCCACATATGAGTGAAAATATATGGTATCTGTTTTTCTCTGCCCGGCTTATTTCACTCAGCATAATACCCTCCAGTTCCATCCACATTGCTGCAAAAGTCAGGATTTCATTCTTTCTCATTGCCAAGTAGTATTCCATTGTATATATAAACCACAACTTTTTATCCATTCATCAGTTGATGGGCATTTAGGCTCTTTCCATTATTTGGCTATTGTTGAAAGTGCTGCTATAAACATTGGGGTACAAGTGACCCTATGCATCAACACTCCTGTATCTCTTGGGTAGATTCCTAGCAGTGCTATTGCTGGGTCATAGGATAGATCGATTTTTAATTTTTTCAGGAACCGCCACACTGTTTTCCAGAGTGGCTGCACCAGTTTGCATCCCCACCAGCAGTGCAAGAGGGTTCCTGTTTCTCCATATCCTCGCCAGAATCTATTGTCTCCTGATGTGTTCATTTTAGCCACTCTGACCAACATGAGAAGGTATCTCATTGTAGTTTTATTTGTATTCCCTGATGATGAGTGACATTGAGCATCTTTTCATGTGCCTGTTGGCCGTCTGGATGTCTTCTTTGCAAAAGTGTCTATTCATGTTTTCTGCCCATTTCTTCACTGGATTATTTGTTTTTCAGGTGTGGAGTTTGGTGAGTTCTTTATAGATTTTGGACACTAGCCCTTTATCTGATACGTCATTTGCAAATATCTTTTCCCATCCCGTCGGTTGCCTTTTAGTTTTGTTGATTGTTTCCTTTCAGTGCAGAAGCTTTTTGTCTTGATGAGGTCTCAATAGTTCATTTTTGCTTTCAATTCCCTTGCCTTTGAAGATGTGTCGAGTAAGAAATTGCTGCGGCTGAGGTCAGAGAGGTTTTTCTCCTGCCTTCTCCTCTAGGGTTTTGATGGTTTCCTGTCTCACATTCGGGTCCTTCATGCATTTTGAGTTTATTTTTGTGTATGGTGTAAGAAAGTGGTCTAGTTTCATTCTTCTGCATGTTGCTGTCCAGTTCTCCCAGCACCATTTGTTAAAGAGACTGTTTTTTTTTTTTCCCATTGGATATTCTTTCCTGCTTTGTCAAAGATTTGTTGGCCATACTTTTGTGGGTCAAATTCTGGGGTCTCTATTCTATTCCATTGGTCTATGTGTCTGTTTTTGTGCCAATACCATACTGTCTTGATGACTACAGTTTTGTAGTAGAGGCGAAAGTCTGGGATTGTGATGTCTCCTGCTTTGGTCTTCTCCTTCGATATTACTTTGGCTTTTTGGGGTGTTTTGTGGTTCCATACAAATTTTAGGATCGTTCGTTCTAGCTTTGAGAATAATGCTGGTGCAATTTTGATTGGGACTGCATTGAATGTGTAGATTGCTTTGGGTAGTATTGACATTTTAACAATATATATTGTTCCAACCCGTGAGCATGGAATGTTTTTTCCATTTCTTTGTATCTTCTTTATTTCCTTCAAAAGCTTTCTATACTTTTCAGCAAACAGATTTTTGCATCTTTGGTTAGGTTTATTCCTAGGTATTTTATGGTTGTTGGTGCAGTTGTGAATGGGATTAGTTTCTTTATTTCTCTTTTGTCGCTTCATTATTGGTGTATAAAAATGCAACCGATTTCTGTACGTTAATTTTGTACCCTGCGTCTTTGCTAAATTCATGCATCAGTGCTAGCAGACTGTTGGTTGAATCTGTTGGGTTTTCCATGTAGAGTATCATGTAGTCTTTGAAAAGTGAACGTTTTACTTCATCTGTGCCCATTTTGATGCCTTTGATTTCCTTTTGTTGCCGGATTGCTGATGCTAGGACTTCCAAGACAATGTTAAATAAACAGTGGTGAGGGTGGACATCCCTGTCGTGTTCCTGATCTCAGGGGGAAAGCTCTCAGTTTTTCCCCATTGAGGATGATATTAGCTGTGGGCGTTTCATAAATGGCTTCTATGAGGTTTAAGTATGTTCCTTCCGTCCTGACTGTCTCGAGGTTTTTTTTGTTTTTTTTTAAAGAAAGTTTGTTGTATTTTGTCAAATGCTTTTTCTGCGTCTATTGACAGGATCATAGGGTTCCTATCATGTCTTTTGTTAATGTGATGTATCACATTGATTGATTCGTGAATATTGAACCAGTCCTGCAGCCCAGAAATGAATCCCACTTGATCATGGTGAATAATTCTTTTTATATGCTGTTGAATTCGATTTGCAAGTATCTTGTTGAGAATTTTTGCATCCACATTCATCAGGGATATTGACCTGTGGTTCTCTTTTTTTCCTGGGTCTCTGTCTGGTTTGGGAATCCAAGTAATGCTGGCTTCATAGAATGAGTATGGAAGTTTTCCTTCCCTTTCTATTTTTTGGAACAGCTTGAGAAGGATAGGTATTATCTCTGCTGTACATGTCTGGTAGAATTCCCCTGGGAAGCCATCTGGTCTAGGACTCTTATTTGTTGGGAGATTTCTGAGAACTGATTCAATGTCTTCGCTGGTTATGGGTCTGTTCAAGTTTCTATTTCTTCCTGTTTGAGTTTTGGAAGTGTGTGGGTGCTTAGGAATTTGTCCATTTATTCCAGGTTGTCCAGTTTGTTGGCATATAATTTTGCCTAGTATCCCCTGATAATTGCTTGTATTTCTGAGGGATTGGTTGTAATAATTCCATTTTCATTCATGATTTTATCTGTTTGGGTCCTCTCCCTTTTCTTTTTGAGAAGCCTGGCTAGAGGTTTATCAAGTTTGTTTATTTTTTCAAAAAACCAACTCTGGGATTCATTGATCTACTCTACAATTTTTTAGATTCTATATTGTTTATTTCTGCTCTAATATTTATTATTTCTCTTCTTCTGCTGGGTTTGGGGTGTCTTTGCTGTTCTGCTTCTATTTCCTTTAGGTGTGCTGTTAGATTTTGTATTTGGGATTTTCTTTGTTTCTTCAGATAGGCCTGGATGGGAATGTATTTTCCTTTTAGGACTACCTTTGCTGCATCCCGAAGTGTTTGGATTGTTGTATTTTCATTTAAATTTTTTTCATATATCTTTTAATTTATTCTATAATTGCCTGGTTGACCCATTCGTTCTTTGGTAGGGTGTTCTTTAACCTCCATGCTTTTGGAGGTTTTCCAGATTTTTCCTGTGGTTGACTTCAAGTTTCATCACATCGTGGTTGGAAAGTGTGCATGGTGTGATCTCAGTTATTTTATACTTATTAAGGGCTGTTTTGTGACCCAGTATGTGGTCTATCTTGGAGAATGTTCCATGTGCCCTCGAGAAGAAAGTATATTCTGCTACTTTGGGATGTAGAGTTCTAAATATATCTGTCAAGTCCATCTGGCCCAAGGTATCATTCAGGGCCATTGTTTCTTTACTGATTCTGTGACTAGATGATCTGGCCATTGCTATAGGTGGAGTATTAAAATCCCTTGCAATTACCACATTCTTATTGTTAAGATTGCTTATGTTTGTGATTAATTGTTTTAAAAATTTGGGTGCTCCTGTAGTCGGTACATAGACATTTATAATTATTAGCTCTTCCTGATGGATAGACCCTGTAATTATTACATAATGCCCTTCTTCATCTCTTGTTACAGCCTTTAATTTAAAGTCTAGTTTGTCTAGGGGTGCCTGGGTCGTTCAGTAGGTTAGGTGACCTACTTCATCTAAGGTCATGATTTTGTAGTTTGTGAGTTTGAGCCCCATGTCGGGCTCTGGGCTGACACCTCAGAGCCTGGAGCCTGCCTCAGATTGTGTGTCTCCCTCTCTCTATACCCCTCCCCTGCTCACGCTCTGTGTCTCTCTGTCTCTCAATAATAAATAAAAGTTAAAAAAACTTAATGTCTAATTTGTCTGATATAAGTATGGCTACTCCAGCTTTCTTTTGACTTCCAGTAGCATGATAGATAGTTCTGCATCCTCTCACTTTCAGTCTGAAAGTGTCCTCAGGTACGAAATGAGTCTCCTGTGGAGAGCAAATAGATGGGTCTTGTTTTTTTTATCCATTCTGATACCCTATGTCTTTTGGTTGGAGCATTTACTCCATTTACATTCAGTGTTATTATTGAAAGATATGGGTTTAGAGTCATTGTGTTGTCTTTAGGTTTCATGCTTGTAGTGATGTCTCTGGTACTTTATGGCCCTTGCAACATTTCTCTCATAGAATCCCCCTTAGGATCTCTTGTTGGGCTGGTTTAGTGGTGATGAATTCCTTCAGTTTTTCTTTGTTTGGGAAAACCTTTCTCTCTCCTTCTATTCTGAATGACAGACTTGCTGGCTAAAGGATCCTTGGCTGCATTTTTTTTTCCTGTTCATCACATTGAAGATTTCCTGCCTTTCCTTTCTGGCCTGCCAAGTTTCAGTAGATCTGTCTGCTACCACCCTTTTGTGTCTACATTTGTATGTTAGGGCCCGTTTATCCCTAGCTGCTTTCAGAATTCTCTCTTTATCCTTGTATTTTGCCAGTTTCACTGTGGTATGTTGTGCAGAAGATTGATTCACGTTACGTCCTAAGGGAGTTCTCTGTGCCTTTTGGTTTCAATGTCTGTTTTCCTGCCCCAGATTGGGTACGTTCTCAGCTATGATTTGTTCAAGTGTACCTTCTGCCCCTTTCTCTCTCTCTTCTTCTGCAATTTATATGATACAGATACCGTTCCGCTTGATTGCATCACTTAGTTCTCCAATTCTCCCCTCATACTCCTGGATTTTTTTTTTCTCTCTTTTTCTCAGCTTCCTCGTTTTCCATAATTTTATCTTCCACTTCACCTATTCTCCCATCTGCCTCTTCAATCTGCATTGTGGCACCTCCATTTTATTTTGAACCTCATTTATAGCATTTTTAAATTCATCATGACTATTTTTTTAGTTCCTTGATCTCTGCAGTAATAGATTCTCTGCTGTCTTCTATGCCTTTTTCAAGCCCAGCAATTAATGTTATGACTATTATCCTAAATTCTTGTTCAGTTCTATTGCTTATATGTCTTTTGGTCAATTCTTTAGCTGTCACTTCTTTCTGGAATTTCTTTTGAGGGGAATTCTTCCATTTCATCATTTTGGCTAGTTTTCTGTCACTTATGAGTTTAAAAAGTTTGTTATGTGCTCTGCACCTGCAAGCACTGCTATATTAAAGGGCCTCATACACTGTCCAGGATCTGGCCCTTCAGGACGTGTTTTTTGGAGAATATTACTTGCTCTCTGTTGTTGTGACTTTGTTTATTTTATTTCTCTACTCATAGTGATGTTTTGTACCCTCCACAAGGTGTGCTTTCACTTGTTCTTTGATGTAGGAAAACAAACAGGAAACAAAGACATGCAAACACACATAGAAATAAAACAAACAAACAACACACACACACACACACACACACACACACACACAGTCCAAAAGCAAAAAAACAGAAACACCAGCTACAAAGTAAAGAACAGAGTGGAAGTGGTGCTGATGGAAGAGCACATACACAGAGAGAAATAACAGGGGCAGGGACAAAAAGAAAATAAACATTGACCAGGCAGAGAGACTAAATGTCTTAATCCAGAGATAGAGAAAGGAAAATAAAGAAGGTGGCTGGGGGGGGAAAAAAAAAAAGATAAAGTTACCCAGATGGAGAAACTATATGCCTTGATTATTCCAGAGAGAGAGAAAAGACAGTACAGAAGGAGATGTAAAACATGTATCAAGGGAATGGATTAAATATGTCTGCTTAAACAAATCAACAACCAGAGTACCAGCCTAGAGTAGGGAAGAGATAGGAAGGGAGACTATATCTAAATAACAAGAATTGTCTTGGAATTAATCCAGGCTATGCAGCATCACTGGTCTGGATGATGGAGCTGTCTGGTTGCACAGCATCTATCTGGCTCCAGCAGATATGCAGTTACCTGGCACGGAGGGCCGTGGTTTGGTGTAGTCTGGTCCCACCTCCACTAGGGGCCCCAGGACTGATCCCTGAGGTCCTGCCTTGGTGGTGGTGGTGGAGGTGGGAAATGGCAATCCCCCAGTCTTTTCTCCATGACCTGGTGGACTCCTTTTGAGTCGTCCTCATTGTGTCGCGGGTGCAGATGGGGCGGACCTTCTCGCTCCACCAACTCCCCTGGCCCAGCGCTCGTCCAGGATTCAAAGTCCTGCTCTGTGCACTCTGGCACTGGGCAAGCGCCTCTCTGCATGGCTCGATATGTGGTCCTGACTGGCTTTGTCTGTGCCCCTGCACTTCTGGGAGGACCACCTTTTCCTGCTGTGGACTGAGCCACTGACCTCACTGCCAAGCACTGGGGTGGCCAAAGCAGGCAGGCTTTGTCTTTTCCCACAGCACTCGTGGGGGGCGGGGTGCTTTCTCCTACTGTGGACTGCACCCTCCACCCAGCCACTGAGCCCAGGGGTGGCAGATGCAGGCAGGCTTTGTTATCACACAGCCCTCCAGGGAGAGGACTGCTTTTTCCTGTTGCAGACTGCACCCCTGTTCTAACACTGAACCCAGGGCTGGCTCCCCTCCTCCCCAGGTGTGCAAACAAGGAGGCAGCCCCAGTCTGAAGAAAGCCCCACAGTTAGAGATAGGATCCCTCTCAGTCCCAGTCTGAGGTTTTTCTCTTGTCCAGATACAGTGCTACACTTCCCCAGCTGCTCTTTCTCTTCCCTTTGTCTCTCCATAGAAGGGGATCCCTCCCCTCCATACCTATCACCCCCAATTTGCAATCACCCACATATCATTTCACAAGTTGTCCCATTTTCTTCCTGGTAGATTTAGTCTCTTTTCCTCCCAGACTCTTAGGAGGAAGCCAAAATTCTTTGGCTTCAGCACTTCTTTGTTTGAGAGACACGGGAAGTAGGGATCCCCCTACTTCTCTGCCATGTTGGCCTACCCCCTCTCTACCAATTCAATTTCTTTACTGGTAATTTGATCAGATTTTCCATCCTTCCTGATTAAATTTTGGAAGGTTTCATGTAATAGGAATTCACCTAAGTCTCTTATGTTGTCCATTATTCTAACATATAATTTTTCATAGTGTTCTGTTATAAGCTTTTGTGTTTCTGTGGTGTTGGGTTTACTTCTCTTTCATCTCTGATTTTATTTATTTATATTCTCTCTCCATTTTTCCTGATGAATTTAGCTATCAGTTAAGCACTATCAGTTTTGTAGATCTTTTCAAAGAACTAGATCTTCGTTTCATCAATTTTTTCGATTTTGTTTCAGCCTCTACTTCATTATATTTGCTGTCTTTATTATTTTCTTCCTTCTATTAAACTTGTGTTTTCATTTGTTCTTTTTTCATTCCTTTAGGTATAAGTTTAGATAGTTTATTTGAAATTTTTTGTTTGTTTCTTGAGGTAGACCTTCATTGCTATAATTTTCCAACTTAGATTTTTTTTTTTATGCATCATAAAGATTTTGGACCATTGTGTTTTCATTTTCATTTGTCTCCATTTATTTTTATGTCCTTTTTGGCTTCTGTTTCTGTTTATTGTTTAGTCTCCAAATGGTTTTCTTTTTTTTCCACTTTTTAAAATTGTAATTGATTTCTAGTTTCATACCATTGTGGTCAGAAAAGATGCATGATATCATTTCAATCTTCTTAAATTTAATGAGACTTGTTTTATTGCATCTTAAAGAATTTTTCACATGCACTTGAAAAGAACGTATATTCTGTTGTTTTGGATGAAATGTTCTATACGTATCTGTCAAGGCTGTCTGGTCTAATGTGTCATTTAAAGACATTGTTTCCTATTTACTTTTTGCTTGGATGATCCATCCATTGATAGAAGTGGCATACCAATGTCCCCTGCTATTATTGAATTACTATCAATTTCTGTTTTTATGTCTGTTTTTATTTGTTTTATGTATTTTGATGCTCTGATGTTGAATGTATAGGTATTTACAATTGTTATATTCTCTTCTTAGATTGGCCCCCTTAACCTTATGTAATGTCCTCTTTATCTTTGTTACAATATTATTTTAAATGTCTCTTTTGTCTCCAGAGAAAGACAGATACCATATGATTTCACTCATATGTGAAATTTAGGAAACAAACCAGATGAACATAGAGGAAGGGAAGGAAAAATAAGATAAAAACAGAGAGAGAGGCAAACCATAAGAGACTCTTAACTGTAGAGAACAAACTGAGGGTTTCTGGAAGGGAGGTGGGGAGGATGGGCTAAATGGATGATGGGCATTAAGGAGGGTATTTGTTGGGATGAGCACTGGGTGTTATATATAAGTGATGAATCACTAAATTCTACTCCTGAAATCAATACTATACTACGTGTTAATTAACTTGAATTCAAATGAAATTTTGAAAAAAAGAATAAATGAAACTTTGGAAGAGAAAAAAATGAAAGTGTCTTTTGTCTGATATAAGTATTACTACTCTGGCTTTCTTTTCATTCCCATTTTCATAGAATATCTTTTTCCATCCCTTCAATTTCAGGTTCTCTGTCTTTAGGGTCTGAAGCGAGTCTCTTCCAAACAGCATATAGATAAGTCCTGTGTTATTTTTTTGTAACCCATTTCTGCAACCCTATGCCTTTTTATTGGAACATTTCGACTATTTACATTTAAAGAATTACTGATAATTATGTACTTGTTGACATTTCTTCATTATTTTCTGTTTTTGTTTGTTTGTTTTTGTTTTTTGGTTTTTGGGGTTTTTTTAGTTCTCTGTTTCCTTTTTCTTCTTTTCTTCTCTTTCCTTGTGATTGATGACTTTGTAGTGTTATGCTTGGCTTTGTTTCTCTTTATTTTTTGTTTATCTGTTACAGGTTGTGAGTTTGTGATTATCATGAGGTTCACACATAAGATCTTGAGTATATAGCAGTCTGTATTAAGTTAGAAGTCATTTAATTTCAAATATGTTCTAAAAGATTTTTTTTTACTCACTCCTCCATGTTTTATGCATATGTTGTCATATTTTACATATTTTTATTCATAACTTTCTTATTTCTAATTATGGCCTGTTCTTTTCCACTTAAAGAAATCCCTTTAACATTTCTTGTAAGCCTGGTATAATGGTGAAATTCTCCTTTAAAGTTTTTTTTTTTTTTTTTTTTTTTTTTGGTCTGGGAAACTGTTTATCTCTCCTCTAATTCTGAATGATAATCTTGCTGGGTAGACTGTTCTAGATTGTATGTTTTTTTTTTTTCCTTTTCAGCCCTTTGACTATATCATGCCACTCCTTTTTGAGGTGACCTACTTGGAGAGAACAGAGCTAATGAGAAGTTGCTATACTTTTCATCACTGTCCTCAAGGTGAGTGGGAAGGATTTGGCTTTTTCCTTCCCAAAATTTGTGTTCCCCCCCCCACAGAATTTCCCATGATTTTTGAGATATAAAAAGGTTTACTTCTCACCCAGAGATTCACAAAACTATCATATGGGGCTGATAAGAAGATTTATGGTACAGGGTATCTAGGTGAAGAGAAAATGGAAGTCATCCCTCATAACTCCCTGCCACATATGCATATAAATACTAAACCCAAAATCACAGGCTTCAAGATAATATGAAGGGGAATCTGGGAAGTTAAAAGGGAGATGTGGATCAGAAAGCAAGCCATTTGAATAAGGGGGCAGGCAGCACAAGGGAATATTTTCAATATCACTGATAGTGGCACCAAGTGAAAATAAAATGCCACCCCTCAGGGTCTTTTGTGCCCTAGAACTAAAGCATAACACAGTCTTAGGCGCACATATTGCTTATTCCCAGAACATCCTAAAAGAAGTCACCATCATTCAGCATGTACACATCACAAAGAAAACACACAGTCTATAATTTTGTCTGTCTGTCTGTACAGCATCTCAAAGAGAAGCAACAAGAACTATAACAAAAGAAGAAGCAAATTTAGTACCATTAGCATGTGGAGCCTCGATTTTACAGTTGCCTCCCTTCTCAAATACCAACCCCTTGATCAGGTGGAGAAGGTACAGAAGAGAGGAAGAAAAGAGTGGGGGAGAGATAATGAACAGCACATGTCCCTCTTTATCACAATCAAGAACTAGCAGCTCCACACACATCTACCCAAGGGGTAAAATTTTTTCTACTTCTAAGACAGATTTGCAACAAGGAACTAATAATAAAACCCAAATTTTATGGAACTATGTACCAAAAAGAATCTTTAAACCTAAAGTAACTGGAGTGGGTGGGACTGGACTGCATCTTTTCTGTTGATCTAGAACTGAGCTTTCTACTGCTGACTTGAAATTAGGGCTGATCAAATAATTTATCTCTAATTATGAGAATAAACTGAGCTTCAGGTTTTCATGTAACTAAGATTCTGGAGACTTCAGTCAAAACAGTTTATATCTGGTTGGCCTTAGAGGTCTTTGACTTATCTGGTAAAAGGAAGCAGGAAAGGGCATAAAACAAAGGATCTCTCAGGGTCTAAGGTTTTCCCATGATGTGTTCTAGCATTTCCATGTAATGATACTGAATTAGTAAATTCTTAAGGAAATATATCGAAAATATTAGGAGAAAATGGCCTAGGAGAATTCAAATAATTTTCTTAAAATGTCTTGGTGGTAGCTGCCTAAAACATTTTTACATCTCAAAAGCACTTATACTCTTCCAGTTCAAGATTTAGGAAGCTATTACCAAATTCCCTCTGTAGCTTACCTTTTTCTACACACCTCTTTGCTGAAATTCTATAGATTTAAACATTGTTAATTGGGTTAAACTCACTTCTTAGTTCTGTCACTGGCAACAGGTTTTCCTTGATAGAACCAAAATGGTTTTGTCAAGAATGGAGCATCTAATTTAATCAGTATTTTATTTTTTCCCCTGATTATGAAAGTAAGACATGTCCATTGTAGAACATTTGGAAACAGAAAGGTATAAAGCAGGAAATAAAAATTACGCATAATCCCAATCCGCAAAGGTATCCACTGCTACCATTTTTGTAAAAATTTCAGCCTTATTTCTTTCATCTACTTGCATACACAAACATGGGAATACTTTCACACACACACACACACACACACACACACACACACACACACCCCTCTTATGTAATTGGTATAATTGTACGTACATAGAATTTTGCATTCTGATACTCTTTACCATGGTATTTTTCTCATGTCAGTAAGTATTATTTGCTAATGTGATTTGAATGGCTGTACAAAATTCCACTGAGAATACAGGAGAAACTTAATCCATTACCTTATTATAAAGTAAGATAAAAACAGAGAGGGAAGCAAACCATGAGAGTCTCTTAAATTCAGAGAACAAATTGAGGGTTGTTGGAGGGGAGGTGGGTGGGGTAATGGGCTAACTAGGTGATGGGTATTAAGGAGGGCACTCGTTGGGATGAGCACTTGTTATATGTAAGTGATGAATCACTGGGTTCTACTCCTATAACCAATACTACACTGTATGTTAACTAACTTGAATTTAAATAAATAAATTTTTAAAAATAAAATGTTTAAGATATTTCTATATTTTACTCTAAAATATATAATGGGAGAATTTCTATCTCTGGCCAAGATGGAATTGCCTCTTACTCTCAAGTTCTTCCTCATACAACTAAAAATAAAGCATAAGAAAACTCTGAAAAGTGAAAAGAAGAAAAGAGAGAGCCTGGAGACCTTGGGACTTGAGCAACACAGGAGAGCATCCTGTTGGGTTTTGTTTTCCTCTTATATATCCTGGACATTGTGCTGGAGAAACTTACAATCCAAAATTGCCAATAAACATAGATATAAAGGGCCCCAAAGAAAGTTGATTCTCTTTCCAAAGCATGTAGGCGAGGGTAGCAAATTAGAACAGAGAGCATTTTTGATAGTGTCCATGCCAGCCAAGCCAAACATCAATGGATAAATGGTTCCCTAATTCTTCTATCAGGGTGGTATTGGTGGGACTTCCATCTCCTGCCCGGTAATCGTAGGCAATACTTTGATTCCACTACCTGAGTAGTGTCAATAAGGCCAAGTAGGAAGATGGGTTTTCACTGTCACCCAACAGAAATGAAGTAGAAAGAGTAGTGTGAGGCAATGTTACTTCTCTCTCTTCTTCATACCCACTTTTCTCCAGTGTCAGAGGGGCCCTGTAGGGAGCTGAAGTTCTAACTCCGCCCAGAAGCAACAAGGTAGAATGAGGCAGTTTAAGACTCTTTACTTTCAACTCCCCTAGTTTCAGTGGGGCCATAGAAAAGCTGAGCTTTCATTCTCACCCAGAATAATTAAAATAGAATCAGATAGTGTAAGTGGTGCTTTTCTTTTCCCTCACTTGCAGTAAGAGAGGTTTAGACAGAGCTGAATTTCCATTGTAACCCAACATCAATAAGTCAGAATATGTCAATAAGGCTATGCAATGTAGTGCTTGATGGTAGTTTACTTACCCCAATCTGAAGTCAGTGGGAACTCAACTTCCTCATACACCTGAAATAACTGAGATAGAACAAGTGCAAGGTGATGCTAGTTAGCTACCATATCTGTCCTCATCAGGGAACAATAGAGAGCTGAACTGCCACCCAAAACCAGTGGCAATGAGACACTATAAGTCAGTGCAACATTTTTACTGGGAAGGAGTCACTAGAACAGAAAAAGGTGCTAATCTTTTACTGTTACCCATTGGCAAAATGGCAGAGCAAGTTAGGGCCATTCTTTGGCCAGGATGGTGTCAGCAGGGACCAGTGGGGAATTGAACATTCACCCCTCAACATTGCAGTGACTCGGATGTTGGAAATATCTGACAGGTGTTTTAAAGCAGCAATCATAAATATGTTTCAATTAATTATGGTGAACACTCTAGAAAAAGTGAAAAATAGAAAATCACAACAAAACATAAAATATAAAATAAAGTCAAAGGGAAATTATAGAATCAGTAAATACAATTACTAAAATAAAGAATAAAAAAACATTCTGGGTGGCCAAGTAGTAGATTGAAGACAATAAAAGAAAGAATCCATGAACTCAAAAACAGAACAATAGAAACTACCAGATATGAACAACAGATTGAAAATATACACAAACAAATAAGCACAGTCTCAGGGATGGTGGGACAATAATAAAATAAAAGATCTAACATTTATGTTGTCCAAGAGGAGAGAAGAAAGAATTTGAGGTGAAAGAGTATTAAAATAAATAATGGCTGAAAACTTCCAAAATTTGGCAAGTGTCATAAATCTGCAGATTTAAGATGATAAACCCAAAGAAAATCCATATCAAGACGTGGCACATACAAACTTCCAAAAACTAGAGACAAAGAAAAATACTGAAAACAACCAGAGAGAAATGATGCATTACCTACATGGAAACAATAACTCAAATAACAGTGGATTTCTCATGAAAAGCAATGAAGACCAGACGAAAATGCCACATTTTTCAAATACTGAAAGAAAAGAATTTCCAGCACTCCGTTCTGTATCTAGTGAAAGTATCCCTCAGAAATGAAGGGGAAATAATGATTTTCAAATGAGAGAAAATTAGGAATGTTCATTATGACGGATTGTATTCAGGGCCATAAAAAACCTCAACAAATGTAAAAATAATGACAGATACAGAGTGTGTTCTCTGACAATAAAATCCAACTTTGTTTTGGATAAGGCAAATGAAAAAAAAAAAAAAAGGAAAAATTACCAAACACTGGAAAAATAAATAACACACTCTAAAATAATAGAAAAGTCAAACATAGCTGTTTCAAAGTACATGAAAATATACCTGGAACTGAATGAAAATAAAAACACAACATGTCAAAATATGTGGGATGTACTAAATCAGTTTTGAGAAGGAAATTTACTATAATACTGATATTAGTAAAGAGAAAAGATTTTATAACAATAATTCATGTTTCTACCTCAAAAAATTAGAGAAATTAGAAGAAAACAAGCTCAAAACACAGAGAAGGAAGGATATAATAAAGACAAGAACAGAAATCGATGAAATTGAAATCAGAAAAACAATAGAGAAAATGCATTTTTGTCGGGTGGTTTTTTTAAATGACCAATAAAATTGATAAAGTTGTGACAAGAGAAATATGATAAAAAGACAAAAATTACCAATATCAGGAATGCTACTGGTGATATAACTACAGATACCACAGACATTAAAAATATAATTAAGGCACACTATGACCAACATTTTCTTATAAATTCCAAAACTTAGAATCAATATACCAATTTCTCAAATACCAAAAACTAACAATGCTCACAAAATTTAAAAAAAGAGAGAACCACAATAATTTTATTAAGATGTAAAATATTGAATTTGGAATTTAAAATCTTTTGAAAAAGGAATCACCAGGTCCAAATAACTTCATTGGAGAAATCTACTAAATATTTAAAAATAACTAGTTCAGGGCAGCTGGGTGCTAGGTCAGTTAAACATCTGACTCTTGATTTCAGCTCAGGTCATGATATCATGGTTTGTGAGTTCGAGCCTTGTGTTGGGCTCTGTGCTAACAGTGCTGAGCCTGTTTGGGATTCTCTCTCTCTCTCTCTGTCTCTCTCTCTCTCTCTCTCTGTCTGTCTCTCTCTCTCTCTCTCCACTCCTCCCATGCTCAAGCTCTCTCTCTCTCTCTCACTCTCTCTCTCAAAATAAATAAATAATAACTTTAAAAAATACAAAAAACAACTAGTTTCAATTCTACACAATCACTTCCAAAAATTAAGAGGAGGGAATGCACTCCAAATTATTTTCATAACAGTATTACCCTAATGACAAAACTAAAAGAAAATAACATATAAAAAAAGAAAACATCAATATTTCTCATGTCCAGAGACACAAAAATCCTCAACAAACTACTAGCAAATTGAATCCAGCAAAAATACGAATTGCATATCACAACAAAGTAGGACTTATTCCAGGAATGTAATGCTGGTTAAATATTTGAAATTCAGTCAATGTAAACAATCATGTATCAACAAGCTGAAGAAAAAAAAATTATATGACCATATAAATTCCTGCATAAAACTGTTGTCAAAAATCAGTATCTATTTGTGATTTTTAAAAATCTCGGCAAATGAATAATAGAGAAGAAATTCCTCAACTTGCTAAAAAAAAATTTATAAAATGCCTACAGCTACCACCATACTTAATGATAAAAAACAAAATGCATCCCTTGTAAAATCAAAAGAAAAAAAAAAAGCAAAGGCTGTCTGCTCTAACCACTCTTATTCAACATAGTATTGGAAGTCCTGGCCTGTACAAAAATGTAAGAAAATTAAGTAAAAGATATACAAATTGTAAAGGAAGGAATATGACTGCCCTATTTGCAAATGACATGCTTGTCTATATAGGTGATCTTAAAGACTCTACATAAAATCTCAAATAAATGATTTCAGGAAGGTTTCACGATCCAAGGTCAAATATCAAATGTATTTCTGTACACTAGCTATGAGGCATGTGGAAACTGACAGTAAAATTACAATACTTTTTTTAAAAATATGAAATTTATAGGCAAATTTGTTTCCATACAATGCTCAGTGCTCATCCCAACAGGTGCCCTCCTCAATGACCATCACCCACTTTCCCCTCCCTCTGACCCCCCATCAACCCTCAGTTTATTCTCAGTTTTTAAGAGTCTCATATGGTTTGGCTCCCTCCCTCTCTTTTTTTTCTCCTTCCCCTCCCCCATGGTCTTCTGTTAAGTTTCCCAGGATCCACATAAGAGTGAAACCATATGGTATCTGTCTTTCTCTGTATGACTTATTTCACTTAGCATAACACTCTCCAGTTCCATCCATGTTGCTACAAAAGGCAACATTTCATTCTTTCTCATTGCCAAGTAGTATCCCATTGTGTATATAAACCACAACTTCTTTATCCATTCATCAGTTGATGGACATTTAGGCTCTTTCCATAATTTGGCTATTGTTGAAAGTGCTGCTATAAACGTTGTGGTACAAGTGCCCCTATGCATCAGCACTCCTGTATCCCTTGGGTATATTCCTAGTAGTGCTATTGTTGGGTCATAGGGTAGATCTATTTTTAAATTTTTGAGGAACTTCCACACTGTTTTCCAGAGCGGCTGCACCAGTTTGCATTCCTACCAACAGTGCAAGAGGGTTCCCAATTCTCCACATCCTCGCCAGCATCTATAGTCTCCTGATGTGTTCATTTTAGCCACTCTGACTGGCGTGAGGTGATATCTCAGTGTGGTTTTGATTTGTATTTCCCTGATGAGGAGTGACGTTGAGCATCTTTTCATGTGCCTGTTGGCCATCTGGGTGTCTTCCTTAGAGAAGTGTCTATTCATGTCTCCTGCCCATTTCTTCACTGGATTATTTGTTTTTCGTGTGTGGAGTTTGGTGAGTTCTTTATAGATTTTGGATACTAGCCCTTTGCCCGATATGTCATTTGCAAATATTTTTTTTTCCCATTCTGTTGGTTGCCTTTTAGTTTTGTTGATTGTTTCCTTTGCAGTGCAGAAGCTTTTTATCTTCATGAGGTCCCAATAGTTCGTTTTTGCTTTTAATTCCCTTGCCTTTGGAGATGTGTCGAGTAAGAAATTGCTGCGGCTGAGGTCAGAAAAGTTTTTTTCCTTTTTTTCCCCTCTAGGGTTTTGAGGGTTTCCTGTCTCACATTCAGGTCTTTAATCCATTTTGAGTTTATTTTTGTGTATGGTTTAAGAAAGGTCTATTTTCATTCTTCTGCATGTTGCTGTCCAGTTCTCCCAGCACCATTTGTTACAGAGACTATCTTTTTTCCATTGGGTATTCTTTCCTGCTCTGTCAAAGATTTGTTGGCCATACTTGTGTGGGTCCAATTCTGGGGTCTCTCTTCTATTCCATTGGTCTATGTGTCTATTTATGAGCCAATACCATACTGTCTTGATGACTACAGCTTTATAGTAGAGGCGAAAGTCTGGGATTGTGATGCCTCCCGCTTTGGTCTTCTTCAATCTTACTTTGGCTTTTTGGGGTCTTTTGTGGTTCCATACAAATTTTAGGATTGCTTGTTCTAGCTTCGAGAAGAGTTCTGGTGCAATTTTGATTAGGATTGCATTGAATGTGTAGATTGCTTTGGGTAGTATTGACATTTTAACAATATTTATTCTTCCAATCCATGAGTATGGAATGTTTTTCCATTTCTTAGTATCTTCTTCAATTTCCTTCATAAGCTTTCTATAGTTTTCAGCATACAGATGTTTTACATCTTTGGTTAGGTTTATTCCTAGGTATTTTTTGATTCTTGGTGCAATTGTGAATGGGACCAGTGTATGTATCTGTCTCTCTGTTGCTTCATTATTAGTGTATAAGAATGCAACTGGTTTCTGTACATTGGTTTGGTATCCTGCAACTTTGCTGAATTCATGTATCATTTTTAGCAGACTTTTGGAGTCTATCAGGTTTTACATGTGTAGTATCATGTCGTCCGCAAAAAGTGAAAGCTTGACTTCATCTGTGCCAATTTTGATGCCTTTGATTTCCTTTTGTTGTCTGATTGCTGATGCTAAATCTTCCAACACTACGTTAAACAACAGAGGTGAGAGTGGACATCCCTGTCATCTTCCTGATCTCAGGGGGAAAGCTCTCAGTTTTTCCCCATTGAGGACGATATTAGTTGTGGGCGCTTCATAAATGGCTTCTATGAGGTTTAAATATGTGCCTTCTATCCCGACTTTCTCGAGGGTTTTTATTAAGAAAGGATGCTGAATGTTGTCAAATGCTTTTTTCTGTTTCTATTAACAGGATCATATGGTTCTTATCTTTCCTTTTATTAATGTGATGTATCACGTTGATTGATTTGCGAATGTTGAACCAGTCCTGCAACCCAGGGATGAATCCCACTTGATCATGGTGAATAATTCTTTTTATATGCTATTGAATTCGATTTGCTAGTATCTTGTTGAGAGTTTTTGCATCCATATTCATCAGGGATATTGGCCTGTGGTTCTCTTTTTTTGCCGGGCCTTTGTCTGGTTTGGGAATCCAAGTAATGCTGGCTTCATAGAATGAGTATGGAAGTTTTCCTTTCCTTTCTATTTTTTTGGAACAGCTTGAGAAGGATGGGTATTATCTATGCTTTACATGTCTGGTAGAATTCCCCAGGGAAGCCATCTGGTCTTAGACTCTTATTTGTTGGGAAATTTTTGGTAACTGATTCAATTTCTTCAGTGGTTATGGGTCTGTTCAAGTTTTCTAGTTCTTCCTGTTTGAGTTTTGGAAGTGTGTGGGTGCTTAGGAATTTGTCCATTTCTTCCAGGTTGTCCAGTTTGTTGGCATATAATTTTTCATAGTATTCCCTGATAATTGCTTGTATTTCTGAGGGATTGGTTGTAATACTTCCATTTTTATTCATGATTTTATCTATTTGGGTCCTCTCCCCTTTATTTTTGAGTAGCCTGGCTAGAGGTTTATCAATTTTGCTTATTTTTTTCAAAAAACCAACTGTTGGTTTCATTGATCTGCTCTACTGTGTTTTTAGATTCTATATTGTTTATTTCTGCTCTGATCTTTATTATTTCTCTTCTTCTTCTGGGCTTGGGATGTCTTTGCTGTTCTGCTTCTATTTCCTTTAGGTGTGCTGTTAGATTTTGTATTTGGGATGTTTTTGTTTCTTGAGATAGTTCTGAATTGCAATGTATTTTCCTCTCAGGCCTTCCTTTGCTGCATCCCAAAGTGTTTGGATTGTTGTATTTTCATTTTTTTTTTCATATGTCTTTTAATTTATTCTCTAATTGCCTGGTTGACCCATTCATTCTTTAGTAGGGTGTTCATTACCCTCCATGCTTTTGGAGGTTTTCCAGACTTTTTCCTGTGGTTGATTTCAAGTTTCATCTCATTGTGGTCTGAAAGTGTGCATGGTATCATCTCAATTCTTTTACACTTATTAAGGGATGTTTGGTGACCCAGTATGTGATCTATCCTAGAGGATTTTCCATGTGCACTCGAGAAGAAAGTATATTCCATTTCTTTGGAATGCAGAGTTCTAAATATATCTGTCAAATCCATCTGGTCCATAGTATCATTCAGGGCCATTGTTTCTTCACTGATTCTGTGACTAGATGATCTGTCCATTGCTATACATAGAGCATTAAAGTCCCCTGCAATTACCACATTCTTATTGATAAGATTGCTTATGTTTGTGATTTATTCTTTTAAAAATTTGGGTGCTCCAGTAGTCGGTACATAGACATTTATAATTGTTAGCTCTTCCTGATGGATAGACCCTGTGATTATTATATAATGCCCTTCTTCATCTCTTGTTACAGCCTTTAATTTAAAGTCTAGTTTTGTCTGGTATAAGTACGGCTACTCCAGCTGTCTTTTGACTTCCAGTAGCATGATAGATAGTTCTCCATCCCCTCACTTTCAATCTGAAGGTGTCCTCAGGTCTAAAATTAGTCTCTTGTAGACAGAAAATAGATGGATCTTGTTTTTTTGTCCATTCTGATTCCCTATGTCTTTTGGTTGGACCATTTAGTCCATTTGCATTCAGTGTTATTATTGAAAGATATGTGTTTAGAGGCATCTTTTGTAGGGCTGGTTTAGTGGTGATGAATTCCTTCAGTTTTTGTTTGTTTGGGAAGACCTTTATCTCTCCTTCTGTTCTGAATGGCAGACTTGCTGGCTAAAGGATTCTTGGCTGCACATTTTTTTTTCTGTTCATCACAGTGAAGATTTCCTGCCATTCCTTTCTGGCCTGAAGATAGGTCCTTTCCTATCTTCATTCCTTTCAGAAGATAGGTCTGCTTCGACCCTTATGTGTCTACATTTGTATGTTAGGGCCCGTTTACCCTGAGCTGCTTTCAGAATTCTCTCTCTATCCTTGTATTTTGCCAGTTTCACTATGATATGTCGTGCAGAAGATTGATTCAAGTGACGTCTGAAGGGAGTTCTCTGTACTTCTTGGATTTCAATGCCTGTTTCCTTCCCCAGATCAGGGAAGTTCTCAGCTATGATTTGTTCACGTACACCTTCAGCCCCTTCCTCTCTCTTCTTCTTCTTCTGGAATTTCTAAGTTATGAATATCGTTCCATTTGGTTATATCACTTAGTTCTCTAATTCTCCCCTCATATTCCTGGATTCTTTTTATCTCTTTTTTTCCCCAGATTTTGTTTTTCCATAATTTTCTCTTCTAATTCACCTATTCTCTCCTCTGCCTCTTCAATCTGTGGTATGGCCACCTCTATTTTATTTTACACCTCATTTATAGCAATTTTTAATTCATCATGACTATATTTTAGTCCTTTGATCTCTGTAGCATTAGATTCTCTGGTGTTCTTTATGCTTTTTCTCAAGCCAGGGATTAATTTTATGACTATTACTCTAAATTCTTGTTCCGTTATATTGCTTAAATCATTTTTGATCAATTCGTTAGCTGTCGCTACTTCCTGGAGTTTCTTTTGAGGAGAATTCTTCCATTTTGCCATTTTGGTTCGTCCCTGCGGTAGCTCCAACCTGCAGGGTACTTCCTCTGTGCTGTCTGTAGAAACTTGTGTTGGTGGGCAGGGCCACAGTCAGACCTGATGTCTGCCCCCAGCCCACTGCTGGGGCCACAGTCAGACTGGTATGTACCTTATCTTCCCCTCTCCCAGGGGCAGGACTCACTGTGGAGTGTGTGGCCCCTGTCTGGGATACTTGCACACTATCAGGCTTGTGGTGCTGCCTCGATGGGATCTGGCCAAGGACGTATTAGCAAGGTACACAGGGGCGGGAGGGGTAGGCTTAGCTCACTTTGCCCTTGTTGGTCCCCTGCAGGAGGGGCCCTGCAGCACCGGGAGGGAGGCAGGCCCATCGGAGGGATGGATCCACAGAAGCACAGCCTTGGGTGTCTGCGAGGTGGAAGCAAATAAGGTGACGAGAACTGGTTCCCTTTGGAATTTCGGCTGGGGGATGGGAGAGGGAAAAGTTCCCCCACTTCTGTTCCCCCACTGAGCTCTGTCCTACCGAGGCTCAACAACTCTCCCTCCCGGCGTCCTCTCACCCTCCCCACTCTCCAAAAGCAGAGCTGTTGACTTTTAACGTTCCAGATCTTAAGTCCCACTGGCTGTCAGAACTCATGCAGTCCAACCCCTCTGCTTTTGCAAGCCAGACTTCGGGGGCTCTGCCTTGCCTGGCAGGCTGGCCCTCCACCGCCCGGCTCCCTCCCACCAGTCCATGTAACACGCACCATCTCTCCGACCTTCCTACCCACTTCCGTGGGCCTCTTGTCTACCCTTGGCTCCAGAGAGCCCATTCTGCTAGTGTTCTGGCGGTTTTCTGGGTTATTTAGGCTGCTGTGGGTGGAATCTCAGCGATCAGCAGGAAGGGGTGAGCCCAGCGGCCTCCTCTGTGCTATCTTTTTGGGGGACTACCTATACCATCACTTCTTTATCCATTCTTCAGTCCATGGACATTTGGGCTCTTTCCATAACCTGGCAATCATTGTTAATGCTGCTATAAACATTGGAGTGCATGTATTGTTTTGAATAAATACTTTTTTGTACTTTGGGTAAATATCTAGTAGGGCAATTGCTGGGTTGTGAGGTAGTACTATTGTAATTTTTTGAGGAAAGTCCATACTCTTTTCCGCAGTGGCTATAGCAGTTTGCATTCCCACCAACAGCGTTAGAGGGTTCCCATTTCTCCAAATTCTCACCAACACCTGATGTTTCCTGTGTTGTTAATTTTAGCCATTTTGACAGGTGTGAGGTGATATCTCATCATGGTTTTGATTTGCATTTCCCTAATGATGAGTGATGTTGGGCATCTTTTCACGTGCCTGTTATCCATCTGTATGTCTTCTTTGGAAAAATGTCTCTTCATTTCTTCTGCCCATTTTTTAACTGGATTATTTGTTCTTGGGGTTTTGAGTTTGATATGTTCTAAATATATTTTGGATACTAACCCCTTATCATTTATATAATTTGCAAATATCATATCCAGTTCCATACATTGCCTTTTAGTTTTGTTGATTGTTTCCTTTGCTATACAGAAGATTCTTTTTTTTTTTTAAATAAAGTCCCAATAGTTTATTTTTGCTTTTGCTTCCCTTACTTCAGGAGGCATATCTAGTAAGAAGTTGACAGAACCTGTGTCTAAGAGATTACTGCCAATGTCCTCCTATAGAATTTTTAAGGTATGAGGTCCCTCATCCTCATGGATGAGGTCTTTCATCCAGTTTGAGTTTATTTTTGTGTATGGTGTACGAAAGTGACCCACTATCATTCTTTTGCATGTTGCTGTCCAGTTGTCCCAATACAATTTGTTCAAGAGACTGCCTTCCCCCCACCCCCCACCCCGCCATTGGATATTCTCTCCTGCTTTGTTGAAGATTAGTTGACCCTATCGTTGTGGGTCCATTTCTGGGGTTTCTATTCTGTTTCAATGATCTATGTGTCTGTTTTTTGCCAGTAAATATATGGTCTTGATTACTATACCTTTGTAATAAAACTTGAAGTCTGGAACTGTGATACCTCCAGTGTTGCTTTTCTTTTTCAATATTGCTTTGGCTATTTATGGTCTTTTGCGGTTCCATGCAAATTTTAGGAAAAGTTGTTCTAGCTCTGTGAAAAATGCTGGTGGTATTTTGATAAGGATTGCATTAAATGTGTAGGTTGCTTTGGGTAGTACAGACATTTTAACAATATTTGCTCTTCCAATCCATGAGCATGGAATTTCTCTCCACTTCTTTGTGTCATCTTCAATTTCTTTCATAAACGTTTTATAATTTCCAGAGTACAGATCTTTTACCTTTTTGGTTAGGTGTATTCCTAGGTATCTTATGTTTTCTGATGCAGTTATAAATGGGATCAATTCCTTGATATCTCATTCTGTTCCTTCATTATTGGTGTATAAGAATGCAACAGATTTCTGTACATTTATTTTTGTATCCTGTGACTTTACTGAATACGTTTATCAGTTCTAACAACTTTTTGGTGGAGTCTTTTGGGTTTTCTATATAGAATATCATGTCATCTGCATTAGTGGAAGTTTGACTTCTTCCTTGGTTCGGATTCCTTTTATTTCCTTTTGTTTGATTGCCGAGGCTAGGACTTCTAGTACTATCTTAAGTAATAGTGGTGATATTGAACATCCTTGTCTTGTTCCTGTCCATGGAGGAAAAGCTCTGTTTTTCCCCACTGAGGATGATATTAGCTGTTGGTTTCTCATAAAAGGCCTTTATGATGTTGAGGTGCCTACTTTGTTGAGAGTTTTTATAAAGAATAGATGTTGTACTTTGTCAAATGTTTTTTATGTATCTATTGAGAGTCTCATATAGTTATTACTCTTTCTTTTATTAATGTGCTGTATCATGTTGATGATTTGTGACTATTGAAGCATCTTTTCAACCCAGGAATAAATCCCACTTGATTGTGGTGAATGATTCTTTTAATGTGCTTTGGGATATGATTTTCTAGTATTTTGTTGAGAATTTTTGCATCCATATTCATCAGGGATATTGCCTGCACTTCACTCTTTTGTTTAATGTATGTATGTATGTATGTATGTATGTATGTATGTATGTATGTATTTTTCTAAATGTTTATTTATTTTTGAGAGACAGAGAGAAACAGAGCACAAGTAGGGGAGGGGCAAAGAGAGAGACAGAGACACAGAATCTGAAGCAGGCTCCAGGCTCTGAGCTGTCTGCACAGAGCCCCATGAGGGCTCAAACTCACGAGCTGTGAGATCATGACCTAGCCAAAGTCATACAATTAACCAACTAAGCCACTCAAGCATCCCTATTTATTTTGGAGAGAGAGAGACAAACAGACAGACACACACACACACACACACACACACACACACACACACAGAAAGAGCACAAGCGGGGTATAGCAGAGACAGAGACAGAGAGAAAGAGAAACAGAGACAGAGACAGAGACAGAGAATCCCAAGAAGTCAGCACAGAGATCAACGTGAGGCTCAAACTCAAAGTTCTGAGATCATTACCTGACCCAAAACCAAGAGTTGGGCCCTAAATATACTGAGCCACCCAGCTGCCCGTGCACTTCTGTTTTTTAGTGGAGTCTTGGTCTGTTTTGGAATCAGGTTAATGCTGGCCTCATATAATGAGTTTAGACTTTCCCCACCCCCCCCCCATTAAAATTTTTTGGAATATTTTGAGAAAAAATAGGTATTAACTCTTCTTTAAATGTTTGGAGAATTCCCCTGTGAAGCCATCTGGCCCCAGAACTTTGTTTGTTGGGAGATTTTTGATTACTGATTCAATTTCTTTACTCTTTATCACCCTCTTCAAATTTTTATTTCTTCCTGTTTCAGTTTTGATGGTTTATATGTTTCTAAGAATTATCCATTTCTTCCAAATTTTCTGATTTTTTGGCATATAATTTTTCATAATATTCTCTTATAATTGTTAATATTTCCGTTATGTTGGTTGTTATTTCTCCACTCTCATTTGTGATTTCACTTATTTGGGTCCTTTATCTTTTCTTTTCAATAAGTCTAGGTAGGGGGTTATCAATTTCATTATTTTTTTCAAAGAACCAGCTCCTGGTTTCATTGATCTGTTCTACTGTGGGTTTGTTGTTGTTTCTGTATCATTTATTTCTGCTCTAATCTTTACTATATCCTTTCTCCTGCTTTCTTTGGGCTTTGTTGTTATTTTTCTAGCTCCTTTAAGTGTAAGGTTAGGTTGAGTATTTTTCTTCATTCTTTACGTAGGCCACTATTGCTATAGTCTTCCCTCTTATGACCACTTGTGCTGCATCCCAAAAGTTTTCAAACGTGTTTTTATTTTCATTTGTTTCCACGTATTTTTTTTTTAATTTCTTCTTTGATTTCTGGTTGAGTCATTCATTCATTGGTAGCATGTTGTTTAACCTCCATGTATTTCTCTTTCCATATTTTTCTTGTGGTTGACTTCTAGTTTCAAAATGTTATGGTCAGAAAACCATTGTTATGGTATGATAGCAATCTTTTTTATATTTTGGGGGGGCCTAATTTGTGATCTAATATGTAATCTATTCTGGAAAATGTCCCATGTGCACTTGGAAAGAACTTGTATTGTGGTCTTTTAGGATAGAATGTTCTGATTATATCAGGTCCATCTGGTCCAGTGTGTCCTTCAAAGCCATTGTTTCCTTTTTGAGTTTCTGTTCAGATGGTCTGTCCATTGATGTAAATAGGGTATTAACGTCCCCAACTATTATTGTATTGTTATCAATTAGTTCCTTTGTGTTTGTTTTTTTAAATATTTTTATATATTTCCATCCTCTCATGTTTGGTGCATACATATTTAAAATTGTTACATATTCTTCTTGGATTGTCCCCTTTATTATGATATAGTGCCCTTCCTCATCTCTTGGTAAAGTCTTTGTTTTAAATTCTAGTTTGTCTAATACCAGTTTTCTTTTGACATCCATTTGCATGATAAATGTTTCTTCCTCCCCTCACTTTCAATCTGCAGCTGTCT
Source organism: Panthera pardus (assembly GCF_024362965.1). NCBI lineage: Eukaryota > Metazoa > Chordata > Mammalia > Carnivora > Felidae > Panthera > Panthera pardus. Next base: position 60,775,675 of record NW_026526843.1, read on the forward strand.
TGAGGCCTAAAATTAGTTTATTGTAGGAAGCATATAAATGACTCCATCTAATTATTTTATATATTTTATCCACTCTGACACACTATGTCTTTCGAATGGAGCATCCCCTTTATATTCAAAGTAATTATTGATAGATATGTATTTATTGCCATTTTACTACTTGTTTTGTTGTTTCTGGAGATTTCTCTGATCCTTTTTTATTTTTTATTTTTTTTGTCTTTGTCAATTTTGGTCTTTCCTTTTCCCCTCAAAGATTCCCCTTTAATCTTTCTTGCAGGGCTGGTTTAGTGTTCATGACCTCCTTTAGTTTTTGTTTATCTGGGAAACTATTTGTATCTCCTTCTATGTTGAATAAATAGCTTTGATGGATAGAGTGTTCTTGGCTGCAGATTTTTCCCATTCAGCATTTTGAATACATCTGGGCACACTCTTCTGTCTTCATGTCACTTTCTGTTGAGAAATCTCCAGCTAACCTTATGGGTTTTCCCTTATAAGTTAAAGACATCTTTTGTCTCACGGCTTTGAAGATTATTTTTTTAGCACTATATTTTGCAAATTCAATTGAAATATGTCTTGGTGTTGGCCTGTTTTTGTTGATTTTGATGGGTGTTCTCTGTGCCTCCTGGCTCTGGATGTCTATTTCATTCCCCATATTAGTTAGGCTTTCAGCTATTATTTATTTAAATAAATCTTCTGCCTCCCTTTCTCTCTTCTTCTGGGGCTCCTATAATACAAATGTTATTATGTTTGATGGAGTCAGAGTTCCCTAATTCTATTCTCATCTTGTATAATTATTCTTTCTGTATTTTATTCATCTTCATTGTTTTCCATTATTTTATCTTCTAGATCCTAATTTGTTCTTCTGCTTCTTCAAGACTGCTGCTGGTCATTGCAACACCCCTGTTTCCAATCTCATTCATTGCATTCTTCATTTCTGATTGATTCTTTTTTTAACTCTTTTATGTCTTTACTAGAGGTCTTACTGATGTCTTCTTATTTCAAGCCCAGTGAGTATTCTGATGATTGTTGCTTTAAATTCTCCTTCAGGTATGTTATTTATTTCTGTTTTTCTAAGATCTCTGACCGTGGCTTATCTTGTTCTTTCCTTTGGTATGAACTTCTCTGTCCTCACATTTTTCTACGTCTCTGCCTTCTTCTGTGTTAGAAAAGCCAGCTACGTCTCCTGCTCCTGAAAGGGGTGGCTTTATGAAAAAGAGGTCATGTAATTCCCAGGGCCTGGCACTTCAGGGACTATCTCTGGTGTGTCCTGTGTGTGTTCTGCTGTTGTGTTGTGGCTGCTCTACCATTCAGTCCAGTTGTCTGCAGAGGCTCCCCTTGCCTTCTGTGAAAAGTGTTTGGCCTCTGGGCTGAATGCAGCAAGTTTTAACTAAGTGTGCTCTAATCTGCTTGGGAAATGAAACTTGGCACTACTTCCACCAGAATTGAGGCCCTATGGAATTCTCTGACAGGGAGAGTTGTGTGGGTAGTGGTTTGTTCTGTTCTTCTGGGGGAGGCGCCTGCCACCGTGGGACTGAAGCAAGCTTGACTAAGAAGGGCAGTCTGGCCAGAGCTCAGGGGTGTTGGACTCGGTGTAAGCAAGTTAGGCAACCAGTGTTAGTGCTTGACGGCTTCCCTCAGGTGACTCTGTGTTTGTGCTAGGGCGTGGGGTAGGGATATCATGCCCACCAGCTCCTTTGTTCCAAAGAAGTGTCTTTGTGAATACTGCCTCTCAGGGATTCACTCTTAGACGAGTAAATAATCCCTTCCCTGTGTCCAGAATGCATTCTTCAGATCTCTGTTTCCATGCTGTCTGCCCCCCACCCTGGGTTTTTTGTCTCCTTTCTCTTCATGAATAGTACAGTGCTTTCCAGGCTCTATCCTTGTCAAGCCACTGACCTTTAAAACTCCCTGCTTTAAGCCCCGTTGGTTGCAAGAACTCATGAAATCCATCCCCTCTTGTTTTCCAAGCCAATGTCTTTGGGGGAAATGTTCTCCTTGTGTGTTACCCTGTGTGCTTCTCTCTCCCCCCTCACTATTCTCTGTGATCATATCCCATCCACAGCAGCTAGTATCCATTTCTCCTCTAAACCCACGTCTCTGCAATTCCGACCTTCTTTGATATGTTCTCTTCTCCCTTTAGTTTGTAGAGTTGTCCTGTCAGCCTTCAGGTCAATTTCTGGGGTATTTAGGATAATTTTATAGTTATATATTTGTGTTTCTGGAACAAGAGAAGCCTAGGGTCCCCCTAATCTGCTGCCATCTGCCAGGAGTCCTGTTAGAAATACTACCAATTCTTAAATGTTTGGGAACTTCTCCAGGATTAATAGGCTGCTTCTCAGTTTTTCTTATGATGTGTTCAGTAAGCCACTTTCTCAAATCTAGTTTTAGGGTTAAGGTTAGAGTTTGTGCCTGGTATCCTGCAATTCAGAGTCCATGTACTTTTTTTATTTCTTTTTTTTTATTTCCTCATTGACCCATTAATTGTTTAGTAGCATGTTATTTAACTTATATGTATTTGTGGTCTTTCCAGATTTGTCCTTGTGGTTTACTTCTAGTATTATAGTCAGAAAAGATACAGGGTATAACTTCAATCTTCTTGAATTTGTTGAGGCTTGTTTTGTGAGCTAATATGTCACCTAATCTGGAGATTGTTCTGGGTGCACTTGAAAAGAATGTTTTCTGCTGTTTTAGGATGGGATGTTCTGAATATATCTGTTAAATTCATCTATTCCAGTGTGTCATTCAAAGCCATTGTTTCCTTATTGATTTTCTATTTAGATGATCTGTCTATTGATGTAAGTGTGGTGTTAAGATCTCCCACTATTATTGTTTTACTATTGATTAATCACCTTATGTTTCTTATTAACTGTTTTATTTATTTGGGTGCTCCTATGTTTGGCGTATAAATATTTATGATTGTTATATCTTCTTGTTGGATTTTTCCCTTTATTATTATGTAGTGTCCTTTTTTGGCTCTTGTTTCAGTCTTTGTTTTAAAATCTATTTTATCCAATATAAGAATTACTATTCTGACTTTCTTTTGACATCCATTTGCATGATAAACTTTTCTCCATCTCTATCCCCTAACTTTCTATCTGGAGGTATCTTTAAGCATGAAATGAGTATTTTTTTAGGCAGCATAGAGATGGGTCTTGTTATTTTATCCATTCGTTTATCCTATGTCTTTTGATTGGAGTGTTTAGTGCATTTACATTCAAAATAATTACTGGTATATATTTATTTCCATATTGTGACTTGTTTTGTGGTTGTTTCTGTAGATTTTCTCTGATCATGTTGTGTCTTTGTCTTCATGGTTTGCTGTTTTTCTTTAGTGATATATTTGGAAAAATTTTTCTTTATTCATTGCATACTTATTAGTGATTTTTGATATATGGTTACCTTTTGGTTGGTATATAACGTCTTTTGCATATAGCAGTGTATATTAAGTTGATGATAATTTAAGTTTTAACTTATTCTTCATTTCTCTCTTCCCTCATTTTAGATATTTGATATCATATATTACATTCTTTAATTTTATGAATACCTTCACTGATTTTTACAAAAATATTTATTTTTACTTATTTTGTGTGTGTGTGTGTGTGTTTTTTTTGTTTTTGTTTTTTACTTTTTATACTCTCATATGTCATCTTTCTTTTCATTTCAAAGGATACCTTGTACTATTTCTTTTAGGGCTAGTTTATTGGTCATGAATGCCTTTAGTTTTTGGTTGTCTCAATATTTTTAATCTATCCTTCTGGTGTGAATAATAGCCGTCCTTGATAAAGTGCTCTTGGCTCCAGATTTTTCCCTTTCAGAACTTTGATTATAGCCTGCAAAGTTTCTGCTGAAAAATCACCTTATATCCTTATGAGGTTTCCTTGTATGTAGTTGTCTTCTTTTCTTTTGCAACCTTTAAAATTCTTTCTTTATCTCTATTTTTTTCTAATAGAATTACAATATGCCTTGATATATTTCTTCTTTTGTTGATTTTGTTGGAGATTTTATGTGTCTCCTAGGTCTGGATATCTGTTTCTTTCTTCAGATTATGGAAGTTTTCAGCTACTATGTCTTCAAATACATTTTCTGCCCCTTTTTCTCTCTCTTCTCTTTCTGGGACTTCTATAATACGAATGCTATTATGCTTCTTGGAGTCACTGAGTTCTCTAAGTCTATTCTCATATGCAGTATTTCTCTGACATCTGTTCGGTTTGATTGCTTTCCATTAATCTATACTGCAAATTACTGGTACGTTCCTCTACTTCCTGTAGCTTACGATTTATTCTATTTTTTAAATTTTATTTCTTGGGTTTTTACTATCTGATATGTTATTTTTTATCTCTATGTCCAGTGTCTCACTGATGTCCTCCACCCTTTTCTGAAGTTACGTGTGTATTTGTGTGATCATTACTTTGAATTCTCTATCAGGCATACTACTTATTTCTGTTTTGATTACTTCTCTGGCCATGATTTGGTCCTATTTTTTCATTTGTAACAAATTCACATGTCTCCTAATTTTATCTATTGTCTCTGTGTCTGGTTTTTTTTTTTTTTATAAAATGTATTGCCAAGTTAGCTAAAATACAGTGTATACAATGCTCTTGACTTAGAGAGCAGATTCCCATGACTCATCGCTTACATACAACACCCAGTGCTCTTCCCAACACGTACCCTCCTCAATGCCCACCACCCATTTTCCCCTCTCCCCCGCCCCCATCACCTCTCAGTTTGCTCTCTATATTTAAGAGTCTCTTTATGGTTTGCCTTCCTCTCTGTTTGAAACTATTTTTCCCCTTCTCTTCCCCACCCCCATGGTCTTGTGTTAAGTTTCTCAAATTCCACATATGAGTGAAAACATATGATACCTGTATTTCTCTGACTGACTGATTTCACTTAACATAAAACTCTCAAATTCCATCCACGTTGTTGCAAATGGCAAGATTTCATTCTTTCTCATTGCCAAGTAGTAGTCCATTGCATAATTAAACCACATCTTCTTTATCCATTAATCAGTTGATGGACATTTGGGCTCTTTCCATGATTTGGCTATTGTTGATAGCACTGCTATAAACATTGTGGTACATGTGTCCTAGGAATCAGCATTCCTGTGTCCTTTGGATAAATTCCTAGTGCTGTGTCATTAGGATAGTTCTATTTTTAATTTTAGGAGGAACCTCCACACTGTTTTGCAGAGTGCAGGCACCAGTTTGCATTCGCACCAACAGTGCAAGAGGGTTCTCATTTCTCCACACACTCACCAACATCTGTTGTTTCCTGAGTTGTTAATTTTAGCCACTCTGACCAGTGTGAGGTGGTATTTCAATGTGGCTTGGATTTGGATTTCCCTGATGATGAGTGATGTTGAGCATCTTTTCATGTGTCTGCTGGCCATATGGATGTCTTCTTTGGGAAGTGTCTATTAATGTCTTCTTCCCATTTCTTCTCTGGATTGTTTGTTTTTCGGGTGTTGAGTTTGGTTATACATTTTGGATACCAACCCTTTATCCAATCTGTCATTTGCAAATATCTTCTCCCATTCCATCTGTTGCCTTTTAGTTTTGTTGATTGTTTCCTTTGCAGTGCAGAAGCTTTTTATCTTAACAAGGTCCCAATAGTTCATTTTTGCTTTTATTTTTCTTGACTCTGGAGACATGTCAAGTAAGAAGTTGCTGCGGCTGAGGTCAAAGAGGTTGTTGCCTGTTTTCTCCTCTAGGGTTATGATGGTTTCCTGTCTCCCACTTAGCTCTTTCATCCATTTTGAGTTTACTTTTGTGTATGGTGTAAGAAAGTCCTCCAGATTAATTCCCCTGCATGTTGCTGACCAGTGTTCTGAAAACAATTTGCTGAAGAGACTGTTATTTTTCCATTGGATACTCTTTCCTGCTTTGTCAAGATTAGTTGGCCATACATTTGTGGATCCAATTCTGAGTTCCCCATCCTATTCCATTGTTCTATGTGTCTGTTTTTATGCCAATACCGTACTGTCTTGATGATTACAGCTTTGTAGTAAAGGCTAAAGTCCAGGATTGTGATGCCTCCCACTTTGGTTTTCTTTTCAAACACTTCTTTGGCTATTTGGGGTCTTTTGTGGTTCCATACAAATTTTAGGATTGTTTGTTCTAGCTTTGAGAAGAATGCCAGTGCAATTTTGATTGGGATTGCATTGAATGTGCAGACTGCTTTGGGTAGTATTGACATTTTAACCATATTTGTTCTTCCAATCTATGAGCATGGAATATTTTTCCATTTCTGTGTGTCTCCTTAACTTCCCTTCATAAGTTTTCTATTGTTTTCAGCATACAGATCTTTTACCTCTTTGGTTATATTTATTCCTAGGTATTTTATGGTTCTTGGTACAATTGCAAATGGGATCAATTTCTTGATTTCTCTTTCTATTGCTTCATTTTTGGTGTATAGAAATGCAACCGATTTCTGTACATTGATTTTGTATTCTGCGACTTTGTAGAATTCATGTATCAGTTCTAGCAGGTTTTTGGTGGGGTCTTTCGGGTTTTCCACGTAGAGTATCATGGCATCTGCAAAAAGCGAATGTTTGACTTCTTCTTTGCCAATTTCAATGCTTTTATTTCTTTGTGTTGTCTGATTGCTGAGGCTAGGAATTCCAACACTATGTTAAACAACAGTGGTGAGAGTGGATATCCCTGTTGTGTTCCTGATCTCAGGGGGAGAGCTCTCAGTTTTTCCCCGTTGAGGACGATATCAGCTGTGGGCTTTTCATATATGGTTTCTATGATGTGAAGGTATGTTCCTTCTATCCCGACTTTCTTGAGGGGTTTTATTAAGAAAGTATGCTGTATATTTCAAAGGCTTTTTCTGCAGCTGTTGACAAGATCATATGGTTCTTATAATTTCTACTATTAATGTGATGTATCACATTGATTGATTTGCAAATATGGAACTAGCCCTGAAGCCCAGGAATGAATCCAACTTGATCATGGTGAATAATTAGTTTAATACACTGTGGAATTCTATTTGCTAGTATGTTGTTGAGAATTTTTACATCCATGTTAATCAGGGATATTGGCCTGTAGTTCTCCTTTTTAGTGGGGTCTCTGTCTGGTTTGGGAATCAAGGCAATGCTGGCTTCATAGAACGAGTCTGGAAGCTTTTCTTCTGTTTCTATTTTTTTGGAACTTCTTGGGAAGGATAAGTATTGACTCTGCTTTAAATGTCTGGTAGAATTCCCCTGGGAAGTCATGTGGCCCAGAACCCTTATTTGGGGGAGATTTTTGATGGCTGATTCAATTTCTTTGCTGGATATGGGTCTGTTCAAATTTTCTATTTCTTCCCCTTTGAGTTTTGGTAGTGTGTGGGTATCTAGGAATTTGTCCATTTCTTCCAGGTTGTCCAGTTGGTTGTACATAATTTTTCATAGTATTCTCTAATCATTGTCTTGATTTCTGTGGTATTTGTTGTGATCTCTCCTCTTTGATTTGTGATTTTATCTATTTGGTTTCTGTCTCTTTTCTTTTTAGAAGTCTGACTAGGGGTTTATCAATCTTGTTTATTCTTTCAAAAACCCAGCTCTTGGATTCATTGATCTGTTGTACTGTTGTTGTTTTTTTTTTTGGGGGGGGTGTTATATTGTTTATTTCTGCTCTAATCTTTATTAGTTCTCTTCTTCTGCTGGCTTTGGAGTTCCTTTGCTGCTCTGCTTTTAGTTCCTTTAGGTGTGAAGTTAGGTTTTGTATTTGGAATTTTTCTTGTTTCTTGAGATAGGCCTGGATTGCAATGTATTTTCCTCTTAGGACTGCCTTTGCTTCATCCCAAGGGTTTGGACTGCCATGTATCATTTTCATTTGCTTCCATATATGTATTTTTAAATTATCTTTAATTGCCTGGTTGATCCATTCATTCTTTAGTGGGATGTTCTTTAACCTCCATGAATTTGAAGGCTTTCCAAATTTTTTCTTGTGGTTGATTTCAAGTTTCATAGCATTGTGATCGGAAAATATGCATGGTATACTCTTAATTCTTTTGTATTTATTGAGGGCTGTTTTGTGACCCAGTATGTGATCTATCTTGGAGAATATTCCATGTACACTCGAGTAGAATGTGTATTCTGCTGTTTTTGGATGAAAAGTTCTAAATATATCTGCCAAGCCCATCTGGTCCAGTGTATCGTTAAAGGCCATTTTTTTCTTTATTGATTTTCTGCCTAGATTATCTGTCTATTGTTGCAAGTGGAGTATTAAAATTCCCTGAAATTACCATATTCTTATCAATAAGATTGCTTATGTTTACAATTAATTGATTTATATATTTGGCATTCCAAGTTGGGGGCATAAATATTTAAAATTATTAGCCCTTCTTGATAGATAGACCCTGTAATTATGATATAATGCCTTTCTTCATCTCTTATTACAGCTTTTACTTTAAAATCTAGTTTGTTGTCTGATATAAGTAGGGCTACTCCAGTTTGTTTTTTTGTTTTTGTTTTTGTTTGTTTGTTTGTTTGTTTGACTTCCAGTATCATGATAGATGGTTCTCCATCCCTTCACTTTCAATATGAAGGTTTCTTCTGGTCTAAAATTGTTCTCCCGTAGACAGCATATAGATGGATCTTGGTTTTTAATCAATTCTGAAACCCTATGTGTTTTTACTGGGGCATTTAGTCCATTCACATTCAGAGTTATTATTGAAAGATATGGATTTAGTGTCATTGTGTTATCTGTAGGGCTCATGCTTGTGGTGATGTCTCTGGTCCTTTGTAGTCTTTGCAGCATTCCACTCACAGAGGTCCCCTTAGGATATCTTGCCGGGCCGGGTTAGTGGTCATGAACTCTTTCAGTGTTTGTCTGGGAAAGCGTTTATCTCTCCTTCTATTCTGAATGACAGCCTTACTGGATAAAGGATACTTGGTTGCATATTTTTCCTATTCATCACATTGAATATTTCCTGCCACTCCCTTCTGGCCTGCCAAGTTTCAGTGGACAGGTCTGCTACTACCCTTATGTGTCTACCCTTGTAGGTTAAGGCCCATTTTTCCCTAGCTGCTTTCAGAATTCTCTCTTTATCTTTGTATTTTGCCAGTTTCACTATGATATTGCCATGGTGAAGACCTATTCTAATTGATTCTGAAGGGAGTTCTCTGTGCCTCCTGGATTTGGATTTCTGCTTCCTTCCCCAGATTAGGGAATCAGCATTTTTGTATCCTTTGGATAAATACCTGGTAATGCAATTACTGCGTAATAGGGTAGTTCTATTTTTAATTTTTTGAGGAACCTCCATACTGTCTTCCAGAGTGGCTGCCCCAGTTTGCATTCCCACCAAACAGTGCAAAAGCGTTCCCCTTTCTCTGCATTCTCACCAACATCTGTTATTGCCTGAGTTGTAATGTTAGCCATTCTGACAGGTGTGAGGTGGTATCTCATTGTGGTTTTGATTTGCATTTCCCTGATGGTGAGTGATGTTGAACATTTTTTTCTTATGTCTGTTAGTCTTCTGCATGTCTTCCTTGAAAGTGTCTATTCATGTCTTCTGCCCATTTCTTCACTGGATTATTTGTTTTTTTGGGTGTTAGTTAATTCTTTACGGATTTTGAATACTAACCCTTTATCTGATATGTCATTTGCAAATATCTTTTCCCATTGTGTCAGTTGCCTTTTAGTTTTGTTGGTTGTTTCTTTGGCTGTGCAGGAGCTTTTGTCTTGATGAGGTCCCAATAGTTCATTTTTGCTTTTCTTTCCCTTGCCTCCAGAGACAGGTCAAGTAAGAAGTTGCTGTGGCTGAGGTCAAAGAGGCTGTTGCGTGTTTTCTCCTGTAAGATTTTGGTGGTTTCCTGTCCCACATTTGGGTCTTTCACCCATATTGAGTTTAGTTTTATGTATGCTGTAAGAAGGTAGTTCACTTTCATTTTTCTGCATGCTGGTGCCCAGTTCTCCCAGCACCATTTGCTAAAGGGATTGTCTTTTTTCCATTGGATACTCTTTACTGCATTGTTGAAGATTTGTTGGCCATATGTTTCTGGGTCCAGTTCTGGGTTCTCTATTCTATTCCATTGGTCTATGTGTCTGTTTTTGTGCCAATACCATACTGTCTTGATTACAGCTTTGTAGTACAGACTAAAGCCCAGGATTGTGATTCCTCCTGCTTTGGTTTTCTTTTTCAACATTACTTTGGCTATTAGGGGTCTTTTCTGGTCCTGCACAAATTTTAAGATTGTTTGTTCTACCTCTGTGAAGAATGCTGGTGTTATTTTGATAGGTTGCATTGAATGTGTAGAATTCTTTGAGCAGTATTAGATTTTGACAATATTTGTTCTTCCAATCCATGAGCATGGAATGTTTTTGCATTTCTTTGTGTCTTCTTCCATTTTTTTCATAAGCTTTCTGTAGTTTCCAGTGTACAGATCTTTTACCTCTTTGGATAGGCTTATTCCTCGGTACCTTATGGTTTTGGGTGCAATTGCAAATGGGAGAAAATAAACTGAGGGTTCCTGGATGGGAGGTGGGTGGGGTGATGGGCTAAATGGGTGATGGGGATTAAGGAGGGCACTTTTTGGGATGAGCACTGGATGTCATATGTAAGAGATGAATCACTGGGCTCTACTTCTGAATCTAATACTACACCATATGTTAACTAACTTGAATTTAAATTTAAAAAAATATAAATTAAAAGAAAATAAGGGGGGGGGGAAGAAGATGGCGGCGTTAGAGGACGCTGGGCTCACCGCGAGTCCTGCTGATCACTTAGATTCGACCTACACCTGCCTAAACAACCCAGAAAACTGCCAGAGGATTAGCAGAACGGAGTCTCCAGAGCCAAGCGCAGACGAGAGGCCCATGGAAGAGGGTAGGAAGGGCGGAGAGGCGGTGCGCGATCCACGGACTGGCGGGAGGGAGCCGGGGCGGAGGGGCAGCCTTCCGGCCAAGCAGAGCCCCCGAGTCTGGCTTGCAAAAGCGGAGAGGCCGGACGGAGTGTGTTCCGACAGCAAGCGTGACTTAGCATTTGGGATGTCATAAGTTAACAGCTCTGCTCAGAAAGCGGGAAGGCTGGAGGACAAAGGGAGGGAGAGCTGCTGAGCCCCGGGACGACAGAGCTATTTGGCGGGGAACAAAGGCGCTCACCAGCGCCAACTCCCTCGCCCATCCCCCAGCCAAAATCCCAAAGGGAACCAGTCCCTGCCAGGGAACTTGCTTGCTCGCGCAAACACCCAACACTGTGCTTCTGCGGAGCCACCCCTCCGGCAGCAGGTCTGACTCCCTACCGCTGCCACAGGGCTCCTCCTGAAGTGGATCACCTAAGGAGAAGCGAGCTAAGCCTGCCCCTCCTGCCCCCGAGCACCTTGCCTACCCACCCCACCTAATATGCCAGATCCCCAGCACCACAAGCCTGGCAGTGTGCAAGTAGCCCAGACGGGCCACACCACCCCACAGTGAATCCCGCCCCTAGGAGAGGGGAAGAGAAGGCACACACCAGCCTGACTGTGGCCCCATCGGTGGGCTGGGGGCAGACATCAGGGCTGACTGCGGCCCCACCCACCAACTCCAGTTATACGCCACAGCACAGGGGAAGTGCCTGGAGGCCCGCACCACTCCAGGGACTATCCAAAATGACCAAACGGAAGAATTCCCCTCAGAAGAATCTCCAGGAAATAACAACAGCTAATGAACTGATCAAAAAGGATTTAAATAATATAACAGAAAGTGAATTTAGAATAATAGTCATAAAATTAATCACTGGGCTTGAAAAGAGTATAGAGGACAGCAGAGAATCTCTTGCTACAGAGATCAAGGGACTAAGGAACAGTCACGAGGAGCTGAAAAACGCTTTAAACGAGATGCAAAACAAAATGGAAACGACGACGGCTCAGATTGAAGAGGCAGAGGAGACAATAGGTGAACTAGAAGATAAAGTTATGGAAAAAGAGGAAGCTGAGAGAAAGAGAGATAAAAAAATCCAGGAGTATGAGGGGAAAATTAGAGAACTAAGTGATACACTAAAAAGAAATAATATATGCATAATTGGTATCCCAGAAGAGGAAGAGAGAGGGAAAGGTGCTGAAGGGGTACTTGAAGAAATAATAGCTGAGAACTTCCCTGAACTGGGGAAGGAAAAAGGCATTGAAATCCAAGAGGCACAGAGAACTCCCTTCAGACGTAAATTGAGTCGATCTTCTGCATGACATATCATAGTGAAACTGGCAAAATACAAGGATAAAGAGAAAATTCTGAAATCAGCAAGGGGTAAACGTGCCCTCACATATAAAGGGAGACCTATAAGACTCGTGACTGATCTCTCTTTTGAAACTTGGCAGGCCAGAAAGGCTTGGCACGATATCTTCAGTGTGCTAAACAGAAAAAATATGCAGCCGAGAATCCTTTATCCAGCAAGTCTGTCATTTAGAATAGAAGGAGAGATAAAGGTCTTCCCAAACAAACAAAAACTGAAGGAATTTGTCACCACGAAACCAGCCCTACAAGAGATCCTAAGGGGGATCCTGTGAGACAAAGTACCAGAGACATCACTACAAGCATAAATCATACAGACATCACAATGACTCTAAACCCGTATCTTTCTATAATAACACTGAATGTAAATGGATTAAATGCGCCAACCAAAAGACATAGGGTATCAGAATGGATAAAAAAACAAGACCCATCTATTTGCTGTCTACAAGAGACTCATTTTAGATCCGAGGACACCTTTAGATTGAGAGTGAGGGGATGGAGAACTATTTATCATGCTACTGGAAGTCAAAAGACAGCTGGAGTAGCCATACTTATACCAGACAAACTAGACTTTAAATTAAAGGCTATAACAAGAGATGAAGAAGGGCATTATATAATAATTACAGGGTCTATCCACCAGGAAGAGCTAACAATTATAAATGTCTATGCGCCAAATACCCGAGCCCCCAGATATATAAAACAATTACTCATAAACATAAGCAACCTTATTGATAAGAATGTGGTAATTGCAGGGGACTTTAACACTCCACTTACAGAAATGGATAGATCATCTAGACACACGGTCAATAAAGCAACAAGGGCCCTGAATGACACATTGGATCAGATGGACTTGACAGATATATTTAGAACTCTGCATCCAAAAGCAACAGAATATACTTTCTTCTTGAGTGCACATGGAACATTCTCCAAGATAGATCATATACTGGGTCACAAAACAGCCCTTCATAAGTATACAAGAATTGAAATTATACCATGCATACTTTCAGACCACAATGCTATGAAGCTTGAAATCAACCACAGGAAAAAGTCTGGAAAACGTCCAAAAGCATAGAGGTTAAAGAACACCCTACTAACGAATGAGTGGGTCAACCAGGCAATTAGAGAAGAAATTTAAAAATATATGGAAACAACCGAAAATGAAAATACAACAATCCAAATGCTTTGGGATGCAGCGAAGGCAGTCCTGAGAGGAAAATACATCGCAATCCAGGCCTATCTCAAGAAACAAGAAAAATCCCAAATACAAAATTTAACAGCACACCTAAAGGAAATAGAAGCAGAACAGCAAAGGCTGCCTAAACCCAGCAGAAGAAGAGAAATAATAAAGATCAGAGCAGAAATAAACTATATAGAATCTAAAAAATCTGTAGAGCAGATCAACGAAACCAAGAGTTGGTTTTTTGAAAAAATTAACAAAATTGACAAACCTCTAGCCAGGCTTCTCAAAAAGAAAAGGGAGATGACCCAAATAGATAAAATCATGAATGAAAATGGAATGATTACAACCAATCCCTCAGAGGTGCAAACAATTATCAGGGAATACTATGAAAAATTATATGCCAACAAATTGGACACCCTGGAAGAAATGGACAAATTCCTAAACAGCCACACTCTTCCAAAACTCAATCAGGAGGAAATAGAAAGCTTGAACAGACCCAGAACCAGCGAAGAAATTGAATCGGTTATCAAAAATTCCCAACAAATAAGAGTCCAGCACCAGATGGCTTCCCAGGGGAGTTCTACCAGAAGTTTAAAGCAGAGATAATCCCTATCCTTCTCAAGCTATTCCAAGAAATAGAAAGGGAAGGAAAACTTCCAGACTCATTCTATGAAGCCAGTATTACTTTGATTCCTAAACCAGACAGAGACCCAGTAAAAAAAAGAGAACTACAGGCCAATATCCTTGATGAATATGGATGCAAAAATTCTCAATAAGATACTAGCAAATCGAATTCAACGGCATATAAAAAGAACTATTCACCATGATCAACTGGGATTCATTCCTGGGATGCACGGCTGGTTCATCATTCGCAAATCAAACAACGTGATACATCACATTAATAAAAGAAAAGAGAAGAACCATATGATCCTGTCAATCGATGGAGAAAAGGCCTTTGACAAAATCCAGCACCCTTTCTTAATAAAAACCCTTGAGAAAGTCGGGATAGAAGGAACATACTTACACATCATCAAAGCCATTTATGAAAAGCCCACAGCTAACATCATCCTCAATGGGGAAAAACTGAGAGCTTTTTCCCTGAGATCAGGAACACGACAGGGATGCCCACTCTCACCGCTGTTGTTTAACATAGTGCTGGAAGTTCTGGCATCAGCAGTCAGACAACAAGAGGAAATCAAAGGCATCCAAATTGGCAAAGATGAAGTCAAGCTTTCGCTTTTTGCAGATGACATGCTATTATACATGGAAAATCCGATAGACTCCACCAAAAGTCTGCTAGAACTGATACATGAATTCAGCAAAGTTGCAGGATACAAAATCAATGTACAGAAATCAGTTGCATTCTTATACACTAACAATAAAGCAACAGAAAGACAAATAAAGAAACTGATCCCATTCACAATTGCACCAAGAAGCATAAAATACCTAGGAATAAATCTAACCAAAGATGTAAAAGATCTATATGCTGAAAACTATAGAAAGCTTATGAAGGTAATTGAAGATTTAAAGAAATGGAAAGACATTCCCTGCTCATGGATTGGAAGAATAAATATTGTCAAAATGTCAATACTATCCAAAGCTATCTACACATTCAATGCAATCCCAATCAAAATTGCACCAGCATTCTTCTCGAAACTAGAACAAGCAATTCTAAAATTCATATGGAACCACAAAAGGTCCCGAATAGCCAAAGTAATTTTGAAGAAGAAGACCAAAGCAGGAGGCATCACAATCCCAGACTTTAGCCTCTACTACAAAGCTGTCATCATCAAGACAGCATGGTATTGGCACAAAAACAGACACACAGACCAATGGAATAGAATAGAAACCCCAGAACTAGACCCACAGACGTATGACCAACTCATCTTTGACAAACCAGGAAAGAACATCCAATGGAAAAAAGATAGTCTCTTTAACAAATGGTGCTGGGAGAACTGGACAGCAACATGCAGAAGGTTGAAACTAGACGACTGTCTCACACCATTCACAAAAATAAACTCAAAATGGATAAAGGACCTGAATGTGAGACAGGAAACCATCAAAACCCTAGAGGAGAAGGCAGGAAAAGACCTCTCTGACCTCAGCCATAGCAATCTCTTACTCGACACATCCCCAAAGGCAAGGGAATTAAAAGCCAAAATGAATTACTGGGACCTTATGAAGATAAAAAGCTTCCGCAGAGCAAAGGAAACAACCAACAAAACTAAAAGGCAACCAACAGAATTGGAAAAGATATTTGCAAATGACATATCGGACAAAGGGCTAGTATCCAAAATGTATAAAGAGCTCACCAAACTCCACACCCAAAAAACAAATAACCCAGTGAAGAAATGGGCAGAAAATATGAATAGATACTTCTCTAAAGAAGACATCCGGATGGCCAACAGGCACATGAAAAGATGCTCAACGTCGCTCCTCATCATGGAAATACAAATCAAAACCACACTCAGATATCACCTCACGCCAGTCAGAGTGGCCAAAATGAACAAATCAGGAGACTATAGATGCTGGCGAGGATGTGGAGAAACGGGAACCCTCTTGCACTGTTGGTGGGAATGCAAACTGGTGCAGCCACTCTGGAAAGCAGTGTGGAAGTTCCTCAGAAAATTAAAAATAGAGCTACCCTATGACCCAGCAATAGCACTGCTAGGAATTTACCCAAGGGATACAGGAGTACTGATGCATAGGGGCACTTGTACCCCGATGTTTATAGCAGCACTCTCAACAATAGCCAAATTATGGAAAGAGACTAAATGTCCATCAACTGATGAATGGATAATGAAATTGTGGTTTATATACAGAATGGAGTACTATATGGCAATGAGAAAGAATGAAATATGGCCCTTTGTAGCAATATGGATGGATCTGGAGAGTGTGATGCTCAGTGAAATAAGCCATACGGAGAAAGACAGATACCATATGTTTTCACTCTTATGTGGATCCTGAGAAACTTAACAGAAACCCATGGAGGAGGGGAATGAAAAAAATAAAAAAGAGGTTAGAGTGGGAGAGAGCCAAAGCATAAGAGACTCTTAAAAACTGAGAACAAACTGAGGGTTGATGGGGGGTGGGAGGGAAGGGAGGGTGGGTGATGGGTATGGAGGAGGGCACCTTTTGGGATGAGCACTGGGTGTTGTATGGAAACCAATTTGATAATAAATTTCATATATTAAAAAAAATAAAAGAAAATAAAGAAATGAAATCGGCATTAAAAAGACAGTGAAAAAGACCAATGAAACTAAATGAAGTAAAGTGATACCAAGAAATAAAAATGGTTATAAGAGCCTACTATGAGCTCAATATCCTAACAAATTGAACAAGATAGAGGAAGAATATTGCCAGGAACATAAAACTTTGTAAGACTGAAATATGAAGAAATAGATAATATTAATAGATCACTAGTAAGGAGATTGAATCAATAGCCAAAAACCTTCCAATAGACAAAAGTCATTGACCAGAGTGCTTTACTGGTGAATCTACACAACATTTAAAGAATATTTAATAAGTATATTTCTCAAACATTTCCAAAAATTTGAAGAGAAGGGAAAGCTACTGAACTGATTTTAAAAAGCCAACATTATCTTAATACCACAACCAGAAAAGAACACCAGAAAAAAAGAAAATTACGGGCCAATACCCTTGATGACATAGATGCAACACTCCTCAAAGAATATTATAAAACTGAATTTGGCAATACATTAAAAGGGTTATGTACCATGATTTGAGTGCCAGAGTGGCTAAGTTGGTTAAGTGTCTGACTCTTGATTTCAGCTCAGGTCATGATCTTACGGTTCTTGAATTCGAGCCCTGCATCACGGGTTTACCTCATAAAGGTAAAAAAGGAGTTATGTACCATGATTAAGTGGGATTTATTCCAGGGATTTGAGGATGGTTTAACATCCACAAACCAGTCTATGTAACACACCACATTAACAAAATAAAGGAAAAAAATCATATAATCATCTCAACAGATGCAGAAGAAATATTTGACAAAATTCAAAATCCAGTTATGATAAAAATCTCAACAAAGTGAATACAGAGGAAACATAACTCAACATAATAAAGGTCACATATGACTAGTCCACAGCTACCATCATACTTAATGTTGAAAAGATGAAAGTTTTTCCTCTAAGATAAGAAGACAAAGATGCCCACCCTCACTACTTTTAATATAGTACTGGAAGCCATAGACACAGCAAACAGAAAACAAAAAGAAATAAAAGGCATCCAAATTGGTAAAAAAAAAAAAAATGTAAAATTGTCACTGCTTTTAGATGACAAAATATTATATATACAAAACTCTGACTACTCTACAAAAAAACTGTTAAAAATAATGGATAAAGAAGATCTGGTGTATATATACAATGGAATGTTACTCGGCAATTAAAATGAATGAAAACGTGCCACTTGCAACAACATGGATGGAACCAGAGTGTATTATGCTAAGCAAAATAGGTCAGTCAGAGAAAGACAAATATCACATGATTTCACTCATATGTGTAATTTGAGAAACACAACAGATAAACACAGGAAAAGGGAAGGAAAAATAAGATAAAAACAGAGAGGGAGGCAAACCATAAAAGACTCTTAAATACAGAGAGCAAACCGAAGGTTGCTGGAGGGGAGTTGGGTGGGAGGTTGGGTTAAATGGGTGATGGGCATTAAGGAAGGCACTTTTAGGGATGAGCACTGGGTCTCATTTGTAAGAGATGAATCACTGTGTTCTACTCATAAAACCAAGAATTCACTGTATGTTAAATAACTTGAATTTAAATTTAATAATAATAATAATAAATTCAGTAAAGTTGCAGAGTACAAAGTCAACTTGCAAAATTTGTTGCATATCTATACACTAACAGTGAACTATGAGAAAGATAAATTAATAAAACAATCCCATTTACAACTACATTTAAAATAATAAGAAATCTAGAAATAAATGTAACTAAGAAGGTGAAAGATCTGAACATTGAAAACAATAAATTATTGTTGAAATAAACTGAAGAAGACACAAATCACCAGGAAGATATTCTGTGCTCATGGATTGGAATAATTAATACTGTAAAATGTTCATATTACCAAAAGCAATTTATACATTAAAAACAATCTCTATCAAAGTGCTAATGATGTTTTTTTTACAGAAATAGAGCAAATAATCCTAAAATTTGTATGGAACCAAAAAAGTCTTTAATGGCAAAAGAAATACAGAGAGCGAACAAACCTGGATGTATCATGCTCCTTTATTTCAAACTATACTATAAAGTTATAGTAATCAAGGCAGGATGGCATTGGCATGAAAACAATCACATAGGTCAGTGGAAGAGAATAGAGAGCCCAGAAATAAATGTATACATATATGGTCATTTATGACACTTGTGACAAAGGAAGGAGGAATATACACTGAAGAAAGGATTCTCTTTTTAATAAATGATGTTTGAAAAACTGAATGGTTATATGCAAAAAAACATTAAACTTGTCTTGTCTTACACCACACACAAAATCAACTCAAAATGATCTAAAATTTGAATGAAAGACCTAAAAGCATAAAAGTCCTAGAAGAAAACATAGGTAGTAAGCTCCTTTACATGGGTCTTGGCATGTTTTCTTTATTTATTTCACTCTAAAATCAAAAGCAACAGAAAAAAAAAAATAAAAGCAAGTGGGACTGCATAAAACTAAAAAGCTTCAGCACCACTAAAATGAACAATCAAGAAAACAAATGAGTTCTACTGAATAGGAGAATATATTTGCAAATCACATATCTGGAGAGAGGGAAGATAGTGGCAGAGTAGTAGGACTCAAGTCTGGTCTAATCCCAGGAATATAACTAGACAACCATCAAATTATCCTATATACCACAGAAATCCACCTGAAGACTGTCAAGGAAAGCATCTGAAGAGGACTGTCCTGAAGGATAGAGCAGCCTAAACACAACATCAGAGTGTATGCAGCGTACACTGGTGACACTCCCTAAAATGCCAGGCCCTGGACATTACATGTCTTCTTCTTCATAAGGCCATATCTTTCAGGAGCAGGAGACATACCTGGCTTCTCTAACACAGAGAAGGCAGACTTAGACAGCATGTGAAGATGGAGGAATGTATCCCAAATTAAAGAACAAGATAAGGCCTTAGACCTCTAACCAACAGAGATATAACTAACATGCTTGATGGAGAATTGAAAATAATGATCACAATACTAGGTTTGAGGAAACTATATTAGGCATGAGTGAGACCCTTATGATAGGAATAAGAGTTTAAAAAGAATCAATTAGAGATGAAGATTAAATAAACCAGATTGGAAACGGGCTTCATGCAATGAACAGCATGCCAGAAGAACCAAAGAAATGAATTAGGACCCAGAAGACAAAATAATGGAAAATAATGAAGGTGAACAAAAGAAAGAAAGGAGAATTATGCAAAATTATAATAGACTTAGGGAAGCAAGTGACTCCATTAAACATAATAGCATTCCTATTATAGGAGGCCCAGAGGAAGGGAGTGAAAAGAGGGCAAAAAAAAAAAAAAGTATTTAAAGAAAAATAGATGAAAATTCCCTTAATCTAGGGAAGAAAACAGACATCCAAATCCAGCAGGCACAGAGAACTCTCATAAAAATTGACAAAAGCTGGCCAAAACCAATACATATGGTAATTAAATTTGCAATATATACTGGTAAGGAAAAAATCTTAAAAGCAGCAAGAAGAAGGAAATCCTTAACTTACAAAGGAAGACCCATAAGGCTAGCTGAAGATCTCTACACAAAACCTTGGCAAGCCAGAGTGCTGAATGGGAAACCTTGGCAAAAAAGGATACTCTGTCCAGCAAGGTTATCATTGAGAAAAAAGTAGAGGTAAAGAGTTTCCCAGACAAACACTAAAGGAGTTCATGACCACTAAACCTGCACTACAAGAAATATTAAAGGGGCTCTTTGAGTGCAAAGGAAAGACCAAAAATGACAAAGACATGAAAGGATAAAGAATTCTCCAGAAATGACTAAACAAGTAATAAAATCCGTGCTGTAGTCGCCTCCATTTTATTTTGCACCTCATTTATGGCATTTTTTAGCTCCTCATGACTATTTCTTAGCCCCTTGATCTCTGTAGCAATAGATTCTCCACTGTGCTCTATGCTTTTTTCATGCCCAGGGATTAATTTTATGACTACTATTCTAAATTCTTGTTCCATTATATTGCTTAAATTGGTTTTGATCAATTCGTTAGCTGTTGCTTCTTCCTGGAGTTTCTTTTGAGGAGAAATCTTCTGTTTTGTCATTTTTCCTAGTTTTCTCTCCCTTTTGTGTCTTAAAAGCTTGTGTGCTCTGCACCTGGGAGCACTGCTTTATTAATGGAGGGTCATACACTGTCCAGGGCCTGGCCCTTCAGGAGTTGTTTTCTTCAGGGATTGTTACTTGCTCTCTGTTGTTGTGACTTTGTTTGTTATAACTACCCTACTCGTAGTTATATTTTGTACTTTGTGTGTGCTTTGATTTGTTCCTTGGAGTAGCCCTTCCTCTCCCAAACTGATGCTCCTTGTGCCTGGCTCACACTCTGCTCCTGGTGCACATCTTTTACTGGAGGAGGAGAACTGAGGTGATGGGCACGGTGCTGGCAGCCGATGGTCCAGGGAGGGGAAAATTGCAATACTTTTAACAATTGTTTGAAAAATTGAAATATCTAGGTATAAATGTAATAAGAACAAATAAGATCTCTATGTTGAAAATTAAAAAATAATAAAGAAATTAAAGATCTGAATAAATGAATAAACTTTTTTCATGCATTGAAAGATTCAATAAAGATGTCATCTTTCTCTCAAACTGCCCTGAGATGTAATGCAATTTTTATCAAAATCTTGGCAATATTTTCTGTAGGTGTATGAAAATTTATACTAAAACTTATATGGAAATACAAACTACAAGAGCTAAACCAACTTTGAAAAAGAATATAGTTGGAGAAATTACTCAACCCCATGTTAATAATTATTGAAAGCCCACAGTAGTCCGAGGAATGTGGTATTCAGGCTTGCATCTTGATCTTGGACTGAGAAAGAAATTTCTGTTGTTTATACGCATAAATAAATAAATAAATAAATAAATAAATAACTGTGGTATTGTTGGAAAAATAGATGAATAGATCAATGGAAAAATATAGAGATCCCAAAAATAAAACTAGAGAAATATGTAAAGTTGATGTTTCCCAAAGAAATTCCATAGAGGAAGGATAACCTCAACATATGTTGCAGGAACAATTGAACATCCATAGACAAAAATAGAACCTCAATCTGAACTTCACATCATTTAAAAACTGAAGCAAAATGGATGACAAATTTATTTTATTTTTTAATGTTTATTTATTTTTTAAAGAGAGCGTGAGCTTGAGTGGTGGAGGTGCAGAAGAAGAAGGAGACAGAGGATCTGAAGCAGGCTCCAAGCTGACAGCAGATAGCCTTATGTGGGGTTCAAACTCACAAGCCGTGAGATCATGACCTGGGCCAAAGTCGGATGCTAAACCAACTGAGCCATCCAGGAGCCCGTACAAATCTAAATGTAAAACATAAATCTGGGAAACTTTTATAAAACATAAGAGAATTTCTTCCAGACATAGGACAAGGTAAAAAGTTCTTATTTAATAAAAAAAAATCATAATCCATAAAAGAAAAACATGGGTAAATTCAACATCATCAAAATTGCAAATATTGGCACTGTGAAAAATTCTGTGAGAAGAACGAAAAAAAACCCCACAGAGTGGAAGAAAATGTTTGAAAACCATATAGCAAACAAAGGCCTTATAGCTAGCATATACAAAGAATTCTCAAAACATAACAGTAGAAGGAACATTCCCAAACTCATTTTACTAGCATTACTCTGTTACCAAAGCCAGATAAGTACAATAAAAACAACCTATAGGCCAATAACCCTGATGAATATAGATGAAAAAATTCTCAATAAAACTCCAGCAAACTAAATTCAACAACACATTTAAACGATTATACATCATGATCATGTGAGATTTATCACAAGGATGAAAAGATTTTTCAATAAAAACAAATCAACCAATGTGATACTTAACATCAATAGAATAAAAAGATAAAAATCATAGGATCACTTTTACAGATACAGAAAAACATTTGACATAATTCAGTCTTTTCATGATAAAAACTCTCAATAAAAGGGTATAGAAGGGACATCCCTCAATATACTAAGGACCCTATATGAAATGCCCACAGATAACATCATACCCAATGTTGAAATACTGAGAACTTTTCTTCTAAGAACGGTAACAAAACAAGATGACCATTCTTATTTCTCCTATCCAACATAGTGCTGTAAGTCCTAGCCAGAGCAATTAGGCAATAAAAGAAATAAATGACATCCAAATTAGAGAGAAAGCAGTAAAACTTGTCTCATTGTCTCTGTTTACAGATGATATGATATTACATGTAGAAATCTTGAAGACTATACACA
This sequence comes from Panthera pardus, assembly GCF_024362965.1. Taxonomy (NCBI): domain Eukaryota; kingdom Metazoa; phylum Chordata; class Mammalia; order Carnivora; family Felidae; genus Panthera; species Panthera pardus. The sequence continues at coordinate 60,798,526 of NW_026526843.1, forward strand.
CACACACACACACACACACACACACACACACAGACTGATATAACTAATTAACAAATTCAGTGAAGTTACAGAACCCAAAACCAACATATAGAAATCAGTTGCATTTCTATACACTAACAACAAAATATCTGATAAAGAAATAAAACAATTCCATTCACAGTAGCATCAAAAATAATAAAATATATAACAATAGATATAACCAAGGAGATGAATAATATGTACACTGAAAATATAAGATGTAGATAAAAGAAATTGAATACACAAACAAATAACAACTTACCTCATGTTCATGAGTTGAACAATGAATAGTGTTCAAATATCCATGCTACCCAAAGTCATCTATAAATCCAATGCAATATCTATGAAAATTTCAATAGAATTTCTCACATATATAGAAAAAAAAAATCTAAAATTTGTATGGAACCCAAAAGCCCTCCAAAAGCCAAAGCAATCCTGAGAAAGAACAAAGCCAGAAGAATCATACTTCCTTATTGCAAACTACTACAAAGCTATAGTAATCAAGATTATTGCACTGGTATAAAAATAGACACATAAGCCAATGAAACAGAATAAATAACCCCAAAACAAACTCTCACATATATGGTCAGCTAGTATTTAAAGAGGAAATTGAGAAGTCTCAACAAGAAAATGGTAGTCTTTTCAATAAACCGTTCTGGGAAAACAAGATAGTCACATGCAAAATAATGCGAGTGGATTTTGCTATTGCACCAATTATGAAAATTAACTGGAAATGTGTTAAATACTTAAATGTATGACCTTAGGTTGTAAAACCCCTAGAAGAAAATTTAGGGGAAAAGCTCCTTGGCATTGGTCTTTGCAACCATTTTTGCATGTGACACCAAAAAGCAAAAATCAACAGGTGGGACAAAGTCAATTAAAAAGCTTATGCACAGCCAAAGAAATAATCAAAATAACAAGGCAATCTCTGGAATAAGAGAAAGTATTTATAAACTATGGATCAGATAATGTGTTATTATCTAAAACATGTAACAAAACCACATAACTCAATACCGAAAGACAAATAATCTGATTTAAAAATGGACAGATTTGATAGACATTTTTTCCCAAAGAAGAAATCCACATGGACAATATATACATGAAAATATTCTCAAAATCACTAATCATCAGGGAAATGCAAATCAAAACTACAATAAGATATCATTTCACACCTCTTAGAATGGTGATTACAAAAAAGACATATAAGTGTCAGTGAGGATATGAAAAGGGAATCCTCATGCACTATTGTTAGAAATGTAAATTAGTGCAGCCAATATGGAAAACATTATGGGGGTTTCTCAAAAAATTAAAAATATAAATACCATACAATCCAGTAATTCCACTTGTGGATATTTACCTGAAGAAAAAGAAAACACTAGGTATTTACCCAAAGGATAGAAAAAATACAGATTTGGAGGGGTACCTGCCCCATGGTTTCTATAGCAGCATTGTCAAAAATAGCTAAACTATGGAAAAAGCCCAAGTGTCCACCAACTGATGAATGGATAAAGATGTCATACACACACACACACACACACACACACACACACACACACACACACACACAATGGAATATTACTCAGCCATAAACAAGAATGAAATATTGCCCTTTGCAATGACGTAGATAGAGCTAGAGAGTATTATGCTACATGAAATAAGTCAGGGAAAGACAAATACCATATGGTTGCGCTTATATGTGGAATTTAGAAAACAGAACAGAAGAACCTATCGGGGGGGAAGAAGAAGGGAAGCAAACCATAAGAGGCTCTTAATGATAGAGAACAAACTGAGAGTAGATGGAAGGAAGTGGGTAGGGGGTGGGCTAAATGAATGTTGGGTATTAAGGAGGGTACTTGTTATGATGAGCACTAAATTCTACTCCTAAAACCAATATTACACTCTATGTTAACTAACTAGAATTTAAATAAAAAATTTGGAAGAGAAAAGAGAAAGGAAACACTAATTCAAAAAGACATATGTACCCCTATGTTCATGACAACATTATTTACAATATCCAAGATATGGAAACAACATAAATGTCCATCACTACAAGGATAAAGAACATATGGCATATATAATATATACATTGGAATTACTTGACCATTAACAAGCATGAGATCTTGTCACTCATGATGAATTGGTTGGATCTAGAGGGTATTATGCTAAGTGAAATAAGTCAGGTAGAGAAAGACAAATACCCTATAGTTACATTTACATGTGGAATCTAAAAAATAAAACAAATGAACAAACAGAAAGAAATATAAAAATATTCATAAATACAGAGAACAAAATTATAGTTGCCAGAGGGGAGGGGGATACGGGGGTAGGTGAAATAGATGGAGATTAAGAGGTACAACTTGCAGTTATAAAATTAGTCATAGAGATGAAAAGTATAGCATAGGTAATATAATCAATAATATTGTAATAACTTTATATGGTGACAGAAGGTAACTACACTTATTGTAGTGAGCACTTTGTAATGTATGCAATTGTTGAATCACTATGTTGTACATCTGAAACTAATATAATATTGTATGGCACCTATACTTCGATTAAAACAAGTAAAAATATAAAAATAATGCTGCTATGGACACTCATGTGCAAGTTTCTGTGTGGACATATGCTTGCAATTCTCTTTGGTGTATACCTAGAAGTGAAATTGATGTTTCATATGGTAACCATATGCTTAACATTTAAGGAAGCTGCCAAACTGCTTCCAAGGTGACCGTGCAATTTTACAGACCAATAGCAAAGCATTGGTTTCCCATTCTTCCAAGTTTTTGCCAGATATATATGTGTGTGTGTGTGTGTGTGTGTGTGTGTGTGTGTGTGTGTGTGTGTGTGTATTTATTTATATATATATTATATACATACATATATATGTGTATATATATGTATATTATATACATACATATAAATGTGTGTGTATATATATATATATACACACATACATATATATGTGTGTGTATATATGTATATATACATATATATATGTATGTGTATATATGTGTATGTGTATGTATGTGTATGTGTATGTATGTGTATGTGTATGTATATATACACACACATATATATGTATGTATATACTATATATATTATTATAGCCATTCTAGATGATGCAAATAGTAGTTATTTCAGTGTGATTTTGATGTAAATTTTTAATGACTGCTTATGTTGGCCATTGCATATCTTCTTTGGAGAAATGTCTATTTAATTTTTTCTAATTTTTAAATAGACTTTTTACTGTAGAGATGCATCTTGATACAAATCTCTTATCAGATACATAATTTGAATATATTTTTTCAGATTTTGTGGGTTGTATTTTCACTTTCTTGATGTCATACTTTGTTATTTTTAAATTTTTGATATTTATTTATTTATTGAGAGAGAGAGAGAGTGTGTGTGTGTGTGTAGGGGGGAGGGAAAGAGGGAGGGGAGTGAGAATCCCAAGCAGGCTGCACTCTGTCAGCACAGAGCAAAACATGGGGCTCATGAACGTTGAGATCATGATCTGAGCCGAAATCAAGAGTTGGACACTTTACCAGCAGAGCCACCCAAGTGCCCCAATGTTATACTCTGAAGCAAAAGGGTTTCAATTTTGATGTAGTCCAATTTATTTATTCTCTTATTTTAGTGATTTTAGTGCTGTGCTTTTAGTGTCATATGTAGGAAACCTTTGCCTAATCCAAAATTATGAAGATTTACTCCTATATTTTCTTTTAAGGGCTTTATACTTTTTACCCCTTACATTAATGTCCGTGATCAATTTTGAGTTAATATTTGTGCATCATATGAAGTAAAGGTCCCAATTTATTCTTTTACATGTTGATATACACTAGCCTGAGCACCATTTTTTGGAAAGGTTGTTCTTTCCTCATTGGATTGTCTAACACTCTTGATGAATTTCAATAGATCACAAATGTAAGATGCTTTTTTTGACTTTACATTATTTTCCATTGATGTGTATGTCTATCCATATGTTATTACCACAGTACAAAATTATATTTATTACTGTAACTTTACAGTAGAATCTGAAATCAGAAAGTGCAAATACTCCAATTTTGTTATTTTTCAAAATTGTTGGATATTGAGTCCTTTGTATATCCAAATGAATTTTAACATTAGCTTTAGCTTTCCAATTTGTCTTAAAATAAATTGTAATTATATAGGGATTGCATGGAAATTGTAGATGAATATGAAGAGCACACAAAACTATCTTAAAAACCTTGAATATTCCAATCCATGAACATGGGATGTCATTCTTTGATATAGATATTTATTAATCTCTTTCAAATATATTTTTAAGAACTTATTTTAAGTTTTTTTTTTTTTTTGAGAGACAAAGCAGAGAAGGGAAGAGAGAGAGGAAGAGAGAGAGAGAATCCCAAGCTGTGCTGGTGGGTGAGAGAACCCACCAGCAGTGCTGAGGTGGACATGGGGCTTGAACTCACGAACCATGAGATCATGACCTGAGCTGAAAGCAAGAGTCAAGACACTTAACCGACTGAGCCACCCAGGCACCCCTCAAATATATCTTACATTTTTAATAGACTGTATTTCCTAAAATAGTTTTAAGTTCAAAGCAAAATTGAGCAGAAGGTACAGGGATTTCCTGTTTACTCCCTGCCCCCACACATGAACAGCCTCTATCATTATCAACATACCCTATGAGAGTAGTACATTTATTATACTTCATGAACTTACATTGACACATTGTTACCATCCAGAATTCACAGTTTACATTATGATTTACTTTTGCTCTACATTCTATGTGTTTGGACAAATATATAACTACATGTATCCAAGTTTTGATAATTATGAAGAAAGCTGCAATGTATATCCACATGCAGCTATTTGTGTGAGCATAAATTTTGACCTCCTTTGGGTAAATATTAAGGATCATGATTTCTGGATTATGTTGTAAGAGTATGTTTACTTTCCTAAGAAACTGCTAAGCTGTGTTTCAAAGTGGCTGTACTGTTTTGCATTCCTACCAGCAATAAATGCAAATTACTGTTGCTCAACATCCTTGCCAACATTCAGTATTATCTAAGTTCTGGGTTTTGGCTATCCTAAAAGATATGTAGTTTTGGCTCATTGTTGTTTTAATTTACATTTTCCTGATGACACATGATATAGAACATCTTTCAATTATGCTTATTTGCCACTTACATAACTTGTTTTCTGAAATGTCTGTTAAGGTCTTTAAGCAATTTTAAAATTGAATTGTTTTTTCATTGTTGAGTTTGAAGAGTTCTGTGTACATTTCGGATAACAGTGTTTTATCAGATACATCATTTACAAATATTATCTCCCAGTATATGGTATGTTTTTTCATTTTCTTGACATAACATTTTGCAGTGCAAAAAAAAAAAAAAGTAATAATGCAGTCTGACTTCTCAATTTTTTCATGAATTAGGCCTTTGGAGTTGCATCTAAAATGTGATTCTCAAATCCAAGGTAGATCTTCTCCTATGTAATGATATAGGAGTTTTATAATTTTAAGCTCTACATGTAGGTCTGTGATCCACTTTCATTTAATTCTTTTTGAACAGTGTAAGGTCTTTGTCTAGATTCGTTTTTTCTCATGTAAATATCCAGTTGTTACAGAACCATTTATTGAAAATAATATAATTACTTCTTTCCATAGCCTATGCTTCTTTGTCAAAGATCAATTGACTAAATCAATATGGGTCTATATCTTGGCTTTCTATTCTGTTCATTGCTCTATTTGTCACTTTCAGTCATACGAAAATGTCTTAGTTCCTTTAGCTTTATAGTAACTCTTGAAGTAGAGTAGTGTGAGTCCTCTCAGTTTTGTTCTTGTCCCTCAATGTTATTTGGTCTATTATGAGTCTTTTGCCTCACAAAATACACATTATAATCAGTTTGTCAATATCTACATAATAACTTACTGGAATTTTGGGATTGAATTGAATATATAGATTGACGGGAATAATGGATATCTTGACAATATTGAGTCTTCCTACTCATGAACATGAAGTACATTCCCATTTATTTATTTATTTCTTCTTTGATTTATTTCATCAGAGTTATGTAGGGCTCTTTATATAGAACTGAAACAGATTTTGTTACATTTTTACCTAAGTATTTCATTATTATTTAGTGCTAATGTGGTATTTTTATTGAATTATAATTGACATACAATGTTATATTAGTCTTAGGTGTACAACATATTGACTCAAAAACTCTATACATTATTCAGTGCTCACCACAATAAGGGAAGCCACCATTTGTCACTAAAACATGTTATTACAATGTTATTGACTATATTTCCTATGCTGTACTTTTCATCTCTGTGATTTATTTGATAAATGAAAGTTTGTATCTCTTAATCCCCTTTATATATTTACAATGCCCCACCCACCTCCCCTCTGGAAACCACCAATTTGTTCTCTGCATTTAAGAGTCTGTTTGTTCACTTGTTTTGTTTTTCTTTAGATTTCATATATATGTGCAATCATATGGTATTTTTCTTTCTGCATCTAACTTATTTCCCTTAGCATAATATTCCTTATGTCCATCTTTGTTGGCACAAATGGCAAAATCACATTCTTTTTCTTTAAATGTTTATGTATATATTTTGAGAGAGGGACAGAGAGATAGGGAGGGACAGAGAGAGAGACAGAGAGAGACAGAGACAGAGAGAGAGACAGAGAGAGAGAGAGAGAGAGAGAGAGAGAGAGTATCCCAAGCAGGCTCCATGCTGCCAGCGCAGAAACTATTGTGGGGCTTGATCTCACAAACCATGATATCATGACCTGAGCTGAAATCAAGAGTCAGATGCTTAACCAAATGAGACACCCAAGTGCCCCAAGATCTCATTCTTTTTTATGCATGAGTAATATACCATTGGTGTGTGTATTAGTGGGTGGGCGGGTGTGTCTTCTGCATCTTCTTTGTCCACTCCTCTATCAGTGTATACATTTGCTGCTTCCATATTTTGGCTATAGTAAATAATGCTGCAATAATCATAGGGGTGCATACATCTTTTCAAATTAGTGTTCTTGCTTTCTTTGGGTAAATACTCAGTAGTGGAATTACTGGTTCATATGAAATTTCAATTTCTAATTTTTTGAGGAACATCCATACTGTTTTCTATAGTAGCTGCACCAATTTGCATTCCCACCAACAGTGCATGAGTGTACCCTTTTCTCCACATGCTCACCAATACTTGTTATTTCTTGTGGTTTTGATTCTAGCCATAATGACAGGCAGAAGCTCATAACTCCTTGTGGTTTTGATTTGCAGTTGCCTGATAATTAGTAATGTTGAGCATTTTTTCATGTGTCTGTTGGCCATCTGTATGTCTTCTTTGGAAAAAAAATGTCTATTCATGTCTTCTGCCCATTTTAATCAGATTATTTGTTTTTGGTTTTGGTTTTGGATTTTTTGGTGCTGAGTTGTATAAGATCTTTAAATATTTTGATATTAACTCCTTATCACTTATATCCTTTACAAATATCTTCTCCCTTTGACTAGGTTGCTTTTCATTTTGTAGATGGTTTCTTTTGTTGTGCAAAAGTTTATTTTGGTATAGTCCTAGCAGTTTACTTTTGCTTTTTGTTTTCCTTACCTAAGGAAACCTATGGAGAAAGATGTTTCCAAGGTCACTATCAGAGAAATTACTACTTACATTCTATTCTAGGAATTTTATGGTTTCAGGTCTCATATTTAGGCCTTTAATCCATTTTGAGTTTAATTTTGTGTATGGTATAAGAAAATGTTCCAGTTTCATTCTTTTGTATGTAGCTGTCCAGTTTTTCCAGCACCATGTCTTGAAAAGACTGTCTTTTCCCCATTGTATATTCTTGTCTCCTGTGTCTTAGATTAATAGGGATTGATAGGGATTAATAGGAATTAATAGATTTGATAGGGATTGCATGAAATGTGTAGATTGATTTGGATTGTATAGACATTTTAACATTTATAGACAATAATTTATAGACAAAATTTATAGACAATATTTGTTCTATTGATTGGTGAGCATGCAATGTCTTTCCATTTCTTTGTGTCCTCTTCAATTTCTTTCATCAGTGTTTTATAGTTCTCATAGAACAGATATTTTACTTACAATCAGTTTTATCCATAGGTGTCTTTTTTCATGCAATTGTAAATGGATTAATTCCTTGATTTCTTTCTCTACTTCATTATTGGTGTAGAGAAATGCAATCACTTTCTGTACCCTGACTTTGTATCTTGCTACAATACTGAATCCATGTACCGGTTCTAGCAGTTTTTTTGGTGGAGTATCATGGGTTTTCTACATAGAGTATCATCCCACCTTCAAATAGTGAGTTTTATTTCTTTGTTGCTGATTTAGATGCATTTTATGTCTTTTTGTTGTTTAATCGCTGTTGCCAGGACTTCCGGTACTATGTTAAGTAGAAGTGGCAAGAGTGGAATCCCTGTCTTGTTCTTGAGCATAGAGCAAAATCTCTCAGCTGTTACTTATTGAGGATGATATTAGTTGTGGGTTTGTTGTATATGCCCTTTATTATTTGAGGTGTGTTCCCTCTAAAAAATTTATTGAGAGTTTTTAACATGAATGGATTTTGTACTTTGTCAAATGCTTTTTCTGCATGTATTTAAATGATCATATTGTTTCTATCCTTTCTTTGATTAATGTGGTGTATCAGGTTGATTCATTTGTGAATATTGATGTACATTACAACCCATGAATTAATTTCACTTGATTGTGGAGAATGATATGTTAATACATTGTTGAATTCAGTTTGCTAGTATTTTGTTGAGGAGATTTGCATTTAATTTTTATTCATGCTATTATTATTGTTATTGTTTTTTATTCTTCCAAAATTACAAGATGGAGGAATTCACCTCAAAAGAAGGAACAGAAATAAATGATGGCTAAAGATTTAATTAATGGACATAAGTAAGTAAGCTGAACTGGAATTTAAAACAACGATTATAATGATACTATCAGGGTTTGAAAAAAAGCATAGAACACACCAGAGAATCTCTTTCTACAGAGATAAAGAACTAAAATCCAGTCAGGCCAAAATTTAAAATGCTATAACCGAGATGCAAATCCAAATGCAGCCATAAAAATGAGGATGGACAATGCAGAGTAGTGAATTAGTGATATAGAAGATAAAATTACGGAAAGTAATGAAGCTGAAGAGAGAAACAAATGTCAGAGATCACAAAGGCATACATAGAGAACTCAGTGATTTACTAAAACGTAATAACATTCATATCATAGGAGTCTCAGAAAATAGAAAAAAAGGACAGAACATTTATGTGAGCAAATTGTAGCTGAAAACTTCCCTAATCTGGGGAAGGACAGAGACATCAAAACCCAAGAAGCACAGTGAAATCCCATGAAATTCACCAAAAACGAATGATTGCCAAGAAATAATCATAGTCAAATTCACAAAATATGCAGATATGGAAAGAATCGTGAAAGCAGCAGGGGAAAAACAGTTCTTAACTTATGAGGGAAGACAGATCAGGTTCACAGCATATCTGTCCACAGAAATTTGGCAGACAAGAAAGGAGTGGCAAGATATATTCAAAATGCTGAATTGGAAAAATATGCAGCTTAAGAACACTCTATCCAGCAAGGCTATCATTAAGAATAAGAGAGACAAAGAGGTTCCCAGAAAAACAGGACTAAAGGAGTTTATGGCCACTAAACCTGCTCTAAAAAGAAATTTTAAGGGGGATTCTTTGAGTGGAGAAAAGAAAAATACCAAAAGAAACAAAGACTAGAAAGGACCACAGAGCACCACCAGAAACACACAGGTAACACAATGGCAATAAATTAGCACCTTTCAAAAATCACGGTGAATGTAAACAGATTAAATGCTCCAGTGAAAACACAATAGGGTATCATAATGGATTAAAAAATAAGATCCATCTATATTCTTCCTACAAGAGACTTATTTTAGACCTAAAGACACCTGGAGATAAAAAGTGAGGGGATGGAGAACAATCTATTATGCTAATGGACATCAAAAGAAAACTAGAGTAACCATACATAATTCAGACAAACTAGATTTTAAAACAAAGACTGTAACAAGATATGAAGAAAGGTATTATATCATAATTAAGAAGTTTATTCATCAAGAAAATCTAACAATTGTAAATATTTATGTCCCCGATGTAGAAGAAAAAAAAAATAAAAAATAAGCCCTAATAACAAACATAAAGGAAGTCATTGATAATAATACAATAATAGCAGAGGACTTTAACACCTCACTTACAACAATGGACAGATCATATTAGCAGAAAATCAAGAAGGAAACAATGGCATACTGGACTGGATTGACTTAACAGATATATTCAGAACATTTCATCCTAAAGAAGCAGAATACACATTCTTTTCGAGTATATATGGAATATTTTTTAGAATAGATCACATATTGGGACACAAATCAACCCTCAACAAGTACAAAAAGATTGAGATCATACCAGGCATATTTTCAGATCACAAGGCTATGAAATTTGAAGTGAACCACAAGAAAAAATTTGGAAAGCCCTCAAATACATGGAGGTTAAAGAACACCCTACTAAAGAATAAATTGGTTAACTAGGAAGTTGAAGAAGAAATAAGATACATGGAAGCAAATTAAAATGAAAACATGACAGTCCAGATCCTTTGGGATGCAGCAAAGGCAATCCTGAGAGGTAAATATATTGCAATCCAGGCCTATCTCAAGAAGCAAGAAAGGTCTCAAATACCCAACCTAACTTTACACCTAAATAAGCTAGAAAAGGAGCTGCAAATAAAGCTAAAGCTAGCAAAAGCAGAGAAATAATAAATATAAGACCAGAAATAAATGATATATAAACGAAAAAAAAACCACAACAGAACAGATTATTGAAAGTAGGAACAGATTATTTGAAAGAATTAACAAAATGATAAACCCCTCCCCAGACTTACCAAAAAAAAAAAAAAAAAAACAAAGAGAGAAAAGACCCAAATAAATAAAAATCATGAATGAAGTAGGAGAGGTCACACCAACGCCACATAAATATATACAATTATGAGAATACTATGAAAAATTATATGTCAAAAAGTGGTCTATCTGGAGGAGGAGGAGACAAGATGGCAGAACAGCATGGAAGATTTTTGTGTGTCTTGTGGCCATGAAATACAGCCAGACCAACACTATACCATCCTACACACCTAGAAAACTTATTGGAGGATTAACACAACAATTGGCACAACCTGAACCACAGAACTCAGCAGGAATTCATCCCAAAAGAAAGAGCACGAAGAAACAACAACCAGGGATTTAACCAACACAGATACAAGCAAGATGTCTGAACCAGAATTTAGAATCACGATAATAAGAATACTAGCTGGAGTCGAAAATAGATTAGAATCCCTTTCTGCAGATATAACAGGAGTAAAAAATAGCCAGAATGAAATGAAAAATTCTATAACTGAGCTGCAATCACAGATGGATGCAGCGGCAGCAAGGATGGATGAGGCAGAACAGAGAATCAGAGATATAGAAGACAAACTTATAGAGAATAACGAAGCAAAAAAAAAAAGAGGGAGGTTAAGGCAAAAGAGCATGATTTAAGAATTAGAAAGATCAGGGGGGCCTGGGTGGCTCAGTCGGTTAAGCGTCTGACTTTGGCTCAGGTCATGATCTCACGATTTGTGAGTTCAAGCCTGTGTCGGGCTCTAGGCTGACAGCACGGAGCCTGGAGCCTGCTTCAAATTCTGTGTCTCCCTCTCTCTCTGCCCCTCCCCAACTTGTGCTGTGTCTCTCTATGTCTCTCAAAAAATTTTTTTGAAAAAAAGAATTAGAGAAATCAGTGACTCATTAAAAAGGAACAACATCAGAATCATAGGGGTCCCAGAAGAGGAAGAGAGAGAAATAGGGGTAGAAGGGTTATGTGAGCAAATCGTAGTGGAAAACTTTCCTAACCTGGGGCAAAACACAGAAATCAAAATTCAGGAATCACGGAGAACCCCCATTAGATTCAACAATAGCCAAGCATCAAGAAGGCATATCATAGTCAAATTCACAAAATACTCAGGCAAGGAGAGAATCATGAAAGCAGCAAGGGAAAAAAGGTCCCTAACCTACAAGGGAAAACAGATCAGAATTGCAGCAGACCTATCCACAGGAACTTGGCAGGCCACAAAGGAGTAGCAAGATATATTCAGTGTGCTGAATCACAAAAATTTACAGCCAAGAATTCTTTATCCAGCAAGGCAGTCATTCAAAATAGAAGGAGAGATAAAAAGTTTCCCAAACAAAAATTAAAGGAGTTTGTGACCACTAAACCAGCCCTGCAAGAAATTTTATGAAGGACTCTCTGATGGGAGAAAAGATGAAAAGACCAAAAGCAACAAAGATTAGAAAGGACCAGAGAATGCCACCAGAAACTCCAACTCTACAAGCATCATAATGGCAATAAATTCATATCTTTCAGGACTCACTCTAGACGTCAATGAACTGAATACTGCAATCAAAAGACATAGGGTAACAGAATGGATAAGAAAATAAGATCCATTTATATGCTGTTTACAAGAGACCCACTTTAGACCTAAAGACACCTTCATTGAAAATAAGGGGATGGAGAACCATCTATCATGCGAATGGTCAACGAAAGAAAGCCACAGTAGCCATACTTATATCAGACAACCTAGACTTTAAAATAAAGACTGTATCAAGAGATGCAGAGGGGCATTATATCATAAACAAGGGGTCTATCCACCAAGAAGACCTAACAATCGTAAACATTTATGTGCCAAATGTGGCAGCACCCAAATACATAAATCAATTAATCACAAACATAAAGAAATTCATCGATAGTAATACCATAATAGTAGGAGACTTCAACACCCCACTCACAGAAATGGACAGATCATTTCATCAAAAAATCAACAAAGAAACAATGGCTTTGAATGACACATTGGACCAGATGGACTGAACAGATATATTCAGAACATTTCATCCTAAAGCAGCAGAATATACATTCTTCTCCAGTGCACAGGGAAGGTTCTCCAGAATAAACCACATACTGGGACACAAATCAGCCCTCAACAAGTACAAAAAGATTGAGATCATGCTGTGCATATTTTCATACCACAACGCTATGAAACTCAAAATCAACCACAAGAAAAAATGCGGAAAGGTGATAAATACTTGGAGACTGAAGAATATCCTACTAAAGAATGAATTGGCTAACCAAGTAATTAAAGGGAAAATTAAAAAGTATATGGAAGTCAATGAAAATGATAACACCACAAGCTTAAATCTCTGGGACACAGCAAAGGCAGTCATAAGAGGAAAGTATATAGCAATCCAGGCCTTCCTAAAGAAGGAAGAAATATCTAGATAAACGACCTAACTTTACGCCTTAAGGAGCTGGATAAAGAACAGCTAATAAAGCCAAAAACCAGCAGAAGACAGGACATAATAAAGATTAGAGCAGAAATTAATGCTATCAAAACCAAAAAAACAGTAGAACAGATCGATGAAACCAGAAGCTGGTTCTTTGAAAGAATTGACAAAATTGATAAACCACTAGCGAGTTTGATCAAGAAGAAAAAGGAAAGGACCCAAATAAGTAAAATCAAGAATGAAAGAGAAGAGATCACAGCCAACACAACAGAAATAAAAAAAAAAATAGTAAGAGAATATTATGAGCAATTATATGAAAACTAAATTGGTAATCTGGAAGAAATGAATAAATTCCTAGAAACATATACACTACCAAAACAGAAACAGCAAGAAATAGAAAATTTGAACAGACCCATAACCAGTAAGGAAATAAAATTAGTAATCTGCCAAAAAACAGAGTCTAGGGCCAGATGGCTTTCCAGGGGAATTATACCAAACATTTAAGGAAGAGTTAACACCTATTCTCTTGAAACTGTTCCAAAAAATAGGAATGGGGGAAAACTTCCAAACTCTTTCTATGAAGCCAGCATTACCTTGATTCCAAAACCAGACAGAGACCCCACCAAAAAGAGCTATAGACTAATTTCCCTGATGTACATGTATGCAAAAATCCTCAACAAGTTATTAGCCAACCGGATCAAACAATACAGTAAAAAAATTATTCACCACAACCAAGCAGGATTTATACCTGGGATGCAGGGCTGGTTCAATATCTGCAAAACAATTAACATGATTCATCACCTCAATAAAAGAAAGGACAAGAATCATATGATTCTTTCAATAGATGCAGAGGAAGCATTTGACAAAATACAGCATCCTTGACAAAAACCCTCAAGAAAGTAGGGATAGAAGGAGCATACTTTGAGATCATAAAAGCCATATATGAATGACCTAATGCTAATATCATACTCAATGGGGAAAAACTGAAATCTTTCCCCCTAAGGTCAGGAACAAGACAGGGATGTCCACTCTTGCTACTGTTACTCAACATAGTATTGGAAGTCTTAGCCTCTGTAATCAGACAACACAAAGAAATAAAAGGCATCCAAATTGGCCAGGAGGAGGTCAAACTTTCACTCTTCACAGATGACATGATACTCTATATGGAACATCCAAAAGATTCCACCAAAAAACTGCTAGAACTGATCCATGAATTCAGAAAAGTTTTAGGATATAAAATCAACTCACAGAAACTGGTTGCATTCTTATGCACCAACAATGAAGGGACAGAAAAGAGAAATCAAGGAAAAGATCCCATTTACAGTTGCACAAAAAAACATAAAATACCTAGGAATAAATCTAACCAGAGGTGTAAAACTTATACACTGAAAGTTATAGAAATCTTATGAAAGAAATTGAAGAACACACAAAAAAATTGGAAAATGATTCCATGCTCCTGGATAGGAAGAACAAATATTGTTAAAATGTCAATACTACCCAAAGCAATCTACGTATTCAATGCAATCCCTATAAAAAACAACACCAGCCTTCTTCACAGAGATGGAACAAATAATCCTAAAATTTGTATGGAACCAGAAAAGACCCGAATATCCAAAGAGATCTTGAAAAAGAAAACCAAAACAGGAGGCATCACAATCCCAGACTTCAAGCTATACTACAAAGCTGTAATCATCAAGACAGTATTGTACTGGCACAAGAACACACACTCAGATCAATGGAACAGAATAGAGAACCCAGAAATGGACCCGCTAACATATGGTCAGCAAATCTTTGACAAAGCAAGAAAGAATATCCAATGGAAGAAAGACAGTCTCTTCAGCATAGGTGTTGGGAAACTGGACCACTTTCTTACACCATACACAAAAATAAACTCAAAATGAATGAAAGACCTAAATGTAAGACAGGAATCCATCAAAATCCTCGAGGAGAAATCAGGCAGCAACCTCTTTGATCTTGGCCACAGCAACTTCTTACTCAACATGTCTCTAGAGCAAGGGAAACAAAAGCAAAAATGAACTACCGGGACCTCATCAAAATAAAAAGCTTCTGCACAGCAAAGGAAACAATCAGCAAAACTAAAAGGCAACCGACAGAATGGGGGAAGAAGGAGACTTCAACATCCCACTCACAGCAATGGACAGATAATCTAATCAAAAATTCAATGAGGAAACAATGGCTTTTAATGACACACTGGACCAGATTGACTTAACAGATATATTCAGAACATTTCATCCTAAAGCAGCAGAATATACTTTCTTCTCCAGTGCACAGGGAACGTTCTCCAGAATAGACCATATACTGGGACACAAATCAACCCAAAGTGATTATAAAAAGGTCAAGATCATACCATGCATATTTTCAGACCACAACGCTATGAAACACAAAATCAACCACAAGAAAAAATTTGAAAAGGTAACAAATACTTGGAGACTGAAGAACATCTTACTAAAGAATGAATGGGCTAACCAAGCAATTAAAGAGGAAATTAAAAGTATATGGAAGTCAATGAAAATGATAACACCACAACCCAAAACCTCTGGGATGCAAGAAAGGCAGTCATAAGAGGAAAGTATATAGCAATGCAGGCCTTACTAAAGAAGGAAGAAAGATCTCACATACCCAACCTAACCTTACTCCTTAAAGAGCTGGAAAAAGAACAGCAAATAAAACCCAAAACCAGCAGAAGACAGGAAATAATAAAGATCAGAGCATAAATTAATGCTATTGAAAAAAAACACACAAAAAACTAGTAGAATGGATCAATGAAACCAGAAGCTGGTTCTTTGAAAGAATTAATAAAATTTGATAAATCACTAGCCAGTTTGATCAAAAAGAAAAAGGAAAGGACCCAAATAAATAAACTCAAGAATGAAAAGAGAGATCACAACCAACATAGCAGAAATAAAAACAATAATAAGAGATTATTATGAGCAATAATACGCCAATAAAATGGGCAATCTGGAAGAAATGGACAAATTGCTAGAAACATATGCACTAACAAAACTGAAACAGGAAGAAATAGGAAATTTGAACAGACCCATAACCAGTAAGGAAATAGAATTAGTAATCAAAAATCTTCCAAAAAACAAGAGTCCAGGGCCAGATGGCTTTCCAGGGGAATTCTACCAAACACTTAAGGAAGAGTTAACACCTATTCTCTTGAAGCTCTTCCAAGAAATATAAATGGGAGGAAAACTTCCTAACACTTTCTATGAAGCCAGCATTACCTTGATTCCAAAACCAGACAGAGATCCCACTAAAAAGGAGAACCATAGACCAATTTCCCTGATGAACATGTATGCAAAAATCCTCAACAAGTTATTAGCCAACCAGATCCAACAATACATTAAAAAATTATTCACCATGACCAACAAGGGTTTATACCTGGGATGCAGGGCTGGTTCAATATCCACAAAACAATTAACGTGATTCATCACATCAATCAAAGAAAGGACAAGAACCATATGATCCTTTCATTAGATGCAGAGAAAGCATTTGACAAAATACAGCATTCTGTCTTGATAAACACCCTCAAGAAAGTAGGGATAGAAGGATCATACCTCGAGATCATAAAAGCCATATATGAATGACACAACGCTAATATCATCCTCAATGGGGAAAAACTGAGAGCTTTCCCCCTAAGGTCAGGAACAAGACAGGGATGTCCACTCTCCCATCTGTTATTCAACATAGTATTGGAAGACTTAGCCTCTGCAATCAGACAACACAAAGAAATAAAAGGCATCCAAATCAGCCAGGAGGGGGTCAAACTTTCACTCTCCACAGATGACATGATAATCTATATGGAAAACCCTAATGATTCCACAAAAAAAGAAAACTGCTATAATTGATTCATGAATTCATCAAAGTTGCAGGATATAAAATCAACTCACAGAAATCGGTTGCATTCCTATACACCAACAATGAAGCGACAGAAAGAGAAATCAAGGATTCGACCCCATTTACAGTTGCACAAAAACCCATAAAACACCTAGGAATAAATCTAATCAAAGAGGTGAAAAATCTATATGCTGAAAACTATAGAAAGCTTATGAAAGAAATTGAAGAAGACACAAAGAAATGGAAAAAGATTCCATGCTCCTGGATAGGAAGAACAAATATTGTTAAAATGTCAATACTACCCAAAGCAATCTACATATTCAATGTAATCCCTATCATAATAACACCAGCCTTCTTCACAGAGCTAGAACAAATTATCCTAAAATTTGTATGGAACAAGAAAAGACCCCAAATAGCCAAAGCAATCTTGAAAAAGAAAACCAAAGCAGGAGGCATCACAATCCCAGACTTCAAGCTATACTACAAAGCTGTAATCATCAAGACAGTATGCCACTGGCACAAGAACAGACACTCAGATCCATGGAACAGAATAGAGAACCCAGAAATGGACCCACAAACATATGGCCAACTAATCTTTAACAAAGCACGAAAGAATATCCAATGGAATAAAGACAGTCTCTTCAGCAAGTGGTGCTGGGAAAACTGGACAGCGACATGCAGAAGAATGAAACCGGACCACTTTCTTACACCATACACAAAAATAAACTCAAAATGGATGAAAGGCCTCAATGTAAGACAGGAAGCCATCAAAATCCTCGAGGAGAAAGCAGGCAAAAAACTCTTTGATCTTGGGCGCAGCAACTTCTTACTCAACACATCTCCAGAGGTAAGGGAAATAAAAGCAAAAATGAACTCCTGGGACCTCATCTAAATAAAAAGCTTCGGCACAGTGAAGGAAACAATCAGCAAAAGTAAAAGGCAATAGATAGAATGGGAGAATATATTTGCAAATGACATATCAGATAAAGTGTTAGTATCCAAAATCTATAAAGAGCTTATCAAACTCAACACCCAGAAAATAAATAACCCAGTTAAGAAATGGGCAAAAGACACGAATAGACACTTCTGCAAGGAAGACATCCAGATGGGCAACTGACACATGAAATAAATGTTCAACATCACTCATCATCAGGGAAATACAAATTAAAAACACAATGAGATACCACCTTACTCATGTCAGAATGGCTAACGTTAACAACTCAGGCAACAACAGATATTGGCGAGGTTGCCGAGAAAGAGGATCTCTTTTGCATTGTTGGTGGGAATGCAAGCTGGTGCAGCCACTCTGGAAAACAGTATGGAGGCTCCTCAAAAAACTAAAACACTAAAAAAACTAAAAATAGAATTACCCTACGATCCAGCAATTGCACTACTAGGCATTTATCCAAGGGATACAAGTGTGCTGTTTCAAAGGGACACATGCACCCCCCCATGTTTACAGCAGCACTATCAATAGCCAAAGTATGGAAAGAGCCCAAATGTACATTGATGGATGAATGGATAAAGAAGATGTGGTGTGTGTATACATATATATATACACATATACATATGTATACGTATATACACACACACACACACAATGGAGTATTACTCGGGAATCAAAAAGAATGAAATCTTGCCATTCTCAACTACGTGGATGGAACTGGAGAGTATCACGCTAAGTGAAATTAGTCAGAGAAAGACAAAAATCATATGACTTCATTCATATAAGGACTTTAAGAGACAAAACAGATGAACATAAGGGAAGGGAAACAAAAATAATATAAAAACAGGGAGGGGGACAAAACAGAAGAGACTCATAAATATGGAGAATAAACTGAAGGTTACGGGAGGGGTTGTGGGAGAGGGAATGTGCTAAATGGGTAAGGGACACTAAGGAATCTACTCCTTTCATCATTGTTGCACTATATGCTAACTAATTGGGATGTAAATTTTTTTAAAAAATTAAAATAAATTAAAATAAATAAAATAAAATGCAAAAAAGTAAAAAAAAAAAAATCCCTGGGATATCTGGAATAAATGGATAAATTCCTAGAAACTCAAAAACTATGAAAAGTGAAACAGGAATAAATAAAAGTTTGAACAAAGCCATAACCAGCAGAGAAATTGAATCAGTAATCAAACATCTCCAATAAATTCCTGAGGCTTCTCGGGGGAATTCTACCAGACATTTAAAGAAGAGTTAATACCTAGTCTTCTCAAACTGGTCCAAAAAATAGAAATGGAAGTAAAAATTCTAAACTCATTTTATGAAGCCAGAAATACCTTGATTCTAAAACCAGAGTAAGACCCTACTAAAAAGAATTATAGGCCAATATCCCAGATAAGTATGGATACACAAATCTTAACAAGATACTATAAAATCGAATCAAACAGTACATTAAAAGAATTATTCAGTATGGTCAAGTGGGATTTATGTCTGGGTTGCAAAGCTGGTTTAATATTTACAAATCAATCAACATGATACACCACATTGAGAAAAGAAAGACTAGGAATCATACGATGCTATAAATAGATGCAGAAAAATAATTTGACAAAATACAGTATCCATTTTTGATGAAAACCCTCAACAAAGTAAGGATAGAAGGAATTCCTCATCATAAAGGCCATATATGAAAGACACACAACAATATCATCCTTCATGGGGAAAAACTGAAAACCTTTCCCCTATGGTAAGGAACAAGACAAGGATTACTAAACATACTACTCCAAGTCTTACCCTCATCAATCAGACAACAAAAAGAAATAAAAGGCAACCAAATCAGCAAGAAATAAGTCAAAATTTCACTATTTGCACATGACATACTCTATGTAGAAAATCCGAAAGACTCCACCAAAAAGTTGCTAGAACTAATACATGAATTAAGCAAAGTCACAGGATATAAAATCAAAGTTCAGAATTCTGTTGCATTTCTGTATACCAATAATGAAGCAGCAGAAAAACAAATGAAGGAATCTATCTATCTCATTTGCAACTGCAACAAAAACCATAACATGCATAGGAATAAATCTAACAAAAGAGGTAAAATATCTGTACTCTAAAAACTATAAAACACTGATGAAGGAAGTCAAAGAGGACACAAAGAAATGGGAAAACATTCCATGTGCATGGATTGGAATAAAAAATATTGTTAAAATATACTATGCAAAGCAATCTACACATTTAATGCAATACCTATCAAAATACCACCAGCATTTTTCACAGAACTATAACAAACAATCCTAAAATCTGTGCAGAACCACAAAAGACCCAAAATAGACAAAGCAGTTCTGAAAAAGAACAGTAGAACAGTGAAATTAGAGGCATCACAATTCTGGATTTCAAGGTATATTACAAAGTTGTAGTCATCAAGACAGTATTAAAGTGACACAAAAACAAACATATATATCAAAGGAACATAATAGATATCTCAGAAATGGACCCAAAACTATATGGTCAACTAATCTTCAACAAAGCAGGAAAGAATATCCAATGGGGTGGGGGAAAACATTGTCTTCAACATATGGTGTTGGGAAAACTGGACAGTGGCATACAGAAGAATGAAACTGAAGTAGTTTCTTAAACCATTCACAAAAATTAATTCAAAACGGATGAAAGACCTATATGTGAAACAGAAAACCCTCAAAATCCTAGAGAAGAACACAGACATCAACCTCTTTGCCCTCAGCCAAAGCAAGTTCTTATGAGACATGTTGTCAGAGGCAAGGGAAACAAAAGCAAACATGAACTATTAAGACTTCAACAAAATAAAAAGCCTCTGCACAGCAAAAGAAACAATCAACAAAATTAAAAGGCAGCCTACAGAATGGGAGAATACATTTGCAAATGACATATCTGATACAGGGTTTGTATGAAAAATCTTTAAAGACCTTATCAAAATCAACACCCAAAAAAACAACCCAGTTAAGAAATGCGCTGAAGACATAAATAGACATTTTACCAAAGAAGACATCTGGATGTCTAACAGACACATGAAAAGATTCTCAACATCACTCATCATCAGGGAAATACAAATCAAAACCATGGTGTGATACCACCTCACAACTGTCAGAATTGCTAAAATTAACAACACATGAAACAACAGGTTTTGGCGAGGATGTGGAGAAAGGGGAACCCTCTTGTACTGATCGTCAGACTGCAAACTAGTGCAACCACTCTGAAGAACGATATGGAGGTTCCTCAAAAAACTAAAAAAAGAACTACTCTACAATCCAGTAATTACACCATTAGATATTTACGCGAAGTATACAAATATACAGATTTTAAGGGGTACATACACCCCAATGTTTATAGCAACATTATCAACAATATCCAGTAATGGAGAGTGCCCAGATATCCATTGACTGATGGATGGATAAAGAAGATCTGAATATACATACATACATACATATATATATATATATATATATATGTGTGTGTGTGTGTGTGTGTATACATATGTATATGTGTGTGTGTATATGTGTGTATATATATGTGTGTGTGTATATATACATACATATATATATATATATATATATATTATGAAAGAGTGAAATTTTTCCATTTGCAATGATGTGAATGGAGCTAGAATGTATTATGCCAAGTGAAATAAGTCAATCAGAGAAAGACAAATACCATATGATTTAACCCATATGTGGAATTTAAGAAACAAAACAGATTAACATATAGGAAGGGGGAAGAGAAGAGAGGAAAACAAACCACAATGGACTTTTTACAATAGAAAACAAACTGTGTTTATGGAAGGAGGTGGGTGAGAGATGGGCTAGATGGGTGATATGAACTAAGGAGAGCACTTGTGATGATCACTGGGTGTTTATGTAAATGATTAATCACTAAAATCTACTCCTGATTCCAATATTGCACTGTATG
Source organism: Panthera pardus (assembly GCF_024362965.1). NCBI lineage: Eukaryota > Metazoa > Chordata > Mammalia > Carnivora > Felidae > Panthera > Panthera pardus. The sequence goes on from NW_026526843.1 coordinate 60,820,648, forward strand.
TTAACCAAAATTTAAATAAAAAATATAAAGGAAAAATAAAGAATGAGTTTGGACGCTTTCCTTCCGTTTCTATTTTTCAGAATAGTTTGAGAAGAATAGGTTAACTTCTCCTCCAGTGTTTTGTAGAATTCACCTGTGAAGCCATCTGGTTTTGACCTTTTGTTTGTAGAATATTTGATTAATGATTGAATTTATTTGCTGGTTATCAGTCTATTCAAGTTTTCTATCTCTTCCGTTTCAGTTTTGGTAGTTTGTGTTTCTAGGTATTTATCCATTTCTTGCAGGATGTCCAAATTGTTGGAATATAGCTGTCCATAATATTCTCTTATAATTTTATTTGCCCTCTCTCATTTGTGATTCTTTGAGCCCTTTTTTTTCTTTTTGATAAATCTGGTTAGAGGTTTATCAATTTTATTGACTTTTTTACAAAAAAAAACCAACCCCTGTTTCATTGATCTGTAATATTATTCTTTTTTATTTCTACATTATTTATTTCTGCTCTAATCTTTATTATTTCCTTTATCCTGCTGGATTTAGGTTTCATTTGTTCTTTTTTCCTAGCTTCTATATGTGTAAGCTTAGGTTGTTAATTTGAGGGTTTTTTTTTCGCATTTTGAAATAGGTTGTTCATTTGAGGTTTTTCTTGCATTTTGAAGTAGTCCAGTAGTGCTATATACTTCCCTCTCAAGACAGCTTTTGCTGTCTTCCAAAGGTTTTGGAGCAGTGAATTTTCATTTTCATTTCTTTCGATGTATTCTTTAATTTCTTCTTTGGTTCCCTGGTTGACCCATTAATTGTTTGTTAGTATGTTGTTTAACTCCCAATTATTTGTGATCTTTTGAAGTTTTTTATTGTCATTGACTTCTAGTTTCATAGCATTGTGGTCAGAAAATGTGCATGGTATGATTTAAATCTTTTTGTATGTATTGAGGCCTGACTTGTTATCTGATTTGTGACCTATTCTGGAGAATATCCCATGTGCACTTGAAAAGAATATCCCATGTGCACTGGTCCAGTTTGAAATGTTCTGAATATATGTCTAAGTGCATCTGATCCAATGTGTCATTCAAAACCATTGGTTCCTTGTTGATTTTATTTTATTTTTTTAATTTTTTAACGTTTATTTATTTTTGAGACAAAGAGAGACAGAGTGTGAACAGGGGAGGGGCAGAGAGAGAGGGAGACACAGAATCTGAAACAGGCTCCAGGCTCTGAGCTGTCAGCTCAGAGCCCGACGCGGGGCTCGAACTCATAGACCGTGAGATTATGACCTGAGCCGAGGTCGGACGCTTAACCGACCGAGCCACCCAGGCGTGCCGAATTTTTATTTAGATGATCTGTCCATTGCTGTAAATGGGGTGTTAAAGTCCTCTAGTATTATTGTATTGTTATCATTTAGTTCCTTTATGTTTATTATTAATTGGTTTTTATATTTGGGTACTTTCATGTTTGGTGCATAAATATTTAAAATTGTTAGATAGTCTTGGATTGTCCCCTTTATTATGATAAAATACTCTTTATCACATATTTATCTCATATCACATATACACAATGAAATATTATTCAGCCATAAAAATAATAAATGTTATCATTTTCAATGACATAGATAATGCTAGAGAATATAATGGTAAGCAAAATCAGTCATAGTAAGACAAATACCGTATTATGTCATTCATGTGAAATTTAAGAATCAAAACAAATGTGCAAAGGGAAAAATATAAATCAAGGAACAATCTCTTAATTACAGAAAACCAACTGATGATTCCCAGAGGGGGAGATAATGGGGGGGTTTGGATACATAGGTGATGGGGATTAAGGAATGTACTTGTCATGATGAAAAAAATAAAGTAACTACTGGTAGGTATGTACTTATTCCCATTTTACAATTGTTTTCTAGTTGTTTTTGCAGTTATTCTCTGTTCTCTTTTCTCTTACTCTCTTTTCTTGTGATTGATGAATTTTGGTAGTATCATACTTGGCTATTTCTCTTTAGTTTTTGTGCACTTACTAAAGGTTGTTATGTTTGTGGTTAACATGTGTCTTATAAATAGCATCCTAAGAATATAGCAGTCTATATTAAGTAGTCTATATTAAGTTGATGATCACTCAAATTTGAATACTTTATAGAAGTACTACATTCTTCTTTTGTGTATATATTTTTCATTTTTAAAAATTTTGTGTGTACCTTGACTTATTTTCTTAGATACAATTGATTTTACTACTTTTGTGTTTTAACCTCCATACTGGCTTTATAAGTGATTATCTAGTGTTTGACCTCCATACTGGCTTTATAAGTGGTTAATCTACTACCTTTATGTTTGCTTTTACTTGTGAAACTTTTATCCTTCATAATTTTGTTAACTCTAGTACGAGCCTTTTCTTTCTTTTCCAATTTTCTGAAACATTTCTTGCAAGACTTTATCTTTTATTGGTCTGGGAAACTTTTTATCCCTGCTTCTATTCTGAATAATAATCTTGATGAATAGAGTATTCTTGGTTTTAGTTTTGTTTTTTTTTTTTTTTTTTCATTTCAGCATCTTGTATATCATGCTACTCCCTTCTGGCCTGCAAAATTTCTGTTGAAAAATTGACTGATAGCTGATAGTGATTTCCTTTGTATATAACATTTCTTTTCCCTTGTTTCTTTTAAAGTTATCTCTTTATCACTGCTTTTTGCCATTTTAATTATTATGTGTCCTGGTTTGGACATCATTGGCCTCATCTTGTTTGGGGTTCTGATTCCCAGACTTAGATGTCTCTTTTTTTCCCCAGAGATTTCAACTATTACTTCTTTAAATAATATTTGCCTCCTTATCTCTTCTCCTGAAAGGACCCTATAACGCAAAAATTATGCTTAGTGATATCACAGAGTTTCCTTAACCTATTGTCATTTTTGTCTTTTGCATTTCAGCTTGGTTGATTTCTATTACCCTGTCTTCCAGATTAATAGTCTGTTCTTTTGAATCTATTAATCTTCTGTTGATACCCTCTAGTGTATTTTTCATTTTAGTTATTGAAGTCTTTAGCTCTTCCTGGTTTCTTTTTATATTTTGTTTCTATTTGTTTAAGTTCTTACTTTACTCATTCATAATGTTCTCAATTCCAGTGAGCATTTCATGACTATGAGTTTGGACTCTTTATCAGGAATACTGATTATGTCTATTTAACTTAGCTTAATTATTGTGATTTTGTCTTATTCTTTTATTTGGGCTATATTTCGGTCTCTACTCATCTTGTCTAAATTTCTGGTTTTTTGATTTATAGTATGTAAACAAGCTATGGTTCCTGGTTTTGAAAGTAGTGGCTTTGTGTAGAAGAGATATGTGGTGCCCTATAGAACAATCTTCCCTCTGGTCACCAAAACCAGACACTCCAGTGGTGTCTCCTGTGTGAGCCACATGAGTCCTCCTGTTGTGACTGAACTGTGATTACCTTCATCCCAGTAAGCTGTAATGATAAACCTCCTGCTATGGGCACAATGACCAGGGTTCGTTTCCCCATACCTTTCAGAGACCCAGGTGCAACTGTCTTCGATTTTTTGTTGTGTGTGGCTGTATGTCAATCTAGCTGTCTAAAATTAGATTATCTGCCATAGCTGCAGGCACACTAAAGGGCAGGGCTTATTTTCTGTTCAGCCAGCTAAAAGGCCAGCAGCAAGAATTCTAGGTGTACTCTGGGTGTACTATAGAAGTCACTACTGTAGGAGTCACTTCAATGTGGAGCTGGTCCTGGCTGGGCTGCCTGCTGGATGTGGCAGGGCTGGAGCCAGTTTGGAGGGATGCCATCCGAGGTGGATAGGATGTGTGGGGTGTGTCCCCAGGAAAATGCTGGTATGGGGCATGTGGTGCTGGCAAGTTAAATGTAGAGTGTTAGAACTGTCTGTCACACATGCCTAGCTATCTAGGCTGGGGGCAGGGAAGAAAAATGGTGCCTGCCAACATTTTATTCCTGGAGAAATCTGTCGATTCCTGACCCTCTGGGACAAGTTCCAATACTGGCCAATAAAAGGCCCTCATGTGTATTCCAGGTATGTTTCAAATTGCTGCTTTTGTGTTTTGTGTCAGGGCAGTTATTTAGTATACTGAGTCTTAAGGGTAAAGAGTCAGTTTACTATCTCCCTCAGGCTCTTCTTTTGTATTTTCAAAGTAATCTTTATGCCCAACATGGGGATTGAACTCATGACCCCAAGATTAGGAGTGGCATGCTCTGCCAATTGAATAAGCCAGGACCACCCCTCGCCCCCTTTACAGGCTCTTCTTGAGTTAAGTCAGATGATTTTTAAAGCTCCCAGAGTTAAGTCACATTGGTATTTAAAGCTCCTGGAAATAAGTACTGCTGTTTTCAAAGCCAGACATTGTGGATAATCTATCTCCCAGTGTAAATTTTCAGTGCCAAAGGCATTCAGTGTGGGGTACGATCCCCTCTCTTCTTCATGCTTGTGATGTCCCTCCTGTTTGTGATTAGTCACATATGGGGGTTTGGTTCCCAACTGTGTCTCTGCTCTTCAGACTCTTTTCTATGTGGCCTTCCCTCTGAATAGCTGTGGAAGGTCTGTACTTCCAGTTTTGAGGCCATTTTCCAAGTTATTTGCATAGATGTAGCTATTGCCTCCTTGTATCCTTGGGACAAGGTGAGCTCAGGATCTTCCTATTCTGTCATCTTTCAAGTCTCTCTAAACATAACTTGGAAACCTAAGAATTTATTGGACTCACTTTATTGTGATATTCACTTTATTTTGGTGGGCTAGAACCAAACCTGCAATATTTCCAAGGTATGCCTACATACCACAACCACACAGGATTTATCCTAGGTATGCAAGCCTGGTTCCACATTCAAAAATAATTTAATGTAATCCATCACATAAATAGGATAAAAAAGAAAATGTGCATGATTATATCAATAGATGTAGAAAAACATTTGACAAATCCAAACCCATTAATGATAAAAATAAAAGTCAGTAAACTAGGAATAGAGAGGAACTGCCTTGCCACAATAAAAATAACATCAATAATAAAATTTCAGATAACATCATATGTAATGGTAAAAACCTTGAAGCTTTCCAACAAAAATCAGGAATAAGGCAAGGATGTGCCCTGTCACCACGTATTTTCAATATCAGACTGCAAGTTCTAGCTAAGGCAAAATACCAAGAAAATCAAACAAATGTATAAAGATTCAGAAGGAAGAAAGGAAACTTGTTGAGTACAGACTACATGATCATTTATGTAGATTAGCTGAAAAAATTGACAAATTCCTGGAACTAATAAATATCTCAAAACTTCAGGATAAAGTTTAATGCACAAATTAAATCACAGTTCCATATACCAGAAATGAACAAGTGAAATGTGATTAAATACACAATACCGTTATTTTACTGTTTTCAGAGTACAGGACCTTCACCTACTTGGGTAACTTTATTCCTAGGAATTTAAATCTATAAACCATTGAGGAAAAAAGATGAAGATGACACAAACAAATGGAAATATATTCCATGATCATATTTGGAGGAATTAATATTGTTAAAATGTTTATACTACTCAAAGCAGTCTATAGATTGGATGCCAGTTCTATGAAAATCCCAAAAACCTGTTGTTTCTTGTGTTGTTAATTTTAGCAATTCTGACAGTTGTGAGGTGGTATCACACCATGGTTTTGATTTGTATTTCCCTGATGATGAGTGATGTTGAGAATCTTTTCATGTGTCTGTTAGACATCCAGATGTCTTCTTTGGTAAAATGTCTATTTATGTCTTCAGCGCATTTCTTAACTGGGTTGTTTTTTTGGGTGTTGATTTTGATAAGGTCTTTAAAGATTTTTCATACAAACCCTGTATCAGATATGTCATTTGCAAATGTATTCTCCCATTCTGTAGGCTGCCTTTTAATTTTGTTGATTGTTTCTTTTGCTGTGCAGAGGCTTTTTATTTTGTTGAAGTCTTAATAGTTCATGTTTGCTTTTGTTTCCCTTGCCTCTGACAACATGTCTCATAAGAACTTGCTTTGGCTGAGGGCAAAGAGGTTGATGCCTGTGTTCTTCTCTAGGATTTTAAGGGTTTTCTGTTTCACATATAGGTCTTTCATCCGTTTTGAATTAATTTTTGTGAATGGTTTAAGAAACTACTTCAGTTTCATTCTTCTGTATGCCACTGTCCAGTTTTCCCAACACCATATGTTGAAGACAATGTTTTCCCCCACCCCATTGGATATTCTTTCCTGCTTTGTTGAAGATTAGTTGACCATATAGTTTTGGGTCCATTTCTGAGATATCTATTATGTTCCTTTGATATATATGTTTGTTTTTGTGTCACTTTAATACTGTCTTGATGACTACAACTTTGTAATATACCTTGAAATCCAGAATTGTGATGCCTCTAATTTCACTGTTCTACTGTTCTTTTTCAGAACTGCTTTGTCTATTTTGGGTCTTTTGTGGTTCTGCACAGATTTTAGGATTGTTTGTTATAGTTCTGTGAAAAATGCTGGTGGTATTTTGATAGGTATTGCATTAAATGTGTAGATTGCTTTGCATAGTATATTTTAACAATATTTTTTATTCCAATCCATGCACATGGAATGTTTTCCCATTTCTTTGTGTCCTCTTTGACTTCCTTCATCAGTGTTTTATAGTTTTTAGAGTACAGATATTTTACCTCTTTTGTTAGATTTATTCCTATGCATGTTATGGTTTTTGTTGCAGTTGCAAATGAGATAGATAGATTCCTTCATTTGTTTTTCTGCTGCTTCATTATTGGTATACAGAAATGCAACAGAATTCTGAACTTTGATTTTATATCCTGTGACTTTGCTTAATTCATGTATTAGTTCTAGCAACTTTTTGGTGGAGTCTTTCGGATTTTCTACATAGAGTATGTCATGTGCAAATAGTGAAATTTTGACTTATTTCTTGCTGATTTGGTTGCCTTTTATTTCTTTTTGTTGTCTGATTGATGAGGGTAAGACTTGGAGTAGTATGTTTAGTAATCCTTGTCTTGTTCCTTACCATAGGGGAAAGGTTTTCAGTTTTTCCCCATGAAGGATGATATTGTTGTGTGTCTTTCATATATGGCCTTTATGATGAGGAATTCCTTCTATCCTTACTTTGTTGAGGGTTTTCATCAAAAATGGATACTGTATTTTGTCAAATTATTTTTCTGCATCTATTTATAGCATCGTATGATTCCTAGTCTTTCTTTTCTCAATGTGGTGTATCATGTTGATTGATTTGTAAATATTAAACCAGCTTTGCAACCCAGACATAAATCCCACTTGACCATACTGAATAATTCTTTTAATGTACTGTTTGATTCGATTTTATAGTATCTTGTTAAGATTTGTGTATCCATACTTATCTGGGATATTGGCCTATAATTCTTTTTAGTAGGGTCTTACTCTGGTTTTAGAATCAAGGTATTTCTGGCTTCATAAAATGAGTTTAGAATTTTTACTTCCATTTCTATTTTTTGGACCAGTTTGAGAAGACTAGGTATTAACTCTTCTTTAAATGTCTGGTAGAATTCCCCCGAGAAGCCTCAGGAATTTATTGGAGATGTTTGATTACTGATTCAATTTCTCTGCTGGTTATGGCTTTGTTCAAACTTTTATTTATTCCTGTTTCACTTTTCATAGTTTTTGAGTTTCTAGGAATTTATCCATTTATTCCAGATATCCCAGGGCTTTTTTTTTTTTTTTACTTTTTTGCATTTTATTTTATTTATTTTAATTTATTTTAATTTTTTAAAAAAATTTACATCCCAATTAGTTAGCATATAGTGCAACAATGATGAAAGGAGTAGATTCCTTAGTGTCCCTTACCCATTTAGCACATTCCCTCTCCCACAACCCCTCCCGTAACCTTCAGTTTATTCTCCATATTTATGAGTCTCTTCTGTTTTGTCCCCCTCCCTGTTTTTATATTATTTTTGTTTCCCTTCCCTTATGTTCATCTGTTTTGTCTCTTAAAGTCCTTATATGAATGAAGTCATATGATTTTTGTCTTTCTCTGACTAATTTCACTTAGCGTGATACTCTCCAGTTCCATCCACGTAGTTGAGAATGGCAAGATTTCATTCTTTTTGATTCCCGAGTAATACTCCATTGTGTGTGTGTGTGTGTATATACGTATACATATGTATATGTGTATATATATATGTATACACACACCACATCTTCTTTATCCATTCATCCATCAATGTACATTTGGGCTCTTTCCATACTTTGGCTATTGATAGTGCTGCTGTAAACATGGGGGGGTGCATGTGTCCCTTTGAAACAGCACACTTGTATCCCTTGGATAAATGCCTAGTAGTGCAATTGCTGGATCGTAGGGTAATTCTATTTTTAGTTTTTTTAGTGTTTTAGTTTTTTGAGGAGCCTCCATACTGTTTTCCAGAGTGGCTGCACCAGCTTGCATTCCCACCAACAATGCAAAAGAGATCCTCTTTCTCGGCAACCTCGCCAATATCTGTTGTTGCCTGAGTTGTTAACGTTAGCCATTCTGACATGAGTAAGGTGGTATCTCATTGTGTTTTTAATTTGTATTTCCCTGATGATGAGTGATGTTGAACATTTATTTCATGTGTCAGTTGCCCATCTGGATGTCTTCCTTGCAGAAGTGTCTATTCGTGTCTTTTGCCCATTTCTTAACTGGGTTATTTATTTTCTGGGTGTTGAGTTTGATAAGCTCTTTATAGATTTTGGATACTAACACTTTATCTGATATGTCATTTGCAAATATATTCTCCCATTCTATCTATTGCCTTTTACTTTTGCTGATTGTTTCCTTCACTGTGCCGAAGCTTTTTATTTAGATGAGGTCCCAGGAGTTCATTTTTGCTTTTATTTCCCTTACCTCTGGAGATGTGTTGAGTAAGAAGTTGCTGCGCCCAAGATCAAAGAGTTTTTTGCCTGCTTTCTCCTCGAGGATTTTGATGGCTTCCTGTCTTACATTGAGGCCTTTCATCCATTTTGAGTTTATTTTTGTGTATGGTGTAAGAAAGTGGTCCGGTTTCATTCTTCTGCATGTCGCTGTCCAGTTTTCCCAGCACCACTTGCTGAAGAGACTGTCTTTATTCCATTGGATATTCTTTCGTGCTTTGTTAAAGATTAGTTGGCCATATGTTTGTGGGTCCATTTCTGGGTTCTCTATTCTGTTCCATGGATCTGAGTGTCTGTTCTTGTGCCAGTGGCATACTGTCTTGATGATTACAGCTTTGTAGTATAGCTTGAAGTCTGGGATTGTGATGCCTCCTGCTTTGGTTTTCTTTTTCAAGATTGCTTTGGCTATTTGGGGTCTTTTCTTGTTCCATACAAATTTTAGGATAATTTGTTCTAGCTCTGTGAAGAAGGCTGGTGTTATTATGATAGGGATTACATTGAATATGTAGATTGCTTTGGGTAGTATTGACATTTTAACAATATTTGTTCTTCCTATCCAGGAGCATGGAATCTTTTTCCATTTCTTTGTGTCTTCTTCAATTTCTTTCATAAGCTTTCTATAGTTTTCAGCATATAGATTTTTCACCTCTTTGATTAGATTTATTCCTAGGTGTTTTATGGGTTTTTGTGCAACTGTAAATGGGGTCGAATCCTTGATTTCTCTTTCTGTCGCTTCATTGTTGGTGTATAGGAATGCAACCGATTTCTGTGAGTTGATTTTATATCCTGCAACTTTGATGAATTCATGAATCAATTATAGCAGTTTTCTTTTTTTGTGGAATCATTAGGGTTTTCCATATAGATTATCATGTCATCTGTGGAGAGTGAAAGTTTGACCCCCTCCTGGCTGATTTGGATGCCTTTTATTTCTTTGTGTTGTCTGATTGCAGAGGCTAAGTCTTCCAATACTATGTTGAATAACAGATGGGAGAGTGGACATCCCTGTCTTGTTCCTGACCTTAGGGGGAAAGCTCTCAGTTTTTCCCCATTGAGGATGATATTAGCGTTGTGTCATTCATATATGGCTTTTATGATCTCGAGGTATGATCCTTCTATCCCTACTTTCTTGAGGGTGTTTATCAAGACAGAATGCTGTATTTTGTCAAATGCTTTCTCTGCATCTAATGAAAGGATCATATGGTTCTTGTCCTTTCTTTGATTGATGTGATGAATCACGTTAATTGTTTTGTGGATATTGAACCAGCCCTGCATCCCAGGTATAAACCCTTGTTGGTCATGGTGAATAATTTTTTAATGTATTGTTGGATCTGGTTGGCTAATAACTTGTTGAGGATTTTTGCATACATGTTCATCAGGGAAATTGGTCTATGGTTCTCCTTTTTAGTGGGATCTCTGTCTGGTTTTGGAATCAAGGTAATGCTGGCTTCATAGAAAGTGTTAGGAAGTTTTCCTCCCATTTATATTTCTTGGAAGAGCTTCAAGAGAATAGGTGTTAACTCTTCCTTAAGTGTTTGGTAGAATTCCCCTGGAAAGCCATCTGGCCCTGGACTCTTGTTTTTTGGAAGATTTTTGATTACTAATTCTATTTCCTTACTGGTTATGGGTCTGTTCAAATTTCCTATTTCTTCCTGTTTCAGTTTTGTTAGTGCATATGTTTCTAGCAATTTGTCCATTTCTTCCAGATTGCCCATTTTATTGGCGTATTATTGCTCATAATAATCTCTTATTATTGTTTTTATTTCTGCTATGTTGGTTGTGATCTCTCTTTTCATTCTTGAGTTTATTTATTTGGGTCCTTTCCTTTTTCTTTTTGATCAAACTGGCTAGTGATTTATCAAATTTTATTAATTCTTTCAAAGAACCAGCTTCTGGTTTCATTGATCCATTCTACTAGTTTTTTGTGTGTTTTTTTTCAATAGCATTAATTTATGCTCTGATCTTTATTATTTCCTGTCTTCTGCTGGTTTTGGGTTTTATTTGCTGTTCTTTTTCCAGCTCTTTAAGGAGTAAGGTTAGGTTGGGTATGTGAGATCTTTCTTCCTTCTTTAGTAAGGCCTGCATTGCTATATACTTTCCTCTTATGACTGCCTTTCTTGCATCCCAGAGGTTTTGGGTTGTGGTGTTATCATTTTCATTGACTTCCATATACTTTTAATTTCCTCTTTAATTGCTTGGTTAGCCCATTCATTCTTTAGTAAGATGTTCTTCAGTCTCCAAGTATTTGTTACCTTTTCAAATTTTTTCTTGTGGTTGATTTTGTGTTTCATAGCGTTGTGGTCTGAAAATATGCATGGTATGATCTTGACCTTTTTATAATCACTTTGGGTTGATTTGTGTCCCAGTATATGGTCTATTCTGGAGAACGTTCCCTGTGCACTGGAGAAGAAAGTATATTCTGCTGCTTTAGGATGAAATGTTCTGAATATATCTGTTAAGTCAATCTGGTCCAGTGTGTCATTAAAAGCCATTGTTTCCTCATTGAATTTTTGATTAGATTATCTGTCCATTGCTGTGAGTGGGATGTTGAAGTCTCCTTCTTCCCCCATTCTGTCGGTTGCCTTTTAGTTTTGCTGATTGTTTCCTTTGCTGTGCAGAAGCTTTTTATTTTGATGAGGTCCCGGTAGTTCATTTTTGCTTTTGTTTCCCTTGCTCTAGAGACATGTTGAGTAAGAAGTTGCTGTGGCCAAGATCAAAGAGGTTGCTGCCTGATTTCTCCTCGAGGATTTTGATGGATTCCTGTCTTACATTTAGGTCTTTCATTCATTTTGAGTTTATTTTTGTGTATGGTGTAAGAAAGTGGTCCAGTTTCCCAACACCTATGCTGAAGAGACTGTCTTTCTTCCATTGGATATTCTTTCTTGCTTTGTCAAAGATTTGCTGACCATATGTTAGCGGGTCCATTTCTGGGTTCTCTATTCTGTTCCATTGATCTGAGTGTGTGTTCTTGTGCCAGTACAATACTGTCTTGATGATTACAGCTTTGTAGTATAGCTTGAAGTCTGGGATTGTGATGCCTCCTGTTTTGGTTTTCTTTTTCAAGATCTCTTTGGATATTCGGGTCTTTTCTGGTTCCATACAAATTTTAGGATTATTTGTTCCATCTCTGTGAAGAAGGCTGGTGTTGTTTTTTATAGGGATTGCATTGAATACGTAGATTGCTTTGGGTAGTATTGACATTTTAACAATATTTGTTCTTCCTATCCAGGAGCATGGAATCATTTTCCAATTTTTTTGTGTGTTCTTCAATTTCTTTCATAAGATTTCTATAACTTTCAGTGTATAAGTTTTACACCTCTGGTTAGATTTATTCCTAGGTATTTTATGTTTTTTTGTGCAACTGTAAATGGGATCTTTTCCTTGATTTCTCTTTTCTGTCCCTTCATTGTTGGTGCATAAGAATGCAACCAGTTTCTGTGAGTTGATTTTATATCCTAAAACTTTTCTGAATTCATGGATCAGTTCTAGCAGTTTTTTGGTGGAATCTTTTGGATGTTCCATATAGAGTATCATGTCATCTGTGAAGAGTGAAAGTTTGACCTCCTCCTGGCCAATTTGGATGCCTTTTATTTCTTTGTGTTGTCTGATTACAGAGGCTAAGACTTCCAATACTATGTTGAGTAACAGTAGCAAGAGTGGACATCCCTGTCTTGTTCCTGACCTTAGGGGGAAAGATTTCAGTTTTTCCCCATTGAGTATGATATTAGCATTAGGTCATTCATATATGGCTTTTATGATCTCAAAGTATGCTCCTTCTATCCCTACTTTCTTGAGGGTTTTTGTCAAGGATGCTGTATTTTGTCAAATGCTTCCTCTGCATCTATTGAAAGAATCATATGATTCTTGTCCTTTCTTTTATTGAGGTGATGAATCATGTTAATTGTTTTGCAGATATTGAACCAGCCCTGCATCCCAGGTATAAATCCTGCTTGGTTGTGGTGAATAATTTTTTTACTGTATTGTTTGATCCGGTTGGCTAATAACTTGTTGAGGATTTTTGCATACATGTACATCAGGGAAATTAGTCTATAGCTCTTTTTGGTGGGGTCTCTGTCTGGTTTTGGAATCAAGGTAATGCTGGCTTCATAGAAAGAGTTTGGAAGTTTTCCCCCATTCCTATTTTTTGGAACAGTTTCAAGAGAATAGGTGTTAACTCTTCCTTAAATGTTTGGTATAATTCCCCTGGAAAGCCATCTGGCCCTAGACTCTGTTTTTTGGCAGATTACTAATTTTATTTCCTTACTGGTTATGGGTCTGTTCAAATTTTCTATTTCTTGCTGTTTCTGTTTTGGTAGTGTATATGTTTCTAGGAATTTATTCATTTCTTCCAGATTACCAATTTAGTTTTCATATAATTGCTCATAATATTCTCTTACTATTTTTTTTTTTATTTCTGTTGTGTTGGCTGTGATCTCTTCTCTTTCATTCTTGATTTTACTTATTTGGGTCCTTTCCTTTTTCTTCTTGATCAAACTCGCTAGTGGTTTATCAATTTTGTCAATTCTTTCAAAGAACCAGCTTCTGGTTTCATCGATCTGTTCTACTGTTTTTTTGGTTTTGATAGCATTAATTTCTGCTCTAATCTTTATTATGTCCTGTCTTCTGCTGGTTTTTGGCTTTATTAGCTGTTCTTTATCCAGCTCCTTAAGGCGTAAAGTTAGGTCGTTTATCTAGATATTTCTTCCTTCTTTAGGAAGGCCTGGATTGCTATATACTTTCCTCTTATGACTGCCTTTGCTGTGTCCCAGAGATTTAAGCTTGTGGTGTTATCATTTTCATTGACTTCCATATACTTTTTAATTTTCCCTTTAATTACTTGGTTAGCCAATTCATTCTTTAGTAGGATATTCTTCAGTCTCCAAGTATTTATCACCTTTCCGCATTTTTTCTTGTGGTTGATTTTGAGTTTCATAGCGTTGTGGTATGAAAATATGCACAGCATGATCTCAATCTTTTTGTACTTGTTGAGGGCTGATTTGTGTCCCAGTATGTGGTTTATTCTGGAGAACCTTCCCTGTGCACTGGAGAAGAATGTATATTCTGCTGCTTTAGGATGAAATGTTCTGAATATATCTGTTCAGTCCATCTGGTCCAATGTGTCATTCAAAGCCATTGTTTCTTTGTTGATTTTTTGATGAAATGATCTGTCCATTTCTGTGAGTGGGGTGTTGAAGTCTCCTACTATTATGGTATTACTATCGATGAATTTCTTTATGTTTGTGATTAATTGATTTATGTATTTGGGTGCTGCCACATTTGGCACATAAATGTTTACGATTGTTAGGTCTTCTTGGTGGATAGACCCCTTGTTTATGATATAATGCCCCTCTGCATCTCTTGATACAGTCTTTATTTTAAAGTCTAGGTTGTCTGATATAAGTATGGCTACTGTGGCTTTCTTTCGTTGACCATTCGCATGATAGATGGTTCTCCATCCCCTTATTTTCAATGAAGGTGTCTTTAGGTCTAAAGTGGGTCTCTTGTAAACAGCATATAAATGGATCTTATTTTCTTATCCATTCTGTTACCCTATGTCTTTTGATTGCAGTATTCAGTTCATTGACGTCTAGAGTGAGTCCTGAAAGATATGAATTTATTGCCATTATGATGCTTGTAGAGTTGGAGTTTCTGGTGGCATTCTCTGGTCCTTTCTAATCTTTGTTGCTTTTGGTCTTTTCATCTTTTCTCCCATCAGAGAGTCCTTCATAAAATTTCTTGCAGGGCTGGTTTAGTGGTCACAAACTCCTTTAATTTTTGTTTGGGAAACTTTTTATCTCTCCTTCTATTTTGAATGACTGCCTTGCTGGATAAAGAATTCTTGGCTGTAAATTTTTGTGATTCAGCACACTGAATATATCTTGCTACTCCTTTGTGGCCTGCCAAGTTCCTGTGGATAGGTCTGCTGCAATTCTGATCTGTTTTCCCTTGTAGGTTAGGGACCTTTTTTCCCTTGCTGCTTTCATGATTCTCTCCTTGCCTGAGTATTTTGTGAATTTGACTATGATATGCCTTCTTGATGCTTGGCTATTGTTGAATCTAATGGGGGTTCTCCGTGATTCCTGAATTTTGATTTCTGTGTTTTGCCCCAGGTTAGGAAAGTTTTCCACTACGATTTGCTCACATAACCCTTCTACCCCTATTTCTCTCTCTTCCTCTTCTGGGACCCCTATGATTCTGATGTTGTTCCTTTTTAATGAGTCACTGATTTCTCTAATTCTTTTTTTCAAAAAAATTTTTTGAGAGACATAGAGAGACACAGCACAAGTTGGGGAGGGGCAGAGAGAGAGGGAGACACAGAATTTGAAGCAGGCTCCAGGCTCCGTGCTGTCAGCCTAGAGCCCGACACAGGCTTGAACTCACAAATCGTGAGATCATGACCTGAGCCAAAGTCAGACGCTTAACCGACTGAGCCACCCAGGCCCCCCTGATCTTTCTAATTCTTAAATCATGCTCTTTTGCCTTAACCTCCCTCTTTTTTTTTTTGCTTCGTTATTCTCTATAAGTTTGTCTTCTATATCTCTGATTCTCTGTTCTGCCTCATCCATCCTTGCTGCCGCTGCATCCATCTGTGATTGCAGCTCAGTTATAGAATTTTTCATTTCATTCTGGCTATTTTTTACTCCTGTTATATCTGCAGAAAGGGATTCTAATCTATTTTCGACTCCAGCTAGTATTCTTATTATCGTGATTCTAAATTCTGGTTCAGACATCTTGCTTGTATCTGTGTTGGTTAAATCCCTGGTTGTTGTTTCTTCGTGCTCTTTCTTTTGGGATGAATTCCTGCTGAGTTCTGTGGTTCAGGTTGTGCCAATTGTTGTGTTAATCCTCCAATAAGTTTTCTAGGTGTGTAGGATGGTATAGTGTTGGTCTGGCTGTATTTCATGGCCACAAGACACACAAAAATCTTCCATGCTGTTCTGCCATCTTGTCTCCTCCTCCTCCAGATAGACCACTTTTTGACATATAATTTTTCATAGTATTCTCATAATTGTATATATTTATGTGGCGTTGGTGTGACCTCTCCTACTTCATTCATGATTTTTATTTATTTGGGTCTTTTCTCTCTTTGTTTTTTTTTTTTTTTTTTTGGTAAGTCTGGGGAGGGGTTTATCATTTTGTTAATTCTTTCAAATAATCTGTTCCTACTTTCAATAATCTGTTCTGTTGTGGTTTTTTTTTCGTTTATATATCATTTATTTCTGGTCTTATATTTATTATTTCTCTGCTTTTGCTAGCTTTAGCTTTATTTGCAGCTCCTTTTCTAGCTTATTTAGGTGTAAAGTTAGGTTGGGTATTTGAGACCTTTCTTGCTTCTTGAGATAGGCCTGGATTGCAATATATTTACCTCTCAGGATTGCCTTTGCTGCATCCCAAAGGATCTGGACTGTCATGTTTTCATTTTAATTTGCTTCCATGTATCTTATTTCTTCTTCAACTTCCTAGTTAACCAATTTATTCTTTAGTAGGGTGTTCTTTAACCTCCATGTATTTGAGGGCTTTCCAAATTTTTTCTTGTGGTTCACTTCAAATTTCATAGCCTTGTGATCTGAAAATATGCCTGGTATGATCTCAATCTTTTTGTACTTGTTGAGGGTTGATTTGTGTCCCAATATGTGATCTATTCTAAAAAATATTCCATATATACTCGAAAAGAATGTGTATTCTGCTTCTTTAGGATGAAATGTTCTGAATATATCTGTTAAGTCAATCCAGTCCAGTATGCCATTGTTTCCTTCTTGATTTTCTGCTAATATGATCTGTCCATTGTTGTAAGTGAGGTGTTAAAGTCCTCTGCTATTATTGTATTATTATCAATGACTTCCTTTATGTTTGTTATTAGGGCTTATTTTTTATTTTTTTTTTCTTCTACATCGGGGACATAAATATTTACAATTGTTAGATTTTCTTGATGAATAAACTTCTTAATTATGATATAATACCTTTCTTCATATCTTGTTACAGTCTTTGTTTTAAAATCTAGTTTGTCTGAATTATGTATGGTTACTCTAGTTTTCTTTTGATGTCCATTAGCATAATAGATTGTTCTCCATCCCCTCACTTTTTATCTCCAGGTGTCTTTAGGTCTAAAATAAGTCTCTTGTAGGAAGAATATAGATGGATCTTATTTTTTAATCCATTATGATACCCTATTGTGTTTTCACTGGAGCATTTAATCTGTTTACATTCACCGTGATTTTTGAAAGGTGCTAATTTATTGCCATTGTGTTACCTGTGTGTTTCTGGTGGTGCTCTGTGGTCCTTTCTAGTCTTTGTTTCTTTTGGTATTTTTCTTTTCTCCACTCAAAGAATCCCCCTTAAAATTTCTTTTTAGAGCAGGTTTAGTGGCCATAAACTCCTTTAGTCCTGTTTTTCTGGGAACCTCTTTGTCTCTCTTATTCTTAATGATAGCCTTGCTGGATAGAGTGTTCTTAAGCTGCATATTTTTCCAATTCAGCATTTTGAATATATCTTGCCACTCCTTTCTTGTCTGCCAAATTTCTGTGGACAGATATGCTGTGAACCTGATCTGTCTTCCCTCATAAGTTAAGAACTGTTTTTCCCCTGCTGCTTTCACGATTCTTTCCATATCTGCATATTTTGTGAATTTGACTATGATTATTTCTTGGCAATCATTCGTTTTTGGTGAATTTCATGGGATTTCACTGTGCTTCTTGGGTTTTGATGTCTCTGTCCTTCCCCAGATTAGGGAAGTTTTCAGCTACAATTTGCTCACATAAATGTTCTGTCCTTTTTTTCTATTTTCTGAGACTCCTATGATATGAATGTTATTACGTTTTAGTAAATCACTGAGTTCTCTATGTATGCCTTTGTGATCTCTGACATTTGTTTCTCTCTTCAGCTTCATTACTTTCCGTAATTTTATCTTCTATATCACTAATTCACTACTCTGCATTGTCCATCCTCATTTTTATGGCTGCATTTGGATTTGCATCTCGGTTATAGCATTTTAAATTTTGGCCTGACTGGATTTTAGTTCTTTATCTCTGTAGAAAGAGATTCTCTGGTGTGTTCTATGCTTTTTTTCAAACCCTGATAGTATCATTATAATCGTTGTTTTAAATTCCAGTTCAGCTTACTTACTTATGTCCATTAATTAAATCTTTAGCCATCATTTATTTCTGTTCCTTCTTTTGAGGTGAATTCCTCCATCTTGTAATTTTGGAAGAATAAAAAACAATAACAATAATAATAGCATGAATAAAAATTAAATGCAAATCTCCTCAACAAAATACTAGCAAACTGAATTCAACAATGTATTAACATATCATTCTCCACAATCAAGTGAAATTAATTCATGGGTTGTAATGTACATCAATATTCACAAATGAATCAACCTGATACACCACATTAATCAAAGAAAGGATAGAAACAATATGATCATTTAAATACATGCAGAAAAAGCATTTGACAAAGTACAAAATCCATTCATGTTAAAAACTCTCAATAAATTTTTTAGAGGGAACACACCTCAAATAATAAAGGGCATATACAACAAACCCACAACTAATATCATCCTCAATAAGTAACAGCTGAGAGATTTTGCTCTATGCTCAAGAACAAGACAGGGATTCCACTCTTGCCACTTCTACTTAACATAGTACCGGAAGTCCTGGCAACAGCGATTAAACAACAAAAAGACATAAAATGCATCTAAATCAGCAACAAAGAAATAAAACTCACTATTTGAAGGTGGGATGATACTCTATGTAGAAAACCCATGATACTCCACCAAAAAAACTGCTAGAACCGGTACATGGATTCAGTATTGTAGCAAGATACAAAGTCAGGGTACAGAAAGTGATTGCATTTCTCTACACCAATAATGAAGTAGAGAAAGAAATCAAGGAATTAATCCATTTACAATTGCATGAAAAAAGACACCTATGGATAAAACTGATTGTAAGTAAAATATCTGTTCTATGAGAACTATAAAACACTGATGAAAGAAATTGAAGAGGACACAAAGAAATGGAAAGACATTGCATGCTCACCAATCAATAGAACAAATATTGTCTATAAATTTTGTCTATAAATTATTGTCTATAAATGTTAAAATGTCTATACAATCCAAATCAATCTACACATTTCATGCAATCCCTATCAAATCTATTAATTCCTATTAATCCCTATCAATCCCTATTAATCTAAGACACAGGAGACAAGAATATACAATGGGGAAAAGACAGTCTTTTCAAGACATGGTGCTGGAAAAACTGGACAGCTACATACAAAAGAATGAAACTGGAACATTTTCTTATACCATACACAAAATTAAACTCAAAATGGATTAAAGGCCTAAATATGAGACCTGAAACCATAAAATTCCTAGAATAGAATGTAAGTAGTAATTTCTCTGATAGTGACCTTGGAAACATCTTTCTCCATAGGTTTCCTTAGGTAAGGAAAACAAAAAGCAAAAGTAAACTGCTAGGACTATACCAAAATAAACTTTTGCACAACAAAAGAAACCATCTACAAAATGAAAAGCAACCTAGTCAAAGGGAGAAGATATTTGTAAAGGATATAAGTGATAAGGAGTTAATATCAAAATATTTAAAGATCTTATACAACTCAGCACCAAAAAATCCAAAACCAAAACCAAAAACAAATAATCTGATTAAAATGGGCAGAAGACATGAATAGACATTTTTTTTCCAAAGAAGACATACAGATGGCCAACAGACACATGAAAAAATGCTCAACATTACTAATTATCAGGCAACTGCAAATCAAAACCACAAGGAGTTATGAGCTTCTGCCTGTCATTATGGCTAGAATCAAAACCACAAGAAATAACAAGTATTGGTGAGCATGTGGAGAAAAGGGTACACTCATGCACTGTTGGTGGGAATGCAAATTGGTGCAGCTACTATAGAAAACAGTATGGATGTTCCTCAAAAAATTAGAAATTGAAATTTCATATGAACCAGTAATTCCACTACTGAGTATTTACCCAAAGAAAGCAAGAACACTAATTTGAAAAGATGTATGCACCCCTATGATTATTGCAGCATTATTTACTATAGCCAAAATATGGAAGCAGCAAATGTATACACTGATAGAGGAGTGGACAAAGAAGATGCAGAAGACACACCCGCCCACCCACTAATACACACACCAATGGTATATTACTCATGCATAAAAAAGAATGAGATCTTGGGGCACTTGGGTGTCTCATTTGGTTAAGCATCTGACTCTTGATTTCAGCTCAGGTCATGATATCATGGTTTGTGAGATCAAGCCCCACAATAGTTTCTGCGCTGGCAGCATGGAGCCTGCTTGGGATACTCTCTCTCTCTCTCTCTCTCTCTCTCTCTCTGTCTCTCTCTCTGTCTCTGTCTCTCTCTGTCTCTCTCTCTGTCCCTCCCTATCTCTCTGTCCCTCTCTCAAAATATATACATAAACATTTAAAGAAAAAGAATGTGATTTTGCCATTTGTGCCAACAAAGATGGACATAAGGAATATTATGCTAAGGGAAATAAGTTAGATGCAGAAAGAAAAATACCATATGATTGCACATATATATGAAATCTAAAGAAAAACAAAACAAGTGAACAAACAGACTCTTAAATGCAGAGAACAAATTGGTGGTTTCCAGAGGGGAGGTGGGTGGGGCATTGTAAATATATAAAGGGGATTAAGAGATACAAACTTTCATTTATCAAATAAATCACAGAGATGAAAAGTACAGCATAGGAAATATAGTCAATAACATTGTAATAACATGTTTTAGTGACAAATGGTGGCTTCCCTTATTGTGGTGAGCACTGAATAATGTATAGAGTTTTTGAGTCAATATGTTGTACACCTAAGACTAATATAACATTGTATGTCAATTATAATTCAATAAAAATACCACATTAGCACTAAATAATAATGAAATACTTAGGTAAAAATGTAACAAAATCTGTTTCAGTTCTATATAAAGAGCCCTACATAACTCTGATGAAATAAATCAAAGAAGAAATAAATAAATAAATGGGAATGTACTTCATGTTCATGAGTAGGAAGACTCAATATTGTCAAGATATCCATTATTCCCGTCAATCTATATATTCAATTCAATCCCAAAATTCCAGTAAGTTATTATGTAGATATTGACAAACTGATTATAATGTGTATTTTGTGAGGCAAAAGACTCATAATAGACCAAATAACATTGAGGGACAAGAACAAAACTGAGAGGACTCACACTACTCTACTTCAAGAGTTACTATAAAGCTAAAGGAACTAAGACATTTTCGTATGACTGAAAGTGACAAATAGAGCAATGAACAGAATAGAAAGCCAAGATATAGACCCATATTGATTTAGTCAATTGATCTTTGACAAAGAAGCATAGGCTATGGAAAGAAGTAATTATATTATTTTCAATAAATGGTTCTGTAACAACTGGATATTTACATGAGAAAAAACGAATCTAGACAAAGACCTTACACTGTTCAAAAAGAATTAAATGAAAGTGGATCACAGACCTACATGTAGAGCTTAAAATTATAAAACTCCTATATCATTACATAGGAGAAGATCTACCTTGGATTTGAGAATCACATTTTAGATGCAACTCCAAAGGCCTAATTCATGAAAAAATTGAGAAGTCAGACTGCATTATTACTTTTTTTTTTTTTTGCACTGCAAAATGTTATGTCAAGAAAATGAAAAAACATACCATATACTGGGAGATAATATTTGTAAATGATGTATCTGATAAAACACTGTTATCCGAAATGTACACAGAACTCTTCAAACTCAACAATGAAAAAACAATTCAATTTTAAAATTGCTTAAAGACCTTAACAGACATTTCAGAAAACAAGTTATGTAAGTGGCAAATAAGCATAATTGAAAGATGTTCTATATCATGTGTCATCAGGAAAATGTAAATTAAAACAACAATGAGCCAAAACTACATATCTTTTAGGATAGCCAAAACCCAGAACTTAGATAATACTGAATGTTGGCAAGGATGTTGAGCAACAGTAATTTGCATTTATTGCTGGTAGGAATGCAAAACAGTACAGCCACTTTGAAACACAGCTTAGCAGTTTCTTAGGAAAGTAAACATACTCTTACAACATAATCCAGAAATCATGATCCTTAATATTTACCCAAAGGAGGTCAAAATTTATGCTCACACAAATAGCTGCATGTGGATATACATTGCAGCTTTCTTCATAATTATCAAAACTTGGATACATGTAGTTATATATTTGTCCAAACACATAGAATGTAGAGCAAAAGTAAATCATAATGTAAACTGTGAATTCTGGATGGTAACAATGTGTCAATGTAAGTTCATGAAGTATAATAAATGTACTACTCTCATAGGGTATGTTGATAATGATAGAGGCTGTTCATGTGTGGGGGCAGGGAGTAAACAGGAAATCCCTGTACCTTCTGCTCAATTTTGCTTTGAACTTAAAACTATTTTAGGAAATACAGTCTATTAAAAATGTAAGATATATTTGAGGGGTGCCTGGGTG
Source organism: Panthera pardus (assembly GCF_024362965.1). NCBI lineage: Eukaryota > Metazoa > Chordata > Mammalia > Carnivora > Felidae > Panthera > Panthera pardus. The sequence continues at coordinate 60,843,045 of NW_026526843.1, forward strand.
GCTCAGTCGGTTAAGTGTCTTGACTCTTGCTTTCAGCTCAGGTCATGATCTCATGGTTCGTGAGTTCAAGCCCCATGTCCACCTCAGCACTGCTGGTGGGTTCTCTCACCCACCAGCACAGCTTGGGATTCTCTCTCTCTCTTCCTCTCTCTCTTCCCTTCTCTGCTTTGTCTCTCAAAAAAAAAAAAAAACTTAAAATAAGTTCTTAAAAATATATTTGAAAGAGATTAATAAATATCTATATCAAAGAATGACATCCCATGTTCATGGATTGGAATATTCAAGGTTTTTAAGATAGTTTTGTGTGCTCTTCATATTCATCTACAATTTCCATGCAATCCCTATATAATTACAATTTATTTTAAGACAAATTGGAAAGCTAAAGCTAATGTTAAAATTCATTTGGATATACAAAGGACTCAATATCCAACAATTTTGAAAAATAACAAAATTGGAGTATTTGCACTTTCTGATTTCAGATTCTACTGTAAAGTTACAGTAATAAATATAATTTTGTACTGTGGTAATAACATATGGATAGACATACACATCAATGGAAAATAATGTAAAGTCAAAAAAAGCATCTTACATTTGTGATCTATTGAAATTCATCAAGAGTGTTAGACAATCCAATGAGGAAAGAACAACCTTTCCAAAAAATGGTGCTCAGGCTAGTGTATATCAACATGTAAAAGAATAAATTGGGACCTTTACTTCATATGATGCACAAATATTAACTCAAAATTGATCACGGACATTAATGTAAGGGGTAAAAAGTATAAAGCCCTTAAAAGAAAATATAGGAGTAAATCTTCATAATTTTGGATTAGGCAAAGGTTTCCTACATATGACACTAAAAGCACAGCACTAAAATCACTAAAATAAGAGAATAAATAAATTGGACTACATCAAAATTGAAACCCTTTTGCTTCAGAGTATAACATTGGGGCACTTGGGTGGCTCTGCTGGTAAAGTGTCCAACTCTTGATTTCGGCTCAGATCATGATCTCAACGTTCATGAGCCCCATGTTTTGCTCTGTGCTGACAGAGTGCAGCCTGCTTGGGATTCTCACTCCCCTCCCTCTTTCCCTCCCCCCTACACACACACACACACTCTCTCTCTCTCTCAATAAATAAATAAATATCAAAAATTTAAAAATAACAAAGTATGACATCAAGAAAGTGAAAATACAACCCACAAAATCTGAAAAAATATATTCAAATTATGTATCTGATAAGAGATTTGTATCAAGATGCATCTCTACAGTAAAAAGTCTATTTAAAAATTAGAAAAAATTAAATAGACATTTCTCCAAAGAAGATATGCAATGGCCAACATAAGCAGTCATTAAAAATTTACATCAAAATCACACTGAAATAACTACTATTTGCATCATCTAGAATGGCTATAATAATATATATAGTATATACATACATATATATGTGTGTGTATATATACATACACATACACATACATACACATACACATACATACACATACACATATATACACATACATATATATATGTATATATACATATATACACACACATATATATGTATGTGTGTATATATATATATATACACACACATTTATATGTATGTATATAATATACATATATATACACATATATATGTATGTATATAATATATATATAAATAAATACACACACACACACACACACACACACACACACACACACACACACACACACATATATATCTGGCAAAAACTTGGAAGAATGGGAAACCAATGCTTTGCTATTGGTCTGTAAAATTGCACGGTCACCTTGGAAGCAGTTTGGCAGCTTCCTTAAATGTTAAGCATATGGTTACCATATGAAACATCAATTTCACTTCTAGGTATACACCAAAGAGAATTGCAAGCATATGTCCACACAGAAACTTGCACATGAGTGTCCATAGCAGCATTATTTTTATATTTTTACTTGTTTTAATCGAAGTATAGGTGCCATACAATATTATATTAGTTTCAGATGTACAACATAGTGATTCAACAATTGCATACATTACAAAGTGCTCACTACAATAAGTGTAGTTACCTTCTGTCACCATATAAAGTTATTACAATATTATTGATTATATTACCTATGCTATACTTTTCATCTCTATGACTAATTTTATAACTGCAAGTTGTACCTCTTAATCTCCATCTATTTCACCTACCCCCGTATCCCCCTCCCCTCTGGCAACTATAATTTTGTTCTCTGTATTTATGAATATTTTTATATTTCTTTCTGTTTGTTCATTTGTTTTATTTTTTAGATTCCACATGTAAATGTAACTATAGGGTATTTGTCTTTCTCTACCTGACTTATTTCACTTAGCATAATACCCTCTAGATCCAACCAATTCATCATGAGTGACAAGATCTCATGCTTGTTAATGGTCAAGTAATTCCAATGTATATATTATATATGCCATATGTTCTTTATCCTTGTAGTGATGGACATTTATGTTGTTTCCATATCTTGGATATTGTAAATAATGTTGTCATGAACATAGGGGTACATATGTCTTTTTGAATTAGTGTTTCCTTTCTCTTTTCTCTTCCAAATTTTTTATTTAAATTCTAGTTAGTTAACATAGAGTGTAATATTGGTTTTAGGAGTAGAATTTAGTGCTCATCATAACAAGTACCCTCCTTAATACCCAACATTCATTTAGCCCACCCCCTACCCACTTCCTTCCATCTACTCTCAGTTTGTTCTCTATCATTAAGAGCCTCTTATGGTTTGCTTCCCTTCTTCTTCCCCCCCGATAGGTTCTTCTGTTCTGTTTTCTAAATTCCACATATAAGCGCAACCATATGGTATTTGTCTTTCCCTGACTTATTTCATGTAGCATAATACTCTCTAGCTCTATCTACGTCATTGCAAAGGGCAATATTTCATTCTTGTTTATGGCTGAGTAATATTCCATGTGTGTGTGTGTGTGTGTGTGTGTGTGTGTGTGTGTGTGTGTGTGTGTGTATGACATCTTTATCCATTCATCAGTTGGTGGACACTTGGGCTTTTTCCATAGTTTAGCTATTTTTGACAATGCTGCTATAGAAACCATGGGGCAGGTACCCCTCCAAATCTGTATTTTTTCTATCCTTTGGGTAAATACCTAGTGTTTTCTTTTTCTTCAGGTAAATATCCACAAGTGGAATTACTGGATTGTATGGTATTTATATTTTTAATTTTTTGAGAAACCCCCATAATGTTTTCCATATTGGCTGCACTAATTTACATTTCTAACAATAGTGCATGAGGATTCCCTTTTCATATCCTCACTGACACTTATATGTCTTTTTTGTAATCACCATTCTAAGAGGTGTGAAATGATATCTTATTGTAGTTTTGATTTGCATTTCCCTGATGATTAGTGATTTTGAGAATATTTTCATGTATATATTGTCCATGTGGATTTCTTCTTTGGGAAAAAATGTCTATCAAATCTGTCCATTTTTAAATCAGATTATTTGTCTTTCGGTATTGAGTTATGTGGTTTTGTTACATGTTTTAGATAATAACACATTATCTGATCCATAGTTTATAAATACTTTCTCTTATTCCAGAGATTGCCTTGTTATTTTGATTATTTCTTTGGCTGTGCATAAGCTTTTTAATTGACTTTGTCCCACCTGTTGATTTTTGCTTTTTGGTGTCACATGCAAAAATGGTTGCAAAGACCAATGCCAAGGAGCTTTTCCCCTAAATTTTCTTCTAGGGGTTTTACAACCTAAGGTCATACATTTAAGTATTTAACACATTTCCAGTTAATTTTCATAATTGGTGCAATAGCAAAATCCACTCGCATTATTTTGCATGTGACTATCTTGTTTTCCCAGAACGGTTTATTGAAAAGACTACCATTTTCTTGTTGAGACTTCTCAATTTCCTCTTTAAATACTAGCTGACCATATATGTGAGAGTTTGTTTTGGGGTTATTTATTCTGTTTCATTGGCTTATGTGTCTATTTTTATACCAGTGCAATAATCTTGATTACTATAGCTTTGTAGTAGTTTGCAATAAGGAAGTATGATTCTTCTGGCTTTGTTCTTTCTCAGGATTGCTTTGGCTTTTGGAGGGCTTTTGGGTTCCATACAAATTTTAGATTTTTTTTTTCTATATATGTGAGAAATTCTATTGAAATTTTCATAGATATTGCATTGGATTTATAGATGACTTTGGGTAGCATGGATATTTGAACACTATTCATTGTTCAACTCATGAACATGAGGTAAGTTGTTATTTGTTTGTGTATTCAATTTCTTTTATCTACATCTTATATTTTCAGTGTACATATTATTCATCTCCTTGGTTATATCTATTGTTATATATTTTATTATTTTTGATGCTACTGTGAATGGAATTGTTTTATTTCTTTATCAGATATTTTGTTGTTAGTGTATAGAAATGCAACTGATTTCTATATGTTGGTTTTGGGTTCTGTAACTTCACTGAATTTGTTAATTAGTTATATCAGTCTGTGTGTGTGTGTGTGTGTGTGTGTGTGTGTGTGTGTATAGTCTTCAAGATTTCTACATGTAATATCATATCATCTGTAAACAGAGACAATGAGACAAGTTTTACTGCTTTCTCTCTAATTTGGATGTCATTTATTTCTTTTATTGCCTAATTGCTCTGGCTAGGACTTACAGCACTATGTTGGATAGGAGAAATAAGAATGGTCATCTTGTTTTGTTACCGTTCTTAGAAGAAAAGTTCTCAGTATTTCAACATTGGGTATGATGTTATCTGTGGGCATTTCATATAGGGTCCTTAGTATATTGAGGGATGTCCCTTCTATACCCTTTTATTGAGAGTTTTTATCATGAAAAGACTGAATTATGTCAAATGTTTTTCTGTATCTGTAAAAGTGATCCTATGATTTTTATCTTTTTATTCTATTGATGTTAAGTATCACATTGGTTGATTTGTTTTTATTGAAAAATCTTTTCATCCTTGTGATAAATCTCACATGATCATGATGTATAATCGTTTAAATGTGTTGTTGAATTTAGTTTGCTGGAGTTTTATTGAGAATTTTTTCATCTATATTCATCAGGGTTATTGGCCTATAGGTTGTTTTTATTGTACTTATCTGGCTTTGGTAACAGAGTAATGCTAGTAAAATGAGTTTGGGAATGTTCCTTCTACTGTTATGTTTTGAGAATTCTTTGTATATGCTAGCTATAAGGCCTTTGTTTGCTATATGGTTTTCAAACATTTTCTTCCACTCTGTGGGGTTTTTTTTCGTTCTTCTCACAGAATTTTTCACAGTGCCAATATTTGCAATTTTGATGATGTTGAATTTACCCATGTTTTTCTTTTATGGATTATGATTTTTTTTTATTAAATAAGAACTTTTTACCTTGTCCTATGTCTGGAAGAAATTCTCTTATGTTTTATAAAAGTTTCCCAGATTTATGTTTTACATTTAGATTTGTACGGGCTCCTGGATGGCTCAGTTGGTTTAGCATCCGACTTTGGCCCAGGTCATGATCTCACGGCTTGTGAGTTTGAACCCCACATAAGGCTATCTGCTGTCAGCTTGGAGCCTGCTTCAGATCCTCTGTCTCCTTCTTCTTCTGCACCTCCACCACTCAAGCTCACGCTCTCTTTAAAAAATAAATAAACATTAAAAAATAAAATAAATTTGTCATCCATTTTGCTTCAGTTTTTAAATGATGTGAAGTTCAGATTGAGGTTCTATTTTTGTCTATGGATGTTCAATTGTTCCTGCAACATATGTTGAGGTTATCCTTCCTCTATGGAATTTCTTTGGGAAACATCAACTTTACATATTTCTCTAGTTTTATTTTTGGGATCTCTATATTTTTCCATTGATCTATTCATCTATTTTTCCAACAATACCACAGTTATTTATTTATTTATTTATTTATTTATTTATGCGTATAAACAACAGAAATTTCTTTCTCAGTCCAAGATCAAGATGCAAGCCTGAATACCACATTCCTCGGACTACTGTGGGCTTTCAATAATTATTAACATGGGGTTGAGTAATTTCTCCAACTATATTCTTTTTCAAAGTTGGTTTAGCTCTTGTAGTTTGTATTTCCATATAAGTTTTAGTATAAATTTTCATACACCTACAGAAAATATTGCCAAGATTTTGATAAAAATTGCATTACATCTCAGGGCAGTTTGAGAGAAAGATGACATCTTTATTGAATCTTTCAATGCATGAAAAAAGTTTATTCATTTATTCAGATCTTTAATTTCTTTATTATTTTTTAATTTTCAACATAGAGATCTTATTTGTTCTTATTACATTTATACCTAGATATTTCAATTTTTCAAACAATTGTTAAAAGTATTGCAATTTTCCCCTCCCTGGACCATCGGCTGCCAGCACCGTGCCCATCACCTCAGTTCTCCTCCTCCAGTAAAAGATGTGCACCAGGAGCAGAGTGTGAGCCAGGCACAAGGAGCATCAGTTTGGGAGAGGAAGGGCTACTCCAAGGAACAAATCAAAGCACACACAAAGTACAAAATATAACTACGAGTAGGGTAGTTATAACAAACAAAGTCACAACAACAGAGAGCAAGTAACAATCCCTGAAGAAAACAACTCCTGAAGGGCCAGGCCCTGGACAGTGTATGACCCTCCATTAATAAAGCAGTGCTCCCAGGTGCAGAGCACACAAGCTTTTAAGACACAAAAGGGAGAGAAAACTAGGAAAAATGACAAAACAGAAGATTTCTCCTCAAAAGAAACTCCAGGAAGAAGCAACAGCTAACGAATTGATCAAAACCAATTTAAGCAATATAATGGAACAAGAATTTAGAATAGTAGTCATAAAATTAATCCCTGGGCATGAAAAAAGCATAGAGCACAGTGGAGAATCTATTGCTACAGAGATCAAGGGGCTAAGAAATAGTCATGAGGAGCTAAAAAATGCCATAAATGAGGTGCAAAATAAAATGGAGGCGACTACAGCACGGATTTTATTACTTGTTTAGTCATTTCTGGAGAATTCTTTATCCTTTCATGTCTTTGTCATTTTTGGTCTTTCCTTTGCACTCAAAGAGCCCCTTTAATATTTCTTGTAGTGCAGGTTTAGTGGTCATGAACTCCTTTAGTGTTTGTCTGGGAAACTCTTTACCTCTACTTTTTTCTCAATGATAACCTTGCTGGACAGAGTATCCTTTTTTGCCAAGGTTTCCCATTCAGCACTCTGGCTTGCCAAGGTTTTGTGTAGAGATCTTCAGCTAGCCTTATGGGTCTTCCTTTGTAAGTTAAGGATTTCCTTCTTCTTGCTGCTTTTAAGATTTTTTCCTTACCAGTATATATTGCAAATTTAATTACCATATGTATTGGTTTTGGCCAGCTTTTGTCAATTTTTATGAGAGTTCTCTGTGCCTGCTGGATTTGGATGTCTGTTTTCTTCCCTAGATTAAGGGAATTTTCATCTATTTTTCTTTAAATACTTTTTTTTTTTTTTGCCCTCTTTTCACTCCCTTCCTCTGGGCCTCCTATAATAGGAATGCTATTATGTTTAATGGAGTCACTTGCTTCCCTAAGTCTATTATAATTTTGCATAATTCTCCTTTCTTTCTTTTGTTCACCTTCATTATTTTCCATTATTTTGTCTTCTGGGTCCTAATTCATTTCTTTGGTTCTTCTGGCATGCTGTTCATTGCATGAAGCCCGTTTCCAATCTGGTTTATTTAATCTTCATCTCTAATTGATTCTTTTTAAACTCTTATTCCTATCATAAGGGTCTCACTCATGCCTAATATAGTTTCCTCAAACCTAGTATTGTGATCATTATTTTCAATTCTCCATCAAGCATGTTAGTTATATCTCTGTTGGTTAGAGGTCTAAGGCCTTATCTTGTTCTTTAATTTGGGATACATTCCTCCATCTTCACATGCTGTCTAAGTCTGCCTTCTCTGTGTTAGAGAAGCCAGGTATGTCTCCTGCTCCTGAAAGATATGGCCTTATGAAGAAGAAGACATGTAATGTCCAGGGCCTGGCATTTTAGGGAGTGTCACCAGTGTACGCTGCATACACTCTGATGTTGTGTTTAGGCTGCTCTATCCTTCAGGACAGTCCTCTTCAGATGCTTTCCTTGACAGTCTTCAGGTGGATTTCTGTGGTATATAGGATAATTTGATGGTTGTCTAGTTATATTCCTGGGATTAGACCAGACTTGAGTCCTACTACTCTGCCACTATCTTCCCTCTCTCCAGATATGTGATTTGCAAATATATTCTCCTATTCAGTAGAACTCATTTGTTTTCTTGATTGTTCATTTTAGTGGTGCTGAAGCTTTTTAGTTTTATGCAGTCCCACTTGCTTTTATTTTTTTTTTTCTGTTGCTTTTGATTTTAGAGTGAAATAAATAAAGAAAACATGCCAAGACCCATGTAAAGGAGCTTACTACCTATGTTTTCTTCTAGGACTTTTATGCTTTTAGGTCTTTCATTCAAATTTTAGATCATTTTGAGTTGATTTTGTGTGTGGTGTAAGACAAGACAAGTTTAATGTTTTTTTGCATATAACCATTCAGTTTTTCAAACATCATTTATTAAAAAGAGAATCCTTTCTTCAGTGTATATTCCTCCTTCCTTTGTCACAAGTGTCATAAATGACCATATATGTATACATTTATTTCTGGGCTCTCTATTCTCTTCCACTGACCTATGTGATTGTTTTCATGCCAATGCCATCCTGCCTTGATTACTATAACTTTATAGTATAGTTTGAAATAAAGGAGCATGATACATCCAGGTTTGTTCGCTCTCTGTATTTCTTTTGCCATTAAAGACTTTTTTGGTTCCATACAAATTTTAGGATTATTTGCTCTATTTCTGTAAAAAAAACATCATTAGCACTTTGATAGAGATTGTTTTTAATGTATAAATTGCTTTTGGTAATATGAACATTTTACAGTATTAATTATTCCAATCCATGAGCACAGAATATCTTCCTGGTGATTTGTGTCTTCTTCAGTTTATTTCAACAATAATTTATTGTTTTCAATGTTCAGATCTTTCACCTTCTTAGTTACATTTATTTCTAGATTTCTTATTATTTTAAATGTAGTTGTAAATGGGATTGTTTTATTAATTTATCTTTCTCATAGTTCACTGTTAGTGTATAGATATGCAACAAATTTTGCAAGTTGACTTTGTACTCTGCAACTTTACTGAATTTATTATTATTATTATTAAATTTAAATTCAAGTTATTTAACATACAGTGAATTCTTGGTTTTATGAGTAGAACACAGTGATTCATCTCTTACAAATGAGACCCAGTGCTCATCCCTAAAAGTGCCTTCCTTAATGCCCATCACCCATTTAACCCAACCTCCCACCCAACTCCCCTCCAGCAACCTTCGGTTTGCTCTCTGTATTTAAGAGTCTTTTATGGTTTGCCTCCCTCTCTGTTTTTATCTTATTTTTCCTTCCCTTTTCCTGTGTTTATCTGTTGTGTTTCTCAAATTACACATATGAGTGAAATCATGTGATATTTGTCTTTCTCTGACTGACCTATTTTGCTTAGCATAATACACTCTGGTTCCATCCATGTTGTTGCAAGTGGCACGTTTTCATTCATTTTAATTGCCGAGTAACATTCCATTGTATATATACACCAGATCTTCTTTATCCATTATTTTTAACAGTTTTTTTGTAGAGTAGTCAGAGTTTTGTATATATAATATTTTGTCATCTAAAAGCAGTGACAATTTTACATTTTTTTTTTTTTTACCAATTTGGATGCCTTTTATTTCTTTTTGTTTTCTGTTTGCTGTGTCTATGGCTTCCAGTACTATATTAAAAGTAGTGAGGGTGGGCATCTTTGTCTTCTTATCTTAGAGGAAAAACTTTCATCTTTTCAACATTAAGTATGATGGTAGCTGTGGACTAGTCATATGTGACCTTTATTATGTTGAGTTATGTTTCCTCTGTATTCACTTTGTTGAGATTTTTATCATAACTGGATTTTGAATTTTGTCAAATATTTCTTCTGCATCTGTTGAGATGATTATATGATTTTTTTCCTTTATTTTGTTAATGTGGTGTGTTACATAGACTGGTTTGTGGATGTTAAACCATCCTCAAATCCCTGGAATAAATCCCACTTAATCATGGTACATAACTCCTTTTTTACCTTTATGAGGTAAACCCGTGATGCAGGGCTCGAATTCAAGAACCGTAAGATCATGACCTGAGCTGAAATCAAGAGTCAGACACTTAACCAACTTAGCCACTCTGGCACTCAAATCATGGTACATAACCCTTTTAATGTATTGCCAAATTCAGTTTTATAATATTCTTTGAGGAGTGTTGCATCTATGTCATCAAGGGTATTGGCCCGTAATTTTCTTTTTTTCTGGTGTTCTTTTCTGGTTGTGGTATTAAGATAATGTTGGCTTTTTAAAATCAGTTCAGTAGCTTTCCCTTCTCTTCAAATTTTTGGAAATGTTTGAGAAATATACTTATTAAATATTCTTTAAATGTTGTGTAGATTCACCAGTAAAGCACTCTGGTCAATGACTTTTGTCTATTGGAAGGTTTTTGGCTATTGATTCAATCTCCTTACTAGTGATCTATTAATATTATCTATTTCTTCATATTTCAGTCTTACAAAGTTTTATGTTCCTGGCAATATTCTTCCTCTATCTTGTTCAATTTGTTAGGATATTGAGCTCATAGTAGGCTCTTATAACCATTTTTATTTCTTGGTATCACTTTACTTCATTTAGTTTCATTGGTCTTTTTCACTGTCTTTTTAATGCCGATTTCATTTCTTTATTTTCTTTTATTTTTTTTAATATATGAAATTTATTATCAAATTGGTTTCCATACAACACCCAGTGCTCATCCCAAAAGGTGCCCTCCTCCATACCCATCACCCACCCTCCCTTCCCTCCCACCCCCCATCAACCCTCAGTTTGTTCTCAGTTTTTAAGAGTCTCTTATGCTTTGGCTCTCTCCCACTCTAACCTCTTTTTTATTTTTTTCATTCCCCTCCTCCATGGGTTTCTGTTAAGTTTCTCAGGATCCACATAAGAGTGAAAACATATGGTATCTGTCTTTCTCCGTATGGCTTATTTCACTGAGCATCACACTCTCCAGATCCATCCATATTGCTACAAAGGGCCATATTTCATTCTTTCTCATTGCCATATAGTACTCCATTCTGTATATAAACCACAATTTCATTATCCATTCATCAGTTGATGGACATTTAGTCTCTTTCCATAATTTGGCTATTGTTGAGAGTGCTGCTATAAACATCGGGGTACAAGTGCCCCTATGCATCAGTACTCCTGTATCCCTTGGGTAAATTCCTAGCAGTGCTATTGCTGGGTCATAGGGTAGCTCTATTTTTAATTTTCTGAGGAACTTCCACACTGCTTTCCAGAGTGGCTGCACCAGTTTGCATTCCCACCAACAGTGCAAGAGGGTTCCCGTTTCTCCACATCCTCGCCAGCATCTATAGTCTCCTGATTTGTTCATTTTGGCCACTCTGACTGGCGTGAGGTGATATCTGAGTGTGGTTTTGATTTGTATTTCCATGATGAGGAGCGACGTTGAGCATCTTTTCATGTGCCTGTTGGCCATCCGGATGTCTTCTTTAGAGAAGTATCTATTCATATTTTCTGCCCATTTCTTCACTGGGTTATTTGTTTTTTGGGTGTGGAGTTTGGTGAGCTCTTTATACATTTTGGATACTAGCCCTTTGTCCGATATGTCATTTGCAAATATCTTTTCCAATTCTGTTGGTTGCCTTTTAGTTTTGTTGGTTGTTTCCTTTGCTCTGCGGAAGCTTTTTATCTTCATAAGGTCCCAGTAATTCATTTTGGCTTTTAATTCCCTTGCCTTTGGGGATGTGTCGAGTAAGAGATTGCTATGGCTGAGGTCAGAGAGGTCTTTTCCTGCCTTCTCCTCTAGGGTTTTGATGGTTTCCTGTCTCACATTCAGGTCCTTTATCCATTTTGAGTTTATTTTTGTGAATGGTGTGAGACAGTCGTCTAGTTTCAACCTTCTGCATGTTGCTGTCCAGTTCTCCCAGCACCATTTGTTAAAGAGACTATCTTTTTTCCATTGGATGTTCTTTCCTGGTTTGTCAAAGATGAGTTGGTCATACGTCTGTGGGTCTAGTTCTGGGGTTTCTATTCTATTCCATTGGTCTGTGTGTCTGTTTTTGTGCCAATACCATGCTGTCTTGATGATGACAGCTTTGTAGTAGAGGCTAAAGTCTGGGATTGTGATGCCTCCTGCTTTGGTCTTCTTCTTCAAAATTACTTTGGCTATTCGGGACCTTTTGTGGTTCCATATGAATTTTAGAATTGCTTGTTCTAGTTTCGAGAAGAATGCTGGTGCAATTTTGATTGGGATTGCATTGAATGTGTAGATAGCTTTGGATAGTATTGACATTTTGACAATATTTATTCTTCCAATCCATGAGCAGGGAATGTCTTTCCATTTCTTTAAATCTTCAATTACCTTCATAAGCTTTCTATAGTTTTCAGCATATAGATCTTTTACATCTTTGGTTAGATTTATTCCTAGGTATTTTATGCTTCTTGGTGCAATTGTGAATGGGATCAGTTTCTTTATTTGTCTTTCTGTTGCTTTATTGTTAGTGTATAAGAATGCAACTGATTTCTGTACATTGATTTTGTATCCTGCAACTTTGCTGAATTCATGTATCAGTTCTAGCAGACTTTTGGTGGAGTCTATCGGATTTTCCATGTATAATAGCATGTCATCTGCAAAAAGCGAAAGCTTGACTTCATCTTTGCCAATTTGGATGCCTTTGATTTCCTCTTGTTGTCTGACTGCTGATGCCAGAACTTCCAGCACTATGTTAAACAACAGCGGTGAGAGTGGGCATCCCTGTCGTGTTCCTGATCTCAGGGAAAAAGCTCTCAGTTTTTCCCCATTGAGGATGATGTTAGCTGTGGGCTTTTCATAAATGGCTTTGATGATGTGTAAGTATGTTCCTTCTATCCCGACTTTCTCAAGGGTTTTTATTAAGAAAGGGTGCTGGATTTTGTCAAAGGCCTTTTCTCCATCGATTGACAGGATCATATGGTTCTTCTCTTTTCTTTTATTAATGTGATGTATCACGTTGTTTGATTTGCGAATGATGAACCAGCCGTGCATCCCAGGAATGAATCCCAGTTGATCATGGTGAATAGTTCTTTTTATATGCCGTTGAATTCGATTTGCTAGTATCTTATTGAGAATTTTTGCATCCATATTCATCAAGGATATTGGCCTGTAGTTCTCTTTTTTTTACTGGGTCTCTGTCTGGTTTAGGAATCAAAGTAATACTGGCTTCATAGAATGAGTCTGGAAGTTTTCCTTCCCTTTCTATTTCTTGGAATAGCTTGAGAAGGATAGGGATTATCTCTGCTTTAAACTTCTGGTAGAACTCCCCTGGGAAGCCATCTGGTGCTGGACTCTTATTTGTTGGGAATTTTTGATAACCGATTCAATTTCTTCGCTGGTTCTGGGTCTGTTCAAGCTTTCTATTTCCTCCTGATTGAGTTTTGGAAGAGTGTGGCTGTTTAGGAATTTGTCCATTTCTTCCAGGGTGTCCAATTTGTTGGCATATAATTTTTCATAGTATTCCCTGATAATTGTTTGCACCTCTGAGGGATTGGTTGTAATCATTCCATTTTCATTCATGATTTTATCTATTTGGGTCATCTCCCTTTTCTTTTTGAGAAGCCTGGCTAGAGGTTTGTCAATTTTGTTAATTTTTTCAAAAAACCAACTCTTGGTTTCGTTGATCTGCTCTACAGATTTTTTAGATTCTATATAGTTTATTTCTGCTCTGATCTTTATTATTTCTCTTCTTCTGCTGGGTTTAGGCAGCCTTTGCTGTTCTGCTTCTATTTCCTTTAGGTGTGCTGTTAAATTTTGTATTTGGGATTTTTCTTGTTTCTTGAGATAGGCCTGGATTGCGATGTATTTTCCTCTCAGGACTGCCTTCGCTGCATCCCAAAGCATTTGGATTGTTGTATTTTCATTTTCGGTTGTTTCCATATATTTTTAAATTTCTTCTCTAATTGCCTGGTTGACCCACTCATTCGTTAGTAGGGTGTTCTTTAACCTCTATGCTTTTGGACGTTTTCCAGACTTTTTCCTGTGGTTGATTTCAAGCTTCATAGCATTGTGGTCTGAAAGTATGCATGGTATAATTTCAATTCTTGTATACTTATGAAGGGCTGTTTTGTGACCCAGTATATGATCTATCTTGGAGAATGTTCCATGTGCACTCAAGAAGAAAGTATATTCTGTTGCTTTTGGATGCAGAGTTCTAAATATATCTGTCAAGTCCATCTGATCCAATGTGTCATTCAGGGCCCTTGTTGCTTTATTGACCGTGTGTCTAGATGATCTATCCATTTCTGTAAGTGGAGTGTTAAAGTCCCCTGCAATTACCACATTCTTATCAATAAGGTTGCTTATGTTTATGAGTAATTGTTTTATATATCTGGGGGCTCGGGTATTTGGCGCATAGACATTTATAATTGTTAGCTCTTCCTGGTGGATAGACCCTGTAATTATTATATAATGCCCTTCTTCATCTCTTGTTATAGCCTTTAATTTAAAGTCTAGTTTGTCTGGTATAAGTATGGCTACTCCAGCTGTCTTTTGACTTCCAGTAGCATGATAAATAGTTCTCCATCCCCTCACTCTCAATCTAAAGGTGTCCTCGGATCTAAAATGAGTCTCTTGTAGACAGCAAATAGATGGGTCTTGTTTTTTTATCCATTCTGATACCCTATGTCTTTTGGTTGGCGCATTTAATCCATTTACATTCAGTGTTATTATAGAAAGATACGGGTTTAGAGTCATTGTGATGTCTGTATGATTTATGCTTGTAGTGATGTCTCTGGTACTTTGTCTCACAGGATCCCCCTTAGGATCTCTTGTAGGGCTGGTTTCGTGGTGACAAATTCCTTCAGTTTTTGTTTGTTTGGGAAGACCTTTATCTCTCCTTCTATTCTAAATGACAGACTTGCTGGATAAAGGATTCTCGGCTGCATATTTTTTCTGTTTAGCACACTGAAGATATCGTGCCAAGCCTTTCTGGCCTGCCAAGTTTCAAAAGAGAGATCAGTCACGAGTCTTATAGGTCTCCCTTTATATGTGAGGGCACGTTTACCCCTTGCTGATTTCAGAATTTTCTCTTTATCCTTGTATTTTGCCAGTTTCACTATGATATGTCATGCAGAAGATCGACTCAATTTACGTCTGAAGGGAGTTCTCTGTGCCTCTTGGATTTCAATGCCTTTTTCCTTCCCCAGTTCAGGGAAGTTCTCAGCTATTATTTCTTCAAGTACCCCTTCAGCACCTTTCCCTCTCTCTTCCTCTTCTGGGATACCAATTATGCATATATTATTTCTTTTTAGTGTATCACTTAGTTCTCTAATTTTCCCCTCATACTCCTGGATTTTTTTATCTCTCTTTCTCTCAGCTTCCTCTTTTTCCATAACTTTATCTTCTAGTTCACCTATTGTCTCCTCTGCCTCTTCAATCTGAGCCGTCGTCGTTTCCATTTTGTTTTGCATCTCGTTTAAAGCGTTTTTCAGCTCCTCGTGACTGTTCCTTAGTCCCTTGATCTCTGTAGCAAGAGATTCTCTGCTGTCCTCTATACTCTTTTCAAGCCCAGTGATTAATTTTATGACTATTATTCTAAATTCACTTTCTGTTATATTATTTAAATCCTTTTTGATCAGTTCATTAGCTGTTGTTATTTCCTGGAGATTCTTCTGAGGGGAATTCTTCCGTTTGGTCATTTTGGATAGTCCCTGGAGTGGTGCGGGCCTCCAGGCACTTCCCCTGTGCTGTGGCGTATAACTGGAGTTGGTGGGTGGGGCCGCAGTCAGCCCTGATGTCTGCCCCCAGCCCACCGATGGGGCCACAGTCAGGCTGGTGTGTGCCTTCTCTTCCCCTCTCCTAGGGGCGGGATTCACTGTGGGGTGGTGTGGCCCGTCTGGGCTACTTGCACACTGCCAGGCTTGTGGTGCTGGGGATCTGGCATATTAGGTGGGGTGGGTAGGCAAGGTGCTCGGGGGCAGGAGGGGCAGGCTTAGCTCGCTTCTCCTTAGGTGATCCACTTCAGGAGGAGCCCTGTGGCAGCGGTAGGGAGTCAGACCTGCTGCCGGAGGGGTGGCTCCGCAGAAGCACAGTGTTGGGTGTTTGCGCGAGCAAGCAAGTTCCCTGGCAGGGACTGGTTCCCTTTGGGATTTTGGCTGGGGGATGGGCGAGGGAGTTGGCGCTGGTGAGCGCCTTTGTTCCCCGCCAAATAGCTCTGTCGTCCCGGGGCTCAGCAGCTCTCCCTCCCTTTGTCCTCCAGCCTTCCCGCTTTCTGAGCAGAGCTGTTAACTTATGACATCCCAAATGCTAAGTCACGCTTGCTGTCGGAACACACTCCGTCCGGCCTCTCCGCTTTTGCAAGCCAGACTCGGGGGCTCTGCTTGGCCGGAAGGCTGCCCCTCCGCCCCGGCTCCCTCCCGCCAGTCCGTGGATCGCGCACCGCCTCTCCGCCCTTCCTACCCTCTTCCATGGGCCTCTCGTCTGCGCTTGGCTCTGGAGACTCCGTTCTGCTAATCCTCTGGCAGTTTTCTGGGTTGTTTAGGCAGGTGTAGGTCGAATCTAAGTGATCAGCAGGACTCGCGGTGAGCCCAGCGTCCTCTAACGCCGCCATCTTCTTCCCCCCCCCCTTATTTTCTTTTAATTTATATTTTTTTAAATTTAAATTCAAGTTAGTTAACATATGGTGTAGTATTAGATTCAGAAGTAGAGCCCAGTGATTCATCTCTTACATATGACATCCAGTGCTCATCCCAAAAAGTGCCCTCCTTAATCCCCATCACCCATTTAGCCCATCACCCCACCCACCTCCCATCCAGGAACCCTCAGTTTATTTTCTCCCATTTGCAATTGCACCCAAAACCATAAGGTACCGAGGAATAAGCCTATCCAAAGAGGTAAAAGATCTGTACACTGGAAACTACAGAAAGCTTATGAAAAAAATGGAAGAAGACACAAAGAAATGCAAAAACATTCCATGCTCATGGATTGGAAGAACAAATATTGTCAAAATCTAATACTGCTCAAAGAATTCTACACATTCAATGCAACCTATCAAAATAACACCAGCATTCTTCACAGAGGTAGAACAAACAATCTTAAAATTTGTGCAGGACCAGAAAAGACCCCTAATAGCCAAAGTAATGTTGAAAAAGAAAACCAAAGCAGGAGGAATCACAATCCTGGGCTTTAGTCTGTACTACAAAGCTGTAATCAAGACAGTATGGTATTGGCACAAAAACAGACACATAGACCAATGGAATAGAATAGAGAACCCAGAACTGGACCCAGAAACATATGGCCAACAAATCTTCAACAATGCAGTAAAGAGTATCCAATGGAAAAAAGACAATCCCTTTAGCAAATGGTGCTGGGAGAACTGGGCACCAGCATGCAGAAAAATGAAAGTGAACTACCTTCTTACAGCATACATAAAACTAAACTCAATATGGGTGAAAGACCCAAATGTGGGACAGGAAACCACCAAAATCTTACAGGAGAAAACACGCAACAGCCTCTTTGACCTCAGCCACAGCAACTTCTTACTTGACCTGTCTCTGGAGGCAAGGGAAAGAAAAGCAAAAATGAACTATTGGGACCTCATCAAGACAAAAGCTCCTGCACAGCCAAAGAAACAACCAACAAAACTAAAAGGCAACTGACACAATGGGAAAAGATATTTGCAAATGACATATCAGATAAAGGGTTAGTATTCAAAATCCGTAAAGAATTAACTAACACCCAAAAAAACAAATAATCCAGTGAAGAAATGGGCAGAAGACATGAATAGACACTTTCAAGGAAGACATGCAGAAGACTAACAGACATAAGAAAAAAATGTTCAACATCACTCACCATCAGGGAAATGCAAATCAAAACCACAATGAGATACCACCTCACACCTGTCAGAATGGCTAACATTACAACTCAGGCAATAACAGATGTTGGTGAGAATGCAGAGAAAGGGGAACGCTTTTGCACTGTTTGGTGGGAATGCAAACTGGGGCAGCCACTCTGGAAGACAGTATGGAGGTTCCTCAAAAAATTAAAAATAGAACTACCCTATTACGCAGTAATTGCATTACCAGGTATTTATCCAAAGGATACAAAAATGCTGATTCCCTAATCTGGGGAAGGAAGCAGAAATCCAAATCCAGGAGGCACAGAGAACTCCCTTCAGAATCAATTAGAATAGGTCTTCACCATGGCAATATCATAGTGAAACTGGCAAAATACAAAGATAAAGAGAGAATTCTGAAAGCAGCTAGGGAAAAATGGGCCTTAACCTACAAGGGTAGACACATAAGGGTAGTAGCAGACCTGTCCACTGAAACTTGGCAGGCCAGAAGGGAGTGGCAGGAAATATTCAATGTGATGAATAGGAAAAATATGCAACCAAGTATCCTTTATCCAGTAAGGCTGTCATTCAGAATAGAAGGAGAGATAAACGCTTTCCCAGACAAACACTGAAAGAGTTCATGACCACTAACCCGGCCCGGCAAGATATCCTAAGGGGACCTCTGTGAGTGGAATGCTGCAAAGACTACAAAGGACCAGAGACATCACCACAAGCATGAGCCCTACAGATAACACAATGACACTAAATCCATATCTTTCAATAATAACTCTGAATGTGAATGGACTAAATGCCCCAGTAAAAACACATAGGGTTTCAGAATTGATTAAAAACCAAGATCCATCTATATGCTGTCTACGGGAGAACAATTTTAGACCAGAAGAAACCTTCATATTGAAAGTGAAGGGATGGAGAACCATCTATCATGATACTGGAAGTCAAACAAACAAACAAACAAACAAAAACAAAAACAAAAAAACAAACTGGAGTAGCCCTACTTATATCAGACAACAAACTAGATTTTAAAGTAAAAGCTGTAATAAGAGATGAAGAAAGGCATTATATCATAATTACAGGGTCTATCTATCAAGAAGGGCTAATAATTTTAAATATTTATGCCCCCAACTTGGAATGCCAAATATATAAATCAATTAATTGTAAACATAAGCAATCTTATTGATAAGAATATGGTAATTTCAGGGAATTTTAATACTCCACTTGCAACAATAGACAGATAATCTAGGCAGAAAATCAATAAAGAAAAAAATGGCCTTTAACGATACACTGGACCAGATGGGCTTGGCAGATATATTTAGAACTTTTCATCCAAAAACAGCAGAATACACATTCTACTCGAGTGTACATGGAATATTCTCCAAGATAGATCACATACTGGGTCACAAAACAGCCCTCAATAAATACAAAAGAATTAAGAGTATACCATGCATATTTTCCGATCACAATGCTATGAAACTTGAAATCAACCACAAGAAAAAATTTGGAAAGCCTTCAAATTCATGGAGGTTAAAGAACATCCCACTAAAGAATGAATGGATCAACCAGGCAATTAAAGATAATTTAAAAATACATATATGGAAGCAAATGAAAATGATACATGGCAGTCCAAACCCTTGGGATGAAGCAAAGGCAGTCCTAAGAGGAAAATACATTGCAATCCAGGCCTATCTCAAGAAACAAGAAAAATTCCAAATACAAAACCTAACTTCACACCTAAAGGAACTAAAAGCAGAGCAGCAAAGGAACTCCAAAGCCAGCAGAAGAAGAGAACTAATAAAGATTAGAGCAGAAATAAACAATATAACACCCCCCCCAAAAAAAAAAACAACAACAGTACAACAGATCAATGAATCCAAGAGCTGGGTTTTTGAAAGAATAAACAAGATTGATAAACCCCTAGTCAGACTTCTAAAAAGAAAAGAGACAGAAACCAAATAGATAAAATCACAAATCAAAGAGGAGAGATCACAACAAATACCACAGAAATCAAGACAATGATTAGAGAATACTATGAAAAATTATGTACAACCAACTGGACAACCTGGAAGAAATGGACAAATTCCTAGATACCCACACACTACCAAAACTCAAAGGGGAAGAAATAGAAAATTTGAACAGACCCATATCCAGCAAAGAAATTGAATCAGCCATCAAAAATCTCCCCCAAATAAGGGTTCTGGGCCACATGACTTCCCAGGGGAATTCTACCAGACATTTAAAGCAGAGTCAATACTTATCCTTCCCAAGAAGTTCCAAAAAAATAGAAACAGAAGAAAAGCTTCCAGACTCGTTCTATGAAGCCAGCATTGCCTTGATTCCCAAACCAGACAGAGACCCCACTAAAAAGGAGAACTACAGGCCAATATCCCTGATTAACATGGATGTAAAAATTCTCAACAACATACTAGCAAATAGAATTCCACAGTGTATTAAACTAATTATTCACCATGATCAAGTTGGATTCATTCCTGGGCTTCAGGGCTAGTTCCATATTTGCAAATCAATCAATGTGATACATCACATTAATAGTAGAAATTATAAGAACCATATGATCTTGTCAACAGCTGCAGAAAAAGCCTTTGAAATATACAGCATACTTTCTTAATAAAACCCCTCAAGAAAGTCGGGATAGAAGGAACATACCTTCACATCATAGAAACCATATATGAAAAGCCCACAGCTGATATCGTCCTCAACGGGGAAAAACTGAGAGCTCTCCCCCTGAGATCAGGAACACAACAGGGATATCCACTCTCACCACTGTTGTTTAACATAGTGTTGGAATTCCTAGCCTCAGCAATCAGACAACACAAAGAAATAAAAGCATTGAAATTGGCAAAGAAGAAGTCAAACATTCGCTTTTTGCAGATGCCATGATACTCTACGTGGAAAACCCGAAAGACCCCACCAAAAACCTGCTAGAACTGATACATGAATTCTACAAAGTCGCAGAATACAAAATCAATGTACAGAAATCGGTTGCATTTCTATACACCAAAAATGAAGCAATAGAAAGAGAAATCAAGAAATTGATCCCATTTGCAATTGTACCAAGAACCATAAAATACCTAGGAATAAATATAACCAAAGAGGTAAAAGATCTGTATGCTGAAAACAATAGAAAACTTATGAAGGGAAGTTAAGGAGACACACAGAAATGGAAAAATATTCCATGCTCATAGATTGGAAGAACAAATATGGTTAAAATGTCAATACTACCCAAAGCAGTCTGCACATTCAATGCAATCCCAATCAAAATTGCACTGGCATTCTTCTCAAAGCTAGAACAAACAATCCTAAAATTTGTATGGAACCACAAAAGACCCCAAATAGCCAAAGAAGTGTTTGAAAAGAAAACCAAAGTGGGAGGCATCACAATCCTGGACTTTAGCCTTTACTACAAAGCTGTAATCATCAAGACAGTACGGTATTGGCATAAAAACAGACACATAGAACAATGGAATAGGATGGGGAACTCAGAATTGGATCCACAAATGTATGGCCAACTAATCTTGACAAAGCAGGAAAGAGTATCCAATGGAAAAATAACAGTCTCTTCAGCAAATTGTTTTCAGAACACTGGTCAGCAACATGCAGGGGAATTAATCTGGAGGACTTTCTTACACCATACACAAAAGTAAACTCAAAATGGATGAAAGAGCTAAGTGGGAGACAGGAAACCATCATAACCCTAGAGGAGAAAACAGGCAACAACCTCTTTGACCTCAGCCGCAGCAACTTCTTACTTGACATGTCTCCAGAGTCAAGAAAAATAAAAGCAAAAATGAACTATTGGGACCTTGTTAAGATAAAAAGCTTCTGCACTGCAAAGGAAACAATCAACAAAACTAAAAGGCAACAGATGGAATGGGAGAAGATATTTGCAAATGACAGATTGGATAAAGGGTTGGTATCCAAAATGTATAACCAAACTCAACACCCGAAAAACAAACAATCCAGAGAAGAAATGGGAAGAAGACATTAATAGACACTTCCCAAAGAAGACATCCATATGGCCAGCAGACACATGAAAAGATGCTCAACATCACTCATCATCAGGGAAATCCAAATCCAAGCCACATTGAAATACCACCTCACACTGGTCAGAGTGGCTAAAATTAACAACTCAGGAAACAACAGATGTTGGTGAGTGTGTGGAGAAATGAGAACCCTCTTGCACTGTTGGTGCGAATGCAAACTGGTGCCTGCACTCTGCAAAACAGTGTGGAGGTTCCTCCTAAAATTAAAAATAGAACTATCCTAATGACACAGCACTAGGAATTTATCCAAAGGACACAGGAATGCTGATTCCTAGGACACATGTACCACAATGTTTATAGCAGTGCTATCAACAATAGCCAAATCATGGAAAGAGCCCAAATGTCCATCAACTGATTAATGGATAAAGAAGATGTGGTTTAATTATGCAATGGACTACTACTTGGCAATGAGAAAGAATGAAATCTTGCCATTTGCAACAACGTGGATGGAATTTGAGAGTTTTATGTTAAGTGAAATCAGTCAGTCAGAGAAATACAGGTATCATATGTTTTCACTCATATGTGGAATTTGAGAAACTTAACACAAGACCATGGGGGTGGGGAAGAGAAGGGGAAAAATAGTTTCAAACAGAGAGGAAGGCAAACCATAAAGAGACTCTTAAATATAGAGAGCAAACTGAGAGGTGATGGGGGCGGGGGAGAGGGGAAAATGGGTGGTGGGCATTGAGGAGGGTACGTGTTGGGAAGAGCACTGGGTGTTGTATGTAAGCGATGAGTCATGGGAATCTGCTCTCTAAGTCAAGAGCATTGTATACACTGTATTTTAGCTAACTTGGCAATACATTTTATAAAAAAAAAAAAAACCAGACACAGAGACAATAGATAAAATTAGGAGACATGTGAATTTGTTACAAATGAAAAAATAGGACCAAATCATGGCCAGAGAAGTAATCAAAACAGAAATAAGTAGTATGCCTGATAGAGAATTCAAAGTAATGATCACACAAATACACACGTAACTTCAGAAAAGGGTGGAGGACATCAGTGAGACACTGGACATAGAGATAAAAAATAACATATCAGATAGTAAAAACCCAAGAAATAAAATTTAAAAAATAGAATAAATCGTAAGCTACAGGAAGTAGAGGAACGTACCAGTAATTTGCAGTATAGATTAATGGAAAGCAATCAAACCGAACAGATGTCAGAGAAATACTGCATATGAGAATAGACTTAGAGAACTCAGTGACTCCAAGAAGCATAATAGCATTCGTATTATAGAAGTCCCAGAAAGAGAAGAGAGAGAAAAAGGGGCAGAAAATGTATTTGAAGACATAGTAGCTGAAAACTTCCATAATCTGAAGAAAGAAACAGATATCCAGACCTAGGAGACACATAAAATCTCCAACAAAATCAACAAAAGAAGAAATATATCAAGGCATATTGTAATTCTATTAGAAAAAAATAGAGATAAAGAAAGAATTTTAAAGGTTGCAAAAGAAAAGAAGACAACTACATACAAGGAAACCTCATAAGGATATAAGGTGATTTTTCAGCAGAAACTTTGCAGGCTATAATCAAAGTTCTGAAAGGGAAAAATCTGGAGCCAAGAGCACTTTATCAAGGACGGCTATTATTCACACCAGAAGGATAGATTAAAAATATTGAGACAACCAAAAACTAAAGGCATTCATGACCAATAAACTAGCCCTAAAAGAAATAGTACAAGGTATCCTTTGAAATGAAAAGAAAGATGACATATGAGAGTATAAAAAGTAAAAAACAAAAACAAAAAAAACACACACACACACACACAAAATAAGTAAAAATAAATATTTTTGTAAAAATCAGTGAAGGTATTCATAAAATTAAAGAATGTAATATATGATATCAAATATCTAAAATGAGGGAAGAGAGAAATGAAGAATAAGTTAAAACTTAAATTATCATCAACTTAATATACACTGCTATATGCAAAAGACGTTATATACCAACCAAAAGGTAACCATATATCAAAAATCACTAATAAGTATGCAATGAATAAAGAAAAATTTTTCCAAATATATCACTAAAGAAAAACAGCAAACCATGAAGACAAAGACACAACATGATCAGAGAAAATCTACAGAAACAACCACAAAACAAGTCACAATATGGAAATAAATATATACCAGTAATTATTTTGAATGTAAATGCACTAAACACTCCAATCAAAAGACATAGGATAAACGAATGGATAAAATAACAAGACCCATCTCTATGCTGCCTAAAAAAATACTCATTTCATGCTTAAAGATACCTCCAGATAGAAAGTTAGGGGATAGAGATGGAGAAAAGTTTATCATGCAAATGGATGTCAAAAGAAAGTCAGAATAGTAATTCTTATATTGGATAAAATAGATTTTAAAACAAAGACTGAAACAAGAGCCAAAAAAGGACACTACATAATAATAAAGGGAAAAATCCAACAAGAAGATATAACAATCATAAATATTTATACGCCAAACATAGGAGCACCCAAATAAATAAAACAGTTAATAAGAAACATAAGGTGATTAATCAATAGTAAAACAATAATAGTGGGAGATCTTAACACCACACTTACATCAATAGACAGATCATCTAAATAGAAAATCAATAAGGAAACAATGGCTTTGAATGACACACTGGAATAGATGAATTTAACAGATATATTCAGAACATCCCATCCTAAAACAGCAGAAAACATTCTTTTCAAGTGCACCCAGAACAATCTCCAGATTAGGTGACATATTAGCTCACAAAACAAGCCTCAACAAATTCAAGAAGATTGAAGTTATACCCTGTATCTTTTCTGACTATAATACTAGAAGTAAACCACAAGGACAAATCTGGAAAGACCACAAATACATATAAGTTAAATAACATGCTACTAAACAATTAATGGGTCAATGAGGAAATAAAAAAAAAGAAATAAAAAAAGTACATGGACTCTGAATTGCAGGATACCAGGCACAAACTCTAACCTTAACCCTAAAACTAGATTTGAGAAAGTGGCTTACTGAACACATCATAAGAAAAACTGAGAAGCAGCCTATTAATCCTGGAGAAGTTCCCAAACATTTAAGAATTGGTAGTATTTCTAACAGGACTCCTGGCAGATGGCAGCAGATTAGGGGGACCCTAGGCTTCTCTTGTTCCAGAAACACAAATATATAACTATAAAATTATCCTAAATACCCCAGAAATTGACCTGAAGGCTGACAGGACAACTCTACAAACTAAAGGGAGAAGAGAACATATCAAAGAAGGTCGGAATTGCAGAGACGTGGGTTTAGAGGAGAAATGGATACTAGCTGCTGTGGATGGGATATGATCACAGAGAATAGTGAGGGGGGAGAGAGAAGCACACAGGGTAACACACAAGGAGAACATTTCCCCCAAAGACATTGGCTTGGAAAACAAGAGGGGATGGATTTCATGAGTTCTTGCAACCAACGGGGCTTAAAGCAGGGAGTTTTAAAGGTCAGTGGCTTGACAAGGATAGAGCCTGGAAAGCACTGTACTATTCATGAAGAGAAAGGAGACAAAAAACCCAGGGTGGGGGGCAGACAGCATGGAAACAGAGATCTGAAGAATGCATTCTGGACACAGGGAAGGGATTATTTACTCGTCTAAGAGTGAATCCCTGAGAGGCAGTATTCACAAAGACACTTCTTTGGAACAAAGGAGCTGGTGGGCATGATATCCCTACCCCACGCCCTAGCACAAACACAGAGTCACCTGAGGGAAGCCGTCAAGCACTAACACTGGTTGCCTAACTTGCTTACACCGAGTCCAACACCCCTGAGCTCTGGCCAGACTGCCCTTCTTAGTCAAGCTTGCTTCAGTCCCACGGTGGCAGGCGCCTCCCCCAGAAGAACAGAACAAACCACTACCCACACAACTCTCCCTGTCAGAGAATTCCATAGGGCCTCAATTCTGGTGGAAGTAGTGCCAAGTTTCATTTCCCAAGCAGATTAGAGCACACTTAGTTAAAACTTGCTGCATTCAGCCCAGAGGCCAAACACTTTTCACAGAAGGCAAGGGGAGCCTCTGCAGACAACTGGACTGAATGGTAGAGCAGCCACAACACAACAGCAGAACACACACAGGACACACCAGAGATAGTCCCTGAAGTGCCAGGCCCTGGGAATTACATGACCTCTTTTTCATAAAGCCACCCCTTTCAGGAGCAGGAGACGTAGCTGGCTTTTCTAACACAGAAGAAGGCAGAGACGTAGAAAAATGTGAGGACAGAGAAGTTCATACCAAAGGAAAGAACAAGATAAGCCACGGTCAGAGATCTTAGAAAAACAGAAATAAATAACATACCTGAAGGAGAATTTAAAGCAACAATCATCAGAATACTCACTGGGCTTGAAATAAGAAGACATCAGTAAGACCTCTAGTAAAGACATAAAAGAGTTAAAAAAAGAATCAATCAGAAATGAAGAATGCAATGAATGAGATTGGAAACAGGGGTGTTGCAATGACCAGCAGCAGTCTTGAAGAAGCAGAAGAACAAATTAGGATCTAGAAGATAAAATAATGGAAAACAATGAAGATGAATAAAATACAGAAAGAATAATTATACAAGATGAGAATAGAATTAGGGAACTCTGACTCCATCAAACATAATAACATTTGTATTATAGGAGCCCCAGAAGAAGAGAGAAAGGGAGGCAGAAGATTTATTTAAATAAATAATAGCTGAAAGCCTAACTAATATGGGGAATGAAATAGACATCCAGAGCCAGGAGGCACAGAGAACACCCATCAAAATCAACAAAAACAGGCCAACACCAAGACATATTTCAATTGAATTTGCAAAATATAGTGCTAAAAAAATAATCTTCAAAGCCGTGAGACAAAAGATGTCTTTAACTTATAAGGGAAAACCCATAAGGTTAGCTGGAGATTTCTCAACAGAAAGTGACATGAAGACAGAAGAGTGTGCCCAGATGTATTCAAAATGCTGAATGGGAAAAATCTGCAGCCAAGAACACTCTATCCATCAAAGCTATTTATTCAACATAGAAGGAGATACAAATAGTTTCCCAGATAAACAAAAACTAAAGGAGGTCATGAACACTAAACCAGCCCTGCAAGAAAGATTAAAGGGGAATCTTTGAGGGGAAAAGGAAAGACCAAAATTGACAAAGACAAAAAAAATAAAAAATAAAAAAGGATCAGAGAAATCTCCAGAAACAACAAAACAAGTAGTAAAATGGCAATAAATACATATCTATCAATAATTACTTTGAATATAAAGGGGATGCTCCATTCGAAAGACATAGTGTGTCAGAGTGGATAAAATATATAAAATAATTAGATGGAGTCATTTATATGCTTCCTACAATAAACTAATTTTAGGCCTCAAGACAGCTGCAGATTGAAAGTGAGGGGAGGAAGAAACATTTATCATGCAAATGGATGTCAAAAGAAAACTGGTATTAGACAAACTAGAATTTAAAACAAAGACTTTACCAAGAGATGAGGAAGGGCACTATATCATAATAAAGGGGACAATCCAAGAAGAATATGTAACAATTTTAAATATGTATGCACCAAACATGAGAGGATGGAAATATATAAAAATATTTAAAAAAACAAACACAAAGGAACTAATTGATAACAATACAATAATAGTTGGGGACGTTAATACCCTATTTACATCAATGGACAGACCATCTGAACAGAAACTCAAAAAGGAAACAATGGCTTTGAAGGACACACTGGACCAGATGGACCTGATATAATCAGAACATTCTATCCTAAAAGACCACAATACAAGTTCTTTCCAAGTGCACATGGGACATTTTCCAGAATAGATTACATATTAGATCACAAATTAGGCCCCCCCAAAATATAAAAAAGATTGCTATCATACCATAACAATGGTTTTCTGACCATAACATTTTGAAACTAGAAGTCAACCACAAGAAAAATATGGAAAGAGAAATACATGGAGGTTAAACAACATGCTACCAATGAATGAATGACTCAACCAGAAATCAAAGAAGAAATTAAAAAAAAAATACGTGGAAACAAATGAAAATAAAAACACGTTTGAAAACTTTTGGGATGCAGCACAAGTGGTCATAAGAGGGAAGACTATAGCAATAGTGGCCTACGTAAAGAATGAAGAAAAATACTCAACCTAACCTTACACTTAAAGGAGCTAGAAAAATAACAACAAAGCCCAAAGAAAGCAGGAGAAAGGATATAGTAAAGATTAGAGCAGAAATAAATGATACAGAAACAACAACAAACCCACAGTAGAACAGATCAATGAAACCAGGAGCTGGTTCTTTGAAAAAAATAATGAAATTGATAACCCCCTACCTAGACTTATTGAAAAGAAAAGATAAAGGACCCAAATAAGTGAAATCACAAATGAGAGTGGAGAAATAACAACCAACATAACGGAAATATTAACAATTATAAGAGAATATTATGAAAAATTATATGCCAAAAAATCAGAAAATTTGGAAGAAATGGATAATTCTTAGAAACATATAAACCATCAAAACTGAAACAGGAAGAAATAAAAATTTGAAGAGGGTGATAAAGAGTAAAGAAATTGAATCAGTAATCAAAAATCTCCCAACAAACAAAGTTCTGGGGCCAGATGGCTTCACAGGGGAATTCTCCAAACATTTAAAGAAGAGTTAATACCTATTTTTTCTCAAAATATTCCAAAAAATTTTAATGGGGGGGGGGTGGGGAAAGTCTAAACTCATTATATGAGGCCAGCATTAACCTGATTCCAAAACAGACCAAGACTCCACTAAAAAACAGAAGTGCACGGGCAGCTGGGTGGCTCAGTATATTTAGGGCCCAACTCTTGGTTTTGGGTCAGGTAATGATCTCAGAACTTTGAGTTTGAGCCTCACGTTGATCTCTGTGCTGACTTCTTGGGATTCTCTGTCTCTGTCTCTGTCTCTGTTTCTCTTTCTCTCTGTCTCTGTCTCTGCTATACCCCGCTTGTGCTCTTTCTGTGTGTGTGTGTGTGTGTGTGTGTGTGTGTGTGTGTGTGTCTGTCTGTTTGTCTCTCTCTCTCCAAAATAAATAGGGATGCTTGAGTGGCTTAGTTGGTTAATTGTATGACTTTGGCTAGGTCATGATCTCACAGCTCGTGAGTTTGAGCCCTCATGGGGCTCTGTGCAGACAGCTCAGAGCCTGGAGCCTGCTTCAGATTCTGTGTCTCTGTCTCTCTCTTTGCCCCTCCCCTACTTGTGCTCTGTTTCTCTCTGTCTCTCAAAAATAAATAAACATTTAGAAAAATACATACATACATACATACATACATACATACATACATACATACATTAAACAAAAGAGTGAAGTGCAGGCAATATCCCTGATGAATATGGATGCAAAAATTCTCAACAAAATACTAGAAAATCATATCCCAAAGCACATTAAAAGAATCATTCACCACAATCAAGTGGGATTTATTCCTGGGTTGAAAAGATGCTTCAATAGTCACAAATCATCAACATGATACAGCACATTAATAAAAGAAAGAGTAATAACTATATGAGACTCTCAATAGATACATAAAAAACATTTGACAAAGTACAACATCTATTCTTTATAAAAACTCTCAACAAAGTAGGCACCTCAACATCATAAAGGCCTTTTATGAGAAACCAACAGCTAATATCATCCTCAGTGGGGAAAAACAGAGCTTTTCCTCCATGGACAGGAACAAGACAAGGATGTTCAATATCACCACTATTACTTAAGATAGTACTAGAAGTCCTAGCCTCGGCAATCAAACAAAAGGAAATAAAAGGAATCCGAACCAAGGAAGAAGTCAAACTTCCACTAATGCAGATGACATGATATTCTATATAGAAAACCCAAAAGACTCCACCAAAAAGTTGTTAGAACTGATAAACGTATTCAGTAAAGTCACAGGATACAAAAATAAATGTACAGAAATCTGTTGCATTCTTATACACCAATAATGAAGGAACAGAATGAGATATCAAGGAATTGATCCCATTTATAACTGCATCAGAAAACATAAGATACCTAGGAATACACCTAACCAAAAAGGTAAAAGATCTGTACTCTGGAAATTATAAAACGTTTATGAAAGAAATTGAAGATGACACAAAGAAGTGGAGAGAAATTCCATGCTCATGGATTGGAAGAGCAAATATTGTTAAAATGTCTGTACTACCCAAAGCAACCTACACATTTAATGCAATCCTTATCAAAATACCACCAGCATTTTTCACAGAGCTAGAACAACTTTTCCTAAAATTTGCATGGAACCGCAAAAGACCATAAATAGCCAAAGCAATATTGAAAAAGAAAAGCAACACTGGAGGTATCACAGTTCCAGACTTCAAGTTTTATTACAAAGGTATAGTAATCAAGACCATATATTTACTGGCAAAAAACAGACACATAGATCATTGAAACAGAATAGAAACCCCAGAAATGGACCCACAACGATAGGGTCAACTAATCTTCAACAAAGCAGGAGAGAATATCCAATGGCGGGGTGGGGGGTGGGGGGAAGGCAGTCTCTTGAACAAATTGTATTGGGACAACTGGACAGCAACATGCAAAAGAATGATAGTGGGTCACTTTCGTACACCATACACAAAAATAAACTCAAACTGGATGAAAGACCTCATCCATGAGGATGAGGGACCTCATACCTTAAAAATTCTATAGGAGGACATTGGCAGTAATCTCTTAGACACAGGTTCTGTCAACTTCTTACTAGATATGCCTCCTGAAGTAAGGGAAGCAAAAGCAAAAATAAACTATTGGGACTTTATTTAAAAAAAAAAAAGAATCTTCTGTATAGCAAAGGAAACAATCAACAAAACTAAAAGGCAATGTATGGAACTGGATATGATATTTGCAAATTATATAAATGATAAGGGGTTAGTATCCAAAATATATTTAGAACATATCAAACTCAAAACCCCAAGAACAAATAATCCAGTTAAAAAATGGGCAGAAGAAATGAAGAGACATTTTTCCAAAGAAGACATACAGATGGATAACAGGCACGTGAAAAGATGCCCAACATCACTCATCATTAGGGAAATGCAAATCAAAACCATGATGAGATATCACCTCACACCTGTCAAAATGGCTAAAATTAACAACACAGGAAACATCAGGTGTTGGTGAGAATTTGGAGAAATGGGAACCCTCTAACGCTGTTGGTGGGAATGCAAACTGCTATAGCCACTGCGGAAAAGAGTATGGACTTTCCTCAAAAAATTACAATAGTACTACCTCACAACCCAGCAATTGCCCTACTAGATATTTACCCAAAGTACAAAAAAGTATTTATTCAAAACAATACATGCACTCCAATGTTTATAGCAGCATTAACAATGATTGCCAGGTTATGGAAAGAGCCCAAATGTCCATGGACTGAAGAATGGATAAAGAAGTGATGGTATAGGTAGTCCCCCAAAAAGATAGCACAGAGGAGGCCGCTGGGCTCACCCCTTCCTGCTGATCGCTGAGATTCCACCCACAGCAGCCTAAATAACCCAGAAAACCGCCAGAACACTAGCAGAATGGGCTCTCTGGAGCCAAGGGTAGACAAGAGGCCCACGGAAGTGGGTAGGAAGGTCGGAGAGATGGTGCGTGTTACATGGACTGGTGGGAGGGAGCCGGGCGGTGGAGGGCCAGCCTGCCAGGCAAGGCAGAGCCCCCGAAGTCTGGCTTGCAAAAGCAGAGGGGTTGGACTGCATGAGTTCTGACAGCCAGTGGGACTTAAGATCTGGAACGTTAAAAGTCAACAGCTCTGCTTTTGGAGAGTGGGGAGGGTGAGAGGACGCCGGGAGGGAGAGTTGTTGAGCCTCGGTAGGACAGAGCTCAGTGGGGGAACAGAAGTGGGGGAACTTTTCCCTCTCCCATCCCCCAGCCGAAATTCCAAAGGGAACCAGTTCTCGTCACCTTATTTGCTTCCACCTCGCAGACACCCAAGGCTGTGCTTCTGTGGATCCATCCCTCCGATGGGCCTGCCTCCCTCCCGGTGCTGCAGGGCCCCTCCTGCAGGGGACCAACAAGGGCAAAGTGAGCTAAGCCTACCCCTCCCGCCCCTGTGTACCTTGCTAATACGTCCTTGGCCAGATCCCATCGAGGCAGCACCACAAGCCTGATAGTGTGCAAGTATCCCAGACAGGGGCCACACACTCCACAGTGAGTCCTGCCCCTGGGAGAGGGGAAGATAAGGTACATACCAGTCTGACTGTGGCCCCAGCAGTGGGCTGGGGGCAGACATCAGGTCTGACTGTGGCCCTGCCCACCAACACAAGTTTCTACAGACAGCACAGAGGAAGTACCCTGCAGGTTGGAGCTACCGCAGGGACGAACCAAAATGGCAAAATGGAAGAATTCTCCTCAAAAGAAACTCCAGGAAGTAGCGACAGCTAACGAATTGATCAAAAATGATTTAAGCAATATAACGGAACAAGAATTTAGAGTAATAGTCATAAAATTAATCCCTGGCTTGAGAAAAAGCATAAAGAACACCAGAGAATCTAATGCTACAGAGATCAAAGGACTAAAATATAGTCATGATGAATTAAAAATTGCTATAAATGAGGTGTAAAATAAAATAGAGGTGGCCATACCACAGATTGAAGAGGCAGAGGAGAGAATAGGTGAATTAGAAGAGAAAATTATGGAAAAACAAAATCTGGGGAAAAAAAGAGATAAAAAGAATCCAGGAATATGAGGGGAGAATTAGAGAACTAAGTGATATAACCAAATGGAACGATATTCATAACTTAGAAATTCCAGAAGAAGAAGAAGAGAGAGGAAGGGGCTGAAGGTGTACGTGAACAAATCATAGCTGAGAACTTCCCTGATCTGGGGAAGGAAACAGGCATTGAAATCCAAGAAGTACAGAGAACTCCCTTCAGACGTCACTTGAATCAATCTTCTGCACGACATATCATAGTGAAACTGGCAAAATACAAGGATAGAGAGAGAATTCTGAAAGCAGCTCAGGGTAAACGGGCCCTAACATACAAATGTAGACACATAAGGGTCGAAGCAGACCTATCTTCTGAAAGGAATGAAGATAGGAAAGGACCTATCTTCAGGCCAGAAAGGAATGGCAGGAAATCTTCACTGTGATGAACAGAAAAAAAAATGTGCAGCCAAGAATCCTTTAGCCAGCAAGTCTGCCATTCAGAACAGAAGGAGAGATAAAGGTCTTCCCAAACAAACAAAAACTGAAGGAATTCATCACCACTAAACCAGCCCTACAAAAGATGCCTCTAAACACATATCTTTCAATAATAACACTGAATGCAAATGGACTAAATGGTCCAACCAAAAGACATAGGGAATCAGAATGGACAAAAAAACAAGATCCATCTATTTTCTGTCTACAAGAGACTAATTTTAGACCTGAGGACACCTTCAGATTGAAAGTGAGGGGATGGAGAACTATCTATCATGCTACTGGAAGTCAAAAGACAGCTGGAGTAGCCGTACTTATACCAGACAAAACTAGACTTTAAATTAAAGGCTGTAACAAGAGATGAAGAAGGGCATTATATAATAATCACAGGGTCTATCCATCAGGAAGAGCTAACAATTATAAATGTCTATGTACCGACTACTGGAGCACCCAAATTTTTAAAAGAATAAATCACAAACATAAGCAATCTTATCAATAAGAATGTGGTAATTGCAGGGGACTTTAATGCTCTATGTATAGCAATGGACAGATCATCTAGTCACAGAATCAGTGAAGAAACAATGGCCCTGAATGATACTATGGACCAGATGGATTTGACAGATATATTTAGAACTCTGCATTCCAAAGAAATGGAATATACTTTCTTCTCGAGTGCACATGGAAAATCCTCTAGGATAGATCACATACTGGGTCACCAAACATCCCTTAATAAGTGTAAAAGAATTGAGATGATACCATGCACACTTTCAGACCACAATGAGATGAAACTTGAAATCAACCACAGGAAAAAGTCTGGAAAACCTCCAAAAGCATGGAGGGTAATGAACACCCTACTAAAGAATGAATGGGTCAACCAGGCAATTAGAGAATAAATTAAAAGACATATGAAAAAAAAAATGAAAATACAACAATCCAAACACTTTGGGATGCAGCAAAGGAAGGCCTGAGAGGAAAATACATTGCAATTCAGAACTATCTCAAGAAACAAAAACATCCCAAATACAAAATCTAACAGCACACCTAAAGGAAATAGAAGCAGAACAGCAAAGACATCCCAAGCCCAGAAGAAGAAGAGAAATAATAAAGATCAGAGCAGAAATAAACAATATAGAATCTAAAAACACAGTAGAGCAGATCAATGAAACCAACAGTTGGTTTTTTGAAAAAAATAAGCAAAATTGATAAACCTCTAGCCAGGCTACTCAAAAATAAAGGGGAGAGGACCCAAATAGATAAAATCATGAATAAAAATGGAAGTATTACAACCAATCCCTCAGAAATACAAGCAATTATCAGGGAATACTATGAAAAATTATATGCCAACAAACTGGACAACCTGGAAGAAATGGACAAATTCCTAAGCACCCACACACTTCCAAAACTCAAACAGGAAGAACTAGAAAACTTGAACAGACCCATAACCACTGAAGAAATTGAATCAGTTACCAAAAATTTCCCAACAAATAAGAGTCTAAGACCAGATGGCTTCCCTGGGGAATTCTACCAGACATGTAAAGCATAGATAATACCCATCCTTCTCAAGCTGTTCCAAAAAAATAGAAAGGAAAGGAAAACTTCCATACTCATTCTATGAAGCCAGCATTACTTGGATTCCCAAACCAGACAAAGGCCCGGCAAAAAAAGAGAACCACAGGCCAATATCCCTGATGAATATGGATGCAAAAACTCTCAACAAGATACTAGCAAATCGAATTCAATAGCATATAAAAAGAATTATTCACCATGATCAAGTGGGATTCATCCCTGGGTTGCAGGACTGGTTCAACATTCGCAAATCAATCAACGTGATACATCACATTAATAAAAGGAAAGATAAGAACCATATGATCCTGTTAATAGAAACAGAAAAAAGCATTTGACAACATTCAGCATCCTTTCTTAATAAAAACCCTCGAGAAAGTCGGGATAGAAGGCACATATTTAAACCTCATAGAAGCCATTTATGAAGCGCCCACAACTAATATCGTCCTCAATGGGGAAAAACTGAGAGCTTTCCCCCTGAGATCAGGAAGATGACAGGGATGTCCACTCTCACCTCTGTTGTTTAACGTAGTGTTGGAAGATTTAGCATCAGCAATCAGACAACAAAAGGAAATCAAAGGCATCAAAATTGGCACAGATGAAGTCAAGCTTTCACTTTTTGCGGACGACATGATACTACACATGTAAAACCTGATAGACTCCAAAAGTCTGCTAAAAATGATACATGAATTCAGCAAAGTTGCAGGATACCAAACCAATGTACAGAAACCAGTTGCATTCTTATACACTAATAATGAAGCAACAGAGAGACAGATACATACACTGGTCCCATTCACAATTGCACCAAGAATCAAAAAATACCTAGGAATAAACCTAACCAAAGATGTAAAACATCTGTATGCTGAAAACTATAGAAAGCTTATGAAGGAAATTGAAGAAGATACTAAGAAATGGAAAAACATTCCATACTCATGGATTGGAAGAATAAATATTGTTAAAATGTCAATACTACCCAAAGCAATCTACACATTCAATGCAATCCTAATCAAAATTGCACCAGAACTCTTCTCGAAGCTAGAACAAGCAATCCTAAAATTTGTATGGAACCACAAAAGACCCCAAAAAGCCAAAGTAAGATTGAAGAAGACCAAAGCGGGAGGCATCACAATCCCAGACTTTCGCCTCTACTATAAAGCTGTAGTCATCAAGACAGTATGGTATTGGCTCATAAATAGACACATAGACCAATGGAATAGAAGAGAGACCCCAGAATTGGACCCACACAAGTATGGCCAACAAATCTTTGACAGAGCAGGAAAGAATACCCAATGGAAAAAAGATAGTCTCTGTAACAAATGGTGCTGGGAGAACTGGACAGCAACATGCAGAAGAATGAAAATAGACCTTTCTTAAACCATACACAAAAATAAACTCAAAATGGATTAAAGACCTGAATGTGAGACAGGAAACCCTCAAAACCCTAGAGGGGAAAAAAAGGAAAAAAACTTTTCTGACCTCAGCCGCAGCAATTTCTTACTCGACACATCTCCAAAGGCAAGGGAATTAAAAGCAAAAACGAACTATTGGGACCTCATGAAGATAAAAAGCTTCTGCACTGCAAAGGAAACAATCAACAAAACTAAAAGGCAACCAACAGAATGGGAAAAAAAAATATTTGCAAATGACATATCGGGCAAAGGGCTAGTATCCAAAATCTATAAAGAACTCACCAAACTCCACACACGAAAAACAAATAATCCAGTGAAGAAATGGGCAGGAGACATGAATAGACACTTCTCTAAGGAAGACACCCAGATGGCCAACAGGCACATGAAAAGATGCTCAACGTCACTCCTCATCAGGGAAATACAAATCAAAACCACACTGAGATATCACCTCACGCCAGTCAGAGTGGCTAAAATGAACACATCAGGAGACTATAGATGCTGGCGAGGATGTGGAGAATTGGGAACCCTCTTGCACTGTTGGTAGGAATGCAAACTGGTGCAGCCGCTCTGGAAAACAGTGTGGAAGTTCCTCAAAAATTTAAAAATAGATCTACCCTATGACCCAACAATAGCACTACTAGGAATATACCCAAGGGATACAGGAGTGCTGATGCATAGGGGCACTTGTACCACAACGTTTATAGCAGCACTTTCAACAATAGCCAAATTATGGAAAGAGCCTAAATGTCCATCAACTGATGAATGGATAAAGAAGTTGTGGTTTATATACACAATGGGATACTACTTGGCAATGAGAAAGAATGAAATGTTGCCTTTTGTAGCAACATGGATGGAACTGGAGAGTGTTATGCTAAGTGAAATAAGTCATACAGAGAAAGACAGATACCATATGGTTTCACTCTTATGTGGATCCTGGGAAACTTAACAGAAGACCATGGGGGAGGGGAAGGAGAAAAAAAAGAGAGGGAGGGAGCCAAACCATATGAGACTCTTAAAAACTGAGAATAAACTGAGGGTTGATGGGGGGTCAGAGGGAGGGGAAAGTGGGTGATGGTCATTGAGGAGGGCACCTGTTGGGATGAGCACTGAGCATTGTATGGAAACAAATTTGCCTATAAATTTCATATTTTTAAAAAAAGTATTGTAATTTTACTGTCAGTTTCCACATGCCTCATAGCTAGTGTACAGAAATACATTTGATATTTGACCTTGGATCGTGAAACCTTCCTGAAATCATTTATTTGAGATTTTATGTAGAGTCTTTAAGATCACCTATATAGACAAGCATGTCATTTGCAAATAGGGCAGTCATATTCCTTCCTTTACAATTTGTATATCTTTTACTTAATTTTCTTACATTTTTGTACAGGCCAGGACTTCCAATACTATGTTGAATAAGAGTGGTTAGAGCAGACAGCCTTTGCTTTTTTTTTTTCTTTTGATTTTACAAGGGATGCATTTTGTTTTTTATCATTAAGTATGGTGGTAGCTGTAGGCATTTTATAAATTTTTTTTTAGCAAGTTGAGGAATTTCTTCTCTATTATTCATTTGCCGAGATTTTTAAAAATCACAAATAGATACTGATTTTTGACAACAGTTTTATGCAGGAATTTATATGGTCATATAATTTTTTTTTCTTCAGCTTGTTGATACATGATTGTTTACATTGACTGAATTTCAAATATTTAACCAGCATTACATTCCTGGAATAAGTCCTACTTTGTTGTGATATGCAATTCGTATTTTTGCTGGATTCAATTTGCTAGTAGTTTGTTGAGGATTTTTGTGTCTCTGGACATGAGAAATATTGATGTTTTCTTTTTTTATATGTTATTTTCTTTTAGTTTTGTCATTAGGGTAATACTGTTATGAAAATAATTTGGAGTGCATTCCCTCCTCTTAATTTTTGGAAGTGATTGTGTAGAATTGAAACTAGTTGTTTTTTGTATTTTTTAAAGTTATTATTTATTTATTTTGAGAGAGAGAGTGAGAGAGAGAGAGAGAGCTTGAGCATGGGAGGAGTGGAGAGAGAGAGAGAGAGACAGACAGAGAGAGAGAGAGAGAGAGACAGAGAGAGAGAGAGAGAATCCCAAACAGGCTCAGCACTGTTAGCACAGAGCCCAACACAAGGCTCGAACTCACAAACCATGATATCATGACCTGAGCTGAAATCAAGAGTCAGATGTTTAACTGACCTAGCACCCAGCTGCCCTGAACTAGTTATTTTTAAATATTTAGTAGATTTCTCCAATGAAGTTATTTGGACCTGGTGATTCCTTTTTCAAAAGATTTTAAATTCCAAATTCAATATTTTACATCTTAATAAAATTATTGTGGTTCTCTCTTTTTTTAAATTTTGTGAGCATTGTTAGTTTTTGGTATTTGAGAAATTGGTATATTGATTCTAAGTTTTGGAATTTATAAGAAAATGTTGGTCATAGTGTGCCTTAATTATATTTTTAATGTCTGTGGTATCTGTAGTTATATCACCAGTAGCATTCCTGATATTGGTAATTTTTGTCTTTTTATCATATTTCTCTTGTCACAACTTTATCAATTTTATTGGTCATTTAAAAAAACCACCCGACAAAAATGCATTTTCTCTATTGTTTTTCTGATTTCAATTTCATCGATTTCTGCTCTTGTCTTTATTATATCCTTCCTTCTCTGTGTTTTGAGCTTGTTTTCTTCTAATTTCTCTAATTTTTTGAGGTAGAAACATGAATTATTGTTATAAAATCTTTTCTCTTTACTAATATCAGTATTATAGTAAATTTCCTTCTCAAAACTGATTTAGTACATCCCACATATTTTGACATGTTGTGTTTTTATTTTCATTCAGTTCCAGGTATATTTTCATGTACTTTGAAACAGCTATGTTTGACTTTTCTATTATTTTAGAGTGTGTTATTTATTTTTCCAGTGTTTGGTAATTTTTCCTTTTTTTTTTTTTTTCATTTGCCTTATCCAAAACAAAGTTGGATTTTATTGTCAGAGAACACACTCTGTATCTGTCATTATTTTTACATTTGTTGAGGTTTTTTATGGCCCTGAATACAATCCGTCATAATGAACATTCCTAATTTTCTCTCATTTGAAAATCATTATTTCCCCTTCATTTCTGAGGGATACTTTCACTAGATACAGAACGGAGTGCTGGAAATTCTTTTCTTTCAGTATTTGAAAAATGTGGCATTTTCGTCTGGTCTTCATTGCTTTTCATGAGAAATCCACTGTTATTTGAGTTATTGTTTCCATGTAGGTAATGCATCATTTCTCTCTGGTTGTTTTCAGTATTTTTCTTTGTCTCTAGTTTTTGGAAGTTTGTATGTGCCACGTCTTGATATGGATTTTCTTTGGGTTTATCATCTTAAATCTGCAGATTTATGACACTTGCCAAATTTTGGAAGTTTTCAGCCATTATTTATTTTAATACTCTTTCACCTCAAATTCTTTCTTCTCTCCTCTTGGACAACATAAATGTTAGATCTTTTATTTTATTATTGTCCCACCATCCCTGAGACTGTGCTTATTTGTTTGTGTATATTTTCAATCTGTTGTTCATATCTGGTAGTTTCTATTGTTCTGTTTTTGAGTTCATGGATTCTTTCTTTTATTGTCTTCAATCTACTACTTGGCCACCCAGAATGTTTTTTTATTCTTTATTTTAGTAATTGTATTTACTGATTCTATAATTTCCCTTTGACTTTATTTTATATTTTATGTTTTGTTGTGATTTTCTATTTTTCACTTTTTCTAGAGTGTTCACCATAATTAATTGAAACATATTTATGATTGCTGCTTTAAAACACCTGTCAGATATTTCCAACATCCGAGTCACTGCAATGTTGAGGGGTGAATGTTCAATTCCCCACTGGTCCCTGCTGACACCATCCTGGCCAAAGAATGGCCCTAACTTGCTCTGCCATTTTGCCAATGGGTAACAGTAAAAGATTAGCACCTTTTTCTGTTCTAGTGACTCCTTCCCAGTAAAAATGTTGCACTGACTTATAGTGTCTCATTGCCACTGGTTTTGGGTGGCAGTTCAGCTCTCTATTGTTCCCTGATGAGGACAGATATGGTAGCTAACTAGCATCACCTTGCACTTGTTCTATCTCAGTTATTTCAGGTGTATGAGGAAGTTGAGTTCCCACTGACTTCAGATTGGGGTAAGTAAACTACCATCAAGCACTACATTGCATAGCCTTATTGACATATTCTGACTTATTGATGTTGGGTTACAATGGAAATTCAGCTCTGTCTAAACCTCTCTTACTGCAAGTGAGGGAAAAGAAAAGCACCACTTACACTATCTGATTCTATTTTAATTATTCTGGGTGAGAATGAAAGCTCAGCTTTTCTATGGCCCCACTGAAACTAGGGGAGTTGAAAGTAAAGAGTCTTAAACTGCCTCATTCTACCTTGTTGCTTCTGGGCGGAGTTAGAACTTCAGCTCCCTACAGGGCCCCTCTGACACTGGAGAAAAGTGGGTATGAAGAAGAGAGAGAAGTAACATTGCCTCACACTACTCTTTCTACTTCATTTCTGTTGGGTGACAGTGAAAACCCATCTTCCTACTTGGCCTTATTGACACTACTCAGGTAGTGGAATCAAAGTATTGCCTACGATTACCGGGCAGGAGATGGAAGTCCCACCAATACCACCCTGATAGAAGAATTAGGGAACCATTTATCCATTGATGTTTGGCTTGGCTGGCATGGACACTATCAAAAATGCTCTCTGTTCTAATTTGCTACCCTCGCCTACATGCTTTGGAAAGAGAATCAACTTTCTTTGGGGCCCTTTATATCTATGTTTATTGGCAATTTTGGATTGTAAGTTTCTCCAGCACAATGTCCAGGATATATAAGAGGAAAACAAAACCCAACAGGATGCTCTCCTGTGTTGCTCAAGTCCCAAGGTCTCCAGGCTCTCTCTTTTCTTCTTTTCACTTTTCAGAGTTTTCTTATGCTTTATTTTTAGTTGTATGAGGAAGAACTTGAGAGTAAGAGGCAATTCCATCTTGGCCAGAGATAGAAATTCTCCCATTATATATTTTAGAGTAAAATATAGAAATATCTTAAACATTTTATTTTTAAAAATTTATTTATTTAAATTCAAGTTAGTTAACATACAGTGTAGTATTGGTTATAGGAGTAGAACCCAGTGATTCATCACTTACATATAACAAGTGCTCATCCCAACGAGTGCCCTCCTTAATACCCATCACCTAGTTAGCCCATTACCCCACCCACCTCCCCTCCAACAACCCTCAATTTGTTCTCTGAATTTAAGAGACTCTCATGGTTTGCTTCCCTCTCTGTTTTTATCTTACTTTATAATAAGGTAATGGATTAAGTTTCTCCTGTATTCTCAGTGGAATTTTGTACAGCCATTCAAATCACATTAGCAAATAATACTTACTGACATGAGAAAAATACCATGGTAAAGAGTATCAGAATGCAAAATTCTATGTACGTACAATTATACCAATTACATAAGAGGGGTGTGTGTGTGTGTGTGTGTGTGTGTGTGTGTGTGAAAGTATTCCCATGTTTGTGTATGCAAGTAGATGAAAGAAATAAGGCTGAAATTTTTACAAAAATGGTAGCAGTGGATACCTTTGCGGATTGGGATTATGCGTAATTTTTATTTCCTGCTTTATACCTTTCTGTTTCCAAATGTTCTACAATGGACATGTCTTACTTTCATAATCAGGGGAAAAAATAAAATACTGATTAAATTAGATGCTCCATTCTTGACAAAACCATTTTGGTTCTATCAAGGAAAACCTGTTGCCAGTGACAGAACTAAGAAGTGAGTTTAACCCAATTAACAATGTTTAAATCTATAGAATTTCAGCAAAGAGGTGTGTAGAAAAAGGTAAGCTACAGAGGGAATTTGGTAATAGCTTCCTAAATCTTGAACTGGAAGAGTATAAGTGCTTTTGAGATGTAAAAATGTTTTAGGCAGCTACCACCAAGACATTTTAAGAAAATTATTTGAATTCTCCTAGGCCATTTTCTCCTAATATTTTCGATATATTTCCTTAAGAATTTACTAATTCAGTATCATTACATGGAAATGCTAGAACACATCATGGGAAAACCTTAGACCCTGAGAGATCCTTTGTTTTATGCCCTTTCCTGCTTCCTTTTACCAGATAAGTCAAAGACCTCTAAGGCCAACCAGATATAAACTGTTTTGACTGAAGTCTCCAGAATCTTAGTTACATGAAAACCTGAAGCTCAGTTTATTCTCATAATTAGAGATAAATTATTTGATCAGCCCTAATTTCAAGTCAGCAGTAGAAAGCTCAGTTCTAGATCAACAGAAAAGATGCAGTCCAGTCCCACCCACTCCAGTTACTTTAGGTTTAAAGATTCTTTTTGGTACATAGTTCCATAAAATTTGGGTTTTATTATTAGTTCCTTGTTGCAAATCTGTCTTAGAAGTAGAAAAAATTTTACCCCTTGGGTAGATGTGTGTGGAGCTGCTAGTTCTTGATTGTGATAAAGAGGGACATGTGCTGTTCATTATCTCTCCCCCACTCTTTTCTTCCTCTCTTCTGTACCTTCTCCACCTGATCAAGGGGTTGGTATTTGAGAAGGGAGGCAACTGTAAAATCGAGGCTCCACATGCTAATGGTACTAAATTTGCTTCTTCTTTTGTTATAGTTCTTGTTGCTTCTCTTTGAGATGCTGTACAGACAGACAGACAAAATTATAGACTGTGTGTTTTCTTTGTGATGTGTACATGCTGAATGATGGTGACTTCTTTTAGGATGTTCTGGGAATAAGCAATATGTGCGCCTAAGACTGTGTTATGCTTTAGTTCTAGGGCACAAAAGACCCTGAGGGGTGGCATTTTATTTTCACTTGGTGCCACTATCAGTGATATTGAAAATATTCCCTTGTGCTGCCTGCCCCCTTATTCAAATGGCTTGCTTTCTGATCCACATCTCCCTTTTAACTTCCCAGATTCCCCTTCATATTATCTTGAAGCCTGTGATTTTGGGTTTAG
The DNA here is from genome assembly GCF_024362965.1 of Panthera pardus. Classification (NCBI taxonomy): domain Eukaryota; kingdom Metazoa; phylum Chordata; class Mammalia; order Carnivora; family Felidae; genus Panthera; species Panthera pardus. Next base: position 60,886,245 of record NW_026526843.1, read on the forward strand.
TATTTATATGCATATGTGGCAGGGAGTTATGAGGGATGACTTCCATTTTCTCTTCACCTAGATACCCTGTACCATAAATCTTCTTATCAGCCCCATATGATAGTTTTGTGAATCTCTGGGTGAGAAGTAAACCTTTTTATATCTCAAAAATCATGGGAAATTCTGTGGGGGGGGGAACACAAATTTTGGGAAGGAAAAAGCCAAATCCTTCCCACTCACCTTGAGGACAGTGATGAAAAGTATAGCAACTTCTCATTAGCTCTGTTCTCTCCAAGTAGGTCACCTCAAAAAGGAGTGGCATGATATAGTCAAAGGGCTGAAAAGGAAAAAAAAAAAACATACAATCTAGAACAGTCTACCCAGCAAGATTATCATTCAGAATTAGAGGAGAGATAAACAGTTTCCCAGACCAAAAAAAAAAAAAAAAAAAAAAAAACTTTAAAGGAGAATTTCACCATTATACCAGGCTTACAAGAAATGTTAAAGGGATTTCTTTAAGTGGAAAAGAACAGGCCATAATTAGAAATAAGAAAGTTATGAATAAAAATATGTAAAATATGACAACATATGCATAAAACATGGAGGAGTGAGTAAAAAAAAATCTTTTAGAACATATTTGAAATTAAATGACTTCTAACTTAATACAGACTGCTATATACTCAAGATCTTATGTGTGAACCTCATGATAATCACAAACTCACAACCTGTAACAGATAAACAAAAAATAAAGAGAAACAAAGCCAAGCATAACACTACAAAGTCATCAATCACAAGGAAAGAGAAGAAAAGAAGAAAAAGGAAACAGAGAACTAAAAAAACCCCAAAAACCAAAAAACAAAAACAAACAAACAAAAACAGAAAATAATGAAGAAATGTCAACAAGTACATAATTATCAGTAATTCTTTAAATGTAAATAGTCGAAATGTTCCAATAAAAAGGCATAGGGTTGCAGAAATGGGTTACAAAAAAATAACACAGGACTTATCTATATGCTGTTTGGAAGAGACTCGCTTCAGACCCTAAAGACAGAGAACCTGAAATTGAAGGGATGGAAAAAGATATTCTATGAAAATGGGAATGAAAAGAAAGCCAGAGTAGTAATACTTATATCAGACAAAAGACACTTTCATTTTTTTCTCTTCCAAAGTTTCATTTATTCTTTTTTTCAAAATTTCATTTGAATTCAAGTTAATTAACACGTAGTATAGTATTGATTTCAGGAGTAGAATTTAGTGATTCATCACTTATATATAACACCCAGTGCTCATCCCAACAAATACCCTCCTTAATGCCCATCATCCATTTAGCCCATCCTCCCCACCTCCCTTCCAGAAACCCTCAGTTTGTTCTCTACAGTTAAGAGTCTCTTATGGTTTGCCTCTCTCTCTGTTTTTATCTTATTTTTCCTTCCCTTCCTCTATGTTCATCTGGTTTGTTTCCTAAATTTCACATATGAGTGAAATCATATGGTATCTGTCTTTCTCTGGAGACAAAAGAGACATTTAAAATAATATTGTAACAAAGATAAAGAGGACATTACATAAGGTTAAGGGGGCCAATCTAAGAAGAGAATATAACAATTGTAAATACCTATACATTCAACATCAGAGCATCAAAATACATAAAACAAATAAAAACAGACATAAAAACAGAAATTGATAGTAATTCAATAATAGCAGGGGACATTGGTATGCCACTTCTATCAATGGATGGATCATCCAAGCAAAAAGTAAATAGGAAACAATGTCTTTAAATGACACATTAGACCAGACAGCCTTGACAGATACGTATAGAACATTTCATCCAAAACAACAGAATATACGTTCTTTTCAAGTGCATGTGAAAAATTCTTTAAGATGCAATAAAACAAGTCTCATTAAATTTAAGAAGATTGAAATGATATCATGCATCTTTTCTGACCACAATGGTATGAAACTAGAAATCAATTACAATTTTAAAAAGTGGAAAAAAAAGAAAACCATTTGGAGACTAAACAATAAACAGAAACAGAAGCCAAAAAGGACATAAAAATAAATGGAGACAAATGAAAATGAAAACACAATGGTCCAAAATCTTTATGATGCATAAAAAAAAAAATCTAAGTTGGAAAATTATAGCAATGAAGGTCTACCTCAAGAAACAAACAAAAAATTTCAAATAAACTATCTAAACTTATACCTAAAGGAATGAAAAAAGAACAAATGAAAACACAAGTTTAATAGAAGGAAGAAAATAATAAAGACAGCAAATATAATGAAGTAGAGGCTGAAACAAAATCGAAAAAATTGATGAAACGAAGATCTAGTTCTTTGAAAAGATCTACAAAACTGATAGTGCTTAACTGATAGCTAAATTCATCAGGAAAAATGGAGAGAGAATATAAATAAATAAAATCAGAGATGAAAGAGAAGTAAACCCAACACCACAGAAACACAAAAGCTTATAACAGAACACTATGAAAAATTATATGTTAGAATAATGGACAACATAAGAGACTTAGGTGAATTCCTATTACATGAAACCTTCCAAAATTTAATCAGGAAGGATGGAAAATCTGATCAAATTACCAGTAAAGAAATTGAATTGGTAGAGAGGGGGTAGGCCAACATGGCAGAGAAGTAGGGGGATCCCTACTTCCCGTGTCTCTCAAACAAAGAAGTGCTGAAGCCAAAGAATTTTGGCTTCCTCCTAAGAGTCTGGGAGGAAAAGAGACTAAATCTACCAGGAAGAAAATGGGACAACTTGTGAAATGATATGTGGGTGATTGCAAATTGGGGGTGATAGGTATGGAGGGGAGGGATCCCCTTCTATGGAGAGACAAAGGGAAGAGAAAGAGCAGCTGGGGAAGTGTAGCACTGTATCTGGACAAGAGAAAAACCTCAGACTGGGACTGAGAGGGATCCTATCTCTAACTGTGGGGCTTTCTTCAGACTGGGGCTGCCTCCTTGTTTGCACACCTGGGGAGGAGGGGAGCCAGCCCTGGGTTCAGTGTTAGAACAGGGGTGCAGTCTGCAACAGGAAAAAGCAGTCCTCTCCCTGGAGGGCTGTGTGATAACAAAGCCTGCCTGCATCTGCCACCCCTGGGCTCAGTGGCTGGGTGGAGGGTGCAGTCCACAGTAGGAGAAAGCACCCCGCCCCCCACGAGTGCTGTGGGAAAAGACAAAGCCTGCCTGCTTTGGCCACCCCAGTGCTTGGCAGTGAGGTCAGTGGCTCAGTCCACAGCAGGAAAAGGTGGTCCTCCCAGAAGTGCAGGGGCACAGACAAAGCCAGTCAGGACCACATATCGAGCCATGCAGAGAGGCGCTTGCCCAGTGCCAGAGTGCACAGAGCAGGACTTTGAATCCTGGACGAGCGCTGGGCCAGGGGAGTTGGTGGAGCGAGAAGGTCCGCCCCATCTGCACCCGCGACACAATGAGGACGACTCAAAAGGAGTCCACCAGGTCATGGAGAAAAGACTGGGGGATTGCCATTTCCCACCTCCACCACCACCACCAAGGCAGGACCTCAGGGATCAGTCCTGGGGCCCCTAGTGGAGGTGGGACCAGACTACACCAAACCACGGCCCTCCGTGCCAGGTAACTGCATATCTGCTGGAGCCAGATAGATGCTGTGCAACCAGACAGCTCCATCATCCAGACCAGTGATGCTGCATAGCCTGGATTAATTCCAAGACAATTCTTGTTATTTAGATATAGTCTCCCTTCCTATCTCTTCCCTACTCTAGGCTGGTACTCTGGTTGTTGATTTGTTTAAGCAGACATATTTAATCCATTCCCTTGATACATGTTTTACATCTCCTTCTGTACTGTCTTTTCTCTCTCTCTGGAATAATCAAGGCATATAGTTTCTCCATCTGGGTAACTTTATCTTTTTTTTTTCCCCCCCCCAGCCACCTTCTTTATTTTCCTTTCTCTATCTCTGGATTAAGACATTTAGTCTCTCTGCCTGGTCAATGTTTATTTTCTTTTTGTCCCTGCCCCTGTTATTTCTCTCTGTGTATGTGCTCTTCCATCAGCACCACTTCCACTCTGTTCTTTACTTTGTAGCTGGTGTTTCTGTTTTTTTGCTTTTGGACTGTGTGTGTGTGTGTGTGTGTGTGTGTGTGTTGTTTGTTTGTTTTATTTCTATGTGTGTTTGCATGTCTTTGTTTCCTGTTTGTTTTCCTACATCAAAGAACAAGTGAAAGCACACCTTGTGGAGGGTACAAAACATCACTATGAGTAGAGAAATAAAATAAACAAAGTCACAACAACAGAGAGCAAGTAATATTCTCCAAAAAACACGTCCTGAAGGGCCAGATCCTGGACAGTGTATGAGGCCCTTTAATATAGCAGTGCTTGCAGGTGCAGAGCACATAACAAACTTTTTAAACTCATAAGTGACAGAAAACTAGCCAAAATGATGAAATGGAAGAATTCCCCTCAAAAGAAATTCCAGAAAGAAGTGACAGCTAAAGAATTGACCAAAAGACATATAAGCAATAGAACTGAACAAGAATTTAGGATAATAGTCATAACATTAATTGCTGGGCTTGAAAAAGGCATAGAAGACAGCAGAGAATCTATTACTGCAGAGATCAAGGAACTAAAAAAATAGTCATGATGAATTTAAAAATGCTATAAATGAGGTTCAAAATAAAATGGAGGTGCCACAATGCAGATTGAAGAGGCAGATGGGAGAATAGGTGAAGTGGAAGATAAAATTATGGAAAACGAGGAAGCTGAGAAAAAGAGAGAAAAAAAAAATCCAGGAGTATGAGGGGAGAATTGGAGAACTAAGTGATGCAATCAAGCGGAACGGTATCTGTATCATATAAATTGCAGAAGAAGAGAGAGAGAAAGGGGCAGAAGGTACACTTGAACAAATCATAGCTGAGAACGTACCCAATCTGGGGCAGGAAAACAGACATTGAAACCAAAAGGCACAGAGAACTCCCTTAGGACGTAACGTGAATCAATCTTCTGCACAACATACCACAGTGAAACTGGCAAAATACAAGGATAAAGAGAGAATTCTGAAAGCAGCTAGGGATAAACGGGCCCTAACATACAAATGTAGACACAAAAGGGTGGTAGCAGACAGATCTACTGAAACTTGGCAGGCCAGAAAGGAAAGGCAGGAAATCTTCAATGTGATGAACAGGAAAAAAAAATGCAGCCAAGGATCCTTTAGCCAGCAAGTCTGTCATTCAGAATAGAAGGAGAGAGAAAGGTTTTCCCAAACAAAGAAAAACTGAAGGAATTCATCACCACTAAACCAGCCCAACAAGAGATCCTAAGGGGGATTCTATGAGAGAAATGTTGCAAGGGCCATAAAGTACCAGAGACATCACTACAAGCATGAAACCTAAAGACAACACAATGACTCTAAACCCATATCTTTCAATAATAACACTGAATGTAAATGGAGTAAATGCTCCAACCAAAAGACATAGGGTATCAGAATGGATAAAAAAAACAAGACCCATCTATTTGCTCTCCACAGGAGACTCATTTCGTACCTGAGGACACTTTCAGACTGAAAGTGAGAGGATGCAGAACTATCTATCATGCTACTGGAAGTCAAAAGAAAGCTGGAGTAGCCATACTTATATCAGACAAATTAGACATTAAGTTTTTTTAACTTTTATTTATTATTGAGAGACAGAGAGACACAGAGCGTGAGCAGGGGAGGGGTATAGAGAGAGGGAGACACACAATCTGAGGCAGGCTCCAGGCTCTGAGGTGTCAGCCCAGAGCCCGACATGGGGCTCAAACTCACAAACTACAAAATCATGACCTTAGATGAAGTAGGTCACCTAACCTACTGAACGACCCAGGCACCCCTAGACAAACTAGACTTTAAATTAAAGGCTGTAACAAGAGATGAAGAAGGGCATTATGTAATAATTACAGGGTCTATCCATCAGGAAGAGCTAATAATTATAAATGTCTATGTACCGACTACAGGAGCACCCAAATTTTTAAAACAATTAATCACAAACATAAGCAATCTTAACAATAAGAATGTGGTAATTGCAAGGGATTTTAATACTCCACCTATAGCAATGGCCAGATCATCTAGTCACAGAATCAGTAAAGAAACAATGGCCCTGAATGATACCTTGGGCCAGATGGACTTGACAGATATATTTAGAACTCTACATCCCAAAGTAGCAGAATATACTTTCTTCTCGAGGGCACATGGAACATTCTCCAAGATAGACCACATACTGGGTCACAAAACAGCCCTTAATAAGTATAAAATAACTGAGATCACACCATGCACACTTTCCAACCACGATGTGATGAAACTTGAAGTCAACCACAGGAAAAATCTGGAAAACCTCCAAAAGCATGGAGGTTAAAGAACACCCTACCAAAGAACGAATGGGTCAACCAGGCAATTATAGAATAAATTAAAAGATATATGAAAAAAATTTAAATGAAAATACAACAATCCAAACACTTCGGGATGCAGCAAAGGTAGTCCTAAAAGGAAAATACATTCCCATCCAGGCCTATCTGAAGAAACAAAGAAAATCCCAAATACAAAATCTAACAGCACACCTAAAGGAAATAGAAGCAGAACAGCAAAGACACCCCAAACCCAGCAGAAGAAGAGAAATAATAAATATTAGAGCAGAAATAAACAATATAGAATCTAAAAAATTGTAGAGTAGATCAATGAATCCCAGAGTTGGTTTTTTGAAAAAATAAACAAACTTGATAAACCTCTAGCCAGGCTTCTCAAAAAGAAAAGGGAGAGGACCCAAACAGATAAAATCATGAATGAAAATGGAATTATTACAACCAATCCCTCAGAAATACAAGCAATTATCAGGGGATACTAGGCAAAATTATATGCCAACAAACTGGACAACCTGGAATAAATGGACAAATTCCTAAGCACCCACACACTTCCAAAACTCAAACAGGAAGAAATAGAAACTTGAACAGACCCATAACCAGCGAAGACATTGAATCAGTTCTCAGAAATCTCCCAACAAATAAGAGTCCTAGACCAGATGGCTTCCCAGGGGAATTCTACCAGACATGTACAGCAGAGATAATACCTATCCTTCTCAAGCTGTTCCAAAAAATAGAAAGGGAAGGAAAACTTCCATACTCATTCTATGAAGCCAGCATTACTTGGATTCCCAAACCAGACAGAGACCCAGGAAAAAAAGAGAACCACAGGTCAATATCCCTGATGAATGTGGATGCAAAAATTCTCAACAAGATACTTGCAAATCGAATTCAACAGCATATAAAAAGAATTATTCACCATGATCAAGTGGGATTCATTTCTGGGCTGCAGGACTGGTTCAATATTCACGAATCAATCAATGTGATACATCACATTAACAAAAGACATGATAGGAACCCTATGATCCTGTCAATAGACGCAGAAAAAGCATTTGACAAAATACAACAAACTTTCTTTAAAAAAAAACAAAAAAAACCTCGAGACAGTCAGGACGGAAGGAACATACTTAAACCTCATAGAAGCCATTTATGAAACGCCCACAGCTAATATCATCCTCAATGGGGAAAAACTGAGAGCTTTCCCCCTGAGATCAGGAACACGACAGGGATGTCCACCCTCACCACTGTTTATTTAACATTGTCTTGGAAGTCCTAGCATCAGCAATCCGGCAACAAAAGGAAATCAAAGGCATCAAAATGGGCACAGATGAAGTAAAACGTTCACTTTTCAAAGACTACATGATACTCTACATGGAAAACCCAACAGATTCAACCAACAGTCTGCTAGCACTGATGCATGAATTTAGCAAAGACGCAGGGTACAAAATTAACGTACAGAAATCGGTTGCATTTTTATACACCAATAATGAAGCGACAAAAGAGAAATAAAGAAACTAATCCCATTCACAACTGCACCAACAACCATAAAATACCTAGGAATAAACCTAACCAAAGATGCAAAAATCTGTTTGCTGAAAAGTATAGAAAGCTTTTGAAGGAAATAAAGAAGATACAAAGAAATGGAAAAAACATTCCATGCTCACGGGTTGGAACAATATATATTGTTAAAATGTCAATACTACCCAAAGCAATCTACACATTCAATGCAGTCCCAATCAAAATTGCACCAGCATTATTCTCAAAGCTAGAACGAACGATCCTAAAATTTGTATGGAACCACAAAACACCCCAAAAAGCCAAAGTAATATCGAAGGAGAAGACCAAAGCAGGAGACATCACAATCCCAGACTTTCGCCTCTACTACAAAACTGTAGTCATCAAGACAGTATGGTATTGGCACAAAAACAGACACATAGACCAATGGAATAGAATAGAGACCCCAGAATTTGACCCACAAAAGTATGGCCAACAAATCTTTGACAAAGCAGGAAAGAATATCCAATGGGAAAAAAAAAAAACAGTCTCTTTAACAAATGGTGCTGGGAGAACTGGACAGCAACATGCAGAAGAATGAAACTAGACCACTTTCTTACACCATACACAAAAATAAACTCAAAATGCATGAAGGACCCGAATGTGAGACAGGAAACCATCAAAACCCTAGAGGAGAAGGCAGGAGAAAAACCTCTCTGACCTCAGCCGCAGCAATTTCTTACTCGACACATCTTCAAAGGCAAGGGAATTGAAAGCAAAAATGAACTATTGAGACCTCATCAAGACAAAAAGCTTCTGCACTGAAAGGAAACAATCAACAAAACTAAAAGGCAACCGACGGGATGGGAAAAGATATTTGCAAATGACGTATCAGATAAAGGGCTAGTGTCCAAAATCTATAAAGAACTCACCAAACTCCACACCTGAAAAACAAATAATCCAGTGAAGAAATGGGCAGAAAACATGAATAGACACTTTTGCAAAGAAGACATCCAGACGGCCAACAGGCACATGAAAAGATGCTCAATGTCACTCATCATCAGGGAATACAAATAAAACTACAATGAGATACCTTCTCATGTTGGTCAGAGTGGCTAAAATGAACACATCAGGAGACAATAGATTCTGGCGAGGATATGGAGAAACAGGAACCCTCTTGCACTGCTGGTGGGGATGCAAACTGGTGCAGCCACTCTGGAAAACAGTGTGGCGGTTCCTGAAAAAATTAAAAATCGATCTATCCTATGACCCAGCAATAGCACTGCTAGGAATCTACCCAAGAGATACAGGAGTGTTGATGCATAGGGTCACTTGTACCCCAATGTTTATAGCAGCACTTTCAACAATAGCCAAATAATGGAAAGAGCCTAAATGCCCATCAACTGATGAATGGATAAAAAGTTGTGGTTTATATATACAATGGAATACTACTTGGCAATGAGAAAGAATGAAATCCTGACTTTTGCAGCAATGTGGATGGAACTGGAGGGTATTATGCTGAGTGAAATAAGCCGGGCAGAGAAAAACAGATACCATATATTTTCACTCATATGTGGATCTGAGAAATGTAATAAAAGACCATGGGGGAAGGGGAAGAAATAAAAGTTACAGAGACGGAGGGAGGCAAAGCCATAAGAGACTCTCAAGGCCTGAGAACAAACTAAGTGTAGATGGGAGGTGGGGGAGAGGGGAAAGTGGGTGATGGGCAGGGAGGAGGGCACTTGTTGGGATGAGCACTGGGTGTTTTATGGATACCAATTTGACAACAAATTATAATTTTTTTTAAAAAAGAAATTGAATTGGTAATCAAAAACAAACTAAAACAAAAACAGAAGTCAACGGCCACATGCATGCACAAGTGAATTCTACCAAACATTTAAGGAAGAGTTAATACCTCTTTTCCTAAAACTATAGTTAATGCATATTCTTCTAAAAATAGGAGAAGAAAGAAAGCATCCAAATACATTCTATAAGGCTAGCATTACCCTGATATCACAACCAGACAAAGACACTAAAAGAAAAGAAAACAAACAAAACAAAACAAAACTCTACAGGCTAATATCCCTGATAAACATACATGTAAGATCCTCAAGAAAATATTAGCAAACCACATTTAATAACACATTAAGAGGATCACTCACCAAAACCAAGTGGGATTTAATCTGGAGATGCAAGGATGGTTCAATATTCACAAATCAATTAACATACACCACATCAACAAAACAAAGGATTAAAACATATAATCATTTCAATAGATACAGAACAAGCATTTGAAAAAACTCAGCATCTGTTCATGATAAACCTAACAACAAAGTGGGTTTAGAGGGAACATACTTAACATAATAAAGGCTACATATGAAAAATCCACAGTTAACACGATACTCAATTGTGAAAAACTGAGTTTCCCCTCTAAGTCAGGAAAAATACAAGGATTTATATATGTATATGTATGTATATGTATATATCTCTCACACACACATATATATATACATATCTCACATATATGTATATATGTGAGTGATGGTTTCCAGAGGAGTGAGGTTGGGAGAATGGCAAAATGGATGAAAGGAAGTGGGAGATACAGGCTTCTAGTAATGGAAAGAGTAAGTCATGGCAATAAAAGGTAAAGCATAGGGAATATAGTCAATGGTATTGTAATAGTGTTGTATGCTGACTGATGGTAGTTACGTTTGTGGTTAATATAACATAATGTATAGACTTGTTGAATTGTTGTTCTACATTTGAAACTAAGGAAATATTGTGTTTCAGCTATATTTCCATAAAAGATTAATTAATTAAAAATTTTTAACAGCCAGGTGAGGAAGGAAGTCAAGCATTCCAGGAAGAAAGCTTATGTAATGATAATAAAAGAGACCATGAGACTTTCTGAGGCATCAATTTTATTTAACTTTTATTGATAACCCAGCAAAATTATATACCATTATTTCTCTTCATACGGGGAAGTTGAGCTCCATCACAGCATAGATTTTCAAACAGTCTGAATGCAGCATACTGATGTGCAAAGAAAAATAAATCCCTTCAACCTCTGGGGTGATCAGGAGAGATGTGGAAAAACTGCAGTCTCCAAATCTATAGCCATGTGCAGCCATTGTGGTACCATTTCCTTATACTTTACCCTACTATGTTGCACAAACATCATTATTTTTTATGTGTTCACAATGTAAAAAAAAAGATTGGTAATCCTTGGCTTAAAAACTTAAGTGTTTTGAGTAATAGGTATAGCCAAAATTACAATTCAGGAGTTCTGGCTCTGTAACTAGGACTTTCTCCCTACTAATATACTGTTTATTTGGGAATATTTTTGCTCAGGACCCTAGTACCTCACATTCCTTCCAAAAATTAAAAACAATAAATTGAAAGAGATACAAATAAAAGAGCAACAATAAGGAAATATTGGTAGAAAATGCCACAGCGATTCTGTACCAGCAAACAGCTCCAATTACTGAATAAACGAAGTATAACTGGCCACTAACAGAAAGATGGTTGAAAAAAGATAATTAAAATCATGATTTGTATAAAATTTCATTTAAAAAAGAAGTTGTTATATATATATATTCAATGAAATATTACTTAGCCATTAAAAATTATGAAAATTGCCATTTGCAACAACATTGATGGAACTAGAGAGTATTATGCTAACTGAAGTTAAGTCAGTCAGAGAAAGTCAAATAGCAAATGATTTCCCTGATATGTGGAATTTGATAAACTTAATGATGAACATGGGGTGGGGGAGGGAAAGAGAGGCCAACCAGAAAACAGAATCTTAACTATAGAGTACAAACTGAGGGTTAGGTTAAGGCAAATAGGCAGAGGGATGGTTTTAATGGGTAATGGGTATTAAAGAAGACATTTGTTGTGATGAGCACTGGCTGTTGTATGTAAGTTATAAATCAATAGAGTCTACACCTGAAACTAATGTTACAGTATATGTTAACCAACTGGAATTTAAATAAAAACTTAAAGAAAAAAATGTTATATGATATTCAGAGCTGGCTTACTCTGTACACTATTCACAAAAAGTTTATAGTATATACCCTTTGAAACACAAAGTACATTGATAAAATTTTATCTTTGTACATAGTCAAAGAAGTACCCTATGATACATAACAAAGATTTATTACAAGATTAATAATAGCATAAATGGAGAATTAAGTGTTATTCAGGGAGAAATGAGCCAAGTAATTGTGTTATATTTGCATTATTGACATGAGAAACCAATTAAAAAGTATAAGGTACATCTCCATGTGCTTTTCTTTGAAAATATGAATACTGTAATTTTAAGGGAAAACAAGCAAGGTACAGAATTGAATATGGATGATAATTTTCTTTTAATTTGTGTGCAAAATGATTGTGGTATGTAGAATTTCGGTGGCCACTATGATCCCTGCCCCCTGGTATCACACCTTTGTGTAATTCCTTCCCCATGAGCATGGTAGTACCTACAACTGGCTTCTATTCAATAGAATATTGCTAATGCCATGTGATGTAGGTGATAACATGTATAAAGTTACATTTTATCAGATTATAAAGTTTATCCTGTGAGGATATGCTCTCTCCTTTATTGATTTTGGAAAGGCAAAAAAGCCATGCTTAGAAGGCCTATACTATGGACTGAATATATTTTCACCCTCTAAAATTCATATGTAGAAATACTGACCCCCAAATGGTGATATTTGGAGGCAGGGCTTTGGGAGGTGATTGGGACATGAGGCCATAGCCCTTATGATTGGGATTAATGCCTCTATTATATAAAAGAAACCCTAGAGAGCAAGCTTGCCTCTTCCACCATGTGAGGACACAGCAAAAAGATGTTGTCTATGAACCAGAAAGTGGTTTCTCACAAGACATAGATCTTTTGGCAAGATCTTTTGGACTTCCCATCCTCCAGTACTGTGAGAAATAAATATCTGTTGTTTAAAAGCCACCCAATATATGCTAATTTTTTATGGCAGTCCAAATGGACTAAGACAGCCCATGTGGCAAATAACTGAAGGCAGCCTCTGGGTGATAGCTAACACAAAACAGAAACCCTCAGTACAACAGCCCACAAATAAAATGCTGTCAACAACCACATAAGCTTGGATGGAGATCCTTTCTTAGTCAAGCCTTAGACAAAATTGCAACTCCAACTGACACCTTGATTACAGCTTTTTTAATCCTTAAAGCACAGGACTCAGCAAACCATGTCTCAACTCCTGATTCACAAAAACTGTGAGAAAATAAAACTATGTTGTTTTAAGCCACTAATTTTGTGGTAATAATGCCATACAGCAGTAGCTAACTAAGTTAACAATACATAAGTATGTTTATATACTTAGGCATAGAACATTTCTCAAAAGATGCATAAGAAGTTATAATGGCTACCTATGAAGATGGGAATAAGAGACGGGGGTGGGAGAGAACGTTTTCTTTTCCCTTTACACAGTATCTTAACATTTTAAAACAATAATCATGAGTCTGTATTACTTTTATTTTATTTTTTACAGTTTATTTAAATGGAGTATTACTCTGCAATCAAAAAGAATGAAATCTTGCCATTTGCAACTACGTGGATGGAACTGGAGGGTATTATGCTAAGTGAAATTAGTCAGAGAAAGACAGAAATCATATGACTTCACTCATATGAGGACTTTAAGAGACAAAACAGATGACATAAGGGAAGGAAAACAAAAATAATATAAAAACAGGGAGGGGGACAAAACAGAAGAGACTCATAAATATAGAGAACAAACTGAGGGTTACAGAAGGGGTTGTGGGAGGGTGGATTGGCTAAATGGGTAAGGGGAACTAAGGAATCTACTCCTTTCATCATTGTTGCACTATATGCTAACTAATTTGGGTATAAATTAAAAAAAAAACTAAAAAAAATAAAATGAATTAAGACACTCAAAAAAACTTTTATTTATTTTTGAGAGAGAAACAGCACGAGTAAGGGAGGGACAGAAAGAGAAGGAGAGAGAGAATCTGAAGCAGGCTTGGTGTTATCACCAAGAGTCGGATGGTGTTATTACCAGAGTCGGATGCCGGGCTAGATCCCACAAACCATGAGATCATGACCTGCGCCAAAATCAAGAATCGGATGTTCAACCGCCTGAGCCACCCAGGAGCCCCTCTGTATTACTTTTATATAAGAAAATAAAAACAAGGAAAAAGATGTCAGGAAAACCTGAAATCTTCCCGTTTGGAGTATACTTTTACAGACTATTGGGTAAATGATACCCACTTCACCTCACCCATTATTTTATGCATGGAGAAAATGAGACCAATAAAAGTGAAATGACTTATTATTTACATTCTATATACTTCCCGAGTCTTTGTGCAGTTTATAATAAAAGAGACAGACATAATAGGACAATTAGGAAATAGCAAAAACTATGTGATGGAGAAGGAGAGGACATAGTGGATATCAGGAATAGACTAAAAGGTAATTGTCAAAGTGAAGTATCAATCTTAGCTTTGAATTTCTAAGGAAACAAAGCAAAGTCGGAAATATTACCACAGTGCCTTTCATATTAGTTGTTCAATAGGTGTTGGGATTGTGTGTGCATGTGTTTCTTTAAGATAGAGGACTTACCATACAGAGAAAGACAGATACCATATGTTTTCACTGTTATGTGGATCCTGAGAAACTTAACAGAAACCCATGGAGGAGGGGAAGGGAAGAAAAAAAAAGTTAGGGAGGGAGGCAGCCAAACCATAAGAGACTCTTAAAAACTGAGAATAAACTGAGGGTTGATGGGGGGTGGCAGGGAGGGGAAAGTGGGTGATGGGCATTGAGGAGGGCACCTTTTGGGATAAGCACTGGGTGTTGTATGGAAACCAATTTGACAATAAATTTCATAAAAATTAAATAAAAAATAAAAATCATCATTGGAGATAAAAAATAAAATAATATAAAATAGAGGACTTACTAAAGATAAAGAAAACATTTCCATGTGGTCATTTCTCATATTAACCTTTAGTAAAAGTCAGTGACCTGATGTTAAAATATAGGTCTGTGAAGGAATTTCAAGGAAAGACGAATCTCACAGTCACATAACCAGAATGTGATAAAGCCTAGGCCAAAACCCAGGGTTCTGATATCTAGTTATGTGCATCTTTCACCATGCTTCTTCGTGCTACTTGAAGATGTCATAACTTGACCTGACTGAATGTTGGAAATTGCTTTGCCTGCAATAGTTTTCTCCATTCCATCCATTTGTTTCTGACTATTTCTAGTTGTTCAGCAAGCAAAAAGATGTTATAATTGTATATTGGTATAGCAGTATGAGATCTGACTAGAGAAAGGATTTCCATTTGCTCTCTACAGCCATTTTCCTCTCTGCAGGTCTATGCCTGCCACATATTACAATCTTTTCTTTTGTGTTACTTAAACTGCAATTTGATGCTGCCTTAACTACTGCACCCCACAGTAGAGTGTCAGGAGAGCACTCTTCTGGCATGTGCCTTTCCTCCTACACACATGTTTTTCAAACTGTCACTTAACCTTTCAGACCATTAATCTGTTAGCAGATTTTCAGCAGGCCTTATAAGGGCATAACATCCCTGATGGGCTGACACGTTTCCAGAGAGATTTCCAATTTAAGGACCTTTCCACCTGGAGCCAATAGGGACTAAGGAATTTGTGCTCTTATTGCAGGTGGCTGGAGTGTTGTATGTGCAGAAAACAGACCTCTATAAGACTCAGAGGTTTAATAGCAAAAAGCAGTTTGTACATAGCATCTATAATCAGATGCATCTTTGAGACACCTGAGGATATTTCGACATGCTATTTATTATTTGGCAGATCCCAAGGGAAGTTTCAGTGTAGAAGGATTGGGGGTTGGGGAACTGTGAGCATAAAAACTAGAAGCTAATGGAATGGAACATTAGGTAGCATGGACTAATTAGAACTCATGCCTGACTCACAATTTAAATGTTTTAGTGCACTCTTTTCTACAATTACCAGCATGGTGGCAACTTTAAATGGTAAAAAAAGGACTTATATTTTTGAATGTATGAATTATACTAGATAGAACTTTGGAATTGCTGGAGATATTTGTAGAAAGGAGTTTTATTCCAAATTAAATTTTTTTGTAGCAAGTTATTCAGTTAATTTAATGCATATTTTAGGTGGGTTTGTTCCCTGTCATTTCTCTAAACAATTTAAAGCAGCTTTTGGATTAAGACATAATGCAAAGTGAAACATTTAAGGAAAAAACAGAGCAAAGTTGTCTATAGATGTGGGTTTCATACTTGTGTGTCCACCAGAATTTTCTGAAAGTCATGTGAAAACCCAATTGCAGGCCTCAATGCCGGAGTATCTAATTCAGTGTGTCTAGAGTGGAACATGGAAGTATGCATTTTTAACAACTTTCAGGTGATTTTGATGCTGCTGACTCAGAGAGCACATTTTAAGTAACTCTACTCTAAAAGTAACAGTTGTTACTTTAGGCCCCTGATCTTAATTACTAGAATTTTAACCCAATTTTGAAGGGAATTAATATTTATTGTGCATCTCTTATGGGCCAGCACTGTTAGGTACTTTATTTGTTATCTCATTTTATATACATTAACTTAATTTAGCTCTAGGATTCTGGACAGCAAAGTAGAAAATAGAAATATATTGGGCTAATTTATTTAATTTCTGATAAAAAGACATTTTGTGTTCATGTGCAAAGATTAAAATTTTTGATATATTTTTATTGAAGTATAATTATCATACACTGTTATATCAGTTTCAGGTGTGTAATATAATAATTCAACAATTCTATACACTATTCAGTGCTCATCACAATTGTACTCTCAATCCATTTTATTTCACCCATCTCCCTACCCACCTCCTCCCTGGGAGCCACCAGTTTGTTCTCTATAAAAAAGAGTCTGTTTTTTTGTTTGTTTCTTTTTTTCTTTGTTAATTTGTTTTTAAGTTCCACATATGAGTGAATTCATATGATATTTGTCTTTCTCAGTCTGACTTGGCCCATGCATGTTGTTGCAAATAACAAGATTTCATTCTTTTTATGGCTCAGTAATATAAAATATACATAAATATATGTATAAAAATTGCAGCACTATTTGCAATCGCCAAGATATCTCACATTTTTGTTATTCATGTATAAATGGGCACCTGGGTTGCTTCCATGTCTTGGCGATTGCAAATAGTGCTGCAATTTTTGTGGGGAAAAATACCTAATTGTGGAATTACTGAGTCATACGGTAATTCCATTTTTAGTTTTTTGTAGAAGATCCATACTGTTTTTCCACAGTGGTTGCACCTATTTTCATTCCCAACTATAGTGCATGAGGATTCCTTTCTCTCCAAATCCTTACCAATGCTTATTATTTCTTGTACTTTTAATTCTAGCCTTTCTAACAGGTGTAAGGTAATATCTCAGTGTAGTTTTGATTTGTATTTCACTGATGATTCGTGATTTTGAGCATCTTTTTGTGTTTCTTTTGGTTATCTGTATGTCTCCTTTGGGAAAAAAAAAAGAGTCTATTCAGCTCCTCTGACCATTTTTAATCAGATTGTTTGTTTCTCTTGTATTGAGTTGTGTAAGTTGTTTACATATTTTGGATATTAACCCTTTATCTGATATATCATTTGCAAATACCTTCTCCCATTCTGAAGATTGCCTTGTGGTCCTGTTGATGATTTCCTTTGCTGTGCAAAGGCTTTTATTTTGTTAAAGTCCCAATAGTTTATTTTTTCTTTTGGTTCTTTTGCCTGAGGAGATATATTTAAAAAAATAGTTCTATGACTGATGTAAAAAAAGTAGAAAAGATCAATGACACCAAGAGCTTATTAAAAAAAATTAAAAAGAAAAATTGATAAACTTTTAGCCAGACTGGGGAGCCTGGCTGGGTCAGTCAGTTAAGCGTCTGACTTCGGCTCAGGTCATGATTTCACAGCTTGTGGGTTCGAGCCCCACGTTGGGCGTTGTGCTGACAGCTCAGAGCCTGGAGCCTGCTTCGGATTCTGTGTCTCCCTCTCTCTCTCTGCCCCTCCCCCACTCACACTCTGTGTTTCTCTCTCTCTCAAAAAATAAACATTAAAAAAACTTTTAGCCAGACTGATAAAGAAAAAAAGAGAAAAGACTCTATTAAGATCTGAAATGAAAGAGGATAATAACTGACATCAAAAAACAAAAATAATTATTAGAGAATATTGTGAAAAATTACATGCCTACAAATTGGACAAAATATAAATAAATAAATTTCTAGAAACATAAAACCATCCAAAACTGAATCAGGAAGAAATGGAAAATTTGCAAAGACTGATTACTAGCAATGAAATTAACTCAGTAATCAAAAGACTCCCAACAAACAGAAGTCCAGGACCAGAAAATTTCACAGGTGAATTCTATCAAATATTTAAAGAAGAATTAATACTCATTTTTTTCAAAGTACTCCAAGAAACAGAAGTGGGAGGAAAAATTCCAAATTCATTCTATAATCCCAGAATTACTCTAATATCAAAATCATTTTTTGAAGCCAGCATAAAAATGTTCCCTTGGAGGGAAGAGCCAATCCAAACAGAATCTTGAAGTTAGGAAAATTAGTCTTTGTTAAAACATCACCTCCCAATTTATACCTCCTACACATACATTTTACACTCCAGGACTATTCCTGAAAATATTTGCTCCCCAAAAGCTATAAACTAGTCTGTAACAATATTTTAAATGATAAACTTTAATTTACCAATAACATTGAAAAAGTGACTACTTTGGGCTAAATTAAACATTAGGTTATACTGAGATGGCTATAAAAATGGTTAAAATAGACCTACTTTTTTAGGAAATACATTTAAGGGAGAATAAACTGTTTAATGAGTCATATTGGTTGCAAGAAAATTCTATCATGTTAGAAGAGGAGGGAATTTTATCAAAGTCAGGTTGGAGAATTGAGTGGAATTAATCTAGTAAATTTAGAAGAGTGAAAATCAATGAAATGTTATGGAAAAACAAAACTAAGAAGACAAGAATTGTGGAATGTTTTGTATTATTTTAACCACAATAGCAAGTGAAACCAAGAATACAGTACGAGTTGCACCAAATAGAATCAAATTTTCTGTGGAGGCCAAGTTGATGAGGAATCATTCCTGTGTACCTTGATACTATTGCTTTATAACAACAGTCATAAAGTGGAAAACATATATAGATGAAGCCAACAGTAGTTACAAATAGAACCACATATAACTGAGTTAACTTCATCTTGGGGAGGGGTCTTATAAACAGTATAAGTTTATACTGTTTGCCACAATACTGCAAAATATACTGTTTTTAGTTTGCCACAAACTAAAGATCAGGTCATTAAGGAAGTAATTTAGTTAATATGAAAGGATTAAATTGAACCCACATTCTTGAGGGCTTCTACATATGTTTATTACCAGTTGTTTCTCTCACTGATCTTGGCCAAATTTAATATTACTTATAAATCACATGGTTAATATTATTGCCTGGAAATAGGTTTGAAATGGGAAGTAGCAGAAGCTCATTATCTTGCTGATTTGTAAAAGCTCTTTGGGTAGCACTGTAACTTGGGTAGCTAGTTTTTGTTGCACTTGATATGGGCCAGGAGATTTGGTCTGACCTACATAGACTAGTGGTAGGAGAACAAGGAACCAAAAGAACAACTTCCATACTTAAAGTACATCTTCTTCTTGGGGTATTTTCATTCTGACAAAAAAGTTTAAGACACTGACAATTCTCAAGACTCCCTGAAAAGAGCCCAAATGTCCATCAACTGATGAATGGATAAAGAAGATGTGGTATATATATGCATAATGGAATTCTACTCAGTTATCAAAAACAATTAAATCTTGCCATTGGCAACAACTCAATGGAACTAGAGTGTATTATGCTAAGCGAAGTAAGTCTGTCAGAGAAAGGCAGATATCATATGATTTCACTCATATGTGGGATTTAATAAAAAACACAGATGAACACAGGGAAGGGAAGGAAAAATAAAATAAGGTTAAAACAGAGACAGAGGCGGGGCGCCTGGGTGGGTCAGTCGGTTAAGCGTCCGACTTCAGCTCAGGTCACGATCTCACGGTCCGTGAGTTTGAGCCCTGCGTCGGGCTCTGGGCTGACAGCTCGGAGCCTGGAGCCTGCTTCTGGTTCTGTGTCTCCCTCTCTCTCTGCCCCTCCCCCGTTCATGCTCTGTCTCTCTCTGTCTCAAAAATAAATAAACGTTAAAAAAAATTAAAAAAAAAACAGAGACAGAGGCAAACAATGAGAGACTTTCAAGTACAGAGAAGAGGGTTGCTGGAGGGGATATGGGTGGGGGGATCGGCTAACTGGCTGATGGGCATTAAGGAGGGCACTTGTTGGGATGAGCATTGGGTGTTATATGTAAGCAATGAATTATTAAATTCTACTCTTCGAACAAACTACACTATATGCTAAATAACTTAAAGTTAAATTAAAAAAAAAAAGACTTCCCAAAATGAATCTCTAATGCTGATATTTCACACAGTACAACAGGGCACACAAATAATTTCTCTCAATATTTACGAGAGTATAAGGGGCTGAAATTCTGCTTCTCAAACTTTTTTTCTCCTGGTTCTGAGTTTCTTATGTATTGTGTCATTGTTTTATTTTCACTTCTCTGCATTAATTTGCAAACTTCATAAATGTAGAGACCATGTATATTCAAAGTGTCTAGCACTTTGGTTCATAGTAGGTTTTCAATAAACATCTGTTGGAGGAATGAATGAATTAACAAATGAAAGAATAGAAAAGACATTTTGAATTCCTGGCCATTGGCCATGTCTTTTCTTTGAAATCTGATTCCCATGTTCTTTAGTTTGGATACTGTTAGGCTATTTTATTGCTTATTTGCCTTTGCTTATTTTTAAGCATGCAAACTTTAGCAGAAGAAGGTAAATAACAAGGGTCAAAGGGAAATAAGTGAAATAGAGAGCAGAAACACAAAAAAAGATAATCAAAAATAAGAGCTGCTCTTTTGAGAAGATAAAACTGACAAAACTGTAGCTAAACTAAGAAAAAAAGAGCCAAATAAAATAAAAAATGAAATAGGAGACATTACAACTTATAGCACAATATATATAGGATTATAAGAGACTACTATAAATAATTATATGCGATCAAACTGGATAACCTAGAAGAAATGCATAAATTTCTACACTTAAAATTTACAAGTATATACAACTACAACTACAATCTACAACTTAAAAAACTGAATTTTGAAGACTAGAAAATGCTCCAAACTCATTTTATGAGACCAGAAGTACCCTGATAACAAAGCTGGATAAAGACCATAAAATAAAATAAAATTAAGGATCAATAACCTTGATTAATATAGATCCAAACATTATTAACAAAATATTAGCAAACCAAATTCAAACATACATTAAATGGATCATATACCATGAACAAGTGAAATTTATCCCTGGGATGCAAGAATGGTTTTACATACACAAATCCATAAATGTGATATGCTTCATTAATAGAATGAAAGATAAAAATTATATTGTCTTCTCAATAGATGCAGAAAAGGATTTGATGAAATACAACATTCTTTCATGATAAAAGCATTTAACAAGCTGGTTATAGAAAGAATGTATCTCAACATAATAAATCCCATACATGACAAACACAAAGCTAACATCATACTGAACCATGAAAGTTTGAGAGATTTGCTTCTAAGATCAGGAACAGGACAAGGGTTCTCACTCTCATGATTCTTATTCATTCAACATACTATGGGAAGACCTGTCTAGAGCAACCAGACAAGAAAAATAAATAAAAGGCGTCCAAATTGGAAAGGAAGAAGTAAAATTGTTTTTATTTGCAGATGTTCTGATTTTTCTTTTTTTTTAATGAAGTATAGTTGACGCACAACGTTACCTTAGTTTCAGGTGTACAACCTAGTGATTCAATAAGTCTATACATTTTGCTATGCTCACCACAAATGTGGCTAACAACAGATGATCTCTTCTTATATGGAGAAAATTCTGAAAACTTCACCAAAAACTGTTAGAAATAATCAACAAATTCAATAAAGTTGCAAGATACAATATCCACATGCAGAAATTAGTTGTCTTTCTATATAGACTGACAACAAAATATCTAAAAAGATAAAGAAGACTATAAGCTATAACATCAAAAATAATAAAATACTTAGAAATAAATTTAACTAAGCAGGTGAAATATCTTGTATGCTGGAAACAACAAGATTTTGATGAAAGAAATTGAAGAAAACACAAATAAATGAAAAGGTATCCCATGTTCATGGACAAAAATAATTAATAATATTAAAATTTCCATGCTGCCTAAAATCATCCATAAATTTAATACCAATCCTATCAAAATTCCAATGGCATTTTTTATAGAAATAGGAAAAAATAATCCTAAAATTAATATGGAGCCACAAAAGACATGTAAGAGCCAAAGCAATCCTGAGGAAGAATAGGAAACCTGGAGGCATCACACTTTATGATTTCCAACTATATTATAAACCTAAAGTAATCAAAGCAATATGATGCTGGCATATAAACAGACAGATAGACCAATGGAACAGAATTGAGATCCCAGGGGGAAAAAACCCTCTATGTACATCAAATAATATTTGACAAGGGAATCAAAAATACTCAATGGGAAAAGGACAGTCTCTTCAATTAGTGGTGCTGGGGAAAGTGTATAATGACACACAAAAGATTGAAATTGGAGCCCATCTCACATCATTCACAGAAACTAACTCAAAAGAGAGAGGAAGTTAAACATAACACCTGAAACCATAAAAATCATAGAAGAAACCAGGGAAAAACTCTTTGGAATTTTTACAATAATTGTTGTGGATATGACACCAAATGTGCATTCAACAAAAGCAAAAATCAACAAGTGGGACCACATCAAACTCAAAACATTCTGCACAGCAAAAGAAATACTCAACAAAAAGAAAAGTCAACTTACAGAATATAAGAAAATATTTGCAAACCATATACCTACACAAAGGCTAATATCCAAAATATACAAAGAACACATACAGGGCTCCTGGGTGGCTCAGTCAGTTAAGAAACCAACTCTTGATTTCAGCTCAGGTCATAATCTTGTTCATGGGATCAAGTCCCACATCAGGCTCTGTGCTGACAGTGTGGAGTCTGATTGGGATTCTCTCTCTCCCTCTCTCTCTGCCCCTCCTCTGCTCACTCTCTCTCCCTTAAAATAAATAAACTTAAAAAAAACTCATACAGCTCAATAACAAAAGGAACTAAACAATCTAGTTAATAAATCGAGATATACCTGAATAGATATTTATTCAAATAAGACCTACTAACAGACAATAGGTATATGAAAAGGTGATCAGCATTAGTAATCATCAGGGAAATGCAAATCAAAACCACAATGAGATATCACCTCACACCTATGAGAATGGCTATCATTAAAAAGACAAGAGAAAGAGATGAACCCAAAGAGGTCCACACCAAGACACATAATAATTAAAATGTCAAAGGTTAAAGATAAAGAATTTTAAAAAAGCAAGAAAGAAGGAAAATTTTACATACAAGGAAAACCTCATAAACTATTAACTGATTTTTCAGCAGAAATTTTGCAGGCCAGAAAATTGTGGCATGATATATTCAGTCATCAAAGGAAAAAACCTTCAATCATGAGTACTTTACCTAGCAAAGTTATTATTCAGAACTAAAGGAGAGATAGAGTTTTACCAGACAAACAAGTTGCAGTAGTTTATGACAACTAAACTATTCATACAAGAAATGTAAAAGAAACTTCCTTAAGTAGAAAAGGTCATAATTAGACATAAAAAAGTGATAAAAAATGTAAAATATGACATCATATGCATAAAACGTGGAGGCAGGAATTTAAAAAAGAATTTTTTAATCATTTACTTGATTTCATCATGGTAAGTGTACTTTTTCATCATCATCCCCTATTTCACCCACCCTGCCACCAAAGTCCCCTCTTGTAACCTTGAGTTTGTTCTCTAAGGTTAAGAGTCTTCCCATTGGTTTCTCTCTCCCTCCCTCTCTCCCCCCTTCCTTTTCTCATAGTTTTATATCTTAAATTCCACATATGAGTGAGATCATGTATTTATCTATGACTGACTTATTTTGCTTAGCATTATACTCTCTAGCTCTATCAATGTTATTGCAAATGGTAATATTTAATTCTTTTTAATGCTGAATAATATATATAAGATATACCTATATAGATGTATATCACATCTTTATCCATTCTATTATCCATGGACACTTTGGTTGCTTCCATAATTTGGTTATTGTAAATAATGTTATAATAAACATATGGGTTCATGTATCTCACTGAGTTACTGTTTTATTTTATTTTATTTTATTGATAAATGCACAGCAGTGTTATTACTAGATTGTATGGTATTTATATTTGTAATATTTTGAGGGACCTGTATACTGTTTTCCACAGTGGCTGCACCAGTCAGCATTCCCACCAATAGCGCAAGAGTTCCTTTTTCTCCACATTCTCTCCAACACTTGTTCCATCTTGTGCGTGTGTGTGTGTGTGTGTGTGTAGCCATTCTGACAGAAGTGAGGTTATGTCTCGTACATTTCATTCGCATTTCCCTACTGGTAAGCGACGTTGTGCATGTATGTCTTCTTTGGAGAAATGTCTGCTCATGTCTTCTGCCCATTTTTTTAATTGGAATATTTACTTATTGGGTCTTGAGTTGTATTAGTTCTTATATTTTTTGGATGCTAATTCTCTATCAGATATGTCATTTGCAAACATCTTCTTTCATTCCATAGATTGTGCTCTTGACAAGGAATTTTATGGTTTCAGGCCTCACATTTAGGTGTTTAATCCACTTTGTGTTTACTTTTGTGTATGGTGTAAGAAAGTGTTCCAGGTTATTTTGCATGTTGGTCTACAATTTTCCCAATACCATTTGTTCAAGAGACTGTCTGTTTTGGCTATTCTGTCCTACTTTGTTGAAGATTAATTGACTATATAGTTGTGGGTTTATTTCCAGACTTCCTGTTCTATTCTATTGATAAACATGTCTATTTTTATGCTGGCACTATACTTTTTTATTTTTATTTTATTTTCTAAAATTATTTAAAATTTATTTTATTTGTTTTTGAGAGAGAGAGCATGAACAAGGGAGGGGCAGAAAGAGATGGGGACAGAGGATCCAAAGCAGACTCTGCACTAACAGCAGTGAGCATGATGTGGGGCTTGAACTCACAAACTGAGATCATGACTTGAGCCGAAGTCAGGTGCTCAACTGACTGAGCCACATAGGTGTCAATTACTATACTGTTTTAATTACTACCGCTTTGTAACATGACTTGAAATTTGAAATTCTGGTACACCCAGATTTCTTTTTCTTTTCCAAGATTGCTTTGCCCATTAAGGATCTTTTGTGATTCCATACAAATTTTAAGATAGTGTGTTTTAGTTCTGTGAAAAATACTGTTGGTATTTTGATAGTGATTGCATTAATTCTGTAGATAGCTTTGGGAAGTATAGATGTTATAAAAATATAGTTCTTACAAACCATGAGCATGGAATGTCTTTCCATTTCTTTGTGTTGTGTCTTGAATTTCTTTCATCAGTGTTTTATACTTTGCAGAGTACAGGTCTTTCACCTCTTTGTTTAAGTTTGCCCTTAGATATTTTATTGTTTTTGATGCAATTGTAAATGGGATTGTTTTCTCAATTTCTCTTTCTGCTGCTTCAATATTAGCATATGGGAATACAACATATTTCTGTACATTCATTTTGTATCCTGAAATTCAGAAACTTATTTCATTCATCAGTTCTAGTAGTTTTTAAGTGTAGTTTTTATGGTTTTCTACATAGAGTATCATGTCATCGAATAGTGGAAGTTTTACTTATCCCTTAACCAATTGTGATGCATTTATATTTTGTTGTTGCTTTATTACTGTGTCTAGGACTTCCAGAATTATGTTGAATAAAAGTGGTGATAGTGACATGCTTGTCTTGTTCCTGACTTAGGAGAAAATCTGTCAAATCCTCACAACTAAGAATGATGTTGCCTGCGAGTTTTTCATATAAGGTCTTTATTTTGTTGAGGTATGTTCCCTCTAGACCTACTTTGCAGAGTTTTTTTTTTTTAATGAAGGATGTTGTACAGTGCCAAATGCATTTTATGCATGTTTTAAAATAATCGTACAATTTTTATCATTTCTCTTAATGATGTGATGTATCATACTGAATGTCTTTTTGAATATCGCCCCACCCTTTCATCCCAGGAATAAATCCCACTTGATTGTGGTGCATGATTTTTTAATGTATTGTTGGATTCAGTTTCCTAATATTTTGTTGAGGATTTTTTCTTCTTTATTCATGAGAGATATTAGCTTTTATTCTTCTTTCCTGATTACATCTTTCCTTGGTTTTGGTATCAGGGTGATACTGGCCTCATAGAATGAATTTTGAAGTTTTCCTTCCTCTTATATCTTTTTGTAATATTTTGAGAGGAATAGGTATACACTTTAAATATTTGGTAGAATTCTCCTGTGAAGCCATCTGGTCCTGGGGCTTTTGTTTTTTGGGAAGACCAAAAGTTCCAATAAAAAGACAGGGTAAAAAGTGTAAAAAGACAGGGTGAAAGAGTTGATAAAAGACAAGGCCCATCTATATGCAGTGTACAAGAGTGTCATTTCAGACTGAAAGACACGGACTTAAAGTTAGGAGATAGAGTACTATTTATCATGGAAATGAAAGTCTAAAAAAGCCAGGATAGCAATACTTATATTGGACAAAAGATACTTTGAAACAAAAAAAACTGTAAGAAACAAAGAAATATACTATATAATAATAAAGGGTATGAGGAAGATGGTGGCACAGTAGGAGAATCCTAGGCCCTCCTCATCCCAGAAAAACAGCTATGAAACCATTAAATAATCCTCAACACCCCAGAAATCAACCTGAAGATTGACAAAACAAACTCCACAACTGTAGGGAGAGAAGAGGCCACATCAAAGAAGGTAGGAAGTGCAGAGATATGGTTTAGGGGAGAAATGGATGCTGGCTGTTATGAAAGCAAGGGATCCATGGTCACAAGGGAGGGCAAGAGAGATAGGAGCATACAGTGGACTACACAAGGAGAGTGTTTACCCAAAGCCATTGGCTTGGAGAATGAGCAGAGATTAATTTTGTAAGTTCTTGCAACCAGCAAGGCTTAAAGCCTAGAATTTTAAAGGTCAGTGGGCATGGCTGCTATAGAGCCTGGAGAGCACTGTGATCCTCAAGAGAAAGCAAGCAAACAACCTGGAGGCAGACAGTGTAGAAACAGTGATTTGAAGAGTACCTGGGCACAAAGAGGGGAGATTATTTGCTCTTCTAGGAGCAGGTCCTTGAGAGGCAGCATTAATGGAGACACCTCTTTGGGAACAAAGGAGTTGGTTGCCACCATTGCTTTCCCTTAGCTCCTCACCGTAAATGCAGAGCCACCTGTGGGAAGCATTACAGTGCTGACAATAGCTGTCTAACTTGCTTACATGAGCACCACACTCCTGGGGTCCTGTGTAATTGCCCTTGTCAGTCATGCTTGCCTCATTTCCAGAACATAAGGCTCCTGTGCAAAATAATTTCCCACAGCATGTTTCTGAACCAGAGAGTTCTGCAGGGCCTCATTTCTGGTTGAGATAGTTACATGTCTTATTTCACAAGCAGAGCAAAGCACACCTAGTTAAAACTCACCATTTTCAGACCAGGGAACAAACACTGCCCAGAGTAGGCAAGAAGAGCCTCTGCAGATGACTGGCCTGAAGGATAGAGCAGCCAGAACACAGCAGCAGAGTGCATGGAGCACATACTGGAGAAACCCCATGAAGCACCAGCCACTGGGCACAACATGACCTCTCTTTCAGAAGGCCATTCCTTTCAGGAGCAGCAGGTAGAACTGGCTTTTCTAAAACATACAACAAATTAGAGACATGGGAAGAATTTATCCCAAATGAAAGGGCAAGCTAGGGCCACCGCCAGAGATCTAAGCAAGACAAATATAAATAACATGTCTGATGAAGAATTTAAAGCAATTATAAGGACACTTAGTGGGCTTGAAAAAAGAACAGAAGACATCAGTGACACCCTTTCCACGGAGATAAAAGAGTTAAAAAATAGCCAGTCACAGAGGAAAAGTGCAATAAATAGGATTATAAACAGGCTTGATGTAAAGAACAGCAGACTGGATGAAGCAGAAGAACGAATTAATGACCTAGAAGACAAAGTAATGGAAAGCAACGCACTGGACAAAAGAGAGAAGAATTATGCAACAAAAGAATAGACTTAGGAAACTCAATGACTCGATAACATATAATAACATTTGTTTTATAGGAGCCCCAGAAGAAGAAGAGAAAATGGGGACAGAAAACTTACTTGATGAGATGATAGCTGAAAACTTCCCTAATCTGGGGAAAGAAACAGACATCCAGATCCAGGAAGCACAGAAAACTCCCATAAAAGTCAACAAAGCAGGCCAAAAAAAGATGCTTTACAATTCAATTTTCAAAATACAGTTATAAAGAAAAAAATCTTAAGAGCATCAAGACAAAAGAAATATTTAACTTAAAAGGGAAGATCCATAAGGCTAGCTGGTGAAGAAACTTGACAAGCCAGAAGGGTTTGGCATGATATATACAATGTACTGAATGGGAAAAATCTGCAGGCAAGAATATCATTCAGAGCAGAAGGAGAAATAAAGAGCTTTCCAGTCAAATAAAAACTAAAGGAGTTCATGACCACTAAGCCAGCCCTGTAAGAAACATTATAGGGACACTTTGAGTGGAAAGTAGAGACCAAAAGTGACAGTATAAAGGCAGGAAACACAAAGCAATAAAAGTGAATGTTTCTGTAAAAAAATCATTCAAATAACTCACACACAGAAAAAAGATATAAAATATAATAACATATACCTAAAATGTAGGAGAGGAGAAAAGAATGGGTTCAAACTTGAACAACCACCAACTTAGTATAGACTGCTGCTATTTGTAGAAGGGGTTTTATACAAAAATAATGGAAACGATGTATGAAAAGCCACTAATAAACATGCAAAGAATAAACAGAAAGAAATCCAAATATATCCCTAAAGAAAATCAGCAACAGATGAAAGAGAAAGACAAGAAAGGATTGGAAGAAATATCCAGAAACAACCACAAAACAGGTAATAAAATGGTAATAAATGAATACATATCTATCAACAATTACTTTGGATGTAAATTGACTAAATGCCTCAAAGGCAAAAGGTGTCAAGAGGGATTTAAAAAGGAAGATCCATCTATATTCTGCCTACAAGAGACTCATTTTAGACTAAAAGACACTTGCATATTGAAAGTGAAGGGATGGAGAAATATTTATCATGCAAATGGATGTCGAAAGAAAGCCAGAGTACCAATACTTCTACTGGAACAACTAATTTTTAAACCAAAGACTGTAACAAGAGATATATAAGGGCATTACATCATAATAAAGGGGGCAATCCAACAAGAAGATCCAGCAACTGTAAATATTTATGCATCCAACATAGGAGAACTCACATATATAAAACAATTAATAACAAACCTAAAGGAACTCAATGATAATACAATAATAGTAGGGGACTTTAACACACCACTTACAGCAATGGGCAGATCATCTAAACAGAAAATAAAGAAACAATAGCTTTGAATGAAAGACTGGATCAGATGAACTTAACATATATATTCAGAACAGTCTATCCTAAAACAGCAGAATACATATTCTTTTCAAGTGCACATGGGACGTTCCATAGAATAGGTCATATATTTGGTCACATAACAGGCCTCAACAAATAGAAAAATATTGAAGTCATACCATGTACCTTTTCTTACCACAACACTGTGGAACTAAAAGTGAAACACAAGAAAAAATTTTGGAAAGATCACAAATACATGGACGTTAAACAACATGCTACTAAACAATTAATGGGTCAAACAAAATAAAAAAAAAAACTAAAAAATACATGTAAACAAATAAAAATGAAAACACAATGTTCTAAAACCTTGGTATGCAACAAAAGCAGTCCTAAGAGGAAAGTTTATATCAATACAGGCTTACCTCTGGAAGCAAGAAAAATCTCAAATACACAACCTGACCTTACACCTAAAGGAGCTAGAAAAAGAACAACAAAGTCTGAAACCAGTAGAAGGGGGAATAATAAAGAGTAGATCCAAAATAAATGATATAGAAATTAAATAAATAATAGAAGAAATTGATGAATCCAGGAGCTGGTTCTTTGAAAAACTTAATAAAATTAATAAACCCCTAGCCAGACTTATTACAAAGAAAAAGACAGGACCCCCCCAAAATAAAATCACAAATCAGAGAGGTGAAATAACAACCGACACCACAGAAATACAAACAATCATAAGATAATATTATGAAAACTATGTGCCAACAAACTGGAAAACCTGGAAGTAATGGATAAATTACTAGAATCATATAAATTACCAAAACTGAAGTAGAAAGAAATAGAAAACTTGAACTGACTGATAGCCAGCAAAGAAATTGAATCATTGGCAAAGAAGTCAAACTTTCACTTTTTGCAGGTGATACTATACTCTACATGAAAAACCCAAAAGACTACACCAAAAAACTTCTAGAATTGATATATGAATTCGAGAAAGTCTCAGGATACAAAATTAATGTATAGAAAGCGGTTGCATTTTTATACACCAATAATGAAGCAATAGAAAGAGAAATCAAGAAATTGATCCCATTTACAATTGCACCAAGAACCATAAAATACCTAGGAATAAACCTAACCAAAGAGGTAAAAGATCTGTATGCTGAAAACTATAGAAAACTTATGAAAGAAAGTGAAGAAGACACAAAGAAATAGAAAAACATTCCATGCTCATGGACTGGAAGAACAAATATTGTTAAATGTCAATACTACCCAAAGCAATTTACACATTCAATTCAATCCCAATCAAAATCACACTGGCATTCTTCTCAGAGCTAGAACAAACACTCCTAAAATTTGTATGGAACCACAAAAGAGCCTGAATAGCCAAAGTAATGTTTGCAAAGAAAAACCAAAATGGGAGGCATCATAATACTAGACTGTAGTCTCTACTACAAAGCTGTAATCATCAAGACAGCATGATATTGGCACAAAAGCAGACACATAGACCAATGGAATAGAATAGAGAACTCAGAATTGGACCCACAAATGTATGGCTAACTAATTTTTGACAAAGCAGGAAAGAGTATCCAATGGAAAAAAAGACAGCCTCTTTAGCAAAGGTGCTGGCAGAACTGGACAGCAACATGCATTAGAATGAAACTGGACCAGTTTCTTACACCATACACAAAAATAAAAACAAAATGGATGAAAGACAGAAATGTGAGACAGGAAACCATCAAAACCCTAGAGGAGAAAACAGGAAACAACCTCTTTGAAGGTTGCTGCAGCAACTCCTTACTTGACATGTCTCTGAAGACAAGAAAAATAAAAGCAAAAATGAACTATTGGAACCTCATCAAGATGAAAAGCTTCTGCACTACAAAGGAAACAATCAACAAAAATAAAAGGCAACAGACAGAATGGGAAAAGATATTTGCAAATGACATATCAGATATAGGGCTAGTATCCAAAATCTATAAAGAACTTATCAAATTCAACACTCGTAAAACAAACAATCCTGTGAAGAAATGGGAAGAAGACATGAATAGACATGTTTCCAGAGAAGACATCCATATGGCCAACAGACACATGAAAAGATGTTCAAAATCACTCATCATCAGGGAAATCCAAATCAAAACCACATTGAGATACCACCTCACACCAGTCAAAGCACCTAAAATTAACAATTCAGGAAACAACAAAGGTTTGTGAGGATGTAGAGAAATGGGAACCCTCTTGCACTGTTGGTGGGAATGCATACTGGTGCAGCCACTCTGGAAAATAGTGTGGAGTTTCCTCAAAAAAATAAAAATAGAACTACCCTATGACCCAGCAGTAGCACTACTAGGAATTTTTAAAAAAAAAATTTGTAACTTTTATTTATTTTTTAGAAAGAGACAGGGACAGAGTGCGAGTGGGGGAGGGGCAGAGAGTGAGGGAGACAGAATCTGAGGCTCAGATTCTCAGGCTCCAGGCTCTGAGCTGTCAGCACAGAACCCAATGTGGGGCTTGAACTCAGGAACAGTGAGATCAGATCTGAGCCGAAGTTGGACACTTAACTGACTGAGCCACCCAGGCATCCCAGCACCACTAGAAATTTATACAAAGGGTAGAGGAGTGCTGATTCATAAGGGCACTTGTACCCCAATGTTTATAGCTGTACTTTAAACAATAGCCAAATCATGGAAAGACCCCAACTTTCCATCAACTGATGAATGGATGAAGAAGATATGGTTTATATATACAATGGAATGATACTTGGCAATGAGAAATAATGAAATCCTGCCATTTGTAGCAATGTGGACGGAACTGGAGGGTATTATACTAAATGAAATAAGTCAGTCAAAGAAAGACAAATATCATATATTTTCACTCGCATGTGGATCTTGAGAAACTTAACAGAATACCATGGGGGAAGGGAAGGGGAAAAATAGTTTCAAACAGAGAGGGAGGCAAACCCATAAGAGACTCTAAAATACAGAGAACAAACTGAGGGTTGGAGAGGGGGAAATGGGTGATGGGCACTGAGGAGGGCACTTATTGGGAAGACTACTGGGTATTGTATCTAAGTGATGAATCATGGGATCTACCCCTGAAACCAAGAGCACAGTGTATACACCATATGTTAGCTAACTCATCAATAAATTATATTAAAAAAATAAAAAGACAGAAAAAATAAGGGAGGGATGGAAGTTTATGTCTAGGTGCACAAAGAATATATATATAATTAATTTTGTTGAAGGGAGATTTTTGCCTACCTTTTGGCAGCCATGAAAATCATGTTGGCAACGAGAAACTTGCAAGTCACAGCATAGAATCTAGTATCCCAGCACCCTCTATTGTGGTGTACTTACCTTAGGAATATTTCCTTAAGTACCATGGACCAAGCTCCAATCATCAACGCCAGCCAGCACAATCTTTTGAAGTTGGTGAAGTGAATTTTCAGAATTTCAGCCTCCTTTTGAGTCCCTTTCAACTGCTACTCCTTCACTTTCCTTCACCATTAGTACCTAGACATGGGAATATACACATACTCTCAATTTCTGTAGATAAGTGCCTATGGATTTTGTATTTTGTGGGGATGGGAAGACGTTTATAGAAAATCAAACATCCTTCCAATTGTGAAGGGGAGATGGGAATATTTCTAGAACACCTGCCCCCTTTGGCATTACCTAAAGAAGACTATTTGGCTTTTACCATGTTCAGGAATTGTGTCAAGTGCTTCATGCATAATTTGGTCACCTAACATCTTTTTGAAGAGGGCACTATTGCAAACCCTCATTTCATAGATGAGAAAACAGAAGCCTTAGTAAATTCAAGTACCATGATTAAGGTCACATGGTTAATAAATGGTAGAGATAATATTGGACCACAAGGTGAAACATTACATTAAACAATCCCACTCAGAAGATAGTAACTATCTATCTCACCTAACCATATGGCTAATGTTATAGCAGAGTGCCTCAAAAGGCTGATTAAATTGAATAAAAGGGGTGAGAGTGGACATACTTGTCTTTTTCCTGATTTTAGGGGAAAAGAAAAGTTCTCAGTTTGTTCATGTAGAAAACATTATGGAGATTCCTCAAAAAATTAAAAATAGAATTACCATATGATCCAGTAATTCCATTACTGGTATTTACCCAAAGAAAACAAAAACACTAATTTGAAAAGATATATGCACCGCAATGTTTATTGCAACTTTATTTATAATAGCCAAGATATGGAAATAACCCAAGTGTCCATTGGGATGTATGGATAAAGAAGATGTAGTATATTTGTATATATATTTTATTAATATAATTAGCATAATATATAAAGTATATATATGTATATTCTGAAAGATTACTTGTCCATAAAAAAGAATGAATTCTTGCTATTTGCAACAACATGGATGAATCTAAAGGGTATAATATAAAGTGAAATGTCAGAGAAAGACAAATGCCATATGATTTCACTTATATGTGAAATATAAGAAACAAAACAAAATAAATAAAGAAAAAAGGAGAAAAAAAACCCCCAGACTATTAACTATAGAAAACAAACTAGTGGTTGCCAGAGGGGAGGTGGATAGGGGGATGGGTTAATTAGGTGAAGGGGATTAAGAGTACACACATCATGATAAGTGCTGAGTAATTTATAGAATTGTTCAATCACTATATTGTACACCTGAAACTAATATAACACTGTAGTTCATTATACTGGAATTAAAAGAAAAGGCTTATTATATCCACAGAAAATAGTTGTCTTAACTTAGGATCTTCTGAGATAGTAGGATTTCCACCTAGCTACCTGCATAGAACAAGGATAATTTCTGCTGGATGAATAGTAAATATCTTGATTTCACACAAGCTAATAATATATGTACCTACATGGGAAAAGATCAGGCAGAAATCACTAATTAAAGAAATATTTATTAAGTGTCTGTTATGTATTAGTTTACAGTATTAGGTGTTGAGGGAACAAAACACATAAAATCCCTTTCTTCATATAGTATACGTTCTTAGGACCAGAGACAGGCACTAAAAAATCGAATTAAATTATACAGGATGTTAGCCGGTTGTGAGTGCCATCCCAAATAAAGCAGAATATAAGGGATGGGAACATGAGTGAAGGAGTGTAATTTATAAACAGAGCGGTCAGCAAAGTCCTCACTGAGAAAATGACATTTAGCAAAATTGACGGAGCAAGAACTTGATGTAGTGAGAACGTATTATAAATTATAAATGTGAATTACTATCATTGTTTTTATTGTGTTTGTGTTATGTACGACATCAATTTACATTTTTAAAACAGTTTATCTTCTTCAAAAATGTTTTACATTTGTTATTCCATTAGATTATCACAAAAACCCCATGATGTGGTAGGGGCAAGCAGTAGCCCTATTTGAGCAAGAGTAAAACTGAAATCTCAGATAAAATGACATAGTTAAGTAACATAGTGAGTCAACGGTGAGGTCAGAGAAAAGATTCAAGACTCTGATTCAAAATTCAATATATTAGGGTACCTGGGTGTCTCAGTCAGTTAAGCAGCTGACTTCTGCTCAGGTCTTGATCTCATGGTTCACGAGTTTGAGCCCCACATTGGGCTCTATGCTGACAGCTCAGAGCCTGGAGCCTGCTTCGTATTCTGTGTCTCCCTCTCTCTCTGCCCCTCCCCAACTTGCATTCTGTCTCTCTATCTCTCAAAAAATTAAATAAATATTTAATTTTTTTTAAATAAAAACCCTCAAAGTTCAATATACTTACTACTGTGAGTACTGTGCTTTTTAAGTCTGACCTTTTCCAATGGAGGATCCCAAACTCACAATTTGTGTCTAGTTGTTTAAGTAAATGAATTTCTAGATGCACATGGAAACCCTAAGGAACAAAAACACTCAGTCACGAATTCCTTCTAAAAGAATGAAATTGGTAATCTAATTTCAAGAGCTTTAAGTAAATATAGAGGTCATATAAGCCAACATCTTAGTTTTACAGATGAGGAAACTGCACGCAAATAGGGGGAATGGCTTGCCCAGAGACACAGAGAGATTAAAGCAAAGTTGAGACCAGAGCTCAGATCTTTTGAGTCCCCAGATTGTACTCATTCAACTGTCACAAAAAATACCTTAATTATATCTCTTAGATTTAGCATTCAGGAACAGTATCTCTGTGGCTGGCCAGTATATGCAGTTTCAAGACACTAAACCCTCATAATGGAATTTAGCTTAATGTGTGATGCCTAGGACCTTCTTTAGCACCAATATATTTTTCATATTTAGAACCAAAAATCATTATAAAGACCACCTTATACAAATTATTGATGAAATAATCTGATTTGATATTTTCTCCAAATATATATTGGTAAATAGTGCTAAACTAGGGGTGCCTGGGTGGCTCAGTCAGTAAAGTGTCTGACTCTTGAGTTCAGCTCAGGTCATGATCTTGAGGTTTGTGAGTTTGAGCCCCACATCAGACTCTGTGCTGATGATACAAAGTCTGCTTGGGATTCTGTCTCTCTCCTTCCATCTTCCCCTCCTCCCTCAAAATAAATAAACAGACTTAAAACAAAGAGTGCTTAACTAAATATCCCTCATAAGAGGTTTCAACAAGTCTTTAGAAAGTTCTCACTGTGTGCCTAAAACAATGCTGAAACTTTTGGAGATATAAGAAAATATAGTGTCTCAATTTTAGATCTGCTTCTGTCCAGATATGTGACTTTGGTCTAATTATCATCCCTCACTGGGCTATTAATCTCTGTGGCCCCTTCCAGTTGTAATATTTTACAAGTCTATAAATCTCAAACTATACATACCACAAACTAAACTCTTGTCTTTCCCTACCTCCAAATATGCTCTATTCATAGTCTTCCCTATCTTAGTTGATGGAACATCCATCTTCCAGTTGTTCAGAACAAAGACATTGGAGTCATCTTTTATTGTTTTCAGGAAATCATGTTGGCACTGTATTCAAAGTATGTACAAAGTCCAGTGCTTCTCACCAGTTTCATTACTACTACCTTAGTTAATCATCTCAGGCCTGTATTACTACAATATTCTAACTGACTTTCTGATACTCTACCTTGCTCTCCTTAAGTCCATTCTCATAGCAACAAGACAGGACTGTCAAAATAGAAATTAAATGACTTTCAGTTCCATAGTAAAAGCCAAAATCTTGATTATGACCTCCAAGATACTGGATTTCATCCCTATTACCTCTCTGACCTCAACTTCCCCTTATCTCTCTGACCTGCTACTCTCCCACTTGTTCAATCTATTTCATCCAAAAAGGCCTCATTGTTTCTTGAACACACCCAGCTAATTTGAGTCTCAAGGTCTTTGCACTAGCTGTTTCCTCTGACTGAAACACTTCCCCCAGAATGTGGTCCCTAGATCTGCAACACCAGTGTCACTTAAGAAGTTATGGTGCTGGGAGAACTGGACAGCAGCATGCGGATGGATTAAACTATGCCACTTTCTTACACCATACACAAAAACAAACTCAAAATGGATAAAGGACTTGAATGTGAGACAGGAAACCATCAAAACCCTAGAGGAGAAAGCAGGAACAAACCTCTCTGACCTCAGCCGCAGCAATTTCTTACTTGACACATTCCCAAAGGCAAGGGAATTAAAAGCAAAAATGAATTATTGGGACCTCATGAAGATAAAAAGCTTCTGCACAGCAAAGGAAACAGTCAACAAAACTAAAAGGCAACCAACGGAATGGGAAAAGATATTTGCAAATGACATATCGGACACAAGACTAGTATCCAAAATCTATAAAGAGCTCACCAAACTCCACACCCGAAAAACAAATAATCCAGTGAAGAAATGGGCAGAAAACATGAATAGACATTTCTGTAAAGAAGACATCCAGATGGCCAACAGGCACATGAAAAGATGCTCAATGTCGCTCCTCATCAGGGAAATACAAATCAAAACCACACTCAGATATCACGTCACACCAGACTGGCTAAAATGAACTCATCAGGAGACTATAGATACTGGAGACGATGTGGAGAATTGGGAACCCTCTTGCACTGTTGGTGGGAATGCAAACTGGTGCAGCTGCTCTGGAAAACAGTGTGGAGGTTCCTCAAAAAATTAAAAATAGTCCTACCCTATGACCCAGCGATATCACTGCTAGGAATTTACCCAAGGGATACAGGAATGCTGATGCATAGCGGCACTTGTACCCCAATGTTTATAGCACCACTCTCAAAAATAGCCAAATTATGGAAAGAGCCTAAATGTCCTTCAACTGATGAATGGATAAAGAAATTGTAGTTTATATACACAATGGAATACTACGTGGCAATGAGAAAGAATGAAATCTGGCCTTTTGTGGCAACGTGGATGGAACTAGAGAGTGTTATGCTAAGTGAAATAAGTCATACAGAGAAAGACAGATACCATATATTTTCACTTCTATGTGGATCCTTAGAAACTTAACAGAAGATCATGGCGGAGGGGAAGGAAAAAAAAGAGGTTAGAGAGGGAGAGTGCCAAAGCATAAGAGACTCTTCAAAACTGAGAACAAACTGAGGGTTGATGGGGGTGGGAGGAAGGGGAGGGTGGGCGATGAGTATTGAGGAGGGCACCTTTTGGGATGAGCACTGGGTGTTGTATGGAAACCAATTTGACAATAAATTTCATATTAAAAAAAGAAGTTATTAGAAATGCAAATTCTCCAGAACCATTAGAGACCAACTGAATCAAAAATGCTGGAGATGAGATACAGTAATGTGTATTTTAACAGCCCCCCCCCAGCTTATTCTTCTGCAAGTTAAAGTTTGAAATCACTGGTGTAGACTTAACATTTAATGTAAAATGTTAATTTGAACCTTTTCAAACTGCATTAGTAATAAATAATTCTTACTGTCTCCCATTCCATTTATTAGCATAATAATACTATTAAAATAACATGAGTTTGTTTCATGTCAGAGCTTAATTTTTTAAGGACCTGAGCATGTGAGATCAATTAGTACTTTTTCTAAAAAATGTTTTTATTTTTGAGAGAGACACAGCATGAGCGGGGGAGGGCCAGAGAGAGGGAGACACAGAATCAGAAGCAGGTTCAAGGCTCTGAGCTGTCAGCACAGAGCCCACCACAGGGCTCGAATCATGAACCGTGAGAACATGACCTGAGCCGAAGTCGGACGCTCAATCGACTGAGCCACCCAGGAGCCCCAATTAGTACTTTTTGATAAGACTAGTCTTCACTGCAATTTTTACTCAGATATTACTTTGTATTTTTTGCTTAAACGGTTCTTATCCCTTCATATTCTATACTCACCTCCACCTATACTCCTACCCAACCCTCAAGGCCTACTTCAAATCCTACCCCTACTGGAAACCTATCCTGAATAATGCAATTCAGAAGAATCACACTTTTTTCCTATTCTTAACTCTTGTAGCACTTAACATCTTCACTACTGTTTTAATAATTCTAATAGCATTTTCCATTTTTCTCTCCTTTTATTGTAAATACTTGAGACCTGGACTCATGTTTTATATGTCATATGTCTTTCACAGTGCTCTAAACATGGGATATAGAGGTACTTACTACACCTTAAATGTATTTAATATTTTCTGGAACAGCAATCCCAGATATCATGACTAAAGTCACCTGAGCCAAACATCTGGATCCTAAATCTTCTTGGAAGTCACTTCATCTCAGCACTAAAATGCAAAAGTTTACTAAAAGGGAGTTCACGAAACATCAGCATTTTTTCTCTTGCTTTGGTCTATCCTACAATACCATTTACTAAATAATTACAAATTCCTGAGCTGAAGAAAACTGTTAAGGAAAATTCAAGTAGACCTAAGCTATATTTGATACCAAATATGGGAAAGAAGGTAAAATTAATGTTTGCCAAATGAAAGAGAGCCAATTTTAATTTGGCAGGAAATATAGATGATGATAATCAAGTATGAACATGTGATAAGAAACACATCAAGTGAAACTAAGACCTTTTGTTGATTTAAGGTTGTAGTTAAAATAGGATTTGGTAGAAAGAGGTAGGTTGAATTGGTGCCAACTTTTAGTGTCATACAAGGCCTAGTACAGGGCTGGAGACAAATCTCTCTATATAAGCATCAACATTTGAATCCTCATGGAATCATGTTGAAATTAAAATCAAGGACAAGTAGGAAGAGTCACAAATAGGTAGAAGAAGGGAATGTGACTTTATAGACAAAGGGGCACTTTAACAATTTACCTCTGAAACTAGGGGTAAGATGTTTTTATGAAAAGACTCAAGTATAAACATACCACAGTTATTTGTTACTTTTTACCATGAGCTGAGAGTAATCATTTTTCTTCTCAGTTTGCCTTTATTGCCAGACTGCCATTCCCAGAGAACCAACAGAGTCTGCCTTGGAAAATCCTATCCATTAGCCTCTGGGATCAGCTCCAGGAGAATCAGGATTTAGTAGAGTCCAGAACTCTGTGGACCTATTCTCTTGGAAGCACACAGTAATACTCTGAAACATTTTGCCTATATTCTTAATCTTGTTTTCAGTGGAATAAGATACAGTACAAACTGAAAAGATAGTTCAACTGTCTACCAGTCTCTCTGAACTTCTCCAAGAATCCCTTTAACCATTCGTATCCAGTGATATTGCATCTTGCTAAGTGTCAAAGATGTTGTCCAGGATATTTTGTGACTAGTTCTTATAGCTTTAGTGACCCAATGGAACAATACAAGTTAACAATCTTTGTTGAAATTTCTAGATTTCTGTGCCATTTGCAGGCATCAGTTCTTTGTACAATGGTAAGTGATATATGGATGGAATTGGAAAGTTAATTAAAAACACCCTGAAGTTCTTGAAATTCTTGCTTCCCCACATGCTGCCCTTCCTACACCCCCAAAGACACTGAACATGTTGAAAATCAATTTTCAGACTCATGTCAGCTGGTTGTCCTTAGGTAGTTATGGCAGTTCCTCATGTAGCACTGTTGAATTGGCATGTGTCTGTTGAAGGAGAAATATCTTATTTCAAACAAAATACATGTCATCTGAACATGTTGGAATCAGGAACTTATCGGATTCAGAATTAACAATCTTCAATAATTTGATTCGGTTGAATTTATTGATTGGTACAAACAAGGGAAAATAATGTTGAGTTGAAATGATTAAATGTGATGTATCAATTTTTTCAACGAGGGGAAACATCATAAGCCTGATCAAAGAATTAATATATACATTCTAAACAGGTTCCAGGGGAATTTTAAAAGAGAAGCAAACAAAAACCAAAAGAGTCTTGTCAATAATGTCCTGGGAAGAAAAGCTATCTTCATATAAAGATAACCAATTGAATTGGGCTAATTCAATTCACCATGTGAAACAAAAAGCTTCATTTCTCATGGAACATGAGAGTTACAAAATAAAAATAGTTCCCCATAGTGAAGATATTGCTATGTAACTGAATCAATTGACAGGATGATCAGCTGTCTCTGCCTATTTGAACAAACTTGTCATTGAGTCACCTCTTGGTTTGGTTAAATGAGAGACCTCCTTTTGCTTTCAGGAAAACCCCCTTAGAATTTATTACCTGTTTAAAGTGTTTCCCACCATATATGGAATAAACATTTCCATTTCATTTTAATTTCATATCATAGGAGAACAATAAAGACAGTGCAGTTATTGGTCACAGCTGTGTTAATGTGTTACATGTAAACTTAAGAATTACACTGTCAAGTCTATAGATCCAAGATTTCTGGTTTTCCCTTAAAATTTGGCCACAAGATAAAGAAAAAAAGGTATTATATTTAAAATATTCATGCAAAGTTAAAATTCCATTTTAAAGCAGGCCTTTTAAGTAAGAAAGATTGACCGAAAATAACAAATTGTGCTCCAGAACTGCCAGTGTTACAAAATGTTTTTGGCATCAAATTATAAGACATAAGAAGATTTTTTTGACTGTGAATTTTTACATTTCAATGTAATATAAAGGTTCGTTATTGTGTTATTTTTATAGCTTATTTTTTCCAGGATGAGATGGAAATTTGTTTCTTTCCTCTTGAGAGCATTAAAAGTTTTGTGAAGCTTAACACTCTTTGAAAAGAAAAACATTGAATATATCCAATTTGAACAGTAGTAATTATAATTGGAATCTAAGGAGAGGTGGAAATGCATAAGAGGAAAAGTTTCCTTAAGTCTTTCTCTATGGCAAAGTTGCTAAAAATATTTACTTTTTATTTTAACATATGGCTCACTAGTGATTCCTTTATAGAGAGGATCACTACATTTGAAAAGAGAAATTACAAAATGTATATTGCTATGTATAATAATGACAAACTATTCCACTACATCATTTACTATAGTATCTAGGCAAATTTAGCAAGTAACAAAAAGATCTTGCAATTACATCTAAAATATGCTTATTTCTCTTGTTATCAGCAGGCAGACTATCATGGAGGCAATTGTAAACTGAAACGGACAGTGGTAACCTTAGATTTTTGTAAGGAATTAAACTAAGAAATTATCTTGAGAACTTATTCAAATCAGGCTTGCTGAATTCATTTGGAATATACTATAAAAGGTGAAACTAAATCTGAGACACAATTAACAAAGTGCTTATTTATAAACTTGTGCACAGGAACCCATCTGCCTATACTTTTGCTTCAAGAGCGGTTCAAGGAGATCGGAAGGAGTAAGTTTTATAGAATAAAAAGACACCATAATGAGACAGTGTATGATTGGCAAAATTTTAATATTTTTTTTAAATAAAAGACTTTTTAATTGGTCTTCAGATACAGGTTACAATCCTAGGTTGGATACAAGGAGGCAAGTGAGCAGTTTGGGGACATTTCAAAAGAGAGCACTGTTCAAATTTAGGAGCAGAGATTTTTCTGTATCTAGCCTTTTCCTTGAACAAGTCAGTGTCAGTGGTGCCGTTTTAAATGAAAATGGTCCTTATGAGACACTGCCTATTATAGTAGGAAGACCATTATAACCCCATACTTTTACTATGATTGGGAAGTGACCAAAATTTTATACCAATGGCATTCCTAATGTTTTCACTCTTTATGGCGAGCACAAAATCACAAATTCCGTGAGCCTGACTGAACCAGCACATGCAGAAACACACACATATGTGTACTCATGTACTTACATACATTCATGTGTGTACAAACACACATACATAAAAACCCCAACCTTGATCTCTTGTGCTTGAAGAGCTATCTAATAATAACAACTATTTAGGTTGGTTACATTGATCAAAAGACATCTTGTGATGAATCTCAGGCAACAAATCATAACATTATGTAATTGCTAACGCAAATCATACAAAAATAAATATGTAATCCCAAATATTTCACTGTAACACAGTCCAAATTCAGAATATCTTTCATAACTTGCAATACAAGGTATATTTTATCTTGAGAGGACAGTGGTGAAAATAAAGGCAATAATTGGATTGGAGTTATGGGTTAGAACTTTTATTATATCAAAAGTGACCAAAGAATATTACTGGTTAAGGTAACTATTTCTTTTAATATTTTAGTAGATATACCTAAATAGTTAGTGAGTATTGTGGTCAGTATTATTATCATAAAATTAATTAAAAGGATGAATGTGACTTTTCGTATTTACTTGCAGAGTCATGCTTGGGCGTGGCCAACACTCTACTGTTGCCACCATCTCCCTTTACTGATATTTCATGTTGAATGGAAATTCCCTGTTTCTTAATTTATTGTGTTAAAAGATATTGGACAGGGCCTGAGGATTGTATACCATCATAGAGATTTTTATTTTTTAATTGGTCCCTAGAGACAATGAGACAGAGATCCATCTTCAACTGACATGGAAAGAGGTGAAAAAAGGAGGGAAAAAAATAAGCTGGAGCATACCACACACCATACTCACTCTCAACCTCAGGACCTAAGAACACTAACCAGCTCAAACAGTAAAGAATAGTTATTAAAATATTGGGAACTAGAGCCAAAATTACCTGCATTCAAATTATGGATCTACCATTTTATTAGACATATAATCTTGGATAAGTTATTTAATTATCTGTGCCTGGGTGTGATAATCACTTGTAAAACAGAGTTAATATTAGCAACTCTCTCCTGGGGTTGCTAAGGATTAAAATGAATTAATATATTTTAAGTATGTGAAATCATGAGTGGCATGTAGTAATTTAAAGTAATTTAAATTTAGCTTTTAAGTAATCACATGCAATGTGTTGATCAAATTATAGCTAAAATTTATTAAACACTTACTACATGCCAGCTCCCTCCCTGAAGGATCACTGCAGGCTAGCAGGGTCCGTTGCCCAAAATGCTGTTCCTTTCCAGGTGGCCTATTCTATATGATCCTCTCTTTCTAAATTCTGATAACACTTCTTCCCTAAAAATGGTGTTAGTCCTGTTGTTAGTAGTTTCTTTTGGACCTACTAATCCTGTCTAATCAGGATTTTTATGCAGTATGGGCCCTTTTCAAATGTTCTGAGGATTCTAGTTACATGCCTGGTGGCACTGGATACAGGCACCTAAAAACAATACATAAACCCTTGAGATTTAAGCAGGAGTTGGCTGAATCAAAGATGCATCTCCAGACAAGCTCTACGTTTCCATCCTGCTTGGGGTTTATTTTTTTAACCTTCTCAGTCCATACATTCTTCAAGGCCCATCAAAAGTCTCATCTTTTCTGTTGGTATATGTATAAAATGAAATATTACTCAGCCATAAAAATAATGAAATCTTCCCATTCATGACAAATGGATAGACCTAGAGGGTATTATGTTAGGTGAAAGAAAAATAACCATATGATTTAATTTATATGTAGAATCTAAAAAACAAAACAAGTGAACAAACAAATAAACTAATAAATACAGAGACCAAATTGGTGGTTGGTAGAGGGTAAATATATGGGGGACTTGACAAACTAGGTGAAGGGGATTAAAAGGTACAAACTTTCAGTTATAAAACAAATAAGTCAGAGGAGCCAAGATGGCAGAACAGCATGGAAGGTATTTTTTTTTTTATCTTTCGTCCCTGAATTACAGCTAAATCAACACTCAACCACCCTGCAAACCTAGAAAACTGATTTGAGGATTAACACAACTATCTGAACAACCTGAACCAAAGAACTCAGCAGGTACATGGTGCAGAGAGGTGAAGTGGGGGAGAGAGAAGCTGCGGAGGTCAGGGAGCTGTTTTTGCTTGCAGAGAGAGGAAGGAGATGGGAGGAGAGTATGGGAAAACATCCCTCCTGCCCAAAAGCAGCTGGAGAGAAAAGAAAGAGTATGCAAGGGACTGAACAAAAAAGGGAGAAAGTAGAAAAGAGAGGGTTTAAACTCCATTAAGACTCTATAAACAAGGGGAGTGCAGAGTCTGAAACTCCACAGATTGATACCTGGCAGTGCTCTGGTGGGAAGGGTGAATCCCCAGGAACAGAGAGTGAGATCTGAGGGGTCGGAGGGCCACACAAGGAGAGGCAGTTCCCCTGCTCGGAGAATATTTGGTAGAGGCTGTGAGGCCACCCCACAGGCAAAGGTCCCA
Organism: Panthera pardus; assembly: GCF_024362965.1. NCBI lineage: Eukaryota > Metazoa > Chordata > Mammalia > Carnivora > Felidae > Panthera > Panthera pardus. The sequence continues at coordinate 60,931,238 of NW_026526843.1, forward strand.
GCAGATCCTAGAGAACAACCACATTCGCTGGTGTTGGAACAAGGACGTTAAGGGTGAAACCTGGTGCCAGATGTGTATTGTGATTTACCATAATCCCTGAAATGCTGCTGCTACACAATTGTGTGAAGTTTTTCTGGGGTGGGCTGGCATCCAGCCACAGTCTCTGGGCATTGGCAGCAGCACAATCCTATGAACATTCCTGGGGGTGGGTTGTACCTGACCATTACTTGGTAAGACCCTCCCCCAGAGAGCCAGAACGTGTCAAAGCCACAGTCCCTCAGGATAAGAGGTTGGGAAATATAGCTGCATATGAGATAAAACTCAGGAAGGTGGTGCCTCCTGGCATCCTGATGGCTTTGTCATGGACAGTCTAGAAGTGGGAAGTGGATAGAAACAAGAGACAAAGACGGAGTGCACGATTGCTGGTTGTGGAGAGCATAGAGTTCTAATACTAGAGACTGGGTAGGTGGGTGGCGCCATTTTCACCCCTCCTGAGCATGTTCATACACACCTACATGGACCATAACAGTAAACGAAGCAGCACCATCTAGTGGAGAATGGAGCCGCTACAGTAGGTCCCACCCAACTGGGCCAACCTCTGTCTTCAGGAACACCACAAGTTTCTCCACCTGCTTAATTTACAGACTATAAAGTGCTTCATAGTTTGATTTGTAAGGGAAACCAATGTAATTTCAATCGTATTTCAGTCTTTTTGCCAGTCTATCTATTCATTTTTTTCTTTTTCTTTTCTTTTCTAATTTTTCAATACAGAAAGCAAAAATTTATTTTTATTTTCCATTTTATTTTTCTATAATTTTTTCTATTATATTTTTTAATTTTTTGTAAATTTTCAAATTCTATTTTACTTCTATCATTTCATTATATTCTTTTCATTGTATTCATTTTTTCAAATTTTCAAACATTTTCCTTTTTTCTTTTCTTATCTTTCCTTTTTTTCTCTAATCTATCAAGCTCCTTTCAACAACAAGACCAAAATACACCTAAGATCTAGCATCCTTTATTTGATTCTTTTGGTGTTATTTTAAATTTTATTTTTTTTACCTTATTAATTCAATTTCTTCCTTTAAAATGATGAAATGAAGGAAATCACCCCAAAAGAAAGAACAGGAAGAAATAGCCAGGGATTTAATCAACACAGATACAAACAAGATGTCTGAACCAGAATTTAGAATCACAATAATAAGAATACTAGCTGGTGTTGAAAATAGATTAGAATCCCTTTCTGTGGAGATAAAAGAAGTAAAAGCCAGTCAGGATGAAATAAAAAATATGCCCTTAGTGAGCTGCAATCTTGAATGATGCCACAGCAGCAAGGATGAATGAGGCAGAGCAGAGAATCAGCAGTATAGAAGACAATCTTATGGAGAATAATGAAGCAGGAAAAAGAGGGATACTAAGGCAAAAAGGCACAATTTAAGAATTAGAGAAAGAAATGACTCATTAAAAAGGAACAACACCAGAATCATAGGGGTCTCAGAAGATGAAGAGGGAGAGAAAGGGGTAGAAGGGTTATGTGAGAAAATCATAGTGGAAAACTTCCCTAACCTGGGGAAAGACACAGACATCAAAATCCAGGAAGCACAGAGGACCCCCATTAGATTAAACAAAAACTGAGTATCAACAAGGCATATCATAGTCAAATTCACAAAATACTCAGGCAAGAAAGAATCATGAAAGCAGCAAGGGAAAAACGTCCTTAACCTACAAGGAAAGACAGATCAGGTTTGCAGCAGACCTAGCCACAGAAACTTGGCAGGCCAGACAGGAGTGGCAGGATATATTTAATGTGCTGAATTGGAAAAGTATGCAGCCAAGAGTTCTTTATCCAGCAAGGCTGTCATTCAAAATAGGAAAGACTAAAAGTTTCCCAGACAAAAATTAATGGAGTTTGTGACCACTAAACCAGCCCTGCAAGAAATTTTAAGGGGGACCCTCTGAGAGGAGAAAAGGTGAAAAAAAAGACCAAAAGCAACAAAGACTAGAAAGGACCAGAAAATACCACCAGAAATTCCAACTCTATAGGCAACATAATGGCAATAAATTCATATCTTTCAGTACTCACTCTAAACATCAATGGACTTAATGCTCCAATCAAAAGACATAGGGTAGCAGAATGGATAAGAAAATAATATCCATCCAAATGCTGTTTTCAAGAGAACCACTTTAGACCTAAAGACACCTTGAGATTAAAAGTAAGAGGATGGAGAACCATATATCATGCTAATGGTCACCAAAAGAAAGCTGGAGTAGCCATACTTAGACAATCTAGACTTTAAAATAAAAACTGTAACAAGAGATGAATAAGGGCATTATATCATAATTAAGGGGTCTATCCACAGAGAAGACCTAACAATTGTAAACATTTATGCTCTAAATTTGAGAACACTCAAATATATAAATCAATTAATCACAAACATAAAGAAATTCATTGATAATAATACCATAATATTAGGGGAGAAAAACACCCCACTTGCAGCAATGGACACATCATCTAAACAGAAATCAACAAGGAAACAATGGCTTTGAATGACACACTGGACTGGATGGACTTAACAGATATATTGAGAACATTTCATCCAAAAGCAGCAGAATACACATTCCTCTCCAGTGCATATAGAACATTCTCTAGAATAGATCACATAATGGGACACAAATCAGCCCTCAACAAGTACAAAAAGATCAAGATCATACCATGCATATTTTCAGATCACAACACTATGAAACTTGAAATCAACCACTAGAAAAAATGTGGAAAGATAACAAATACTTGGAGACTAAAGGACATCCTACTGAAGAATGGATGGGCTAACCAAGAAGTTAAAGAAGAAATTAAAAATACATGGGAGCCAATGAAGATGATAACACCACAGACCAAAACCTATGGGACACAGCAAAGGCCAACATAAGAGGGAAGTATATAGCAATCCAGGCCTTCCTAAAGAATGAAGAAAGGTTTCATATACACAACCTAACCTTACAGCTTAAAGAGCTGGATAAAGAACAGAAAATAAAACCCAAAACCAGCAGAAGGAAGGGAATAATAAAGATTAGAGCAGAAATCAATGCTATTGAAACCAAGAGAAAGTAGATCAGATCAATGAAACTAGAAGCTGGTTCTTTGAAAGAATTAACAAAATTCATAAACTCCTAGCCAGTTTGTTCAAAAAGAGAAAATAAAGGACCCAGATAAATAAAATCAAGAATAAAAGAGGAGAGATCACAACCAACACATCAGAAATACAAACAATAATAAGAGAATATTATGAGCAATTATACGCCAATAAAATGGGGAATCTGGAAGAAACGGACAAATTCCTAGAAACATATAAACTACCAAAACTGAAACAGGAAGAAATAGAAAATTTGAACAGACCCATAACCAGTAAAGAAATTGAATTAGTAATCAAAAATCTTCCCCAAAACTAGCCCAGGGCTAGATGGCTTTCCATCTACCAAATTCTACCAAATATTTAAAGAAGACTTAGAACCTATTCTCTTGAAGCTGTTCCAAAAATATAAATGGAAGGAAAACTTACAAACTCTTTCTATGAAACCAGCATTACTTTGAATCCAAAACCAAAGACCCCCTAAAAGGGAGAACTGTAGACCAATTTCCCTGATGAACATGGATGGAAAAATCCTCAACAAAATACTAGCCAACCAGACCCAACAATACATTAACAAAATTATTCACCACGACCAAGTGGGATTTATACCTGGGATGCAGGGCTGGTTCAATAACCACAAAACAATTAACTTGATGCAATCAATGTAATGCATCACATCAACAAAAGAAAGGATAAGAACCACATGATCCTCTCAATAGATACAGAGAAAGATTTGACAAAATACAGCATACTGTCTTGTTTAAAACCCTCAACAAAGTAGGGATAGAAGGATCATACCTCAAGATCATAAAAGCCATATATGAAAGACCCAACGGTAATATCATCCTCAATGGGGAAAAACTGAGAGTATTCCCCGTAAGGTCAGGAACAAGACGGGGATGTCAACTCTCACCACTGTTATTCAACATAGTACTGGAAGTCTTAGCCTCAGCAGACAACAGAAAGGAATAAAAGCATCCAATTCGGCCAGGAGGAGGTCAAACTTTCACTCTTCGCAGATGTCATGATACTCTATGTGAAAAACCCAAAAGATTCCACCAAAAACTGCTAGAATTGATTGATGAATTCAGCAAAGTTGCAGGATATAAAATCAACGCACAGAAATCAGTTGCATTCCTATACACCAACAATGAAGTGACGGAAAGAGAAATCAAGGATTCAATCCCATTTACAGTTGTGCAAAAAACCATAAAACACGTAGGAATAAATCTAATCAAAGAGGTGAAAAACCTATACACTGAAAACTCTAGAAAGCTTATGAAAGAAACTGAAGAAACACACACAAAAAAAGGAAAAAGATTCCATGCTCCTGGATAGGAAGAACAAATATTGTTAAAATGTCAATACTACCCAAAGCAATCCACATATTCAATGCAATCCCTGTCAAAATAACATCAGCGTTCTTCACAGAGCTAGAAAAAACAATTCTAAAATTTGTATGGAACCAGAGAAGACCTCAAATAGCCAAAGCAATCTTGAAAAAGAAAACCAAAGCAGGAGGCATCACAATCCCAGACTTCAAGCTGTATTACAAAGCTGTAATTATCAAGACAGTACCATACTGACACAAAAACAATCAATGGAACAGAATAGAGAACCCAGAAATGGACCCACAAACGTGTGGCCAACTAATATTTGACAAGGCAGGAAAGAATATCCAATAGAAACAAGACAGTCTCTTTAGCAAATGGTGCTGGGAAATCTGGACAGCGACATGCAGAAAAATGATCCTGGATCACTTTCTTACACCATACAAAAAAATAAACTAAAATGAATGCAAGACCTAAACGTAAGACAGGAAGCCATCAAAATCCTAGAGGATAAAGCAGGCAAAAATCTATTTGACCTCGGCCCTGCAACTCCCTATGCAACGCGTCTCCAGAGGCATGGGAAACAAAAGTAAAAATGAACTATGGGGACCTCATCAAAATAAAAAGTTTCTGCACAGCTAAGGAAACAATCAGGAAAACTAAAAGGCAACCGATGGAATGGGAGAAGATATTTGAAAATGACATATTAGATAAAGGGTTAGTATCCAAAATCTATAAAGAGCTTATCAAATTCAACACCCAAAAAAAACAAATAATCCAGTGAAGAAATAGGCAAAAGACGTAAATAGACACTTCTCCAAAGAAGACATCCAGATGACCAACCAACACATGAAAAATGTTCAACATCACTCATCATCTGGGAAATACAAATCAAAACCACAGTGAGATACCACCTCACCCCTGTCAGAATGGCTAACATTAACAACTCAGGCAACAATAGATGTTGTCATGGATGCAGAGAAAGAGGATCTCTTTTGCATTGTTGGTGGGAATGCAAACAGTGGTGCAGCCACTCTGGAAAACAGTATGGAGGTTCCTCAAAAAAACTAAAAATAGAACTACCCTATGACCCAGCAATTGCACTGCTAGGTATTTATTCAAGGGATACAGGTATGCTGTTTCAAAGGGGCACATGCACCCCAATTTTTATATCACTATCAACAATAGCCAAAGTATGGAAAGAGCCCAAATGTCCATCGATGGATGAACGGAGAAAGAAGATGTTATATACAATGGAGTATTACTCAGCAATCAAAAAGAATGAAATCTTGCCATTTGCAACTGCATGGATGTAACTAGAGTGTACTATGCTAAATGAAATTAGTCAGAGAAAGACAAATATCATGACTTCACTCATATGAGGACTTTAAGATACAAAACAGATGAAAATAATGGAAGTGAAGGAAAAATAATATGAAAACAGGGAGGGGGACAAAACATAAGAGACTCTTAAATACAGAAATCAAATAGACGGTTGCTGGAGGGATTGTGGGAGGGGGGGTGTGCTAAATGGGTAAGGGGCATTAAGGAATCTACTCCTGAAATCATTGTCACACTATATGCTAACTAAGTTGGACGTAAATTAAATAAATAAAAAGTTAATTAATAAAATGTAAAAAATAACCTCCTGGAAGGAAATTTAGGCATTAATTTCTTCAACACTGGATTTACCAACATTTTTCTTGATGTCTCCTAAAGCAAGTGAAACAAAACAAAATAAAACTATTGGAACTACAATAAAATAAAAAGCTTTTGCATGGTGAAGGAAACCATCAACAAAACAAAAAGGCAATGTAATGAATGGGAAAAGACATTTTCAAATGATATATCCAGTAAGGGGTAATATCATATATCAAGAACTTTTACAATCCAACACCCAAACCTCAAAATAATCCAATTAAAAAATAGGCAGAGGACCTTAAAAGACATTTTCTGAAAGAAGTCATACAATGATGCTGAATATCACTAATCATCAGGAAAATACAAATGAAAACCATGAGATATCACCTTACACCTGGTAAAATGGCTAAAATCAAAGACAAGAAATAACAAGTGTTGGCAAGAATATGGAGAAAAAGGAACCCTTGTGCACTGTTGGTAGAAATGAAAACTGGTACAGCCAGTGTGGAAAACGGTATGGTGACTCCTCAAAAAATTAAAAATAGAATTGCCCTTTGACCCTGTAATTCAACTATTGGGCATTTACCTAAAGAAAACAAAAACACTATTTCAAAGGGATACATGCACCCTTCTGTCTGTTGTAGCATTATTTACAACAGACAAGATATGGAAACAGCCCGAGTGTTCATCCATAGACAAATGGATAAAGAAGATGTGGTGCATATACACACAGTGGAATAATAGCCACAAAGAAGGATGATATATTTCCATTTGCAAAAATATGGATGGACTTAGAGGGTATTATACAAAGAGGAATAAGTCAGACATAATGATTTTAGTTATGTGTGGAATCTAAAAAACAAAACAAACAAAAAGCAGAAACAGATCCAAAAGTACAAAGAACTGGTGGTTGCTAGAGGAAAAGGGGGTGGAGGGATGGGAAAAAATGGGTGAAGGAACGTGGAATGAATAAGTCCTGGGTGTAAAAGGTACAGCATACTGTAATAGCATAATAGTGACAGAGGATAGCTATACTTGTGGTGAACGTAACATAACACAGAAACGTGCCAAATCACTGTGTTGTACACCTGAAATAATGTAACACTGTGTGTCAACAATACTTCAATTAAACAGAAAAAGTAAAATAAATAAATAAATAAATAAGATAAATAAGTCAATGAAATGATAAGGACATTGTTCTTTTTCTTTAGTAATCTCCTCAATCTCAATATCATTCCTAATACAATGTGAGCCTCATTGTGAGTATTAAAGACCTGTCCCTTTTAAAAAAAGTGATTTTAGTTTAGTACATTTACTTTAGTTAATATGGTAATTTATGCCATATTATATTAGGCCATATTAAATGGTTTTTATAAATAATTTGTGTTTTTTACAAGGTTAGACTCAGACTTTTTATTTTTATTTTTAACTAACATTTTCTCAATTTCTCTTTTGTAACACATAACTAACTTTCTGGTTATTTGTGATGTATTTGTTGTCAATAGTATTTATTTCCATTATATATGCCATATAGCCATTTGTTGATTAGATGTGTGCATTAAAGTAAATGTATCATTTTAAACATTTTCTACATTGAATAATACTAAAAATGGCTGAAAATAATCTTGCAAGTTCATTAGAATTTTTTCCCCTTTAAGTATTTTACAAAAGAAAAAAAGGAAAGAAAAGAAAAGAAAAAAACCCTGACTCAAAGCAGATGGAGCTGTCAAGGATCACTCACACAGGTGAGCTGAATTGAGCTGATTAGTTGTTAAGTGCTAACAGCTGTTGGTTTAGACTTTGAGGAAATTGTAGAGGATTAGGGCCTCCCCTTACCGGAAAAGAATTGAAACAAGCATTGTAAAGAAAAATAGAATTGTTATAAGAATTATATTTCTTGGATTTGCAAAATAAAATAAGGAGAAAATGAGAAGCAAAAACATAAAGTGCCAAAGACTTCTTAAATTAACAAAACAGGAGATTTTGAAAAGCTTCTTGTCTTAAAAGTCAATTTATAGTTAGTAGTAATTCAAACACTTTAAAGTAGACTTAATGAAATACAAATTTCTTCTGTGAAATTGCTAGCATTTTTCCCTTTCAAATTTTGGTGAATGCCTGAAATATAAAGCATTTAATTGAAAGTTGAAATATTGCATAGTCTATACAGATGCATTGAAGCCTCCTAAAAATGTCAAAGACAAACAGAATTCTATATGTGACAGATAGCTGAGCAAACATCCTCAGTTAATTATAGGTGCATAAAGCCTTTAAGTTAATAAGTTGAAAAGTTAAAAAAAACTTTTTAAATTTAGAATTTTTGATCATACAGTTTAACTTTGATTAAAAATAGAATCCTAGCAAAGTCAGATCTGTAGTTGCTCATTTCTGGAAACTGATCATTAATTTTCAAACCCATCCTACACACAACTGCCAGAGAAGATCCCATCAGGAGTTAGACTAAAGCTCTAAGGCTTGATCCCAAGGACAAGACCCTCAAAGATACAATCTTAACCCACCTAATACTATATATGGTACAAACATGGATTTGTCAGCCACCACTGTTTAAGCATCTAGATTGTAAAGCCAAATTGTGTGACACCCTATAAGGAAAGGCAAATGCTCACATATGAACAGCCTACTTCTAAACCTAAGAAATTAGAGAAAACAACGGGCAAATAAGATTGATGAGCTTTAGTCCTTGAGTGCTTATGGAGCATTAGTAACCCTAGGCCATAGGCATTAACTGTAACTAGATGGAATGAAGCGTCCTAACTTCAAAAGAAGCAGAAACACATCATCTTTCTTATCAAACTCATCCCCTTCTTTAGTCTACTCATTGATACACTCTACTGTTTTTTTCATTCATTTCTCTAGTCCTAGTATATCTACCAATGGATAATACAGTATAGTGGTTAGAAAACAAACTGCCTGTGTTTTATTCTGACAATTAACTACTTGTGTTACCTTAAGCAAGTTACTAAAACTCTCTGTGTTTCCTAGTGTGTTTGTGAGTATTAAATCAACCCAGTACAGAATATTCCTGAAGAAGGTGCCTGGAATGGAGTGGCTGCTATATAAGTGTTTGCTATTATTTTTTTTTTCTTCCTTCTTCCTTCAAGGTCCAGTGTAGCTCCCATCATCTCCAAAAAGTCATATAATATCCTTGTGCACTTTTGAATTCCAATATCACTTATAATTTTTATGACCCCTTTGGTGTTTCATTTTATTCCACCATGGGCAAGAGTCCACACTGTATTAACAATATTTTAAACTGTTTTTAATGGGTTCAAGTCTTGCCTCTCCAAATAGATTATAATTTCCTTGAGAACAAGAACCATGCCCTTATACTTTTTTCTTCCACTGAACATATCATTGTATAGAAGATGTTCAAAGCATATTTGTCAAAGGAATGAATCAATAACAAGTTATGATAGGTAAAGATTTCACAGGTGTGAGTATAGAATAAAACATTTTAACCATAAGAAAGAAGTATTTCTCTTTCTTTGAAGTGTAGCTGCAGTAAATGCTGGGCAGTTATGATTTTTCTCTGAAAAAAAAGTGAGTTTATATTCTAATTATAGGTAATCTGCCTGTTTTAGAACAGATTTATTCCATTTTAGCCAAGGTAAAATGTTTCTTAATAAGAACATAACCATTAAATTTTCATAGCTTCACTAAGATTATAGGACAGTTTGACACACTTTATTAAATAAAAAATCCAGGTGAAACAGAAAAGATAAAAGTTCTTGGAAAGTTCTCTAGAATATTTTGTAAGTCTATGTAAAACTCAATGTGGTAGGGGCCCACAAAACAGTTTTTTATTGAATATTACCCATTAAACTTCACAAAAATTACTCAAAATTTTAGTGTGTACAGGACTTACCAACCACTTCGCATCATGGAATATGTGGAGAATGATAATGTTTATACAGAACACTGAAGTAAACAGAGAAGAGTTCTTAATCCAGGGGTAAGTGGCACTTGGACTTTGGTAACTTCATCCCTAGAACTCTGGCCACTTCAGGTCCTACCTACCATTCTGATGAGTAAGAGAACACTAATCTCAGCAAGCTTGTAACATATCCACAACACACATGCATCAGTTTGAGAAATATGCTGCTTTTGCAATACACAGTACTTCAGAAAACAAAACACAACAACAACAACAAAAACAAAGTTCTTCAGTCTGTGCTGTTCAATACAAAGAAGACCTATAATAAGAATATGTAAACCCAGATGCAGCATGCATTTTGTTGCATTCCTATGTGCAATAATCTCTGAACCTTGCTTGATTCAATAGTTATATAGCCTACTACCAAGGCCTATTCCTAGTAAAAATCATATTATATATATTGCCTTTATTCTAATTCATTTATTTATTAATATGTTCAATGAGGATTAATTAAACACCAACTCTGTGATAGTCTGTGTTTGATACAGAAAAAAAAAATGATACTATTGAGTTCTCACAGATATTGCTGTAAGAGGTGGAGAATACCTTGCACCCGCTGAGCCATACTGGCCCCAAGCCAACCAGTAAAATGGATAAGTTGAGCTAAATGGGGACCTTGTCATACAGAGCCCTCACTTCAGTCTTTCAATGGCTTAGCCTAGGACCCAAGGCAATGGTAACTCCTCACTATGATCAAATGGAAGATACCTCTGGCCCCTCAGGTCTGATTCTACTCTGGCTTGTTGAATGGCAGGTGGGGCAGGGCAATAATGGCAGCTTCTGGCCACCAAGTCTCACAGACTCAGGAAACCATGATGAATATTGTGCTACAATTGTATAAGATGCCATCTTCTCTTGGCAACAACAGACAAAGGCTTTAATGGGTGGAAGATGAAAGAAAACCTCTGAAGAATACAAATAGAGCAAATAGCAGCTATGAGCCATCTGGCCATTAGTTTTCATTCTGTGAGACCCTGATATTGTTAAGAGAGAAAAATGGTAAAATAATGTACCACAGTGGGTGAACAGAAAGTATGCACTACACTTTTGAAAAATTTACTGGTTATTTATAGATTTGTACATGTAACATGAACAGAAGATTTTCTAACCTTTTGTGGTGGTATGATAAAATTGAGTTAGAAAATCACATGTTTTGTAAAATAGATTTTATAAAAATATTATAGATATATCTTCTGGAAATTAGTTTTAGAAATGGATTTCTTAGACCACTTACATAAGTGACATGCATCCATGTTTGTTCAACCTATGAGTCAAAGCAAATCTCAAAGCAAAGGGAAGTATGCAGAACTAAATGAAAATAAAAATTCAGTGTATTGCGATATGTGGTTTGTAGCTAAATCAGTGCTGCAAAGTAAATTTATAGCACTGCTTACATTAAGAATGAGTAAAGGTCTTGACTAATAATGTGAATGCCAACATTAAGAAACTAGAAAAGGAGGTGCCTGGGTGGCTCAGTGGGTTAAGCATCTGACTCTTGATTTTGGCTCAGGTCATGATCTCAAAGTCATGAGATTGAGCCCTATGTTGGGCTCTGCACTGGGCATGGAGCCTGTTTAAAATTCTCTCTTTCCCTCTCCCTCTGGCCGTCCCTGGCTCATTCTCTCTCTCTCTCTCTCTCTCTCTCTCTCTCTCTCTCTCAAGGAAGAAAGAAAGAAAGAAAGAAAGAAAGAAAGAAAGAAAGAAAGAAAGAAAGAAACTAGAAAATAAGTGCAAAATAAATCCAAAGTGTGACTAAAGAAGGAAATAGTAAAGATGAGTGATACAAATTTTTAAAAATCAGAGAAAACAACAAAACTAAGAGTGATTCTTTGAAAGACAAAAAAATGGACAAACTTCTAACAAGGCTGACAAAGATAGAATAAACAAATCGCTAATGTTAGAAATAAAAATGAGGATATCATTACAGATCCTGCAGCCATTCCAAAACCACAGAATATGAAAACAACCAAGATGAAATACATAGCTGGAACAACCACATGCTTATATTGGAAATTGGATTTGTAATTTAAAAAATGACAATGAGAAGGACTTTTGTAATGTCAAGAGTAAAGATCTCCAAAAATCTAATCTTTCATAAAAGCAAAAATTTGTCAAAATCAAAATTTTTAGAACTCTGTAAAATAACCAAAGGCTTGCAACAGAGGAGTATTACTCCAGAACCACTGTTAAATCTTGGTAAGAATAGTGAGACTTGGGACATTATTTACCTTACCCTATTCCCAACCCTCCCTTCCACCCTGATGCAAAAGTAGTCTTAAAAACAAATGGTTCAGGGGCACCTGGGTGGCCCAGTTGATTAAGTGTCCTACTTTGGCTCAGGTCATGATCTCACAGTCATGATTTCGAGCCCTGCATTGGGCTCTGTGCTGACAGCTCAGAGCCTGGAGCCTACTTCGGATTCTGTGTCTCCCTCTTTCTTTGCCCCTCCCCTGCTTGTGTTCTTTCTCTCTCTTTGTCAAAAATAATAAATAAACATTAAAAAAAATTTAAAAAACCAAATGGTTTAAATCACAAGAGGTGATGAGGATTAAGGAGTGCACTTGTTGTGATGAGCACTGGATATTGAATGTAAGTGTCGAATCACTAAATTGTACAACTAAAACTAATATTACACTGAATGTTAACTAGCTGGAATTTGAATAAAAACTAAGAAAAAAAGCAATTAGCCTTTCAGTTATTGTTATGTATGAAAATTAGCATCCTAGCGTATCGCTGGAGTTCCTCAAAAGTGTAATTTCTAGCTAATTGCCTTTTTTTTTTTTGATAAATCAGTCACCGCCTCCAAATTCTGTTCTCTCAGGGCTTATATTTGTCTGACCCAACTCAGATTTCACTCGCTGGGAAGAGTCCATTTCATAGAACATTTGCTAAAAACAATCAGCAATCCTTTTACATTACATATACCTAAAATAGCAATAGCAGTTGGGGCTAACAACACACTGACCAAAAAACTTAAAATGGAAAACAGGAGAATGAGATATCCACACCAGACTTTGAAAAGCTCCAATATATTCCTGGGAATCTAGAAGGTCACTCACATGCACACTACTGTGTTCACACCCGAAAGATCTGAGAAGGCTCTCCTTCTTACCTCTAGATGATCTTGAGGTTCTCTGTAAACAGAAAGTGAAAACTAAGGCAGGGATATAAACTATTTTCTTGAGCATACACAGAAAGTGACTCTCTAAGGCTGGAAGACTTAGTAGTTCAAAACATTTAAGGAAATCACTGTCAATCATTAACTGACAACTAAACTAACTGAATGGAAGTGTCAGTGGTAGTAAACAACAGAGAATACAGAGTTTACAAAATTAGTACGAAAAAGCCACTAAAAAACAGGAACAGTAACAACAACTAACAGAACCAACAACAAATCTTTGGGAGAGAGAGGGGATCTAGTCATCAGAATTGCTATATTGTATTACCTACAATGTCCAGTTATTGATAAAAAATGTGACACATGAAAAAGAAACAGGAAAATATGGTTCATACAAAAGTAAAAAAAATAATCAGTATAAATTGTCCCTGAGATGCCTACATGTGATGTTTATTAAATGAAGACTTTAAATCAACTACTAAAATTATAAAAAAGAACCAAAGGAACTTATGGAGTTGAAAAATATAGTAACTAAAGTGAACAAGAAGCTCAAGTGGAGATTTGAAGTAGCAAAAGGAAGAATCAGTAAACTTAAAGACAGGTTGATTGAGATTTTATGGTTTGAGAAACAGAAATAAAAAGCAATGAAGAATAAATGAACAGACTTTCAGAGACCTGTGGGACATTATCAAGTGTATTAACATATGTGAATAAAAGTCTCAGAAGGAGAAGACAGAGACAAAGGGGCAAAAACAATATTTGAAAAATTAATGACCCCAAACTTCTCAAATTAAAAACAAAAAATCTACACATCCAAGAATCTCAGTGAACTCCAAGTAGGATCAACATAACAGATGCACACATGGACACATCATAGCCAAACTTTTGAAAAAGAAGACAAAGACAAAGCAGTAAGAGAAGCAAGTCATCACATTACAAGACATCTTCAACGTTAATAATAACTTGTCACAGAAACTATTGAAAATAACAGGCTGTGGGATGATACATTAAAAGTGATAACAAATTTTATTATCCAATGATTCTATATTCAGCAAAATTATCCGTGACAAATAAATGAGAAAGTAAATCTTTCCCAGATAAATAAAGCCTGAGACAAATTGTCACTAATAGATATGTTCCATAAGAAATATGAAAGGGTGTCCTTCAATATGAAATGAAAGACCACCCGACAATAACTTGAATCCACACAAAAAATAAAGAACAGGGGTTCAGTTAACTACATATATAAATATATAATACATATAAATGTATTTTTGTTTGTGATATTTTTTCTATCTGATTTAAAAGACACTCATAAAGTAATAATTATAAAACTATGTTGATTGGATTATGATGCATACAGATGTAAATTGTATGGCAATAGCACAAAAGACATTGAAAGGAATGTAGGTATATTATTGAAACTGAGTTGGTATTAATTCAAATTAAATGGTTCTAAAATGTTAAATTTAATCTTCAGGATAATCACTGAGAAAAATTTTTTTTCAAATGTAGTAAAAGAAGCAATAGGGGAATGAATATGGGATATTAGAAAATATAAAAGAAGGCATTAAAGAGGGGTGCCTGGGTGGCTCAGTCAGGTAAGTGTCCAGCTCTTGATTTTAGCTCAGGTCATGATCACCCATTTTGTGGGATTGAGCCCCACATAGGGCTCCACACTGACAGCACAGAGCCTTCTTGGGATCCTCTCTCTTTGCCTCTCCCCTGCTTGTGCTCTTTCTCTCTCTCTCAAAATAAATTAATAAACTTAAAAAATAAAAAAGAAGGCATTAATGGAATAATAGGGAACAAAGAAGTCAGACATAAAAAATTGAAAAGCAAAATGATAGATGTAAATTATATCTTCTCAATAATAAATTAAATTTAAATAAAAGACAAGTTTCAGAATAGGGGCGCCTATTTGGCTCAGTTAACCATCCAACTTCAGCTCAGGTCATAATCTCATGGCTGGTGAGTTCAAGCCCCACCTTGGGCTCTGTGCTGACATCTAACAGTCTGGAACCTGCTTCTGATTCTGTGTCTCCCTCTCTGCCCCTCTCTCACTCATTATCTCTCCCTCCCTCTCCCCCCCTCTCAAAAATAACTAGGCATTAAAAAATTTAAAAAAATATTTCCTTAAAAAATAAATTGCAAAATAAACTAAAAGCATGATACTGTACAAGAGAGACATACTTTGGAATCAAAAACACAAATAGATTCAAGGAAATAGATGGAAAAAATACCATGCAAATAGTGACTAAAAGAGAGTTGGAGTGGGTACACTAGTATCAGACAAAATGTACTTTGAGACAAATATTGTTACTAGAGACAAAGAAGGCCATTGTATGGTAACAGTCATTCCATCAAAAAGATATAATTAAAAGAAAAATAAATGCACATAACAAGAATCCGAAAATACAGGAAGCCAAAACTGATAAAAATGAAGGGAGAAATAGACAATTCAACAATAAAGTCCAAGACTTCAATATCTTGTTTTAAGTAATGGATAGAACAACTAGGTAGAAGAATAACAAAGAAATGGAGAACATTAAAAATACTATAGGGGCACCTGGGTGGCTTAGTCGGTTAAGTGTCCGACTTTGGCTCAGGTCATGATCTCGCAGTTTGTGGGCTCAAGCCCCCATTGGGCTCTGTGCTAATAGCTTGGAGCCTGGAGCCTGGAGCCTGGAGCCTGCTTCTGATTCTATGTCTCCTCCTCTCTCCCCCCGCCCCCCCGCCCCATGCTCATGTTCTGTCTCTCTGTCTCTCAATAATAAATAAACGTTAAAAAATTTTTAAAAAATACTATAAACCAACTAACCCTAAGACACCTCTATAGAACACCCCACTCAACAACAGCTTAATACACGTTTTCGCGTATTTTCTCAAGTGCACATGGAACATACTCCAAGATAGATCATATACTAAGTCATCAATAAAAGCTTCAATAAATTTAAAAGAATTCAAAGTATACCATGGAATGCAGTTAGACACCCATAACAGAAGGAAATTTGGGGAAAACACATTTTGTAAAAATTAATAACATATTACTGAAAACAAAAACAAAAAATCAATAGGTCAAAAAAGAAATCACAATGGAAATTTGAGAATATTTTGAAATGAATGAAAAGTAAGGTGAAACATATTAAAATTTATGCATCTAAAGCAGCACTTAAAGGAAAATACATAGTTGTGAACATCTGAATTAAAATTAAAGAAAGATCTCAAATCAATAATCTAAATTTTCACCTTAACAAATTGGAAAAAGAAAAGAAAATTAAACCTAAAGCACACAGAAAGAAAGAAATACTGAAAATTACAGCAGAAATAAATGAACTGGAGACTAGAAAAACACTAGTAAAAATCAATGAACCAAAGATGCTTTTTGGAAAAAAGCAACAAAATTGACAAGCTTTTAACTAGGCTAAGCAACGAGAGAGAGTGTGAGAGAGAGAGAGAAGGAATACATTTTTAAAATCTGAAATAAAAGCAGGGATAATCACTACCAGCATTACAAAAATAAAAAAGCATAATTAAAGAACATAAACAATTTTATAACAACCTAGATGAGCCAGAACCTGATTCAGGGCTCATGACAGTGAGATCATGACCTGAGAAGAAATCAAGAGTAGGATGCTCAACTGACTGAGCCACTCAGGTGCCTTGCAGCTTTATTTATAATAGCTCCAAACTGTAAGCTATTCATATGTCTACCCACTGGTCAACAGGTAAACAAACTGTAGTATATCCATACCTTGGAATACAATTCAATGGAAATATAGTCCCTTCTCTAATATTTTAATAGTATATATCCTATAATGACTTATTTTAGAAGCATTATGCTTATTGTACTCTATTACTATAGTTATAATTTTTAAGTCGCCATTAAGGAAATGCAATAGTTAAATTTTTTTTAATGTTTATTTTTGAGGGACAGAGAGAGACAGCATGAGCAGGGGAGGGGCAGAGGGAGAGGGAGACATAGAACATGAAGTAGGCTCCAGGCTCTGAACTGTCAGAACAGAGCCGACTCAGGGCTCCAACCCTGGAGCTGTGATATCATGACCTGAGCCAAAGGCAGACGCTTAACCAACTGTGCCACCCAGGCGCCCCAGGGAATGCTGTATTTTAATCCCAACTCTTTACCCAGAGGCCTGTTGCCATTTTTGTCTTTTAAGAAAAATTGGCCCAGTGAAAACAGGATTTTATTTTATCCTGTTAATTTCGTTTAGTATATTCTTGGTTATCAAACTAGTCATAGCTTTGGGACCTTGAACTGGTAAATATCCATGTTGTATCAGAAATCTTCAAAAAGCATCAAAGAGAATAAACACATTAAAAAATATATGCTCAGTGCGTGTAGACATATACGATGACTAGACCTGAAATTATACATTGCCTGTGAATATGGATCTTTTTGTGTCATTTGCTTCTTGTATTTTCTTAATTTTTGATAATGTAATTTTAAACTTTTAAAAGTTAAAAAATAAATAAAAGTTATTTTAAAAATACCATTCTACCCCCCACTCAGAGTTTAGAAGGAGAAACATGCATTTGAATGACTCAGCTAAAATATAGCATAATATGTGTGTGAAGCTTCACTCCTTTTCTAGAAGCTACAGCCTTCACCTCCACTACCCACTGGAAGGCTCTGTATTTTTACTAACCAAGGACTCAAGGCAAGTGCCCTGATTTAGCATGCCCAAAGGGCTGTTGAATTTGGCTGCAATAATTGAGGGTAATTGGATTAGTTTATCGTGATCCCCTATGTGTGGTGCTAAAGCCCACAGAGCCTTTCTGAAATGGGACACCCCATCTTCACCCCAACCTCATGAATGTTAAAACTATAGAAAAGAGTTATGGTGATAGGCTACAAAGTGATAGTATCTTTGCCGAATAGGTCTTTCTTCTGCCTGGCATCATGGTTTGAAGATAACACAATCTGAGTTTCACAAAACATAGCTATTAATGCAGTTAAGTATTTGGCCTGTGCATAAATTCCCTTTAAGAAGGACAAATATAATACCCATGGAAGTTCAGCAGTGTGTAACTTTGCTACTTCAACTTAGGTCTTACTAAGAAATTATGTGTCCTCCAAATTTTTATTTGTTGGTGTTTCTATGGAACAATTTTTCGTAAAATTAAAAAAATTTTGTAAAAATAAATGAAAACGGAATGATTAGACATTACAGTAATTGGTAAAAGGTCACAGAGTATTCACATCACAAAAGAAATATAAAAACTCAATTTCAGGGAAAAATTTAAAGAAGGTGAAATACTGGGGCGCCTGGGTGGCTCAGTCGGTTAAGCGGCCGGCTTCGGCTCAGGTCATGATTTCACGGTCAGTGGGTTCCAGCCCCGCATCGGGCTCTGTGCTGACAGCTCAGAGCCTGGAGCCTGTTTCAGATTCTGTGTCTCCCTCTCTCTGACCCCTCCCCCCCGTTCATGCTCTGTCTCTCTCTGTCTCAAAAATAAGTAAACGTTAAAAAAATTTCAAAAAAAAAAAAAAAAAAGAGGGTGAAATACTAAAATATCAACATTTTTCAAAAAAATGAGCATAAAAATGGAATATAGACTGAATATTCAATACAAAAATATTTGATTTGAAGATATTAATTTTATCCAGTATGAACACATGATTTTATTCCCTTCTTATTCTAGTAAAATTTTGAAATATTTATACCATTTTCTATAGCTAAAATACTACATTATACCTTAATTATCATGTACAAAGTATGTGATCAAAGTCCAAAGTAAAAATTCTGTCATGTTTAATAATAACATATATATATAATTTGATTAAAAAGTTTAATGATACAACTTGTGCTATGATTTCAAGGTTTTTCTATTACATTTAACTTTAAATTTTTAATGCTTTCAGGTACTTAAAAAATAAATCTAGCATGCATGTATACATTTCAACAAAGTAGAAATATCCTATAACTATGTTTTATACATATGCTCACTATAATGTGTGTTTACATAGTGATGTGAAGTACAAATTTGTAAACATGAACATTTGAAACTTTGAAAGGAAATACTAGTCTTTTTCCTCTCAATATTTTATTGAAACAGCATGTCAAAAGTTGCCCAGCACCACACCTGTAAATAGTTTTAATATTGAATATGTTTCAAATATTCTATATATCTATTTATTTTGCTTTATGTTGTAATCTAAACCATGTTTATTTGCACACTTTTAATACAAATTATCATTTAATTGCAAACCAAACCTAAGAAGATTAAATGTATATGAAGGCACTTATATCAAAGCAACTGCCACCAATGTCGTGAAATCAACTGGCAAACTGTTGCTGTATATCAGAATATTGTTATTTTGGGCTAATTGAAGATTTTTCAGCATGAAGACAACATATCTCTAAATTGGAGTAAAAACATTGCATTTCCACCCTGTCAATTCAATTCACGAAATACAATTCATGCAATTAGATATTTCTAAGCATATTTAAATCTGCCTTTCCAATAAGTATAGATAATTAATAGTATAAGTATGCAATGAGTTGGTGTTCTTTGTGGAATCTCTTTTTCAGAAGAGGAAGGAGAAAGAGAAACACTATAAATTATTTTAAACGAAAGTACACTAAAACTCCACTGGTTTTATAAATTGCAATGTGACATCTGGAATTTATCAAATTGTATATTCATATAAGGAAAAGATTTCTTATTGAGATTTAGTAAGGGGATAACAACTATGTATAACCCTACAGTATACATGGACATATACTTATATTGTCTAAAAGCATCTAAATTTTTCATCATCATGTTAATAGATTTTTATAAAATATATTTTAAGTATTCACACAAAAAATTTATTTCAATAATGATCTGACTTAGCATTACACTAGTAAAACTTAAAACATACATATTATCTGCTTTATGTACACCATGATTTTCCCCAAAATGCATAATATAAGTGGTTAGGAAATTGAAAGGGAAACCTTCCATAATGTTCAATACACATCCTTATTCTTTATTCATCATTGGCACCTTGTCAAGTTGTTAGCATATAGGTCTCTGATTATTCAAAGACTGATTAACTGACTCATTACTTGCTAATTCCAGTTGTGTATTTCTTTTCATGCCATAGATATGCTTCAACCTCATAACAGAAAAATAAAGTCATGTCCATTTCCAGACCACGTGCAGAACCATGCCTAATAGGAGTGAAATATTATATTTACCTTCATAGCTTGGGGAAATATAACTCTTCATTTTTATAGTACAGTGAATAGGAACAATGATGGTTGAAGACCCTAATATTATGTAATCTGAAGTTACATATTGGACTTCAAAATGTAATGTCCACAGGGCTTATCTCACTATTTAATGAAAAGAAATACTTTTGATGTTCTGAGTTATGTTACCAAAAATTATATATTGATATTTAAAATGAAATTAATAGAGAATTTATCCATTTAGACATGTGTTCTGCAACAAGGCTTAAAATTGTAATAAAAAGCCTTGATTTCGGTTTAACTGACTATTCCATAAAACAGAACCTTCCTGACAAGGAAATCTGACTACAGGTCTAGGCTTGACTGAGAGTTGTGCAAAGATAAAGCAACACTTATTTATTTCCTAACTCAATAAACAAATTTCACAAAGTTGATGAAAAGTTTATTTTCTCTAGATTTACCTGGGGTAGGCTGGGTTAAGAATCAGATTTCATACATCTAGTCAGCTAAATTAAGATGCTTTCTTTTAAAATGGGGGGAGAGGTAGATGTATATGTATGATAAAACCAAATGTAAATAGCATTTTTAATTATTAGATTTGGGTGTCTATTAAGTAACATTTGACTACTTTCATTTGATAACTATTTCACACCTTGTATAACCAGAGTTGCTTTTGATTTTTGTAGGTATTTATTTATTTATTTATTTATTTGTGTTTTAATTTAAATTCAAGTTAGTTAACATACAGTGTAGTATTGATTTCAGGAGTAGGTTTTTAAAGCAAGCCTAATATTTAGTTGATTCAGTTGAAATTAATAGTATTCCATAGCACTTTGCTTTTTATTCCATATCCATAGCATTGATTTACCAAGTTACATAAGTTTTGCACTATCCTATTAAAGAGTAAGAATTTATTCAGTATAAAATTTTAAGGACACTAAATATTAATTATACATCAGTTGAAGTTGTTAGCAACTTCCTGCAGATAAGTAACTTATTCAGAAAGTAAGGGACGGCTTACTGAACTTCTTGAGGTCTCTTCCAAGTCTAATTTTCCATGAAGGCTTTCCCTTGTTTACTTATTCAACTGAAAGTATGAAATGACAATTTATAAACATATATAAAAACAGCTTAAAATAGATGTTTAAATTCTAACATTTAAACTTTTGCTCCTTTATATTAATCACCTTTATATAACAAAATTATCTGAGATATAAATCATGGGGTACATATACTTGAGCAGATACAAAATTAGTGCCTTCTTTTAAATAATTATTAAAAAGGAACCCAGAGATTTTCTGGATTTTTCATTTAAATACTTTCATTAATTACCAACTATCTGCCATATAAGCCATCAGAATAAATTTAATTATGCTTTGATATAGCAGTTTCTGCTTTAAAAAATTGTAACTTAATTAACTATAACCTGTTTTGGAGTAGATAGAAATAAAGTGTGCTTGCTGCTTTAATACCTGATATGATAAACCTGGTTAATACAGATTTCTTGCCCCAAAGTCTTTTATAGCAGGTATCTAATTAGTTTGTGTCACAAATAATATTTCATCTTGACTAGAATAGCCAGTTTAAATGTAACCATGTGCTGTTCTATTCCTATATCCAAAAGTGAAGGGGAATATAATTTTAATGCATATATGTGAAGGTACATTTATAAAGTACATTTAAGAGGAAATAACCATTTCAAGAAAAACAAATAATAATGTGTTTTTCCTAATATGTGTTGGAAAAGTTAGAGAAAGTAGTTTAGAAGTTTGCTTACTTTGTCAAAAGTCAAGCCATGCCATTGTGATGTGAAGCACCTTGTCTTCATAAATTATAGTGTCATAAACATTTTAATCTGATTTATTTTAAAGATATGCAAGTTATATGTAGGTTATACTTAAGTTTTTTTCAGAAGATTTAGGGCCAGGCAAAAGGAAACATTCAACTTCATAAACTAAAATAAAATCCTTTTTGTCTAGTTAGTCCAATTTACCATGACTGAATCACAGGAGTGGAATTAAATTGTACCAATGTAATGAAATTTTCATATTTATGGACTCAAATGTAGTATCCCCTTTCAAATAGTATTTATTAGTCATTTTGGAGAACTAAAATAATTTGTTTTTTGTAAACTGAGTACAAAACACCAGGCTGGTTAAAGGAATGAGTAAATAAGCTTCACCTTACAATGACCCAAAAAATTAAAGGAAAGATCAAACTTAGAATATTTTGCTTTTCATTTAATCTTTGTGTTATTTCAGGATTAACTGATGTTTAGGGTGCAATGATTAATATTTGAAAGTTTGTGTCCTTGTTTGTTCCTTAGAATTGAAATTAGTAGCTCCTTCAACAGCAAAGTTTAAAAGTGTAAGGCAAATGAAAAATGAATTTTTTCTACAATTGCTAGAGAATTACAACAAATATAATATTCATAGATAAAACTAAAATTGATTGCTTTTACAAGAGTTAAATTATCTTCTTTTGGTCATTGTCAATATTGAAGAGACAGTTGAAATGGTAAACTGACATCACTAGAAGTAGAGGCTTCACCTGGAGTCAATTTTCACCCATAGTCTATCTCATCAAATAATGTTTATCGACTATCTTACTTTGAGGTCCAAGACCACCATAATCAGAGATTGTTTCAGATCATATTTGACCTATAACAACTTCTTTTGAACATCTGATAAGGCAATTTAAATGCATAACAGAAATACCTTCTGATAATAAAGTCTTTAAAGCTCAATAGCTCTTGACCTTTCTTTGGATACAAATAAAGAAAATACATGGTTATGTGTAATTGTTTTAGGATTGTGACTATTCCATTAAAGGCAATGATTAATTGTTGGACACCAATAAGCGTGATTGCATTTGCCTTCTCTAAAAGAAACTTGACTATTATCATTAACTTTGAGATGGTTGGCAGCATTTACCAGTCTAGATGGCACTGAGTTGTACCTATAAAAAACACAGGAAGGATGGAGAGAGCAACCAATTGCTTCCTGGCCAATGGAGTTTGGTGA
The DNA here is from genome assembly GCF_024362965.1 of Panthera pardus. Lineage (NCBI taxonomy): Eukaryota > Metazoa > Chordata > Mammalia > Carnivora > Felidae > Panthera > Panthera pardus. The sequence goes on from NW_026526843.1 coordinate 60,954,627, forward strand.
TAGAATATTTTCAGGTGACTGTAATCCATACATTTGATTGGAAGAATTAGATGCCTGTAGACACTGCCCTTTCAAGTCTTCAAATGAACCATTTTTTGAATTGGCGATCCCCAGAGAAGATAATGTTGAACGTTCCATCATGAGTGGGGCTAAACACTGAGAACTGTTGCTGCTTGCTAGTCTTTCAGGAGGTGGCAAAACAAGATGCTGCTGTCGCCAAAAGTTATTTGGGCAAATCTTGTAGCAAAGGGGCAGGTTGATATTGTGCAGATACACCTCCGGACAGGGCATTCCAAGGGAGCTTGTAGATAAGTGAAATGTAGGCAGAGAGCAGGGTGGAAAAAGCAAGGAGTTCAAAGGAGGAGTCTCTCCACCAGAGGTCACTGGAGATGAGCAACTGCTTCCACCTGTGAATGACAATCCAGTCAATGAACAATGAACTTGATGTTCCTATTGAATGAGTACTAATGATCACAAACATCCCTATTTCATTTTTTGATTAGCTTTTCTGCAAGTTCACTGTTCTTTTTACTTATTTGGGAAAGAATATGGTCATTTCCCTGACCAAAGTTCATACAGTATCTTTACTACTACCATTACTAGTTTTAGCACTACCATTATGTACCATGTATTGAACATTCACCTGTATGCTCAAGAATTGTGCTATGCACTTGGAACATTTACCCAATGTCCAAAAGATGCCCAATTAAATAGTACCCAGAGCTAATTATATCTTACAAATTAAAAAAAGTTTTCTAAACTTTAAAAAATGTACAAAAATACATATTTAATTAAATGGAATAAATTGGTAGGGATTCCATAGGAAGTTTCAATCTTGATTTAAAAAAAAATTGGAGCACACGAGAATAATCTTTAAAAATTTTTTTGGGGGGGGTGCCTGGGTGGCTCGGTCAGTTGAGCATCCGGCTTTGGATCAGGTCATTATTAAAAATAAAATTATTTTTAATGTTTATTTATTTTTGAGAGAGACAGATCGTGAGAGGGGGAAGGGCAGAGAGAGAGGGAAACACAGAATCCCAAGCAGGCTCCAGGCTCTGAGCTGTCAGCATAGAGCTCGACGAGGGGCTGGAACCCATTTACCGTGAGATCATGACCTGAGCCGAAGTTGGATGCTTAACTGACCAAGCCACCCAGGTGCCCCGAAAATAATCTTATAAACAAAAATAACATATTTAAGTACATTTTTTCTCATATGAAAGTCATGGATTAGGAGACTTCTATGATACACTATGTCAAAATTGAAGTCAATTTTTTAGGTTAAAAATACCAAAATGAAAATGAAAGTGTTCACATTAATGTTGTCAGGTGATCTTTTCATTTTCCTAGCATCTACCAAAGTTAAGGATTATTATAAGGTCCAGGAAAATCTAGACTTTCCACCTTATTTTCATGTTTGAATTTTTTAAATTTTGTTATTGACTGGACTTAATCAATTATTTTTGTGTTTTTTTTTTCTGCTTTTTTGGTGTTACTGTTTTTTTCTTACCTATTTTGTGTATGTAGACATAGACTAATTCTTTTTTTTTTTAACGTTTTATTTATTTTTGAGACAGAGAGAGACAGAGCATGAACGGGGGAGGGGCAGAGAGAGAGGGAGACACAGAATCGGAAGCAGGCTCCAGGCTCTGAGCCATCAGCCCAGAGCCTGACGCAGGGCTCGAACTCATGGACCGCGAGATCGTGACCTGAGCTGAAGTCGGCCGCTTAACCGACTGAGCCACCCAGGCGCCCCTAGACTAATTCTTTATTAACGGGGTGGCAAATATCTTTTATAATTAAACATTAAAAAGCTATTTAAAAATAGTAGCACTTTTCTTTGCAAACTGAAAGTGATCTGGACATTTAAATAATTAAGAAAACTGTATATTTTAAATTACCAATTAGTGATCATCTTTAGCTTTTTCTCTTTATTAGTGCACTTTGTGTTGACCTGGATATTTTAAGAGCATGCTGCCTACATGCGATTAAAGTGATACTACCAAATAAATGTTCGCACTTTTCTACAGAACTCTGTAAACCAAATTATACAGTCAATCCGGTGAAATACTTTACCAAGTGATTCAAATTGATCTGTTTTCAATGTTATGGTATCATGTAAAATTCAACCTAACTATAATGTTGATGATTTTCTCCATGATTGTAACCTTGAATTAATGTTCAAAGACATTTTTAATGGAGTAAAGACAAAAGCAGTAAAATAATTCTATGTTGTTTGCAAATACTTTTATTTATTATTAAACACCAGAGAAATGATGTTATACATTCTTCTACCAGAAAGCTTGCACTAATTATTGTTATTATTTAGTTATGTAATGCACTACATAAGAACAAATACCTTGTAAATCTTTTCAATGCTTGTGACAATTAAACTAATTGTGATAGTTTTAGTATTGTTTTCAACATTTAGTTTCCCTCTGTAAAATAAAAAGAAAATTAGAACTAAGTGATGGTAAAATTTAATGCATGTCATTTTAACATGTGCTGAAAGTTTATGAGAAACATTTCAGTATCGAATGTAATTGCAAATAAGGCCACAAATGCACCACAGGTGATTCTAAAGAATGTGAGATAGTGAGATGCTGAAGAATCCAGGTGAGATATGGAGATCTCAGGATGTATAACTCAAGAGGGCTGAAGTCAAGAAATCCACCATTATCATGGCTCTACTCTTTTCCTTCATGCCCATTCCCCCTTTTCCCCTATTATCTCTTCATCAAGATAAAGATAAACCCAATTCCCTGTAAACATGCATTTCTGGCATGCACTTCTCCCCTTGTGAAGTATTTGCAACAGAAGTTCTGATTGATGATACTTCATTAACATTTAAAGGTAAACATTAGAACTTTCCTTACTTTGTGTATCTGCACCAAAAGTTTTAAAATCCAGAGTGAGAGAAGGCCTCCATGGGTAGATCTCTAAAGGCCCATCCAATACACCCCTGAAAAATACATGTAACTATCAGAAACTCCAGAATTCAATTCTTGAAAATAATGATTTATGTAAACTTTTAAGTTATTTTATTATAGTTTTTAGGGGTCAATATCTGAAATATTTTTTATAGCTAGACTGCTGAATAAAATCACAGTAATTATTCCCTGAATAAAAATGCCAGGAATCTAGAGTAAGCAATATCTTAAAAATGGGTTGAGGAGGAAAAAGGAGGAGCAAGATTTTACAAACAAAACACTAGGTTATTTTCTTACCACCTACGAGTTACAAAATTTTGGGCCTCTGAGTCTCTGAGCCACAGTTTCCTTATCGGTAATAATTGTGAAAAAGGCAATATAAATATTAGATATGTTTGTTATGTTGCTTACCTGTTTCTTCCAGGATCTCTAAATCCTTTAGCAAAAGGATTCCTGTCGATTTTCAGTTTGGTAATCTATGGATTCAAAAAAAGAGAAAAAGGTAAAGTCAATGCTTTCAGTTATAACACTGTTCACCCTTGCTTGCAATGGTTACAACAACCACAAAACACTTCAATGTGTAATGTAGTATATTCAATTAGTATAAACATATTGCTTAGTTGAATTTGGAATGGTTGCCTCCTTTCTCCCCTGGCACTCTTTGTTCTGCTCTCCTTTCTAATACAAGATCCACACAATTTACAATCAAGCTTGCCTAAATGGCAATGCAATAAGACTATGATTTTTTTTAATTGTGGAAAATTCAATCCATATGGTGCAGCTTGCCTCTTTCCAGAAAGTCCCTCTGGAGCCATCCCTGCTTTCCTGAGTCCTAGTTGTCCTTACCTGCTGGTTTTGGTAAGCAGTCACTGTGGTGAACTCAGTTTCTTTAAAGAGGAACGTTTTAACCCCTTCAATGGGCAGGGACTGAATCCGGGACAAGTCAACTTTGCTGTCCTGTTCCATCACATGCACACGGGGCTTGTACTTGTGCATGGACTGCAGAATGATCTGGAGGAGAAATCATGAAATGTTGCCTAGAAATTGGCTTCCCCTCTGCAACACTGGTTTCTTCTCATTGGCATTCCCAACATGCCCACATGCAAAAGTGAGGTTAAACCAGAAAGGCTAGGTTAGCCACACACAAGGACTTTTCTGTGCCATTTGATTCTAGACAGACACGCCCAGGGCTAAGAGGTTTCCATATTTCAGCACCATAGCAGCATCTGGAAGCTGTAATTCCATTTCCAGATGAGGCTTTTTCTTACTTCTAAATGTGGGTGACCATGTGATATCCCCAAATGTCACTAGGATCTGACTGCCTGCTATACATTCCCTGGACTTATGGTAACTGAAGGGCAGCCACCTGACATACCCCACCTCCTAATTTCTGGGGACCTCCTTCTCTTTATTTTGTGGCTAGCACAGGGGCAGGCCAGGCAGGGCAGGGGCAGGATACATCTGGAAAAAAGGCTCAAGATCCAGGTAACCTGAAAATAACCTCTTTCATAAGGGCAAGTTGTGGAGGAGATTCCTGTCATACCATGCCATACAGAAGGTGTGCCCATCTAGGATAAGGCAGAGCTCACAGTGATTGCCCTAGAGGCTGAGATGCTAGAGAGTTTCACGAAGTGCATTCCCTTCCACACTCCCAAACCTGATATTATGGCTTAAAACAATCTCATTTGGTCTTCAAACTCCCCTCACTCAATGTTCCCAACCCCCAGCACTCTCAGATGCTAAGCAAATGTCACAAGAGTTACTCTGGTCACAATCCCAGAGTTTAAACAGTTCCTTAAGACCACCTGGTAGAAGTCTCCTAGGCCTCTCCAGAGGGAACTGAAAGCTGACGCGTTGGCATCTCCCTCCCCTCCCACAACAAAGGATTGCTGAACACTTACATGACCTTTGTCATCCATCTCATTGTTGGTGAGTTTCAATCTATCAAAGCTGATGATCTGCCGCATCCAGGTCTCTCCAGAGCAGGGTGAGTCCGGGTGAACATAGAACCTGGGAGTAATGCAAGAGTGGTCTGTATTCCCAGCTACCATCCACTGTGAGCTGTGGTACACATACCTGAAAAGGCAGAGAGCATGTGGCTTTAGGTGAAGTGGGCCAAAGCCAGCTGTGTGGGAGGAAGGCTGCTGGATCCAGTCCTACGGGCATTAGCCAAGGTTTGCCTCCTAATCCCAAAGACAACTAGTAGAAGATCCAACTTAATTTCCAAAAGGCGTTCAGGGACAAAAAGCAAACAGTATATAAGTATAGGTCAATAAAATGCAATGAAGTTCTAGGGCGAGTATAACGTCATGGGATTTCAGAGTCTGGTTTGTATTTCCTCACACAAACAGCAACAGAAATTGATCTAATCCATTTTACTGCACAGAGACAGCCAAAAAATCCTCATGTCTCCAGAAGGAAGTGTAGAGAGAAAGCAAAAGTCTGAGGAGGGTGTCTGTCCAACCCACCTCTACCAGTTGCCCTCAAAGCCCTTTCACCAATAAAACTTCACATCAAAATACTCCCTGGAACTCTAGCCCATGAGGCCTCAGGGCTGATTTTCACCCTGTTTCCAATCTCAACCACTCAATTGTGCACTGAATTCCCAAGCCAGATCAAATGTGAAAAGCAATCAACTTGTTCTATTTCTAAGCTGCTGTTCCAGCAGCCTCTTGAACTGCCTTTCTCTTTGCCCCTCAAATCCAGCACTGGCATGATGTGGATTCTCTCTTAGAAAGGCTAGACAACCACTTCAGTGGAACACTCACAGCCCGAGTAAGGGTGCTTCTGTACAACCCCCACAGCCTCTAAGTCAAAGCGGTGGCAGAACTGTGCCTCTGGGATGCTAGCACTGAAGGACCTCTTGGCTTTAGATCAGTTCAACCACCATTAGTCTGCTATGAGTAGAGAGCCTATTAAAAAAAAAAAAAAAGGTTTTTTGTAATTTCTAGGGCCTGACCACTACTTCAGGAGAGAGGCTGAGGAAGGAAAAATAGACCTAAACATGGTAACTGCTAGATTAGCATTAGATGGTAAATCAGGACATTGCTCCAGGACCCTGATGCCAAAATAGCACAGCCCAGAGCCCGGTGCAGCTCCAGAAGCACAGGCATTTCTCTCTAAATTCCATCAAACAACTTCCTTCCTAGCTGCCTGAGTCCACACCCTCTGCAATTGGCACAGCCAAGGCCAGAGCAGTGGATAAGCAAAGGGTTTGCGGTACACTGAAGCACCAACTGGCACTTGCTCCAGGACTGAGAGGAAAGAGTCAAGACTGTTTTTCTCAGTTTGAACCTCCATTTGAGTGAGAATATTCAACTCCCAAAGCCCACAGGACAGCAATACCACCCCCCCATGGTAGAGCTTTCAAAATAGCATTCTCAGGTTCCATAGATCTGAATCCCCATTCCCAGCCTGGGCCTGAGGTAGTCTCCTTTGGGCCTGGTTACCTATAACGTTTGGAATCTACTGGCACCACGTCGATGGCCACATAGTACTGCTTCCCTGGGTCCAGCCCTTTCACTTTGACTCGAACAGAGGGGAACATCCGCCTGTGGGAAAGAAAATAGCCACTGACCTTGTGTTTTTAGAGAGATTTGGAGTGGGATGGGGTTGGGAACAAATGAAAAGTGAAGAAATTCACAATAACTTCCCCATTCTAGGATGGATTCAAGGAATGCTATTTGCTACATAGGAAAGATTTTTGGTTGTATGCTTGATTGAACAGGTTCTGGATTTCTGAGTGGAGAAGAATATTCTTACCACAAAGCTTTGCCCACCCCACTCCCCACCACCACCGTTAGTAAAAAGCTATATAAAAGAAAGTAGAGAAAAAACTGTACCTGGCCCCTGAGTTTTCAGCAGTACTTTCTGTGAGGCAGATTTGGGAAAGACTGAAATTAGGAAGATTCACACAAAAAAGTTACCCAGCTGATGTGAAGCTGCCGCAAAGCAAAAGGTGAAAGCAAAAAAAGCCCACCTCAAATTGCCCCAGGCTAGCTAGGGATGGTCTGCTGGGGATCTGCTAGATGAGATTTTGTCCACTGATAACTGTGAGACTTTAAGGAAAATTTCTTGAAGTCACTGTGTACAGAAAAGAAAAGCTGAGCCACTAACATGGGCAGGCAGTCCTAGGGCGATTTATTGAGAGGCAGGGACTTTCTCATTCCTGTCAGGGTGAGGATGGATATAGAGCATAAAACTGGAGGCACCACATCTTATGAGAGTGGTACATTAAGCGCCTACTTTGTGCATCCCTTGAACAGTTTGGGCAGAGCCGAACCTGCCAGCCTTGGTAATGATCATCTCAGTCCCAATGTCATGGAATCTCTTCCACAGTTCGGATCCTTGAAGCTCTACTTGGATAGCACCTTTCTCTTCCAGATTTCTGCCTCTGTTGTGGTCACTGTCGTCACTATCGCTGCCGCTACAGGCTGAGAAAGCAGTTGCTGAAGGCTCTGCCTTGGGTCGTTTTTCTGCTGGACAGAGAGACGACCAGAGTTTGAGAGAGGTTCACAGTTCCCGCGTCCCCTTCTCGCTGATGCTGGTCTTGGAGCAGACCGATTTGGTCTCTTCCCTGGGAACCTTGGAAGCAGATCCTTAAATTCCCCACACCTACTGTGACCCCCTGATGGGGAGAAGGGGGCCAGATCTCGTCCTGGGAAAGGCACTATCCTTCTCAAATTTGTCCCCTAGGCTGAATCCCCTCCGAACCAGGATGCATACACGCTTCCTACGGAGAGAAACAGCTGAGATCTGGCTCTCAGGGCTTTGGGGAGATTGAAGAGTCTAACTTCTCTACAAACATAGGGACGCCACCACCCTTCACCGCAAATGAACCACAGCAATAAGGACTGAATTTGGAGGCTCTGAAGCTTCCCCTGTAGCCAAGTGACCAACATGTTCCCGCGGCCCAAAACGTGGCCATTCCGCTGGACCAAAGAGACCTAGTGTAAGGCTAGCAGCCCTCTCTCTCAGCTTCGCCGGTCGCGCTGAAACTTGCGGGTCCAGCATGCTCGGGTAGCGGGCTCAGGGCGTTGGGGCTGAGGTAGGAATACTTACCCGGCTGCTGGCTCTTCTTCCCTGCTGTCCTGTTCCTTCTCTCCTCCTCCTCTCCCTCCTCTTTCTTCAGCAACTCAGGCTGTGTCTCCTCTCTTGGATCTTGCACTTTCCTTTTCCTGGGTCTCTCCACCAAGGCTTCCACGGAGAAGGCAAGAGCCCGAGAGCTCAGAGCCATCCCCGGAGGGGGTGAAGGGAATGTGCAATGCAAAGTTTCAACCTAAAGTAGGTTAGGGAGGGAGAGGGAGAGAGGGCGCAGAGGACAGGGCAAGGAGAGAAAGCAGGAAAACTCCCAAATTAGAAAAACAGTTTCTGGATCTATATTCAGAGGGGAAATAAAAGTGTGTGCATATGTGTGTAATTTTTATATATACATATATTTTTTTCTTTGAATAGACAGAATAAATTGAGAGGAAAATCAAACTGGAGCCAGAGTCCCCTGGAGTCTAGTCCCTCTTTCCTTTGTGGTTTCCTCCCTCCCAGTGGACATGTGTACACCATCAGCCCTCAAATCGCTGATTTCAGGACCTGGCAGAGCACAGAGATTGGCAAACGCCAGCCTTTTAGGGAGCCGACCTGCCGCCAATAGCTGCTCAGGCTGCTTGGATTGGGAGATACTGTTGCATCTTACTGAGTGAATACCAGGCCAGTCACAGCGTCCACTGTTTGTTTTGTAAACTGTTGGTAGCATAAAAACAAAACAAAACAAAACAAAAAAACAAAAAACAAAAAACACCATCAGTGACACTTCAGAGTCTGACAGGAGTAGAGAGGTAGGAATGGGAGGGTGGAGGTGGAGGGAGGGTTGGGGGTTGGCTGGAAAGGGGCTCCGGAAGAGGGATACACGAATTTACTGTTTTACACTGAATTGTGAAACTCAAAGGTATGTGAAATAATTGCTCATGTAGAGGAAACTTTTCCAACAAAAGTGCAAATATTATTTAACCAGATTCAGAGAAGTATATCTGGGTCTTTTGCCTTGCAACGAATGTTCTGGGGAAAAGTAGAGGAGTACAAGTTTTCTGGACAAGTTTGTTCTAGAGTCTAGGTCTCAAACTGAGCAGATCTTGCGCTAGTCTATCCTATCTATCCAGGTGGGGAGGGAAGGGCCAGTGCCATCAGGAGACTCCCAGATGCGTCTTGTCAATGATTAGAATAAACATGGGCCTTTAAACCCTGCTTTTACTGGAGCCCAATATTCCTATACACAGCTTCTTCTTACTCGCATGACTTAATCATCAAACACAACCTAAGGACTCCAGGGCCACCAGCAGAGCACCAACCTGAACTTTGCTCCCAACAATACCACACCTCAAAATATTGGGCTCAAATAATTAATTTGTGCCTCCTGGACTCTATTCCCAGGCTGGGTTTTACTTTTTCTTAAAATGAGAAAAGACACTTTCTTTTTATGTCAGGAAAAGAGTTGCCTACCACTTCCAAGGAGCATGTTTATAATGCAGATTTGAGATATCTGCCTGTATGCATCTACTTTTCATCAGAAATAAGAAATTAGGCACTCCTGGGCTCTTTTACAGACTGCATCCTAACTAATGATATTTGTATATTTTTCAAACAATGTCTACCATTCTCCTCTGAAGCGTTTGTTCAAAGAACAAACTGTTTTCTGTTAAAAATAGGATGGAACTTGAATGAACTGATGGTATCTCAGTACTGGAGTTTGACAGTAAACGATTTTTGTGGCCTGTTAGTTTCACCTCCTTCCACACAAGTGTGAGGTAATAATGGTGGCAGTGTTTGAATGGGGGGAGGGGCACATCCAGCTAATCCATGGCAAGGCAATTTTCAGGCCATCAGGCAATTGGGTATAACTTTAAACATCTGATCATCTCATAGCATGGCAAAGGGTTAATTACAGCCTGAATAATGCTGAAGGGTTTGGTTCAATAACCAATTATACACTACTTACCATGCAGGGCTAGGAAAGACACTATCCTTAACCTGAAGGGGAAGAATGAAGTGCAAAGTGGAAGGAGCACTTGGGCTGAAAAACAGCCAGGTCTGTATATGATCTTGGCCACATCTTCATTAACATGTTTTTTTTTTTTTTCTGCAGCCATTAAAGGGGGGATGATATTAATGCATTTGTCCATCCCTTCTTATTTGGAAGAGATATTTTTTTATCCATTGTATGTTCTTAGCTAAAATACACAGCTCAGAAACAGAAAAGTCCAAAGTTCATTTGTTAAATTTAGAGTGTTAATCACAATGTACCACTTGCATTAGTGTCTCTTAATATGGGCATTTTCTTTCTTTTGAATGATTGCTCATTTTATTACTGAAAGGCAGCAAATCACCTTTTGTAGCAAAGGAAGGTTTTGCTTAGTAGTTTTTTTTTTAAACCCGGTTTCTGGAAAAATAAGGGAAAAGATGGTTGTTGCAATATCCATTCTAGTGTTTCAGACTATCTACTATATGATGTGATATTTTAAGTCAAATAAATAACACATTTTGGGATATAAGTTCCTTTCCTGTATAAACTTATTCATTAATATTTTTTACACACATATAACTTAGTCATCCAGGACTTTTTATTTTGTAATCTAAACTTTTACCATTCCCTTTCAGTATCTATTTGATGAAATAACTGGGAGAAAGGAAGCTCAGCTCTCCCTCAAGTATACTGGACTAAGGTGTAGTTAATTCCTGTTAACTTTTATCTGAGAGAAAAATTATTGCAAGCCACAGAACCAACTTTGCAAGCTGTTCAGCTGCTGAAGCACTGGGCTATCAGATACTGGGGGCATCAGGGAGATATATTTATGGCAGTAGTTCATTTTCCATAGCTGGAAAGAGTAGTCTCTTTGTTTTAGCCAGGAACACCCATAAACTTTTATAAGAGGTTTTTCAACCCATGTGGAACATGCAGAGAGGGAGGCCCTGGGACTCACAGGTGCCCAATTAGAAAGAAGAATGACTTTTTAAGAAGTTTGACAATTGGGGGCACCTAGGTGGCTCAGTCTGTTAAGCGTCCAACTCTCAATTTCAACTCAGGTCATTATCTCACAGTTCCAGAGATAGAGCCCCATGTTGGGCTTTTGTTCTGCACTGACAGAGAAGAGCCTGCTTGGGATTCTCTCTCTCTTCCTCACTCTCTGCCCCTCCCCTACTTTAGCTCTCTCTCTCTCTCTCTGTCTCTCTTTCAATCAAAATAAGTAAATAAAACCTTTAAAATAATTTAAAATCTTTAAAGTTTGATAGTTGGAAAATACTTACGGTAAAATGTTGATTTTGGATTATAAAAAAAAAGCTGCAACTGGAAACACACAGAATTTATCACTTGAAGGAAAAATGAATTTGTGGTTGGCACAAAGCAAATCTATGACAGATAGATGATAGATAGATACAGAAGATATAGATGTGCCTTAAGGGATACATGGTTTATTAGAGCTCTTATTCAGTATGAAATCTGAACCTGATTTAAGGAAATAGAAATCAATTTGCAATTATTTAATAAAAATTCCAATATTTAAAAAATTAGTATAAATAGGCATGTGAGTTAAGGCATGATCAAAATATGGTCAGCCCTCAAAACATTGCTTTTGGTGAACTGTATATACATTAAAGTAAATATTTAAAATTTAGCTAACGTGTCTGAAAATATTACATTTCTCAGAAATATTAAGGGCAAAGATTCATGGCCTCTCTAGCTTTATATATAAGAAATATGAGTTATTTGAAGAAAAACTTATGTATAAAAGGAACTAAGTAAGCTTGGAGGGAAAAAATTCCCCTGTGTTTTACAGTACTTACTAAGGGGATGATGTCAAACTCATATGGAGGGATTTCAAATGCTACTTTTAATGTATAAGAGAAGAGTGAAATAAATGAAATAAATATTTCAGCTATATATCTATATTAAGTATAAATAAAATAGAATGCTTTGAGATTGATTGGATACCTAGTGCATAGTTTGGCAAAAGAACAAGCAACTTCATGACAGAAATTGTTTCCTTCAATTAGAGGCACCTGGGAGGCTTAGTCAGTTAAGCCTCAGACTCTTGATTTTGGCTCAGGTCATGATCTCATGGTTTGTGGTTTTGAGTGCCGTGTTGGACTCCATGCTGGCAATGTGGAGCCTGCTTGAGATTTTCTCTCTCTGTCCCTCCCCAACTCACAATCACTCTCTCTCTTTCTCTCAAAATAAATAAATAATCTTCAAAAATAAAGAAGTTGTTTCCTCCAAATTGTTATTCTTCCTTCTCTCCCTTGATTTTGATTCCCCATGGTTAAGATATTTTGCCATAGTGCCAAGCTTGTAGAATGTGAGCCTGAAATAAGTTGCTTGTGACCATTTTTGCCATTACTTAGAAAAAGGCTACCTAGAATCAACCCCCCGAAAAGCAGAGTCAAAAAATTCAGTTTCCTCACAACATTGTTTGAGTACCTGAACTTTGCCTGAATTAGCTAATTGCTTGAGCAAATAAATCATTGTTTCCTTAAGTAACATTTCAGCTAGGTTTTTATCACTTGTAAACTTCATGACTTGATATTGTGGTGTGTGAATTTTAATGCTGGGCCATTCTAACTTGGGTTTAATGCCTTATACATTTTCTTTCCTCCCTCATCCTCAATCCTTCCTTTCTTAGTCTTTTCTTTTATAGGGTGTTTTATTTTTACAAGGATAAGAATCAGAATTACCTCCAAATATGCTTTATGCATCATCCCCAAAGAAACTGGCCTAGGATTTGAGAAATGGCAACAGTTGCTGGTTTGACAGTTTAAATATTTTTTAATGTTTATTTTTGAGGGAGACAGCACAAGCAGAGGAGGTGCAGAGAGAGAGAGAGAGGGAGACACAGAATTACAAGCAGGCTCCAGACTCTGAGCTGTCAGCATAAAGCCCAACATGGGGTTAGAACCCACAGACCGTGAGACCATGACCTGAGCTGAAGTCGGCCCTTTAACTGACTGAGCCACTCAGGCGCCCCGGTTTGACGGTTTTAAATAAATAATTCTGACATGTAGCAAAATATCACCGGTGCAGATCATTTGAATAGAGATATACCAAGTTTATTCCATCAATGAATTGTTGAAAAGAATACCCTTTAGGAAAAATCATTGTATTTATCTAGAACTAGGTAAAGGCCTGTTTTCTACCCTGCCACATACACTCTCACCAAATGACTGCATGCCATCAACATAGTCAAAAACTTGACTTCAGATCATCAGAGCCACCTTCCTCTGGCTCTGTGTAATCTAGGAAGACATGAGCTCAATAGAAGCAGATCTTGCCACTAAGGAGGAAATCTTCCTGAGCTTCATAGACTGGGCCCACCAAATTTCATGCCCACTTAATTTCTGTTGACTTCCCCCTTGATATTTCCAGCATATTTCTCCCTCCTTACTTTGATACTCCATCCCATTATGCTCAGGGCATGTGAATAAAGTGTTAAAAGCTTTTTTACATATTTTCATAATGATCTGTTTTTGATTAGGGCTTTTTAGTACCTAACATCCACAGAAATACGGATAGTGGTAAACATTTGGAATTGGGTGGAGGGACATTCCCTAAGTCCATTAAAACACCAAATGTAGGCAAACAGCTACCTTTGTTTAACATCTGCCTATGTTTAAAGGCAATTTATGCCTATTTTCACCACTATCTTCCTTACCAAGGGTTCCTATATTAACATTACTAGACAAAAATCTGATTCTGCATGAAGTGAATGTTTCTAGCGTTAGGACAATCTGATCAATACTTCCAAGGAGCAAAAGGGCAGGACTTAATAATAAAGCAATAGAGATACATAAGGAAAGATACAAAAGAGAAACCACTGAAAACAAGGACCTCACTGTCTGAATTCATTATGTTTTAAGAGAAGCATGAAGGAAGAATGAAGTCACTGGTTAATACATGTTGACAAACGAATGCCGGCATTTAGTATACTGGGTCCACATGATGTACACCCTGGAGGAAACTCACTCTGGTCACTGCTGAGTTAGGGGACTAAATCATCTCACTGATGGCAGTTAAATAATTGCCACTTAAACTTTGGATTTTGTACCCCAGCCTAAAACTTGACTCACCCAACAGTACCTAAAAAAAAGTTGATAAAAAGTTGAAAAACACATGTGTTTTTATATTTTATGATCGTGATTCCAGAGACATTTAATTTGTTCATATGTATATTTCTCATGGAAAGTGATTACTGATTGTTTCAGATCAATTATGCTAGTGACTCTTTGGAAAAGAATTGGATTAGAAGGTTTAGTGTGTAGCATTTTATTAAATACAAAATCACTCAGCATCACTCTTCACAATTGATTTCAATTCTCAGATTCTTGTCCTGGTCTAATTTATTTTATTACAAGATGAATTTTGAGAACTAGTTTAAACTGAAACCTAGTCATTATTTTCTATTTTGTCAAGCTCAAAACTTTACAGTAGTTTTTACTGACACACACATCTTCATTTCTTTCTCTTTGTCTAGGAACTAGCTAGAATGTCTTTTGATGTTTTAATAAGCTTTTGTGGCTGGAAGAAAAATTTTACAATAAGAATTTGTTTGTATGTATGTATGTTTGTATGTGCTGTGAAAATGACAACAAGCATATTTTTAAGTAAAAATATCTGAGGATATGCACAGAAAGGGTGATATCAAGAATTTGCCTCAAGAGTGATTTTTAAATTTTTTTTAACTTTTGTTTATTTTTGAGACACACAGAGAGAGAGAGAGAGAGAGAGAGAGAGAGAGAGAGACAGAGTGGGAGTGGAATCCTTAGCACGCTCCAGGCTCTGAGCTATCGGCACATAGCCTGACACGGGGCTGGAACCCACGAGCCATGAAATCATGACCTGAGCCTAAGACACTTAACCGACTGAGCCACCCAGGGGAGAAAAGAGTGATTTTTTTTGATAGAAGTTCCATGGGGCGTCTGGGTAGCTTAGTCGGTTGAGCGTCTGACTTCAGCTGTGGTCACGATCTCGTGGTCCGTGAGTTCGAGCCCTGCATCAGCTCTGTGCTGACAGCTCGGGGCCTGGAGCCTGCTTCGGATTCTGTGTCTCCCTCTCTCTGCCCCTCCCCCACTCATGTTCTGTCTCTCTCTTTCTCTGTCAAAAATAAATAAACTTAAAAAAATAAAATAGAATTTCCACCCTTTATTGCCCATCATTTCATTTTGGCATTGAAAAGATTTAAAAGTCAGTTTTAAATGGGTTTTTAGGGAGTTTATCCAGCACTGATTCACTGTTCACTTTTCCTCTAGATGTATTGATAAACAGGAGTGATCATTGAATATCTGTGAGCTCCAGGACACCAGAGCCGGCTCAATCTGAGGGTATTGGTTTGGTAGAGATCTCAGTCCATTCCTTCAAGTTCTCTAGAAACTATAAGCCAGCCTAGGTCAAGCTGTTATGGAGGGATATACTGATAGAAGACTCAGTGGGTCTCTGTTCCCATATCCTTATCAGTTTTGGTGTCTCTTTTTTGATGTCTCTCTCTTTGTCATGCTACTTGAACTTTTCTGTGTGTGTTTCTATCTCATTCTGTGTCTCCTGATTTGTATTTATCACTTTCTTCTCATTCTTCTGTTTAGTCCTCTTTTTCCTTCTCTCTGTTGTTCTTTGTCTCTTATATTCTCCCTCCTTCTAATAGCCTCAGAAGGCCTCTGTGGGGAGGAGCAAGTTGTACAGAATCAGCCATACCACCTTACAGCAATTTCTTTGGCATTCCTTTCACTGTCAGTTGCCTTCTGTATTCTTCTTCTCTAGCTTGTAGGTAGATGGTGTGGGGGGGGGGGGGCGGGGGGTTACAATGCAGTGTCTTAACTAAAGCTCTAGTGAGAAAAAGCAGGAGTAAGTAAAAGAAAAAAGGTGTCTTTTGGACACACCCTGCTCCTCTTTCCACTGGGGGTGGCCAATGTTCCATATTTTGGGGCCTCAGACATCCTCTTAAGGTTGAGGGACTGAAGTCAAGTGAGTTCAAGGAGAACTAAGAAAAAGCCTTCTGGCTCAGTAATCTGGAGTTCCTTGAGGAACAGCCTAGGGAGAAAGTATCACTGCTCAGAGCCCTTTGGCCACCTCTCAGGGCTACACACTTGCCATTCATTTGAGTATGCTTCTCTCAGATATGGCTGAGCTGTGGGACCTTCTAGTAGGACATGTAGGCCTATTCCTTTAGCTCCCTTGCTCTCTAAACCTGTCCAACGCCAGTTTCCTCTTCCCTGCACAAGAGAGGGACTATTACCAGGTTCTTCTGGTATCATTGCATACCATCAAAAATTCATTTTAAAAGCAACATTCTACTTGAAGTTCTCAGAAGAGGTTTCAGGATCTCTGTCACAAAGCCCCATCCCCTCACCCCCACATGAGTGCAGAAAATGAAAACAATAATTATGACTTCAGCTGGACCTTCCTAACTTTATGAAGTTGCCTAGTGATAACTAACAAGAGAGATAGATGCTGAGAAGAACTTTTTTGACCAAGGCCTCCAAAGAAAATCATACCCTGACCATTAAGGCTGGGCTTTAACCTGGGAGATAAGAAGTAGTTGGTCACAGTGCCAATAGGCCAGGCTGACCTGTGTTCGGAAAACTGAATTTCAGGCTGGATTCATCTGCTCAATAAATGTCAGCACCAACTCATCTCCAATGTCCAGAGGACAGTGCCTGGAACTAGGCTGCAAAAGAACACAGTGTTCTGGCCTCCAGCTGCCAGAGCAGCACTTGCTACTTCCTGGGATGGACCCAGAGCCTATTATCCCACATGGAAGACCTGCCTTTACTCAAGGTGAGCTATTAAGGTGCAATGACAGTCTGTGGTTTTATTTTTCAAGTTTTTATTTAAATTCCAATTAGTTAACATATAGCATTATGTTAGTTTCAGGAGTAGAATTGAGTGATTCATCACTTATGTGCAACATCCAGTGCTCATCACAACAAATATTTTCTTTAATACCCATCACCCATTTAACCTGCCCCCCTGCCCACCTCCACTCTGGTAACCATCAGTTTGTTCTCTATAGTTAAGAATATCTTTTATGGTTTACCTCTCTCTTTTTTTCCCCAATGTTCATCTGTTTTATTTCTTAAATTATACATATAACTGAAATCATGGTATTTGTCTTTCCCTCACTGACTTATTTTGCATAATATTTAGCATAATAAAATCTAGCTACATCCAGGTAGTTGCAAATGACAAGATTCCATCCTTTTTTATGGCTGAGTAATATTCCAGTGTGTGTGTGTGTGTGTGTGTGTGTGTGTGTGTGTGTGTGTGTATACATTCCACAATTTCTTTATCCATTCATCAGTCGATGGATATCTGGGCTATTTCTATAATTTCTCTATTATTAATAATGCTGCTATAAATATTGGGGTGGATATGTCCCTTTGACTCAGTATTTTTGTATTCTTTGGGTAAATACCTAGTGGTGCAATTGCTGTATCATAGGGTAGTTCTATTTGTAACTTTTTGAGGAATCCCCACACTGTTTTCCAGATTGGCTGCACCAGTTTGTATTGCCACCAACAGTGTAAGAGGGTTCTCTTTTCTCCACATCCTCACCAACACCTGTAGTTAGTTTCCTGTGCTGTTAATTTTAGCCATTCTGACAAGTGTGAGGTGATATCTCATTGTATTTTTGATTTGCATTTCCCTGACAATGAATGATGTTGAACATCTTCTCAGATGTCTGTTCTGTTAGTCATCAGTATATCTTTAGAAAAATGTCTATTCATGTTTTCTGGCCATTTCTTAACAGGATTATTTCTTTTGGGGTGCTGAGTTTGATAAGTTCTTTACATATTTTGGATACTAACCCTTTATTACATATGTAATTGGCAAATATTTTCTCCCATTCTTAAAGTTCCCTTTTAGTTTTGTTCATTATTTCCTTCACTGCTCAGAAGCTATTTATCTTGATAAAGTTCCAATAGTTCATTTTTGCTCTTTTTCCCATTGCCTCCTGAGACATATTTAGTAAGAAATTGCTACAGACAATATCAAAGAGTTTACTGATTGTGTTGTCCTCTAGGATTTTGATGTTTTGTTTTTTGTTTTTTTGTCTCACATTTAGGACGTTCATTCATTTTTAATTTATTTTTGTGTATGGTGTAAGAAAGTAGTCCACTTTCATTATTTTGCATGTTGCTGTACAGGTTTCCCAACACCATTTGTTAAAGAGACTGTATTTTTTTCATTGGATATTCTTTCCTGCTTTGTCAAAGATTAGTTGACTATATAGTTGTGGGTACATTTCTGGGGTTTCTATTCTCTTCCATTGAGCTATGTGTCTCCATGCCAGTACTGTACAGTCTTCATCACTACAGCTTTGTAATATAGCTTGATGTCAGGAATTGTGATGCCTCCAGCTTTTTTATTTTTCAATATTGCTTTGGCTATTTGGGGACTCTTGTGGTTCCATAGAAATTTTAGGATTATTTGTTCTAGCTCTGTGAAAAAGGCTGGTGGTATTTTGATAAGGATTGCATTAAATGTGTAGATTGCTTTGGGGAATAGAAACATTTTATTTTATTTTATTTTATTTATTTATTTTTTTCAATATATGAAATTTATTGTCAAAATGGTTTCCATACAACACCCAGTGCTCATCCCAAAAGGTACCCTCCCCAATACCCATCACCCACCCTCCCCTCCCTCCCACCCCCCATCAACCCTCAGTTTGTTCTCAGTTTTTAAGAGTCTCTCATGCTTTGGCTCTCTCCCACTCTAACCTCTTTTTTTTTCCTTCCCCTCCCCCATGGGTTTCTGTCAAGTTTCTCAGGATCCACATAAGAGTGAAAACATATGGTATCTGTCTTTCTCTGTATGGCTTCTTTCACTTAGCATCACACTCTCCAGTTCCATCCATGTTGCTACAAAGGGCCATATTTCATTCTTTCTCATTGCCACGTAGTACTCCATTGTGTTTATAAACCACAATTTCTTTATCCATTCATCAGTTGATAGACATTGAGGCTCTTTCCATAATTTGGCTATTGTTGAGAGTGCTGCTATAAACATTGGGGTACAAGTGCCCCTATGCATCAGTACTCCTGTATCCCTTGGGTAAATTCCTAGCAGTGCTATTGCTGGGTCATAGGGTAGGTCTATTTTTAATTTTCTGAGGAACCTCCACACTGTTTTCCAGAGTGGCTGCACCAATTTGCATTCCCACCAACAGTGTAAGAGGGTTCCCGAGTAGAAAAATTTTAAAGATATTTTTCCAATCCATGTGCATGGGATGTTTTTTTTTTTTCATTTCTCTGTGTCATCTTCAATTTCTTTCATAAGTGTTCTATAGTTTTCAGAGCATATATCTTTTCCCTCTTTGGTTAGGTTTATTCCTAGGTATCTTATGATTTCTGGTGCAATGGTAAATGGGATTGGATTGATTCCTTCATTTCTCTTTCTGCTGCTTCATTATTGGTGTATAGACATACCACAGATTTCTGTATGTTGATTTTGTATCTTGTGACTTTACTGAATTCATGTGCCAGTTCTAGCAATTTGTTTGGTGGAGTCTTTCAGGTGTTGTACATAGAAAATCATGTCCTCAGTGAATACTGAAAGTTTGATTTCTTTGCTGATTTGGATGCCTTTTATCTCTTTGTGTTGTCTGATTTTTGAGGCAAGAACATCCAGTACTATGTTAAATAACAGTGGTGAGAGTGGACATCCCTGTCTTTTTCCTGACCATAGAGGAAAAGACTTCAAGTTTTCTACAGTGAGGATGATAGTAGCTGTTTTTTGTTTTGTTTTGTTTTGTTTTTTTCGTATATGACATTTATGATGTTGAGGTATATCTTCTCTATCCCTACTTTGTTGGGGGATATCACCATGAGTGGATATTGTACTTTGTCAAATGCTTCTTCTGTATCTATTGCAAGAATCGTATGATTTACTTTATTAATTGGTTTATCACGCTGTTTGATTTGCAAATATTGAACCACCTCTGTAGCCCAGGGAAAAAACACCACTAGATCGTGGTGAATGATTCTTTTAATGTACTGGTGAATTTGGCTTCCTAGTATTTTGTTGAAAATTTTTGCATCCATATTCATCAGAGATATTTGCTTGTAATTCTCCTTTTAAATGGGTCTTTGGTTGGTTTTAGATTTAAGGTAATGCTGGCCTCATGGGATGAGTTTGGAAGTTTGGAGTTGTTTATTTGGGTTCTTTTCTTTTTGAGAAGTCTGGCTAGGGGTTTCTCAATTTTATTAATTCTTTCAAAGAACCAGCGCCTGGTTTCACTGATATGTTCTATTGTGGTTTTATTTGTCATTGTTGCTGTTTCTGTATGATTTATTTCTTCTCTAGCCTTTATTATTACCCTACTTCTGCTGGCTTTAAGATTCTTTTGTTGTTCTTTTTCTAGGTCCTGTAGGTGTAAACTTAGGATGTGTATTTTAGAATTTTATTGCTTCTTGAGGTAGGTCTCTTGCTATATACTTCCCTCTTATGACTGCTTTTGCTGCATCTTAAAGGTTTTGGACCATCATGTTTTCATTTTCATTTGTTTCCACATATTTTTTATTTCTCCTTTAATTTCCTGGTTGATCCATTCATTCTTTAGTGGGGTATTCCTTAACCTCCATGTATTCGTGGTCATTCCAAGTTTATTCTTCAAGATTCATAGTGTTGTGGTTTGAAAAGTTGCATGGTATTATCTCAGTCTTTTTGTACTTGTTGAGGCCTGATTTCTGACCTGGCATGTGATCTCTTCTGGAGAATATCCCATATGCACTCGAAAAGAATGTCTATTCTGCTGCTTTGGGATGAAATTTTCTGAATATATCTGTTAAGTCCATCTGGTCCAGTGTGTCATTCAAAGCCATTTTTTCCTTCTTGATTTTCTGCTTAGATGATCTGTCCATTGATGTAAATGGGGAGTTAAAGTCTGCTACTGTGATTGTATTATTTTCAATGAGTTTCTTTGTGTTTGTTGTTAAATATTCTATATATTCAGGTGCTGCCAAGTTGGGGGCATAAAGATTTAAAATTGTTAGATCTTTTTGTTGGATGGACCCCTTTATTATGATATAATGCCCTCCTTCATCTCTTGTCATAGTCTTTGGTTTAAAATCTAGTTTGTCTGATATAAATATGGCTACTTTGGCTTTGTTTTGATGTCTATTAGCATAATAAATTATTCTCCATCCTCTCACTTTCAAAATGCAGGTGTCTTTAGGTGTAAAATGAGTCTCTTGTAGGCAGCTTATAGATGTGTCTTATTATTTTTTTATCCATTCTGACACCCTATATCTTTTGATTGCAGCACTTAATCCATTTACATTCAGAGTAATTATTGATAGGTATGCATTTAGTTCAATTATATTACTTGTTAAATTGTTGTTTCTGGAGATTTTCTCTGTTCCTTTCTATTCTCTGTTGCTTTTGGACTTTATCTCCAACACAAAGAGTCCCCTTTAATATTTCTTGCAGGGCTGGTTCAGTGGTCATTAACTCCTTTAATTTGTGTTTGTCTGGGAAACTCTTTATCTCTCCTCCTATTCTGAATGGCACTCTGGCTGCAGAGAGTATTATTGGCTTCATATTTTTCACATTCAGCATGTTGAGTATATCATACCAGTCCCTTCTGACCTACCATGTTTCTGTGGAGAGATCTGCTGATAACCTTATTTGTCTTCTCTTGTAAATTAGGTATTTATTTTCTCTTGTTGCTTAGGAATTTTTCAATATCACTATGTTTTGCAATTTAACTATGATATAAGTGTTGGTGTTGCCTTGCTTTTGTTGATTTTGATGGGAGTTTTCTGTGCCTCCTGGATTTATATATCTGTTTCCTTCCCCAGATTAGGGAAGTTTTCAGGTATAATTTGCTCAAATAAACCTTCTGTCCCCCTTTCCCTCTCTTCTTCTCCTGGGAATCCTATGATGTGAATCCTATTACATTTTATGGAGTCACTGAATTCCCTAAGTCTACATTTTTGATATGACATTTTTCCCTCTTCTTCTCGCTTTCATTATTTTCCATAATTTTATCTTCTATATCACTTATTCATTGCTTTGATCCTTCCATCCTGTGGTCATTACATCTAGTCAGTTTCACATCTCAGTTATAGCATTTTTTATTTCAGCTTGATTAATTTTTAAGTCTTTTATCTCTGCAGTAGAGGACACGCTCATATCTTCTATGTTTTTCTCAAGCCCAGCTAGTATTCTTATGATTGTTGCTTTAAATTGTGGATCAAGCATATTTGTTATATCAATTTACATTAAGTCCCTGACTGTGACATTTTCTTGTTCTTTCTTCTAGGATGAATTCCTCCATCTTGGCATTTTGTCTTGGTCTCTGTCTTCTCTATGTTAGGAAAGCCTGTTATGTTTCCTGCTTCTGAGAGTAATAGCTTTATAAGGAAGGGTTCATATACTGTCCAGAGCCTGGAACTTCAGGAAGTGTCTCTGGTATATGCTGTGTACGTGTTGCTGTTATGTTTTGGCTGGTCTTTCCCTCAGGCCGATCCTCTGCAGAGTTTCTCCTTGCTTTCAAGTGGGGAGGTTTTGGACCTTGGCCAGAGTGTGGCAAGTTTTAACTTGGTGTGCTCTGTCTGGTCTGCTTGTTCAAAGAGACATGATGCTATTTCCACTAGAGCTAAATCTTTGCTAAACTCTATTATCACTGGACATGGTGCATGCTGGGGGTTTGTGGTGATATTCTGGGATAGGGCCCCACTGCTCTTGTTCTCAGGCAATCTTTCCCTAGAAAGCAACACCTGCAGAGTACAGGGGTGTGGAGCTTGGTGTAAGCCATTTGGGTCACCACTGTTGGCACTCTGCTGCTTACTGAAGTTAGTGTATTCTGTATATTCTGAAGGGTGGAGAAGAGAAATGGTGCCAGCCACCTCTCTTATCCCATAGAATGGAATTTGTGTCCACTGCTGTCCAGGACACACTCCCAGAAAGATGAACAATCTCCCTTCATGTGTCCCAAGCTTCCCTTTGATCCCTGACTTCAAACTGACAGTGTCTGGGCTGTCTGCCCACCTGGCAGTGCAGTACAACTATGTTCTATTCCAGGAATGCCAGATGAGTTTTAAAACTCCAAATTTTAGGGGCCTGGCATAGTGGGGGAGAGTAATGGCGCCTGCTGGCACTTTTGTCCCCAGAGAGTCAATGCCACCGCTCCCTGATGTGCTCCAACAAGGGGGAACTGTCTTTCCCAACGCAACTTAGGAGATCCTAAGATTGTGCCATCTGCTACCAGGGTATTTGCCCTCCTTCTCCACAGGAGTAGTGTAGCAACTTCCAGGCTCCACACCAGCCATGCCATGGACCTCTAAAACTTCAGTCTTTGAGCTCCGCTCGTTGTAAAAATTTATAAAAATCTGCTCCTCTCATTTTCCCAGTTGATGTCTTTGGGAAAATGTTTTCCTTATGTAATACCCTGTGCATTCCTCTCTCTCTCTCTCTCTCTCTCTCTCTCTCTCTCTTTCATTCTCTCTCTTCTCTCTTTCCATAACCAGAGCTTCCTCCCCTCCACAGCACCCACAATCCTTTTCTCCCCCAAATCACATCTCCACCTCATACCTTCCATGATGTGGCCTCTTCTCCCCCTTTAGTTGTTCATTTTGTTCTGTTAGTCCTCAGATTGAATTCTTATGTATTAAGAATGACTTTATATTCATCTAGCTGCTTTCGAGAGACCAGGCAACCCTAAGATCCTCCTCCTACTCCACCCTTAGTTTTCTTCACAGTTTGTGATTTAGACCACTGCTCAGAAAAGAGAAAGTAAGGAATTTCTAAATATAGTACCATTACATAGCCCTCTCTATCCCCAGTTCTCTTCAGTGATTCAAGGTAAGAGAAGCAGTATAGAGCTTGGGCCAAAACTCAGCTGCTGCCTTTCAAAGAGGATAAGCCATTCTCTTTGGTTTGATCTTCTTGTCTCCCCTCCATGGTGTTCTCCCCCACCCCCATTATGTTCTGGCAATTTGGAGAGTCTGGCATTCTGAGCTCATCTGGAAACCTCACCTTCTTGTAGCCAAATTTATAGCTGCCTGGGTGCCAAAATGCACTCAGAATTTTGGGAAAAGGCTGATGCCACTCACCAGGACATCAAAAAGCTCCTTCTTATGATAAGAAAGCTCCATCTGGTGGTAAACAGGCTTCCTGACAAAAAATACTTTTGGAAGTCAAAGCATAAAAGTCACTGTGTAGTGTGCTTCTCTGAGTTTGTATTACCCAGTGGTATTACCTCATATGTGGTTCATTTTCCCACCATTTTCCTGGACCATAATGATCTTTGAAGTATCACAATCCATGGGGCCATTCATTTATCAAGAATTTGACTTTGTTAGAAGACAAGAACCTTTCAGACACAATTCCTCTTTCTAGAATGTATCTAAATGTCACTTGTGTTTTTAATATTTTTAAAGTTTTTATTTATTTATTCTGAGAGAGAGAGCAAGAGTGAAAGTGGGAGTGTGGAGAGAGAGAGGGAGAGACAGAGTCCCAAGCAGGTTTTGCACTGTCAGCCCAGAGCCTGATGTAGGGCTTGATCCCACAAACTGTGAGATCATTACCTGAGCTGAAATCAAGAGTCAAATGATCAACTGACTGAGCCAGCCAGGCATCCCACCACTAGTGTTGTTATTTTTATTTATTTTGTTTATTTTTTTAACATTTATTTATTATTGAGAGACAGAGAGACACAGAGCATGAGCAGGGGAGGGGTAGAGAGAGGGGGAGACACAGAATCTAAAGCAGGCTCCAGGCTCTGAGCTGTCAGCACAGAGCCCGATGCAGGACTCGAACTCATAAACTGCAAGATCATTACCTGAGCTGAAGTCAGTCACCCAATCAATTGAGTTACCAGGGCCCCCCACTTGTGTTTTTAAATTAGAAACCTTAGACAGTTTATTTTGACCATTCTTAGAAAAGGATGACATTGGACATGATTAATAGAAAATTATGGGCTAGGCTTTCAGACAACATTCTTTCTTAGTATCATTACTTAACTATGTTCAGATTAGCCACTACTTCTATTTTCAAAAATAGAAGTGGCCCATTCCAGGTGCAATTAGCACATCAGCACCTAGGAAGCCCACTGAAATGACTTTGAAAATTAGGTTGCCAACAATTTTTGTTTTATTGTATTTGCATACACCTGTTAGCTTTTTAATTGTCATTATTTCAAATGGATTTTTGGGTATTTGCTAAAACTTCTTTGAACTTGGAAGCAATTGTAAAACTTTTTTCTTTCAGTGTAGTAAATCGTAAACAACTATCATTTGGAGAAAATAGAAGATATTTTCCCATTCAGCACTTTGAATGACACCAGCTATTGAGATGATGTGACTGATGTTGAAAAGATGACATTATAATATATAATATTTTATGGTGCATGAGGTACATGATACTTTTGAAATGAAGTTTTAAAAAATTTAAATATTTCAATTTGCTTTTAGCACTTTTATTTTTCAATACCTAACGAGGATGTATTGTGTCAGTTATTTATGCTTTAATAAAATTTAGATTTTATCCTTTGTCTGATCTTAATACACATACCCTGGATTCCAATTTTCATTGAAAATTGTTAACAAAATGATGTAAGTGTATGTTTAACACTGGTTGACTTATATTTAATATTTAAAGTCATGTTTATTTGATGAAAACCATGGATTGAAAAATGACTGATCACTTGCATAGGGTCATCCCAACAACTGAAAAAGATTGGACAGCATATCTAATTGATTGAAGAGAGTTTGGTCACAGGACAGCTGCCACAAAATGACCATACCCCCCCATCAAAAAAAAATAAAGTATAACTTTGTTACTTGAGTGAAGACATTTTTATTGCAACCAATGTAGGGATTGTAGGAATTCCAAAATTCAGAAAGCTTTAAAATGGAAAATAGACTTAAGTTTACAAAAGCTAGTCATACTTCATAGGTTTTATTATAGTTCATTAGGTGATCTCTGATTAAAGTATAAAGGACTTTCTTAGTAGAAGGTATTTGATAGTGTCAAGTGTATGTTACTAATTAATATTTCTAATTTAGTTTCTTGGTTTTTGATCTTTACCTAATTCTTAGTTTACTGTTAGTTGCTGAAATTTTCTTTGGTTTCATTGTTATCACTTACTTGGTTTTACTTTTATAATTGTGTTAAACATGAAAATAAAACAAGTGAAGAACTTTTTCATTATATTATTTGAATATCATTGTTTAGTTACACGTCCTAAATTAATGAGGTTCTCTCCTCAACAAACACATAATTACAACATACATAGCAAATGTACCTGTCACTACGTGACATGTAATTACAAATTTAATATTAGAAAGAATTATGTGGTAGTCTATATTTTACTTATTAACTTATTTTCTCTTTTAATTGATACTGAAAGAACCCAGCTGAGACACTTTTATCTCCAATCAGATATTATTTTAAAGCATGTCAAATATGTTTTCTTTTTTTCTTTTTTTTTAAATTACATTTATTTATTTTTGAGAGACAGAGTGAGACAGAGCATGAGTGGGGGAGGGGCAGAGAGAGGGAGACACAGTATCGAAAGCAGGCTCCAGGCTGTGAGCTGTCAGCACAGAGCCTGACATGGGGCTCAAACCCATGAACTGTGAGATCATGACCTGAACCGAAGTTGAACACTTAACCAACTGAGCCACCCAGGTGCCCCTGTTTTATTTCTTTATTACAGCACATTTCAGAAACTTGAACAAAGATCAACCAAATCAATTTAATTTTCCATGGTGAAAAATGTAAAAAACAAAAATAGACAATTGAGATAATATAATCAAGGACATTTTTGAAGGGAATGTAGCTTTATATGTTATGTTGAACAACATTTTCTGTTGAATTTGGGAAACTTTATCTATTATAGATTGGCCCAGATCATGTTGGCATTTTCTAATCTTACTGAGTCCTAAGAAATTATTTTTATGCTATGCAGTACACTCTGGTTAGTAAGCAAAATTAAAAAAAATATTTGAAACTGATCTATATGCTTTTTAAAAAATATCTCACTTTCATACTTGCAAATATAAAAATTATTTTAATTATGTATTAATTTTTCCAAAGCTCAAAGATTAATACTACAGTAAAACAAAACTCAGCAGGCAGGAGATTGAGATTTTCTATGGTTGTACTATTTAATTCTTACAATAACATAAAACTAGTGTCTAGCATTCAGGTATAGTTCAGCTCGACAAATCACCTGTATTTAATTTAGTAACTGATATTGTTATTTATTGTGTCTTCATCTGATTATCTTAAAATCTATGGCTTTATGTAGTGTTATAGTTATGAATTTGATACTAACCGATTTCCATTATAACATTTACTTTCATTAACCCAATCCATATCTGAATAATTACTTACAACATAGATCACAAAACTTGTGAGCATATAACAACTGCATCACTATAGTTTTATACTTAATTATAGAAAAGAACAATGGCTTTCTTTAGAAAGTCCTCTAACGTGAAGAGTACAGATTTGGCATTAAATCATTAGTAGTTAAGAGATTTGAATTCAGTCACACAGACCTAGGTTAGCATTTTAAATCTACCACTTAATCACCTGATAACTTGGGTTTTTGTTTGTTTGTTTGTTTTTTGGTGAAAGTTTCTTTGGACACCTTTATGTTATTATTTTATTTTATTTTAGTTTAGTTTAGTTTAGTTTAGTTTAATTTATTTAGATTAATTTGGTTTAGTTTGTATTTAAATTCTAGTTTATTAACATACAGTGTAATATTAGTTTTGGGTGTAGAGCTCAGTGATTCATCACTTACATATAACACCCAGTGCTCACCACAAGTGCCATTGTTTTTTTAAATTTTTTTCTTTTAAGTTTATTTTTGACAGAGACAGAGTGCGAGCATGAGCTGGGGAGGGGTAGAGAGAGCAGGAGACACAGAATCAGAAACAGGCTTCAGGCTCCAAGCTGTCAGCACAGAGCCCAACACGGGACTCGAACTCACAAACTGAAAGATCATGACCTGGGCCTAAGTCAGTCGCATAACCTACTGAGCCACCCAGGCGCCCCACAAGTGTCATTCTTAAAACCTATCACCTATTTAACCCATCCCCCACTGATTTCCCCTACAGTAACCCTCAGTTTGTTCTCTATAGTTAAAAGTTTCTTATGCTTTCCCTTTTTCTTTACCCTATGTTCATCTGTTTTCTTTCTCAAATTCCACATATTAATTACATCGTATGGTATTTGTCTTTCTCTGATTGACTTAATTCACTTACCACAATTCTGTCTAGCTCCATCCAAGAACTTAAAAGTGTCAAGATTTAATTCTTTTTTATGACTTATTAATATTCCATTGTGTATATATACGACATCATTTTTTTGTCCATTCATCAGTACATGGACATTCATAATTTGGCTATTGGTGATAATGCTGCTATAAACATCTTGGTGCATGTGTCCCTTCAAATAAGTATTTTTGTATCCTTTGGGTAAATACCTAGTAGTGCGATTGCTGGATTATGGGGTAGTTCTAGTTTTAACTTTTTGAGGAAACTCCATACTGTTTCACAGAGTGGTTGCACCAGTTTGCATTACCACAGTGTACAAGTGTTACCCTTGCTCCACATTCTTGTGAACACCTATTCTTTCTTGTGTTGTTAATGTTAGCAATTCTGTCTGTTGTGAGGTGATATATCATTGTTGTCTTGACTTGTATGTTATTAATGATGCTCTTTTCATGTGTAGGTTAGCCATCTGTATGTCTTTGGAAAATGTTTATTCGTGTCTTCTGCCCATTTCTTAACAGGATTGTTTTTTGGGTGTTGAGTTTTATAAGTTCTTTATAGATTGTGGATACTGCTTTATCAGGTATGGAATTTGCAAATGTCTTCTACCATTCTGAAGGTTGATGTTTAGTTTTATCGATTGTTTCCATTGCTGTGCAGAAGGTTTTTTCATCTTGATGAAGTCCCAGTGTTCATTTTTGCTTTGGTTTCCCTTGCCTCCTGAAGTATATCTAGTAAGAAGTTGCTATAGCCAATGTCAAAGAGGTTACTACTTACGTTCTTCTCTAGGATTTTGATGGTTTCCTGTCTCACATTTAGGTCTTTCATCTGTTTTGAATTTATTTTTGTGTACGGTGTAGTAAAGTGGTCCAGTTTCATTCTTCTGCATGTTGCTGTCCTGTTGTCCCAACACCATTTGTTGAAAAGACTGTCTTTTTTCCATTGGATATTCTTTCCTGCTTTGTCAAAACTTAGTTGACCTTATCTTTTTAGGTTCATTTCTGGGTTTCCATTCTGTTCCATTGATCTATGTGTCTGTTTTTGTGCCAGGACCATACTCTCTTGACTAAAGCTTTGTAATACAACTTGAAGTCTGGAAATGTGATGCCTCCAGATTTACTTTTATTTTGAAGATTGCTTCATCTATTTGGGATCTTTTGTGGTTCCATACAAACTTTAAGATTGTTTTTTCTAATTCTGTGGGAAATTCTGTTTGTATATTGATAGGGATTGTATTAAATGTGTCGACAGCATAAGGTAGTATAGACATTATAACAATATTTGTTCTTCCATCCATGAGCAAGGGATGTTTTCCCAGGTCTTTATGTCACCTTTAATTCCTTTATGTGTGTTTGGAGTATAGATATTTTACTTCTTTGGTTAGGTTTATTCCTAGGATATCTTATGGTTTTTGGTGCAATTATAAATGGGATTGATTCTTTGATTTCCTTTCCTGCTGTTTCATTATTGGTGTATAGAAATGCAACAGATTTCCATACATTGATTTTGTATCCTGTGACTATGAAATTCATGTATCAGTTCTAGCAAATTTTTGTGGAGTCTTTTGGGTTTTTTATATAGAGAAATATATTATCTGCAAATAGTGAAAGTTTGACTTCTTCCTTGCCAATTTGGATGTCTTTAATTTCTTTGTGTTGTCTGATTTCTGAGGCCAGGACATCCAGTACTATGTTAAATAACAGTGGTGAGAGAGAGCATCCCTGTCTTGTTCCTGACCACAATGTAAAAGCTTTCAGTTTTTTCCCTTTTGGGATTATAATAACTGTGTGTTTCTTGGTATATGGCCTTCATTGGGTTGAGGTAGGCTCCCTCTTTCCTTTGCTGATGATTTTTATTCTGAATGGATGTTGTATTTTCTCAAATGCTTTTTCTGCATCTATTGAGAGGATCATATGTTTCTTATCCTTTCTTTTATTAATGTGGTGTATCATAATGATTCATTTGTGAATATTGGACCACACTTGAAGCCTATGAATCAATTTCATTTGATTTTGGTGAATGATTCTTTTAATGTAGTGTGGGATTTCTTTTCCTAGTATTTTGCTGAGAATTTTTGCAACCATGTTCATCAGAGATATTGGTCTGTATTTTGCTTTTAGTGGAGTCTTTGGTTTTGGAACAGGGAAATGCTGGCTTCTTAGAATGAGTTTGGAAGTTTTCCTTCCACTTCTATTTTTTTGGAGTAGTTTGAGAAGAATAGGTATTAACTCTTCTTCAAGTGCTTGGTATAATTCCCTTGGGGAGCCATCTGGCCCTGGGCTTTTGTTTGTTGGGAGATTTTTGATTACCGATTCAATTTATTTTCTGGCTATCATTGTGTTCCAATTTTCTATTTCCTCCTGTTTTGCTTTTGGCAGTTGATATGTTTCTAAGAATTTATCCATTGCTTCCAGATTGACTTACTTGGTGGCATATAATTTTTCATAATATTCTGTGAAAACTGTTTGTATTTCTGTGGTGTTGTTTGTTATTTATCTTCTCTCATTGGTGATTTCCTTTATTTGGGTTCTTTTTAAAATAAGTCTGGCTAGGGTTTATCAATTTTAATTTTTCAAAGAACCAGCTCCTAGTTTCATTGATTTTTTTCTATTTTTTTGTTTCTATATCATTTATTTCTGCTTTAATCTTTATTATTTCCCTTCTTCTGCTGACTTTTTGCTTTATTTATTGTTCTTTTTCTAGTTCCTTTAAGTGTAAGATTAGGTTGTTCATTTGGGATTTTTCTTACCTCTTGAGGTAGACCTGTATTGCTATATAATTCTCTATTTTTTTAAATTTTTTTTAACATTTATTTATTATTAAGAGACAGAGAGAGCAT
Organism: Panthera pardus; assembly: GCF_024362965.1. Taxonomy (NCBI): domain Eukaryota; kingdom Metazoa; phylum Chordata; class Mammalia; order Carnivora; family Felidae; genus Panthera; species Panthera pardus. The sequence goes on from NW_026526843.1 coordinate 60,985,659, forward strand.
GAGCAGGGGAGGGGCCGAGAGATGGGGAGACACAGAATCCGAAGCAGGCTCCAGGCTCTGAGCTATCAGCACAGAGCCCGATGCGGGGCTCGAACTCACAAACTGTGAGATCATGACCTGAGCCAAAGTCGGACGCTTAACCGACGGAGCCGCCCAGGTGTCCCTATAATTCTCTCTTTATGGCTGACTTTGCTGCATCCCAAAGTTTCTGGACTTTAATATTTTTATTTTCATTTGTTTTCATTTACTTTTTATTTCTTCTTGAATTTCCTCGTTGACCCATTCATTCCCTAGTAGCATATTCTTTAATTTCCATATATTTGTTGTCTTTTCAATTTTTTTTTTCTTGTGGTTGACTTCAAATTTCATAGTGTTGTGTCTGGAAATAAGCCTGGTATGATCACAATCTTCTTGTACTTGTTAAGGCCTGATTTGTGACACTATGTAATATCTTCTGGAGAATGTCCCATGTGCACTTGGAAAGAATGTCTATTCTTCTGGTTTAGGATGAAATATTTTGAATACTTGTGTTAAGTCCATCAGGACTAGTGTGTCTTTCAAAGCCATTGTTTCCTTGTTAATTTTCTGTTTAGATAATCTGCCCATTGCTGTAGGTGGGGTGTTAAAGCCCTCTACTAGTATTGTATTATTATCAATAAGTTCCTTCACATTTGTTTTTAATTGTTTTATAAACTTGCATGCTTCCACTTTGAGGGCATATGTATTTACAATTGTTAGATATTATTGGATTGACTTCCATTATGATATATTTCCCTTCTTCATCTCTTGTTACAGTCTTTGGTTTAAAATCTTATTTGTCTGATATAAGTATTGCTACTCTGGCTTTCTTTTGACATGCCTTAGCATGATAAATATGTCTCTATCCTCTCACTTTCACACTTCAGGTGTCTTTAGGTACAAAATGAGTCTCTTGCATCCAGAATATTGATTGGTCTTGTTTTTTTTTTTAATACATTCTGACACCTTATGTGTTTTAATTAGAGTGTTTAATCTATTTACATTCAGAGTAATTATTGATATGTATTTTGTGCCATATTACTTTTTCTTGTCTTTGTTTCTAGTGATTTTCTTTGTTCCTCTCTAGTGTTTTTTGCTTTAGTTTTTCCTTCCCACCCAAAGAGTCCCTTTTAATATTTCTTCCAGGGCTGATTTAGTGGTCACTGACCCCTTTAGTTTTTGTTTCTCTTCGAAACTCTCTCTTTCTATTCTGAATGATAGCCTTGCTAGACAGAGTATTCTTGTCTGCAAATTGTTCCCTTCCAGCACTTTGAATATATCATGCCACTCCCTTTTTTTTCTTGCCGAGTTTCTTTTGAAAGATCTGCTGCTAGCCTTATGGGTCTTCCTTTGTAAGTTAAGGACATTTTTTGTCTTGCTGCTTTAGTATTTGTTCTTTATCTCTATTTTTTGCAAATTTGTTTACAATAGTCTTGATGTTGGCCTGCTTTTGTTGATTTTGATGGTAGTTGTCTATGCCTCTTGGACTTGAATGTCTGTTTCTTTCCTTATATTAGAGAAGTTTTCAGCTATTATTTCCTCAAATATACGTTCTGCCCCCTTTTCTCTGTTCTCTTCTGAAACTTCTAGGATATGAATGTTATTACATTGCATGGAGTCACTGAATTCCCTGTCTATTCTCGTGATCCTAAATTTTTCTTTTTCTTTTTTGTTCAGCTTCATTATTTTCATTAATTTTATCTTCTATATCACTTATTTGCCCCTCTGCTTCTTCAATCTTTATGGTCATTACATCCAGACAGTTTCACATCTCAGTTATACCTTTTTTTTTTTTTGGCCTGACTAGTTTTTAGGTCTTTTCTTTTTGCAGTAAGGGACTCTCTGATGTCTTCTATGCTTTTCTCACGCCCAGCTAGTATCCTTATGGTTGTTGCTTTAAATTCTGGAACAATCATAGTTATATCTGTTATAATTAGATCCCTGACTGTGACCTTTTCTTATTCTTTCTCTTGGGATGAATTCCTCTACCTTGGCATTTTGTCTAGGTCTTTTTGCCTTCTTCTCTGTGTCAGAAAATCCTGTTCTATTTCCTGCTCATGAGAGTAATGGTTTTATAAAGAACAAGTCATATACTGTCCAGGCCCTAGTGCTTTAGAAAGTGTCTCCGGTGTGTGCTGCATGCACTCTTTTACTGTGTTTGACTGCTGTATCCCTCAGCTCAGTCTTATGCATATGTTCACCTTGCCTGCAATGGGCAGTGTTTGGACCTTGGCCAGACATTGGCAAGTTTTAACTAGGTGTGTTCTGCTCTGCTCATTAAAAGAGATCTGATGCTATTTCTACTAAGACTGAAGCTTTATAGAGCTCTATGGTCAGTAGAGCTGTTGTGTGTGTAGTTTTGTGCTGGTCTTATGAGGAAGGGGCCCATGTTATTCCTTAAGCACACTTGCCCAAAAAAAGAAGTCCCAACAAAGTGCAGAGGGGCAGGACCTGGTGTAAGCAGGTAAGGCAACCAGTGTTGGCCCTGTGCTCTTTACTGAAGCTAGTTTATGCTGAAGGGTAGGGGAGGAAAATTGTTCCAATTCACCCCTTTGTCTCTGGAGACAGGAGTCCATGCTTGCTGCTGTTAGGGAAACACTTCCAAGGGAATGAATAATTTCCACTTGTGCATCCTATGTGTTTTTCAGATTGCTGTTTTCGGACTGTCTGCCTCTGGGTTGCTTGCCCATTTGAAGCATCACAGTGTACCTTGGGGTCTATCCCAGCCAGGGATGCTGACTTTAAAAACCACAAATTTTAGGGACCTGGTGTTGCAGGAACCTGCACTGGTTCTCTGGGAAAGAGTCTTGCCATACTGGAACTGTTACAGGATTGACCCAGATGGAAAGTCATGCCAGGGTGCAGAGGTGTGGGATTTGGAGCAAAGCAGGCTAAATAGCCAGTGTCTGGATTAGCTACCATCAGCAGGTGTCTCTACACCTATGCTGAAGGTTGAAGGAGGGAAATGGTACCTGCTGGCTCTTTTGTCCCCAGGGAGACAATGATATGCTCTAATAGATGTGCTCTAAGGAGAGGGATAAGTCTACCTGATAACTTTGAATAAATTATTTAGATTTTCAGAGCCTTATTTTCTTTAATTATGTAATATGGAGAAGAGGAGGAAACCAGTTCATAGGGTTCCTATACAAATGAAATAATGATAATGCTTGCCTGGCATTTAGTTAACTTTGTTGAACACTCATTAAGAAAAAAAAAAAAAAACAAAATCAGTGCTCATTGATTTAGATCCAATAGTTTGAAGAAAATTCCTGAAATCAAACCCTTTCAAAAGATTATTTTTCCAAATTCTAGTTTGGATTGTTTTATAACTATTATCTATAGTTCAATCTACCCTGGTTTAAAATAAAAGTGAAAAACTTCAATTTCTGATGAGTCCACGTTTTGATTAGAAATGAAAGCTAACATAGAACAGTATAATTAAAAAAAAACTTGAATCATGAACTCTGCTTTTATTTTTCACAGATTTTTAAAAACTTTTTATTTTGAAGTAATTGTAGGTTTACATACAATTGGAAGCATAAATACAGAGAGATACTACATACTATTCATCCATTTTCCCCCAGTGGTAACATCTTGCAGAACTATAGTACAATACCAAAACCAGGATTTTGACTTTAATACAATCCACTGATTTTGTCCAGCTTTCACCAATTTTACACATATTCAGCTGTGTGTGTGTGTGTGTGTGCGTGCGTGCACGCCCATGTATATATTTAGTTCTATGTAATTTTGTGATAGGTGTAGGTTTGTGTTATCACCACCACAGTCAAGATATAAAATGCCACAAAGATTCTTCATGCTTCCTTTTTATAACTCTACCCAGCTACCTACAGCCCTCACACCCATAAATGGCAAATACATGTAACCTTTTGGTATTAACTTTTTTGGGGGAATAATTGGCATAATTCTTTAGAGATTTATCCAAATTGTGTATAGCCATAGTTTATTCCTTTTTATTATGGTAACACCCATGGTATGAATGTACACAATTTATTTAAGCATTTATCCATTGAAAGACATCAATTGTTTCCAGCTTTTGGTGATTAAAAGTAAATCTGCTATGAACATTTGAGTACAGGTTTTTAAAACGCTTCTTCTATCACCATCATAAACACTGGGGTCTGGCATTTTGTCAGTATTATATAAGCAGTTTCAATAGTAAAAATTCTTCTCCCATACTAATGTACCTACTATGTTTCAGCTGCCTACCCAGACACTTAATTCTACCTTGATAAAGATGCTTTTCATTTTGGTACAATGTATCTAATGAACCTTGGACAAAGATATTATTGATAAAAGGTTAATTGTTATTAGAAAATAAAACAGTTTTGGAATTCAGCTAAAGTCACTGTAATAAGTAGAGCTAAAGTTTTCATCACCACACCTACTACATTTATTTCATCCACTTCCCCACAATCTTGGATTGTTAAAGATTTAACTGTACTTGAGTACAAAAAACAAACAAAACTGTAAAGAAACTTCTATAATATTGTAATTGGAGAGTAGAATATTTAAAACCTGTCTTGGCTGGTTTGCACTAAATTGGTAAAGCATCTAAATATCTGTGACAAAGCTTTGTTTAACTAACTAGCTAGATAACTAACAAACTAAACATATACATTAAAAAGTAAAGGCTTTGGAAAGTTAAATGCAAAATTACTTGCACAGAAAATTCTATGGGAAGGCAATATCGGGAGACACTATTCTTTTTTCTTCAATTCACAGAAAAATAAATAACACTGCTATGTCAGAAATCAATTGCTCAGTCAGAAATAACCTGGACATCAAGGCCTAAGACCTTTTAGAGGGTCATACCACTTCAGAAAGGGATAGAATATTCAATATTGAATAGAATATACACAAGAATGGGACCTGAGTCAGCTGACCACAAAATGAATGTTACTCATCAAGCTATCCTTGGCATAGAGTAATTGCTCAGGTGTGGTTTGAGTTTCACTGGAGGACAACTCATTCTTGAAGGACCCTAAATGGTGCTTTAGAGAGTACTACATCAATGACTACTATCCAGTAATTAAGACTAAACATACTTCTCCACCCTAAAAAAAGTTTGAGTTGAGAAAAAAAGAGAAGATAAAATAGAGAAATACCTCTACAATAGTGTTTGTAAAAGTGAGTTCCATAGATTACCTACATCTGAATTCTCTGTAGGTTTTGTTAAAAATCCAGAAGCTCTATCTTAGATCTAGACCCAGTCTTTGAGTGTGACTTAGGTCTATACGCTTAGGCATTTGGCATGTTATTAGAGAATTCTTGACCTGTATAATGAGGACCTCAAGGGAACCAGGGAGAATATGGAGATATGTGGTTTTCTAAAATACAGATTTTCTCAAATTAACCCTGAGAAATTCTTTCTGGGAACCATCAGCAATGACTAGTAAATACAAACACCATGATGCTGCCAGTAGCTGACAAATATTTAGTAGAAAGACGAGAATTGTACTATTTCTATTAGTATTATACCCCCGCTTGGTAAATGCTGTCCAGAAAACACATATTGTGGGAAAGAATGGTCATTATTACATTTTATCTTATTTCTTAAAATCACTAAGCAATGTAATCTGTGATTATTTACTTCTCTGGGTTGTAGGCCTGAAAGACCTATCTGTGAACATTAGTTCTTTTGATGCTTCATAAGGTCCATATATTTATGTGTGTTGTTTCACATACACATATGCAGATTTGTGTGTGTACATCTGTGTGTATATAATTATTTTCAATTAAACCATAGAGGGTGCTGGCTTTTAAGCCCAGAGACTCCATTTCCTGTAGCCTTCCAGTTCTCCTGGAGTTGTCTTCCCTGATTTTTCAAGCTTTTAGAGTTAATCTCCACTTATTTTCAAAGCCCAGTATTATGAGGCATCGGTTTCCCAGTTATGGTCCCCATGGCCAGAATGTGCCAGGTATGGGGTCTGATCCTCCCAGTCCCCCATGTTCATGATGTCCCTCCCACTTGTGTTTAGTCACTCTGGAGGTTTGGTTTTCAATCGCATCTCTACCTCTCCTACCTTTTTTGATGTGACCTCTCCAAGAGTAGCCATGAAAGACTTGTTCTGCCAGTCTTCAGGTTGTTTACATAGTGAGTTGTAATACATGTAGTTGTTGCCTCAGTGTGTTTGTGGGAGGTGAGCTCAGGATTCTCCTATTCTGTCTTCTTCCTTTGAGATCGATTTTCTCTTGCTGTTTTCAAAATTCTCTCTTTGTCCTTGACTTGGGACAATTTAATTATAATATGTCTAGTGTAATACTTTGGTTGATACTTTTTTAGGACATTTTACCTTCATGAATGTGGATGTCCATTTCTTTTCCCCAAATTGGGAGACTTCATGAATTTGTGTAACATCCCTGTGCAGGCACCATGCTAATCTTCTTGATTTATTTCCAATTTTTAGTATATGTGCTGCTGACGTGAGAACATACTATTTTTAGTAGGTTTATTTATATGTATTTTTATTTCTTCATGCAAATACAAGCAAACTTGAATACTCATACTTTATTCCCATTTTACACAAAAGATAGCATGCTTTAAACATTGCTCTGTAGTTTCCTTTTTTTCACTTGATATATCCTGGAGTCTTTGCAGTACATAGGGATATTCCTTATCATTTATTAATAGCTGTATTATATTCCATTCTGTGGATAAAGCATGGCTAATTTTACAAGTCTACCATAGGTGTCCACTGAGTCGTTTTCAATCTTGGAATATTACAGATAATCTTGTAATGAATAACCTTGCACCTATTCTGTATGATATGTGTTTGTGTTTGCGTTCTGTAGGGTTGTTTCCAGAAGCGGAAATGCTGAGCCAAAAGATATATACCTTTAAATTGTTCACAGATAGAACCAAATTCTACCACATAGGTGTATTATTTTGCTTTTCCCACCAGTTATATATGAGAATAACTCTCACCTCACTATATTATAGTATTATTTTGCTTTTCCCACCAGTTATATATGAGAATAACTCTCTCCTCGCTATATTATTGAGTGTGCTATAATAAAAAAAGAAGTGGCATTTCACTGTAGTTTCATTTTAAAATTCTGTTATTATGAGTGAGGTTGTGCATCTTCAATATTGTCAGGAACATTGCTATTTCTTATACTGTGAATCGTCTGTTAATGTTTTCCCCACATTTCATATTGAATTGTTAGTCTTTTTTTTATGAATTCTATGAGAATTATTTATGTTGGAAATATTAGATCTCTTTTTGTGACACGAATTGTATTCCTTCAGTTTGCCATTTGTCTTTTGACCTCGCATAGGGTATTTTTTAATAAAAGTTTTAAATGCTTCCTGTAGTCAATTCTATCAATCTTTGGACTGCTTTGTGGTATGGTTTGAGCTATGGATTTAGCTTTCTTTTCCAAATTACAACCCAGTTGTCCCAAAACCATGTATTACAGAGTTTGTTTAAGTACACTATTACCACATGTTCTTAAATTTATGTCTGGAATTTGTAGTTTGTTCAAATGGTTAATCTATCTGTTAATATCAGGCTGATTTGATTACTTAGAATTTATACTATGTTTACATATCTGGATAGCCTGTGTTTTGTATTCTTATATAAAATGGTTATTCATATAAAGCCACATAAGAAGACAGAAGAGAGGCTCAAGAGAAAGAAAATTCACTATACTCACAGATTCTAGAGACAGAAGGCATGCCATGCCATGATGTGCTACATGGAAATACACCTGGGTGTTCAGGAAGTAGAAGACAAGAGCAAAGGGAAGGTTTGGGCCACTGTATTTATTGGGATTTCTGCAGGAAAAACAAACTTGGGAAAGGTGAGCAGCTTGGGGCTGTCTAGTTTGAATGATTTCAGTGGACTCTCAATGTTTGTCCCTAGTTGCTGGCACCTGGCCATGGGATGATTAAAGCAGAGGAATATTGCCTCCTGGGATGTGTGGGCCAAATAGAGGAGGTGTGGTTTTGAACTGGTTATTTTGTATATCAAAACACCATCTCTGATGAGCTCTTTGCTATCACTAAATATTGGCTAGTTTCAGGAGGGTTAGTTTCTCTCCATCCAGAGGTCAAAACATCATAGTATCAGAATTATTTTAGTTATAATACAGATGGTACACCTCACATTTTTTCATTTTCATTATTCTTCTGGCCCCTTTGTTTAAAAAATGTAATTTACATGAAGTAAAATATTCAAATTTTAAAGTGTAGAATTAATGAGGTTTTAAAAATAGATACACCTTTGTAATAACCAACCTAATTAAGGTATACAATAATTTTATCACTTCATTAACTTTCATCATAGCTTTTTCCAGTCAGTCTCCAGAACCCCAGAGGCAATCATCATCCCACTTTTTACACCATAGATAAGTTTTTAGTGTTCTAGGACTTAAAAATGGAAATAAATAGAATGTGTTCTTTTGTAATTGGTTTCATTGACTCAAAAAATATTCATTTATATTTTTGTTATTATGTATGTTGGTTGTGAATTAATTTTCACTGATCAGTAGTATTCTATTTTATGGACACATTACAATTTATTTATCTTTTCATGTGTTTAAAGACATAGTGATTTACAGTCTTTAGCTACTGTGAATAACACTGCCTTGGGCATTATTATACAAAATTTTGTGAGCTTATCTTTCCATTTCTCTTCAATGAATGAGTGGATCATAAGGTACAAGTAGATATATAGATATAGATGACATATAGATGATATAAATAAATATATACACATAGATACAGCTATACATATAGATATCCAAACTGTTTTCCAAAGTGGTACTTTCATTTTACACTCCCACAAGCATTGTATGAGCATTCCAGTTGCTCCACATCCTTACTAACATTTCGTGTTATCATTCTTTTTAACTCTAGCCATTATAGCTTGTTTGAAGTGCTATTATTTTTGTCTGCTGAGAATTTCTCACATGATAATTAGTCAAAATATTTACTTTTGTAAAGTTTTTATTCAAGTCTGGTCCATTTTAATTGGTCAGCCATTTTTAAAAATTAATGAATAGTAAGAGATCTTTATATAGTCTGGTTTAGAGTCCTTTGATATGTACTTTGCAAATATTTTCTCCCAGTCTATGGCTAGTGTTTTCATTTAATTAATGGTAACTCTTGAAGAGAAACGTTTTTAATTTTGATGAAATAACATTAACCATTTTTTTCTTATATACTTCATGTTTTTTTATGCTTGTATGTATCTTTGCCTATTTTGGGGGGAAGTTTGGGAAGACGGTGGAGTAAGAGGACCTTGAATTCACCCCATACCACATTTACAACTATATATGATCCACATCCAAATCAATTAACCAGCAGAGCAAACCAAAGACTGGAAGAACAAACTCTACAACTAAATATAGGGAAGAAGCTGCACATGAAGTGTTAGGAAGGTCAGAAAGTTGGAGGGAGGCTGTCTTCAGAAAAATGAGACATCACACGAAGGAGCTCACACAGGGAAGACTAATCCCCATAAAAACTGGCTTTAAAATCAAGAAAGGCTGAATTCCATGAGTTTTTAAAACCAGTGGGCCTTGGGGCCTGGAACTTTAAGAAACAGCTAACTCAGCACTGAATGAGTCCTGAGGTCAAAGGATAGCTGGATTGCTGCCCTTAAAGAGATAGCAGCTTGCATGGAGAAGCAAGATAAAAACGGCACTTTACACAATGCCAGGGAGCAAACAAGAAACATATCTGTTCATACCGATTTTAAGTGTGCTGGGGGGACTTTGAAAAGTAGGAACATGGCAGGTGCCACTTTCCAAGTGCATAAACCCAGAGCCACCTGTGGGAGATAAGGTTGCATGGACACCTCTTGTAGCCTTGGCACAAGGCTGAGGGTAATTTTTGTTAAAGCTGTCCACATGCCCACACAAACGCTGGGTGCACAGCTACTTTTGCATGCAGAGCCCAGCTGCCACACTGTTCCCATATGCACACCCCTAGCCACAATTACATGATGAGCCTAGGTGTGTGCACTCATCATCGCATGCTGTGCCCAGCCCCAGGCCACCACAGTGGTTTAGAGAATCTAGCACAGGATTTATATCAGACAAACTAGATATTAAAACAAAGACTATAACAAGAAATGTAAAAGAGCACTATATCATAATAAAGGGGTTTATCCAACAAGATCTAAAAATTATAAATATTTATGCATCCAACATGGAATCACCCAAATATATAAAACAACTAGTAATAAACATAAAGAAACTCATAGATAATAATACAATAATAGTAAAGGACTTTAACACTCCACCTACAGCAATGGACAGATTGTCTAAGCATAAAACCGACAAGGATACCATAGCTTTGAATGACACACTGGACCAGATGGACTTAACAGATATACTCAGAACATTCATCTTAAAGCAGCAAAATAAACATTTTTTTGAGACCACACGGGACATTATCCAGAATAGATCACATACTGGGTGACAAATCAACCCTAAACAAGTACAAAAAGTTTGACATCATACCACACATACTTTCCAACCACAAAGCTATGAAACTTAAAGTCAACCACAAGAAAAAGTTTGGCAAGACAATAAATACATGGAGACTAAAGAACATCCTACTTAAGAATGAATGGGTCAACAAGGAAATTAAAGAATAAACTTTAAAAACACATGGGATGAGAAAGAGAGAAGATAGTGGCATAGGAGGACGCTGATATCACCTGCTGATCACTTATATTCCACCCACATCTGCCTAAATAACCAAGAAAACCACCAGAAAACTAGCAGAACAGACTCTCTGGAGCCAAGCATAGACAAGAGGCCCACGGAAGAGGGAAGGAAGGGTGGAGAGGCGGTACATGCTACATGGACTGGCTGGAGGGAGCCAGAGCAGTGGAGGGGCAGCCCGCCCAGGCAAGGCAGAGCCCCCAAGCCTGGCTTGCAAAAGTGGAGGGGCCGGACACCGTGAGTTCTGAAAGCCAGCAGGACTTAACATCTGGAATGTTAAAAGTCAACAGCTCTGCTCTTGGAGAGTGGGGAGGGCGAGAGTACACAAGGAGGGACAATTGTTGAGCCCTGGGACACAGAGCTCAGCTCACCAGGGGAACAAAGGCACTGGCAAGTGCTGTCTCACTCTCCTTTCCCCCAGCCAAAATTCCAAAGGGAACCAGTTCCCATCAATGAACTTGCTTTCACCATGCAAACACCCACGACTATGCTTCTGCGGATACATCCCTCCAACGGGTTTGCTTCCCTCCCAGTGCTGCAGGGTCCCTCCTGCAGGGGACCACCGACAGCAAAGCAAGCTAACCCTGCTGCTCCCACCCCTGTGCACCTTGCAGATGCACACTGGCTAATATGCCAGATCCCATCGAAGCGGCACAACAAGCCTGGCAATGTGCAAATAGCCAAGACAGGGGCCACACCACTCCACAATGAGTCCTGCCCCTGGGAGAGGGGGAAGATAAGGTACACACCAGCCTGACTGTGGCCCCTGCAGTGGGCTGGGAGCAGACATTGGGTCTGACTATGGCCCCGCCCACAAACACAAGTTACTCTGGACAGTACAGGGGAAGTGTCCTGTAGTATGGAGCACCCCGGGGAATACCCAAAATGATAAAACAGAAGAATTATCCTCAAAAGAAACTCCAGGAAGTAGTGACAGCTAACGAATTGATCCAAAACATTTAAACAATATAACAGAACAAGAATTTAGAATTGTTGTCATAAAACTAATCGCTGGGCTTGATAAAAGTATACAAGACAGCAGAGAATCTATTGCTACAGAGATTAAGGGACTAAGGAGCTAATGAGGAGCTAAAAACTGCTATAAATGAGGTGCAAAATAAAATGGAGGTGACCACAGCACGGATTGAAGAGGCAGAAGAGAGAATAGGTGAATTGGAAGATAAAAGTATGGAAAAAGAGGAAGCTGAGAAAAAGAGAGATAAAAAAATTCAGGAGTATGAGGGGAGAATTAGAGAATTAAGTGATTCAATCAAATGAAACAATATCCATATAATGGGAATTCCAGAAGAGGAAGAGAGAGAAAAAGGGGATGAAGGTGTACTTGAAGAAATCATAGCTGAGAACTTCCCAGATCTGGGGAAGGAAAAAGGCATTGAAATCCAAGAGGCACAGAGAACTCCCTTCAGACGTAACTTGAATCAATCTTCTGCATGACATATCATAGTGAAACTGGCAAAATACAAGGATAAAGAGAGAATTCTGAAAGCAGCTAGGGATAAACAGGCTCTAACCTACAAAGGGAGACTGATAAGACTAGTGGCAGCCCTATCTACTGAAACTTGGCAGGCCAGAAAGGAATGGCAGGAAATCTTCACTGTGATGAACATAAAAAAAATATGAAGCCAAGAATCCTTTATCCAGCAAGTCTGTCATTCAGAATAGAAGGAGAGATAAAGGTTTTCCCAAACAAATAAAAACTGAAGGAATTCATCACCACTAAACCAGCCTTACAAGAGATCCTAAAGGGGGACTCTGAGAGTGAAATGTTGCAAGGACCACAAAGTACCAGAGACATCACTACAAACATGAAACCTACAGAAATCACAATACCTCTAAACCCATATGTTTCAATAATAACACTGAATGTAAATGGACTAAATGCTCCAACCAAAAGACATAGGGTATCAGAATGGATAAAAATACAAGACCCATCTATTTTCTGTCTACAATAGACTGATTTTAGAACTGAGGACACCTTCAGATTGAAAGTGAGGGGATGGAGAACTATCTATCATGCTACTGGAAGTCAAAAGAGAGCTGGAGTAGCCATACTTATATCAGACAAAGTAGACTTTAAATTAAAGGCTGTAACAAGAGATGAAGAAGGGCATTATATAATAATTAAAGGGACTATCCATCAGGAAGAGCTAACAAATATAAATGTCTATGCACCGAATATGGGAGTAACAGTAAATCACAAACATAAGCAACCTTATTGATAAGAATGTAGGAATGGGGAATTTAATACTGTACTTAAAGCAATGGATAGATCATCTAGACATGTATCAATAAAGAAACAAGGGCCCTGAATGATACATTGGGTCAGATGGACTTGACAGCTATATTTAGAACTCTGCATCCAAAAGCAACAGAATATACATTCTTCTCGAGTGCACATGGAACATTCTCCAAGATAGATCACATACCGGGTCACAAAACAGCCCTTAATAAGTATAAAATAATTGAGATCATACCATGCACGCTTTCAGACAACAATGCTATGAAACTTGAAATCAACCACAGGAAAGTCTGGAAAACCTCCAAAAGCATGGAGGATAAAGAACACTCTACTAAAGAATGAATGGGTCAACAAGGCAATTAGGGAAGAAATTTAAAAATATATGGAAACAAATGAAAATGAAAATACAACAATCCATATGCTTTGGGATTCAGCAAAGAGTGTCCTGAGAAGAAAATACATTGCAATCCAGGCCTATCTCAAGAAACAAGAAAAATTCCAAATACAAAATCTAAAAGCACACCTAAAGGACATAGAAGCAGAGCAGCAAAGACACTCCAAACCCAGCAGAAGAGAAATAATAAAGATCAGAGCAGAAATAAACAATATAGAATCTAAAAAAAAACAGCAGAGCAGATCAATGAAACAAAGAGTTGGTTTTAAAATTAATAAACTTCTAGCCAGGCTTCTCAAAAAGAAGAGGGAAATGACCCAAATAGATAAAATCATGAATAAATGGAATTATTACTACCAATCCCTCAGAAATACAAGCAATTATCAGGGAATACTATAAAAAATTATTTGCCAACAAACTGGACAACCTGGAAGATATGGACAAATTCCTAAGCACCCACACACTTCCAAAGCTCAAACAGGAAGAAATAGAAAACTTGAACAGACCAATAACCAGCGAAGAAATTGAATCAGTTATCAAAAATCGCTCAACAAATAAGAGTCCAGGACCAGTTAGTTTCCCTGAGGAATTCTACCAGACATTTAAAGCAGAGATTATACCTATCCTTCTCAAGATGTTCCAAAAAATAGAAAGGGAAGGAAAACTTCCAGACTCATTCTATGAAGCCAGCATTATTTGATTCCTAACCCAGACAGAGACCCAACAAAAAAAAAAGAGAACTACAGTCCAATATCCCTGATGAATATGGAAGCAAAACTTCTCAACAAGATACTAGCAAATCGAATTCAACAGCATATAAAAAGAATTATTCACCATGATCAAGGAGGACTCACTCCTGGGCTGCAGGGTTGGTTCAACATTCGCAAATCAATCAATGTGATACATCACATGAATAAAAGAAAAGAAAGGGACCATATGATCCTGTCAATCGATGCAGAAAAAGCATTTGACAAAATTCAGCACCCTCAAGAAGGTCAGGATAGAAGGAACATACTTAAACATCATAAAAGCCATTTATGAAAAGCCCACAGCTAATATCATCCTCAATGTGGAAAAACTAAGAGCTTTCCCCCTGAGATCAGGAACATGACAGGGATGTCCACTCTCACCGCTGTTGTTTAACATAGTGTTGGAAGTTCTAGCATCAGCAATCAGACAACAAAATGAAATCAAAGGCATCAAAATTGGCACAGGTGAAGTCAAGCTTTCACTTTTTGCAGATGACATGATATTATACATGGAAAACCCAATAGACTTCACCAAAAGTCTACTAAAACTGATACATGAATTCAGCAAAGTCGCAGGATACAAAATCAATGTACAAAAATCAGTTGCATGCTTATACACTAACAATGAAGCAACAGAAAGACAAATAAAGAAACTGATCCCATTCACAATTGCACCAAGAAGCATAAAATACCTAGGAAATAAACCTAACCAAAGATGTCAAAGATCTGTATGCTGAAAACTATAGAAAGCTGATGAAGGAAATTGAAGAAGATATAAAGAAATGGAAAAACATTCCTTGCTCATGGATTGGAAGAATAAATATTGTTAAAATATGTATACTTCACAATGTAATCTACACATTCAATGTGATCCCAATCAAAGTTGCACCAGCATTCTTTTTGAAGCTAGAACATGCAATCTGAAAATTTGTATGGAACCACAAAAGACCCCAAATAGCCAAAGTAATTTTGAAGAAGAAGACCAAAGCAGGAGGCATTACAATCTCAGACTTTAGCCTCTACTACAAAGCTGTAATCATCAATACAGCATGATATTGGTACAAAAACAGACACATAGACAATGGAATAGAATAGAGACTCCAGAATTGGACCCACAAAAGTATGGCCAACTAATCTTCGACAAAGCACGAAGGAATATCTAATGGAAAGAAGACAGTCTCTTTAACAAATTGTGCTGGGAGAACTGGACACAAACATGCAGAAGGATGAATCTAGACCACTTTCTTACACCATTCACAAAAATAAATTCAAAATGGACAAAAGACCTGAATGTGAGAAAGGAAACCACCAAAACCCTAGAGGAGAAAGCAGGAAAAAACCTCTCTGACCTCAGCAGCAGCAATTTCTTACTTGACACTTCCCCAAAGGCAAGGGAATTAAAAGCAAAAATGAACTATTGGGACCTCATGAAGATAAAAAGCTTTTGCATTGCAAAGGAAACAATCTACAAACTAAAAGGCAACTGGAGGATTGAGAAAAGATATTTGCAAATGACATATCAGACAAAGGGCTAATATCCAAAATCTATAAAGAACTCACCAAACTCTACACCCAAAAAGCAAATAATCCAGTGAAAAAATGGGCAGAAGACATGAATGGACACTTCTCTAAAGAAGACATCCAGATGGCCAACAGGCACATGAAAAGATTCTCGGCGCCGTTCCTCACCAGGGAAATACAAATCAAAACCACACTGAAATACCACCTCACGGCAGTCAGAGTGACTAAAATGAACAAATCAGGAGACTATGGATGCTGACAAGGAAGTGGAGAAATGGGAACTCTCTTGCACTGTTGGTGACAATGCAAACTATTGCAGATGCTCTGGAAAACAGTGTGGAGTTTCCTCAGAAAATTAAAAATAGATCTACTCTATGATCCAGCAATAGCACTGCTAGGAATATACCCAAGGGATACAGGAGTGCTGATGCATAGGGGCACTTGCACCCCAATGTTTTTAGCAGCACTCTCAACAATAGCCAAATTATGGAAAGAGCCTCAATGTCCATCAAATGATGAATGGATAAAGAAATTGTGGTTTATATACACAATGAAATACTATGAGGCAATGAGAAAGAATGAAATATGGCCTTTTGTAGCAACATGGATGGAACTGGAGAGTGTTATGCTAAGTGAAATAAGTCATACAGAGAAAGACAGATACCATATGTTTTCACTCCTGTGTGGAACCTGAGAAACTTAACAGAAGACCATGGGGGAGGGGAAGGAAAAAAAAGTTAGAGAGGGAGGGACCCAAAACATAAGAGACTCTTAAAAACTGAGAACAAACTGAGGGTTGATGGGGGGTTAGAGGGAGGGGAGGGTGGGTCATAGGTATTGAGGAAGGCATCTGTTGGGATAAGCACTGGGTGTTGAATGGAAACTAATTGGATAATAAATTTCATATTAAAAAATTTTTTTAAATAAAAAAAATAAAAAAAGAATATAAAAATAAAAATACATAGAAACAAATATGTTCCAAATCTTTGAGATGCAGAAGTAGGGAAGTATATAACAAAACAGGCCCACCTACAGAAGCAAGAAAAATATCAAATACACAACCTAACCTAAAGAAGCTAGAAAAAGAACAACAAATGAAGCATAAAGTAGAAGGAGGGAAATAATAAATATTAGAGCATAAATAAATGATATATAAACAAATAAAAAGCACAGATCAATGAAACAAGGGGCTGATTTTTTAAAAGAATTAATAAATTTTTAAACCCTTAGCCAGACTTATCAAAAAGAAAAGATAAGGGTCCCAAATAGATAAAATCATGGATAAAAGCCGAGAGATTACAGCCAACACCACAGAAATGGACACAATTACTAGAAAATATTATGAAAAATTAGATCTCAGCCGATTCAGCAAACTGAAGGAAATTCGTGAATTCTTAGAAATATACAAACTACCTGAACTGAAACAGGAAGAAATAGAAAAACTTGAGTAGACTGAAAGACAGCAAAGAAATTTAATCTGCAATTAAAAATCTCCAAACAAACAAAGTCCAGGGCCAGATGGCTTCACAGCAGAATTCTATCAAATATTTAAAGAAGAGTTAATACCTACTCTTCTCAAAATATTCCAAATAGTTGAAATGGAAGGGAAATTTCCGAACTCATTCTGAGAGGCCACCATAATTGTCTTTTCACAAAGACTTGTCCTTTTTAGGACAATTACAGGCCAATATACCTGATGAACATGGAGGCAAAAATTCTCAAAAAAATATTATCAAATTGAATCCAACAGTACATTTTGAAAGAATCATTCACCATAATCAATTTGAATTTATTCCTGGGCTACAAAGTTGCTTCTGTATTCACAAACCAAACAACGTGATACACCACATTAGTAAAAGAAAGAATAAGGACCATATGATCTTCTCAATAGTTGCAGAAACAACATTTGACAAAGTACATCATCCATTCTTGATTAAAATCCTCAACAAAGTAGGGATACAGGGAATTTACATCAACATCATAAATGCCACATATGAAAGACCGACAGATAATATAATCCTCAATGAAGAACAACTGAAAGCTCTTCCTCTCTCACCATTGGGATGTCCACTATCACCATTGTTTCTAAACATAGTACTCGAAGTCCTTGTCTCAGGAGTCAGGCAACAAAAAGAAATAAAAGACATTCAGGTCATTAATTAAATATTCAAACTTTTACTATTCAGTGATGATATGGTATTGTATGTGAATACCTGAAAGGACTCCACCAAAAAAATCACTAGAACTGATACACGAATTCAGCAAAGTGGTGGAATATAAAATCAATGTATGGAAATCTGTTGTATTTCTATATACCAATAATAAAGCAGCAGAAAGAGAAATAAAGGAATCAACCCATTTACAATTGCACAAAAAATTGTTAGATACCTATGAATAAACCTAACCAAAGAAGCAAAATATATCTACTCTAAAAACTATAGAACACTGATGAAAGAAATTGAAGATGACACAAAGAAATGGAAAAAATATCCCATGCTCATGTATTAGAAAAAACAAACTTTGTTAAATGTCTATACTATGCAAAGCCATCTAGACACTTAATGTAATTCCTTTCAAAATACCACTAGCATTCTTCACAGAGCTAGAATAAACAATCCTAAAATTTGCACGGTACCACACAACATCCAGAATAGCCAAAGCAACCTTGAAAAAGAAATGCAAATCTGGAGGCATCACAATTCCAGACTTCAAGCTATATGCCAAAGTTTTAGAGATCAAGACAGTATGATATTGGCAGAAAAAGAGACACATAAATCAATGGAACAGAATAGAATACCCAGAAATGGACCCACAACTCTATGGTCAATTAATCTTCAAAAAGCAGGAAAGAATATCCAATGGGCAAAAGACAGTATCTTCAACAAATGGTGTTGGGAAACCCAGACAGTAACATGCAAAAAGAATGAAAGTGGATCACTTTATTACACCATACACAAAAATAAATTCAAAATCAATGAAAGACTTAAATGTGAGACAAGAAATCATTAAAACCCTAGAGGAGACATAGCAGCAACCCCTTTGAACTCAGCTGTAGCGACCAACTTCTTACTAAAAAATTCTCAGGAGGCAAGGGAAACAAAAGAAAAAAATGAACTATTGGGACTTCATCAAGGCAAATAGCTTCTACACAGCGAATGATACAGTCAACATATTAAATGGCGACCTTTGGAGAGGGAGACAATATTTGCAAATAACATATTGGATAAAGGGTTAGTATCCAAAACCCATAAATAACTCATCAAATCCAACACACCAAAACATATATAATCCAGTTAAGAATAGATATTTTTCCAAAGAAGACATAACAGACACATGAAAAGTTGCTCAACATCACCCATCATTAGAGAAATAGAAATCAAAACCACAATGAGATATCACCTCAAGCCTATCAGAATGGCTAAAATTAACAACACAGGACACTACATGCATTAGTGAGGATGCTGAGAAAAGTGAACACTCTTACACTGTTGGTAGGAATGTGAACTGGTGCAGCCATTCTGGAAAACAGTATGGAGGTTTCTGAAAAAGTTAAAAATAGAATCTCCCTACAAACCACCAATTGCACTATTAGGTACTTAGCCAAAGGATACAAAAGTACTGATTCAAAAGGACACATGCATCCTGATGTTTATAGCAGCATTATCAACAATTGCCAAATTATGGAAAGAGCCCAAATGTCCATTGACTGATGAATGGATAAAGAAATTGTGATATATATGTGACATATATATATATAGATATATATGTGACATATATATATATATATATATGTCACAGAAGTGACATTATATCTTATATTTATATTATACATTATATCTTATATATTTCATATATACATGATATGATATATATATGATATATATGATATATATATGTCATATATATGATATATATCAATATATATATTATATATTATACATTATATCTTAATTATATATATATATATAAACTCATTCATCAAAAAGAATGAAATATGCCATTTGCAATGATGTGGATGTAGGTAGAACTTATGCTACATGAAATAAGTCAGTCAGAGAAAGAGAAATATCATTAGGTTTCACTCATATATGGAACTTAAGAAACAAAAGAGATGAATATGGGGGGAAAAGAGTCAGGCAAACCATAAAACAGATTCTTAGATATAGAGAACAAACAGATTCATTGGAGGGTGTGTGTGTGGGGGGGGGTGAGATGGGCTAATGTGTGGTGAGTATCAAGAAGAGCACTTGTTGTGACACCTGGTGTTGTATGTAAGTGATGAATCACAAAATTGTACTACTTAAACTTATATTGCACTATGTGTTAACAAGGTGGAATTTAAATAAAAACTTGAAAAAAAACAAGGAGAAAATTAGAATATTCTCAGATTTTAAAAAAATCTGAAGGAATTCATTACCATTAAACATGCCCTACAAAAAAAATGCTAAATGCTAAAGGGGTTTATTTAAGTTGAAATGAAAGGACACAAAACAATAACCTGAAATGACACAAAAATATAAATTTGTGTGGTAAAGTTAATTGAATAGACTTGATAAGGTTGATAATAGGGGAGGATATACATGTGTGGTGATAGAGGCTATTGGGTGAATCTCTATACCGTCTGCTCAGTTTTACTGTGATCCTAAAACTGCTCTAAAAAATCTATTGTATATAACATTGTTGGAGAAGCAGAGAAATTTGAACCCTGAGAATTGCTGGTGAGAATGTAAAATGATACAGTTGCTATGAAAAACAGTATGGTGGATACTCAAAAAAATTAAACAGCACTAACATATAATCCAGGAATTCTACTTCTGAGTATATACCCCAAAGAATTGGAAGTAAGGTCTTGGGCATATATTTGTACACAAATATTTTCAGAGTTTTATTCACATTAGGCAAAAGGAAGAAGCAACCAAATTGTCCATCAATAAATGCACGGCATACAAAATTGCAATTTCCTAAGACGAAAAATTGAAGATGGATAGTGATGTTCGTAAAACAATGTAAATGTACTTAAAACCCCTGAACTGTTTACTTAAACATATTTAAAGCTATAAATTTTATTATATGTATTTTACCACAATTTTAAAAAAGAATAAAGCTATGTCATTTATGTACAGGTTTTTGAATAAGCATGTTTTTATTGTTTTCTTTATTATTTATTGAGATGTTATTAACATATAGTGTTATATTAGCTTCAAGAGTACAATAAATGATTAAACAATTCTATACATTACTCAGTGTACATCACAATATTAGCTTCAAGAGTACAATAAATTATTAAACAATTCTATACATTATTCAGTGTACATCACAATAAGTGGACTATTAATCCCTTTTATCTATTTTACCAATACTCCTCGCCCCTTTGTCAGCCACCAGTTTGTTATCTATTTAAGTGTCTAAGATTTTTTGGTTTGTCTCTTTTTATGCTTTGTTTTCTTCTTAAATTCCACATATGAGTGAAATTATATGGCATTTGTCTTTCTGTATCTGACTGGTTTAACTTACAATTATACCTTCTAGGATCTATCCATGATGTTGCACATGTCAGGATTTCATTCTTTTTTATGAGTAATATTACCTTGTGTGTGTGTGTGTGTGTGTGTGTGTGTGCGTGCATAATTTTTAAATCAATTTATGTATGTATGGACACAGGTTGCTTGAATATCTTGGCTATTGTGAAAAATGGTGCAATAAACATAAGGGTACATATATCTTTTAAAATTAGTGTTTTCATTTTCTCTGGGTAAAAACCCAGTAGTGGAATTACTGAATCATGTGATATTTCTATTTTTATTCTTTTGAGGAAGTTCCATAGTGTTCTCCACAATGGCTGCAATGATTTGTAATCCCTACTGAAATACCAACAGCACTTTTTACACAACTGGAGTGAATAATCCTAAAATATGCATAAAACCACAAAAGATCTCAAATAGGCAAAGCAATTTTGACAAAGAACAAAGCTGGAGGTATTACCATCCCAGATTTTAAGATGTAATACAAAGCTTTAGTAATCAAAAGAGTATGGCACTGGTACAAAGTAGACACATAGGTCAATGAAAGAGAATATAGAAGCCAGAAGTAAACCCATGCTTATATAGTTAATTAAGGTATGATGAAGGAACCATGAATATACAATGGGGGAAAAACAGTCTTTTCAACAAATGGTGTTGGAAAACTGTACAGTTACATGTAAAAGCATAAAACTAGGCCACTTTCTAATGCCATCCACAAAAATAAACTCAAAATGAATTAAAGACCTAAATGTGAGACTTAAAACGATAAGATTCTTAGAAGAAAAAATATGCAGTAAATAGTTTGACATCACTCGTAACAACATTTTTATAAATATGTCTCATGACACAAGGGAAACAAAAGTAAAAATACACTTTGGGACTATATCAAAATAAAAAGCTTCTGTTCAGCAAAGGAAAAAAAAACAACAATATAAAAGACAACTTACTGAATGGGCGAAAATATTTGTAATTGACATATCTGTTAAAGGGTAAGTATGCAAAATATATAAAAAACTTATACAACTCAACATCCTAAAAAAACCAAATAAACCAATTTAAAAATGGGCAGAAGACATGAACAGACATTTCTCCAAATAAGACATACATATGGCCAACAAATACACGAGAATATGCTCAACATCACTTATCATCAGAGAAATGCAAATAAAAACCACAATGAAATACCACCTCACACCTGTTAGCATGGCTAAAATAAAAAACTCAAGAAGCAACAAATGTTGGCAAGGATGTGGAGAAAAAGGAACCCTTATGCACTGCTTTTGACAATGGAAACTGGTGAAGCCACTGTGGAAGACAGTATGGAGTTTCCTCCAAAATTAAAAAATATATCTACCCTACTTATTATCCAGTAATCACACTACTGAATATTTAGCCAAAGAATATGAAAACACTAATTCAAAGTGACATATGCACCTCTTTCTTTATTGTAGCATTATTTACAACAGCCCAGTTATGGAAGCAGCCTAAGTGTCCATGACAGATGAATGGATAAAGAAGATATGGTATATATATGGTATATATATGTGTATATATAGGTATGGTATATATATGGTGTGTGTGTGTGTGTGTGTATATATATATATATATATATATATATATATATATATAAAATGGAATATTATTCATTCATAAAAATGAATGAAATCTTGCCATTGTCAACATCATGGATATATCTAGAGTATAATGCTAAGTGAAATCAGCCAGTCAGGGAAAAACAAATACCATACGATTTCACTGGTCTGTGGAATTTAAGAAACAAAACTAATGAACAAAGGTGAAAAAAAGATACAAACCCAAAAAAGACTCTTAAGTATGTAAAACAAACATAAGTGGGTGGGGGTTGGGTGAAATAGGTGAAGGGGATTAAAGGTACACTTATCTTGATGAGCAGTGAGTAATATATGGAGCTGTTTAATCACCATATTGTACACCTAAAACTAATATAACACAGCATGTTAACTACACTGCAATTAAAATTAAAAAAAAAGAACTTATACAGCACAAAAAAACCCAAAATAATATAAATAAAAGATGAGGAGAGAACCTGAATTGACATGTTTTTAAAAAATATATCCAAATGGTCAACAGACACATGAAAGGATGTTCAACATCAATAATTATCAGGGAAGTGAAAATCAAAACCCCAGTGAGATACCACTTTACATCTGTCAGAATGGCTAGAATAAAAAATATGAGAAATAATAAGTGTTGACGAAATCATGGAGAGAAAGGAACCCTCATGCACTGTTGATGGGATATGTTTTCATTTTTCTCAGATAAATGCCTGAGTCCAGTTCTGTGTTTTTATGACAATTGCATATTTATTTTTATAAGAAACTGTCAACGAATTTAAAGAGTGGATGTTGAATCTTACATTTCCACTAAATATAATTTAGTTATCCAGTTTTTCTGAATTCTTTTTTTTTAATTTTTTTTAACGTTTATTTATTTTTGAGACAGAGAGAGACAGAGCATGAACGGGGGAGGGTCAGAGAGAGGGAGACACAGAATCTGAAACAGGCTTCAGGCTCTGAGCTGTCAGCACAGAGCCCGACGCGGGGCTCGAACTCACGGACCGCGAGATCATAACCTGAGCCGAAGTCAGCCGCTTAACTGAGCCACCCAGGCGCCCCGAGTTTTTCTGAATTCTTACCAGCATTTCCTGCTGTCCTTATTTTTTACTTTAGCCATTCTTACAGATATGTAATATCACTTTGTGGTATTATTTTGCATTTCTCTGATGAAGAGGTATTGATCAAAAATTATTGATCAATAATTTTTATTGATTATTAGTTTGTTGTCAAATCTAACAGCTCTTTGCCTAACACCAGTTACCAATTTTTTTCTTATTTTTTCCTAAAATTTTGATTATTTTTATGTATTACTTACAATTCTATTATCCACTTTGAGTTATGTTTAAATATACTCTAAGTTTTGGTTCTAAGTTTTTTTTTTTTTTCTTTTGCTCTGGATGCCCAATTCTTTTAGAGCCATGTGTTGAAAAGGCTATCTTTCTTCCATTGAAATGCTTTTTTAATCTATGTCAAAATTCAATTGGCTGTTTCTTTGTGAGTCTATGACTGGGTGATTCTATTCTGTTCTATTGATCTATGTGGCTATTCCTCAATGAATACTACAGTGTCTTGGTTGCTGTAGCTATATTGTAAGCATTAATATAAGGTAGAGTGATTTCACACACTTTATTGTATTTTTTTAGATTGTTTTTATCAGAGTTTGTGCCATTTCATATAATTTTAGAATAATCCAGCCCATGTAAACAAAACAAAAAAAAGGGATGCCTGGGTGGCTCAGTCAGTAAGGGGTGTCTGACTCTTCGTTTCGTCACAAGTCCTGAACTGTTGGTTTCGGCACGGGTCCTGAACTTATAGTTCATGGGATTGCAGCTCACATTGAGCCATGTGCTGACAGCATGAAGCCTGCTTCGGATTCTCTCTCTCCTTCTCTCTCTGCCCCTACCCTCACACTTTCTCTCTCTCAAAATAAATAAACTTAAAAAAATTTAAAAAAAATTCTGGAATTTTGATAGTAATTTAGGACAATTGGCATCTTTACTATGTTGATTATTCCAATCCATGAACATGCCATATTTTACCATGCATATATAGGTCTTTATTGATTTATTTTTGTTAGCATTTTGTCAGTTCCACTGCACAGAACCTATACATATTTTATTACATTTATACATAACTACTTAATTTTTTTACAGTTGAAAATGGTTTCATGATTTAATTTCAGCTTTCATGCATTACATTGTTAATATATAGAATATTATTGATTTTATATGCTGATTTTGTATTCTGCACCCTTGGGGGAACTCACTGAATAACTTAATACATGTTTTGGTATATTTCCTTGGATTTCTATGTAGGCAATAATGCCATCTGCAAATAGTGACAATTTTATGTCTTCTTTTGCAATTGCATTTATATTTATTTATGTATTTATTTATTTATTTATTTACTTATTTATTTATTTATTTTTTGCCTTATTGCAAGGGGTAGACCTCTCAGACTTATTTAAAATAAGGGTGGTTATAGGGAACATTTGTACTTTATTCCCATATTAATAGTCATCATTTTTCATCATTAAGTTTGATGTCACCTATACATTTTGTAGGTACCAGTTATCAAGTTAAGGATTCCTGCTCTTAAATTGCTGAGAGATTTTTTAAAATCATGAATGTGTTGTATTTTGTAAAATTATTTTTTGCATCAATTGATACAATTATGTGATTATTTTTGCTTACTTTGTTAATATGGTTGACTACATTGACTGATTTTCAACTGCTGAGGCAACCTTACCTATCTGGAATAAATGTGTGTGTGTGTGTGTGTGTGTGTATGTGTGTGTGTGTGTGTGTATTTAACATAATTTATTGTCAAATTGGTTTCCATACAACACCCAGTGCTCATCCAAACAAGTGCCCTCCTCACTGCTTGGAATAAATATATTTAAGTTAAAATTTTTATTTTCTTTGGGAAATATACACTAGTAGAAATACTGAATCGTAGGGTAGTTATATTTTTAATTTTTTGAGGAATTTCCATACTGTTTTCCAGAGTGGCTGCATTCTCACAAACAGTTCACAAAGGTTCCAAAACTTAAAAATATTTTAATAGTGGCAAAAATCATAACATGAGATTTACTCTTTTGAAAAGATTCTTAATTGATCACAGTGTCTTTTTTTTTTTAAATACATTGTTGGTTTTGTTTTCGTAACATTTAATTGAAGATTTTGGGCCTGTAGTTTTCTTTTTCTTCTTTCTGGTTTTAGTATTAAAACTGTGTGAAATATGTGTCAATTCTACTTTAGATGTTTGGTTAATATCTGCAGTTATTTGGGATTGAGGATTCTTTATTGGGTGCTTTTAAATTATATTCACTATTTCTAATGCTTTTAAGACTATTAAGGGTTCCTATTTCAACTTGGTTTATCTTTGATAGTTTGCCATTTTTTAGCAATTGCTTCATTTTTCCTAAGTTGTCAAATTTATGAGCATAAGATTTTCCAACCTGTTTTTACAAATCTTTGTGGACTGCAAAATAAGCAGTGATACACCTAGTTTCACTTCTGATATAAATGATCTCATGTTTTACTCTTGGGAATTTTGTCAATCTTGCTAGTGGTTTATTATTTTTTTTTCAAAAGCCATCTTTTCATTTTATTGATTTTTATGTTGTTTTCATACTTATTTTGGCTCTTATCTTTATTATTGCCTTCTTTTCTTGCTGTGAGCTTATTTCACTTTTATTTTACTATTTCTTTATTGTAGAAACTTACATTTTTATTTGGTGCATATACTGTTATCAAAAGTAAAATTTTAGTGCTATAAATATTCCTTTCAGCATTGCTTAAGTTGAATTACATGTTTTTAAAATATTGTGATATATATATATATATATAATATATATATATATATTGTGATATATATATATAATATAATATATATATATCGTAATATATATAATATATATATATATTATATATATATATAACATCAATTTAATCTTTCCTAAGTGTGCGTTTCAGTGACACTGAAGTGATGAAAAAGTTTGATGTAGTTGTACTTTTTTAAAAATTTTAATTCAAGTTAGTTAACATACAGTGTAGTCTTGGCTTCAGGAGTAGAACCCAGTGATTCGTGTCTTACATATGACACCCAGTGCTCATTTCACAAAGTGTCCTTCTTAGTGCCCATCACCAGTTTAACCCATCCCCCCACCCACCTCCCTTCAAGAAACCATCAGTTTGTTCTCTGTATTTAAGAATATCTTTTGGTTTCTTTCCTTCACTGTTTTTATCATACTTTTCCTTGCCTTCCCCTATATTCATCTGTTTTGTTTCTCAAGTTCCACATATGAGTTAACTCATATGAAAACTGTCTTTCTCTGACTTATTTCATTTATCATAATACACTCTAGTTCTATCCACGTTGTTGCAAATGGCAAGATTTCATTCTTTTTAATTGCTGAGTAGTATTCCATTATGTATATATGTATATATATACATATATGTGTGTGTGTGTGTGTGTGTGTGTGTGTGTACACACACACCACATCATCTTTATCCATTCATCAGTTAATGAACATTTAGGCTCTTTCAATAATTTGGCTATTGTTGATAGTGCTGGTATGAACACTGGGGTGCATGTGCTCCTTTGAATCAGCATTTTGGTATCCTTTGGAGAAATTCCTAGTAATGCAATTGCTAGGTTGTATGGTAATTCTTTTTTTTTTTTTTTTTTTTTAGTTTTTTGAGGAACCTCCATACTATTTTCCAGAGTGGCTGCACCAGTTTGCATTACCACCAACAGTGCAAAAGTTTTCCCCTTTATCCACATCCTCACCAACAGCTGTTGTTTCCTGAGTTATTAATTCTAGACATTCTGACAGGTGTGAAGTGTTATCTCATTGTGGTTTTGATTTTTATTTCCCTGATGATAGTTGCACTTATTTTGTGTGTTTGTTTTGCTGCTTTTGGAGTCTTATCAAAACTAATCATAGACAGAACTTCTGTCAAAAATCTAATTATCTATGTTTTCTCCTAGGATTATATGTCTTCATATCTTATGTTGAATTCTTTAATCCATGATGTGTAAAACTTTGTATATGGTGTAAGATAGAGGTCCACTTTTATTGTTTTACATGTGTCTGCCCAGTTTGTCCAGTATTGTTTCTTGAAGAGACTGTCATTTCCCCCTTTGAATATTACTGGCTCCTTTGTTGTAAATTAAGTGACCATATGCACATGGATTTATTTCTGGTCTCTATTCTGTTCTCTAGATAAATGTGTCTGCTTTTATGCCAGTAAGATACTGTTTTATGACTGTAAATTTGCAATATTTTTAAAAATCAAGATATGTGACGCTTCCAGCATTGTCCTTTCCCTCAAGATTGCTTTGGCTATTTTGTGTCTGTTGTGTTACATACAAATTTTAGGATTGCTTGTTCTCTCTGAAAAATGTTACTGGAATTTTAATTGGGATTTCTATAGATTGAATTACATACAATCCTACAATAATAATTTTAACAATATCAATTCTTCTGGTATATAAACATGGAATATCTTCCCATGTATTTGTGTAGTCTTCAATTTTATTTACTGATGTCTTATAGTTTTCAGTGTGCAGATTATTAAACACCTTGTATAATTTATTCCTAAGTAGTTTATTTTTTGGATACAATTGTAATTGAGATTGTTTATATATTTTTTATTTTTTAAATCTTATTTTAAATTACATTTAGTTAACGTATAGTGTAATATTAATTTCAGGTATACAATAGTGATTCAAATCTTTCATCCAACACAAGGTTCTCATCACAAGTGAGCTCTTTAATCCCCATTACCTATGTGACCCATCCCCCACCCACTTTTCTTCTGGTAACCATCAGTTTGTTGTCTATACTTAAGAGTCTTTTTCTTGGTTTGCCTCTCTCTCTCTCTCTCCCTCTTTTTGTCCCTTTGCTCATTTTTTTGTTTCATTATTCCACGTATGAGTGAAATCACATAGTTTTTGTCTTTATTGACTGTTTTTCACTTAGCATTACATTCTTTAGTTACATCTATGTCTTTATAAATGGCAAGATTTTATTATAGTTTATGGCTCAGTAATATTCCATTGTTTATATATACCACCTCCTTATCCATTCATCAGTTGATGGACACTGGGTCTGTTTCCATAAATTGGCTATTATACATAATGTTTCCATAAAAATCGGGTTGCAAGTATTCCTTTGAAGTAGTATTTTTGTATTTTTGGGTAAATACCGAATAGTGCAATTACTGTATCATAGGGTAGTTCTATATTTAATTTCTTGAGGAAACTCCATACTGTTTTACAGAGTGGTTGAGCATGTTTGTATTTCCACCAAGAGTGCAAGAGTGTTTCCCTTTCTCCACATCCTCACCAACACCTGTTGTTTCTTGTGTGTTTATTTTAGACATTCTGACAGGAGTTAGGTAATATCTCATTGTCGTTTTGACTTACATTTCCCTGATAATCAGGGACATTGAGCATCTTTCTATAAGTCTGTTGGCCATCTGGATTTCTTCTTTCGAAAAATGTCTATTCACATTTTCTGGGCATTTTTTAAATTGGATTATTTGTTATTTCGGTGTTGAGTTTGATAAGTTCTTTATATATTGTGGGTACTAGCCCTGTATCAGATATGTCGTTTGCAAAATCTTCTCCCATCCCTTCAGTTTTGTTGATTGTTTCCTTCAGTGCAGAAGCTTTTTATTTTGATTAGCTTCCAATGGTTTATGTTTTTTTTTGTTTCCTTGCCTCAGGAGACATCTTTAAAAAGAAGTTGCTATGGCCAATGTCAAAGAGGTTCCTGCCTGTGTCGTCTTTTAAGATTTTTATGGTTTCGGGTTTCACATTTAGGTCTTTAATCTATTTTGAATTTATTTTCATCTATGGCTTAAGAAAGTGGTCCAGTTACATTCTTTTGCATGTAGCTTCCCAGTTTTCCCAAAGCCATTTGTTGAAGAGACATTCTTTTGGCCATTGGGTATTATTTTCTGCTTCGTCAAAGATTAATTGGCCATATAGTTGTGGGTTCATTCCTTGATTTTCTATTCTATTCCATGGACCATGTGTTTATTTTTGTACCAGTACCATAGTACTGATTTGTTTTTTTATTCCTACAGCTTTGTACTATAACTTGAAGACTTGAATTGTGATGTCTCCAGATTTGCTTTTTTTTTTTTTTTTTTTTTCGAGATTGCTTTGGGTATTCAGGGTCTTTGGTAGTTCCATACAAATTTAGGATTGTTTTAGTGCTGTGAAAATTGCTATTGCTATTTTTTTAATGTTTATTTATTTTTTGACAGAGAGAGAGAGAGCATGAGCAAGGGAGGGACAGAGAGAGAGGGAGACACAGAATATGAAGCAGGCTCCAGGCTCTGAGCTGTCAGTACAGAGACCAAAGCGGGGCTTGAACTTACAGATCACGAGATCATGACCTGAGCCGAAGTCCGACACTCAACCAACTGAGCCACCCAGCGCCCCTGCTATTGCTATTTTGATAGGGATTGCATTAAAAGGTGTAGATTGTTTTGGATTATATAGACATTTTAATAATATTTGTTTCTCCAATCCATGAGCATCACATTTATTTCATTTCTTTATGTCATCTTCACTTTGTTTTATCACTGTTTTATAGATTTCAGAATATAGGTCTTTCACCTCTTTGGTTAGGTGGATTCCTAGGTATCTTATGGGTTAGAGTGCAATTGTAAGTGGGGTTGATTTTTTAATTTCCCTTTCTGCTGCTTAATTAGTGGTATACAGAAATACAACAGGCTTCTGTATATTGAATTAGCATACTACAATTTTACAGAATTTATCAGTTCTAGCAGATTTTTGATGGAAGTTTTCAGGCTTCCTCTATATAGCATCATGTCTTCTGCAACTATCTAACGTTTGACTTCTTCCTTGCTGACTTGGATGTCGCCCTTCCTTTCTTCCTCCTTCCCTCCCTCCCTTCCTCTTTCCTTCCCTCCCTCCCTCCTTTCTTTCTTTCTTTCTTTCTTTCTTTCTTTCTTTCTTTCTTTCCTTTTATTTCTTTCGATTGCTGTGGTTAGGACTTTCATTACTACTTTGAATTAAAGTGGTGAGAGTGCACATCCCTGTATTGTTCCTGATCATAGAAAAAATGTTCTCATTTTTACTCCATCTAGAATGATATTAGTTGTGGGTTTTTCATGTATGGTCTTCATTATGTTGAGATATATTCCCTCTAAACCTGCTTTTTGAAGTTTCTTTTTTTATCATGAATGTATTTGTATTTTGTCAAAATGCGTTTTATTCATTTATTGAAATGATCATATGGTTCTTATCCTTCCTTTCATTACTGTGGTGTACCACATTGATTTGTGAATATTGAGCCACCCTTGCAACACAGGAATAAATTACACTTGGTCATGGTGAATTACTCTCTTAAGGTATTATTGGAGTCAGTCTGTTAGTATTTTATTGAGAATTTTTGTGTCTGTCTTTATCAGGGTTATTGGCCTGTAGTTCGCTTTTTATACTGGATTCTTTATCTGGTTTTTGTATCAGGGTAATTAATGCTAGCCCCATAGAAGGAATTTGAGTTTTCCTTCCTTTTCTATTTTTTGGAATAGTTTGAGAAGTATTGGTATTAACTCTTTTAAATGTTTCATAGAATTGGCCTGTGAAGGCATCTGGCCCTGGACTTTTGTTTGTTGGGAATTTTTTTATTACTGATTTAGCTTCTTTTCTGGGTATTAGTTTGTTCACGTTTTCTATTTCTTCTTGTTTCAGTTATGGTAGTACATGTTTCTAGAAATTTCGCCATTTCTTCCAGGTTGTCTAATATGTTAGAATACAGTTTTTCATAATTTCCATTATAATTTTTTTGTATTTCTATAGTGTTGGTTTTTATTTCTCCTGTCATGTGTGATTTTATTTATCTGTGTCCTTTCTTCTTTCATTTTGATAAGTCTGGCTGTGGGTTTATCAATTTTATTAATGTTTTCAAATGACCAGCTCCTGATTTCGTTGATATGTTGTATTGCTTATTTTTAATTTTCTAGATAATTTTTTTTGCTTTAATCTATTATTTCCTTACTTCTGCTTGCTTTAGACTTCATTTATTATTCTTTTTTTTTAGCTCCGTTAGATGTAAGGTTAGGTTGTTTATTTGAGATTTTTCTTGGTTCTGAAGTAGGTCTTTATTGCTATATGCTTCTTAGTTATGATTACTTTTGCTGCATCCCAAATTTGGGGGAATATTGTGTTGTCATTTTCTTTTTTCTTCATGTATTTTTTATTTCTTCTTTGATTTCCCTTTTGACCTATTCATTGTTTAGTAGTATGTTGTATAACTTCTAATTATTTGTGGCTTTTCTTGATTTTTTCTTTTGGTTGATTTCTAATTCCATAACATTGTGGTCAGAAAACGTGTATGGTATGACTTCACTTTTTTTTTTTTGTATTTGTTGAGGACTGTTTTGTGAGCTAACATGAGATCTATTCTGGAGAATATTTCCATGTGCACTCGAAAAGAATATGTATTCTGTTGTTTTATGATGGAATGTTCTAAATATACCTCTTAAGTCCATCTGGTCCAGTGTGTCATTCAAAGCCACTTTTCCTTGTTGATTGTTGCGTAGATGATCTATCCATTGATGCAAGTGGAGGGTTAAAATCCCTTACTATTATTTTGTTATTATCAATGACTTCCTTTACATTTGTTATTGTTTTATAAATTTGCGTTCCTCCAGGTTGAGAGCATAAATATTTAAAGTTGTTAGATCTTCTTGTTGGATAGACCCCTTTAGTATGATACAGAACCCTTCTTCATCTTTTGCTACAGTTTTTGGTTTAAAATCTAGTTTGCCTGATATAAGTATGGCTACTCCAGCTTTCTTTTGGTGTCCATTACCAGGATAGATGGTTCTCCATACCCTAATTTTCAATATGCAGCTGTCTTTAAGTCTAAAATGAGTCTCTTGTATGCTGCATATTCATGAGTCTTGTTTTTTTTCCATTCTAACACCCTATGTCTTTTGATTGGGACATTTTGTCCATTTGCATTCAAAGTAAGTATAAATAGATGTGTATTTAGTTTCATTTTATTTCTTTTTGATGTTGCTGTTTCTGGAGATTTTCTCTGGTCATTTCTTGTCTTTGTCACTTTGGGTTTCTCCTTTCCATTTAAAGAGTCCCATTTAATATGTCTTGCAAGGCTGGTTCAGTGGTCATGAACTCCTTTAGATATGTTTTTCTGGGAAAGTCTTTATCTCTCCTTCTATTCTGAGTGATAGCTTTGCAGGATAAGTATTCTTTGCTGAAGATTTTTTCCCATTCAACATTTTTAATATATCATGCCACTCCCTTCTGGTTTCTCCAGTTTCTATTGAGAAATCTGCAGCTAGCCTTCTGGGTCTTCCCTTGTAAGTTAAGGACTTCTTTTGTCTTGCTGCTTGTAAGATTCCTCCTTATCACTATATTTTGCAAATTTAATTACAATATGTCTTGGTGTTGGCCTGTTTTTGCTGATTTTAATGAGACTTCTCTGTGCCTTCTGGATTTGGATGACTGTCTCCTTCCTCAGATTAGGGAAGTTTTCAGCCATTATTTTTTCAAATTCATTTTCTGTCCCCATTCTCTCTTCTTCTGGGACTCCTATAATATGAATGTTACTACATTTTATGGAGACACTGAGTTCACTAAATATATTCTCATGTTGCATGATTCTTTCTCTCCTTTGTTTAGCTTCATTACTTTTCATTACCATGTCTTCTAGGTAGCTGATTTATTCCTCTTTCTTCTTTCTTTGATGTTCATCATTGCATCAAACATGTTTCTAATCGCATTTATTGTACTCTTCATCTCTAGTTGATTTTTTAAACTCTTCTATCTCTGTGGTAAGGGTCTAACTGATATCTTCTATTCTTTTCTCAAGCCCAGTGAGTATCCTTATGATTTTTTCTTTAAATTCTCTATCAGGAATGTAACTTATATCTCTTTTGCTCAGATATCTGGCCATGGCATTATCTTGTTCTTTTATTGGGATACATTATTCTGTCTTCACATTTTTTTGTAAGTCTATGCTTTGTTTTCTGTGTTAAAAAAGTCAGTTTTGTCACCTGCCCTTGAAAGGAAAGGCTTTATGGAAAAGAGGTCATGTAATTCCCAGGGCCTATCACTTCAGGGGTTGTCTCTGGTGTGTCCTGCATGTGCTCTGCTGTTGTTTTTTGGCTGCTCTGTCCTACAGGTGAGTTGTCTGTAGAGGCTCTTCTTGTCTGTTGTGGGCAGTTTTTCTTTTCTGTTCTGAATGTGGCAAGTTTTAACTAAGCGTACTCTGTTCTGCTTGTGAAATGTGACCTGTCACCACCTCCACTGGAATGAGGTCTTGGATAACTCTCTGGTTAGGACATGTGGTGTGGGCCAGGGTTTGTGTTGGTCTTCTGGGTGAGGGTCCTTCTGTGCTAGGACTGAGGCAAGGGTGACTGTGAGGGGAATTCCTACCAGAGCTTATGGGAGTGGGTCTTAGTATATGCAAGTTAGGAGGCCACTGTGGGCACTGTATTGTTTACTGCAGATGGTTCTGTGTTAATGCTGAGGAGCAGGGGAGGTAAATGGCCCTGGCCAGCTCCTTTGTATACAAAGAGGTGTCTCTGTGAATGCTGCCTCTCAGAGATGTGCTCAGAGAAGAGCAAATAATCTCCCCATTCTTTGCCCCAGGAGCTCTTCAAATTGCTGTTTCTATGTTGTCTGCCCCCATGTTTTCCTGCCTTCTCCCCAGGAGTAGTGCAGTGTTCTCCAGGCTGTGTTCCAGGTATACCTGCTGTCCATTAAATCCAGCCTTTATGCCTTGCTGGTTTCAAGAACTCATGAATTTCAGCCCCTCTCATTTTCCAAACCAATGGCTTTGGGGAAATGTTTTCCTAGTGCATTCCCCTCTGTGGTCCTCTGCCTCTCACCCTTCTATGCAACCAAGATCCCATCCCTACTTATAACACCTGTGATCAGTTTCTCTCCTAAACTACACCTCCACACTTTCTACACTCTTCAATGTGGCTTCTTCTCTCTGTTTATTTGTGGAGTTTGTTCTGTCAGTCTTCAGGTCTGTTTCTGGGGTATTTAAGATGAGTTGATAGTTATCTAGTTGTGTTCATGGGACGAGGTGAGCCTAGAGTTCTCCTACTCTTCCCCTATTTTCCTTCTCAGAATTGTTTCTTAATTTCTATTTCACTATTTGTGTATGGAAACACACCTGATTTTCGTATATTTATGTTTAGCCTGTAAATTTATTGAATATATTTGTTACTTCTAATTTTTTTTCATAAAGTATTTAGGGTGTGCATTATATAATATATCCTTTGCAAATAGTGATAGTTTTACTTCTTCCTTTCTGATTTGGATGACTTTATTTTTTCTTACTTAATTGCTCTGTCTAGAACTTCCAACAATATGTGGAATGAAAGTGGTGAGGTATGAATCCTTGTCTTCTTCCTTATATTACATTCCTTCTATAATACTTTGTTGAGAGATTTTATTATACATGAATGTTGATTTTGTCAAATGCTTTTTCTGCATCTATTGAGATAGTTATATTATTTTAATTATTAATTTTATTAATGTGATATATCACAATGATTCATTTGTGGATGGTAAACCATCTTTGCATCCATAGAATAAATCCTACTTTACCACAGTGTATGATCCTTTAATGCATGTTCGAAGGCTGGTTTGCTAGTATTTTGTTGAGATTTTTTGCATATATGTTTATAATAGATATTGGACTATAATTATCTTGTAGTGTACTTGTCTGGTTTTGGTATCAGGGTGATGGTGGCCTTGTAAGATAATTTTGGAGTGTCACTCCTCTTGTTTTTGGAAATAGTTTGAGAAGGATTGGTAGTAATCTTTTTTCCTTTCTCTCTTTCTTTCTTTCTTTCTTTCTTTCTTTCTTTCTTTCTTTCTTCTTTTTCTTTATTTGTATAATACAAATGTATGTAAGTTTCAGGTATATGACATATTGATTCAACTATTCCATGCAATACTCAGTGTTCATCACAATAAATGCACTCACCACCTGTCAGCAAATGATTATTGACTATATCCATTATGTGGTACTTTTTTATCTCTGTGACTTATTTCTTTTGTAATTGTTCTTAGTATTTTATACAATTCATCAAGTAAGGCTTCTGGTCTTGAAATTTTCTTTCATTTTCTTAAATTTGGTTTCCTTATTGGTAATTGAGCTACTGAGATTTTATTTTTCTTCATGATTGAGTCTTAGTAGTATGTATGTTTCTAAGAATTTACTTATTTTTTCTATAGTTTTCCAATTCATTGTTGTAGAGTTGCTTAAAATAGTCTTTTATGATCCTTTATATTTCTGAGGTATCAGTTGTAATGTCTCTTCTTTCATTTCTGATTAAATTCATTTGAGTCCTCTCTTATTTCTTATTTGAGTCTAGCTAAAGGTTTTTCTATTTTGTTTACCTTTTCATAAAAGCAGTGGCCAGTTTCATGGGTCTTTTCCTTTTTAAAAATTTTTTAATGTTTATTTATTTTTGAGACAGAGAGAGACAGAGCACAAGCAGGGGAGGGGCAGAGAGAGCGAGACACAGAATCTGAAACAGGCTCCAGGCTCTAAGCTCTCAGCACAGAGCCCAATGCGGGGCTCAGACCCATGAACCACGAGATCATGACCTGAGCCTAAGTCAGATGCTCAACTGACTGAGCCACCCAGGGGTCCCATCATGGGTCTTTTCAAATGTATTTTAGTCTCTTATTTATATCTGTTCTTATTTTTGTTATTTTCATACTTCTATTAACATTAAGCTTTGTTTCTCTTTTCTAGTTCACTGAAGTGTGAATTTTTTTGTTCATTTAACAACTTTTTCTTTCCTACTGTGCACATTTATTACTATAAACTTCTTAGAGTTGCTTTTTCTACATCCCACAAATTTTGGTATTTTGTATTCCATTTTCATTTGTCTCAAGATTTTTAAAAAATTTCTGTCTTGTTTTCCTATTTGACCCATTGCTTTTCAGTAGCATGTTGTTTAATCTCCGTGTGTTTTTAAATTTTTATTTTCCTCTTCTAATTGATTTTTAGCTTCATATTATTGCAGTGAGTATGATGCTTGATATGACTTTAATCTTCTTTAATGTATTAAGACTTGCTTTGTGGTAAATATAAAATATATGTTTTATCCTGGAGAAAATTTCATGTGCACTTGAGAAGAAAATGTGATCCGTCAGTCTTGGATGGGATGTTCTGAAAAGGTTAAGTTTATGTTGTGTAATGTGTCATTTAAGGCCAAAACTTTCTATTAATTTTCTGTATGAATGATGTGTCATTAGATGAAAGTGGGGTATTAATTAATGTCTAATGATATTATTTTGCTATCTATTTCCCCACTTATGACTGCTAAGATTTACTTTATATATTTAGATGTACCTATAATTTGTGCATAAATGTTTACCAATGTTACATCCTCATATTGAATTGACCCTTTTATCATTATATAATGACCTTATTCATCTTTCATTACAGGCTTTGTCTTAAAGTCTATGTTTTGGGTTTTTTTTTAATCAAGTTTTAATTTAAATTCTAGTTAGTTAACATATAATGCAGTATTTGTTCCAGGAGTAGAATTTAGTGGTTCGTCACTTACATATAACACCCACTGCTCATCACAACGGTGCCCTTCTTAATAGTTATCAACCATTTAGCACATCCCCTACCCACTGTTATTGGTGTATAGAAATGCAACAGATTTCTGCACGTTGATTGCATATCCTGCAACTTTGCTGAATTCAAGTATCAGTTTTAGCATGTTGTTGGTGGAGTATTTCAGGTTTTCTACAGAGTATCATGTGGTCTGCAAATAGTGAAGGTTTAACTTCTTCCTTTCCAATTTGGATGTCTTTTCTTTTTTTCTTTTTTCGTGTTTTGTTTAGTTTAGTTTTGTTTTCTGATTGCTGAGGCTAGGACATCAAGTACTATGTTAAGTAGGACTGGAGAGACTGGATGTCCCTGTTGTGTTCTTAACTGTAGAGGAAAAGCTCTCAGTTTTTCACTATTGAAGATCATAAATTTAGTATATGACCTTTATAGTGTTGAGGTATTTTCACTCTATTCCTACTTTTTTTGAGGGTTTTTATCAAGACTGGATGCTGTAGTTTATCAAATGTTTTTTCTCTATTTATTGACAGGATCATATGGTTCTTGTCCATACTTTTGTTAATGTGGTGTATCATGTTGATTGATTTGCAGATATTGAGCCACCTTTGCAGCCCAGGAATCCCACTTGATAATTGTGAATAATTCCTTTTTTTTTAAAGGTTTATTTATTTATCCAGAGAGAGAGAGAAAGAGACAATGAAGTGAATGAGTGGGGGAGGAGCAGAGAGAAAGGGAGAGAGAGAATACCAAGCAGGATCTTCACTGTCAGCGTGGAGCCCAACGCAGGGTTTGATCCCACAAAAACTTAGATGACCTGAATGAAATCAAAAGTAGATGCCTAACTGACTGAGCTACTAGATGCCCCTGAAAAAATCTTTTAATATACTGTTGGATTCGACATGCTAGTATCTTGTTTAGAATTTTTGCATCCATGTCCATTGGATATTTACTTGTAATTCTCTTTTTAGTGGGGTCTTTGTCTTTTTTTGGGATCAACGTAATGGTGGTCTCATAGAATGAGTTTGTAAGCTTTCCTTCCATTTTTTAAAAACAGTTGAGAAGAATAGGCATTAATTATTCTTTAAATATGTGGTAGAATTCTTATGGGAAGCCATCTGGCCCTGGACTTTGTTTTTTGGGAGAGTTTTGTTTACTAATTTGATTTCTTTGCTGGTTGTGGATCTGTTCAAATGTTTCTATTTCTTCATGTTTCAGTTTTGGTAGTTTATATGTTTCTAAGAATTTTTCTATCACTTCCAGATTGTCTAATTTGTTGGCATCTAATATTTCATAATATTGTCTTAACATTGTATTTATGACATGTTTGTGGTGATATCACCTCTCTAATTCATGATTTTATTAATACGGGTCCTTTCTCTTTTCCTTTTGGTAATTCTGGCTAGGGGAGTATGAATTTCAATAATTACTTAAAAGAACCTGTTCCTAGTTTCAATCATCTGTTCTACTGTGGGTTTTTTTTTCTATATCATTATTTCTGCTCTAATCTTAATGTTTCTCTTCTGTTGGTATTAGGATTTATATGTTGTTCCTTTTCTAGTTCCTTTAGGTATAAAGTTACAGTGTGTATTTTAGATATTTCTTGCTTCTTGAGGAAGGCCTGTATTACTATACACTTAGGTCTTATGACCACTTTTACTGCATCCCAAATGTTTTGGATAGTCGTGTTTTCATTTTCACTTGCGTCCATGTATTTTTAAAATTTCTTCTTTAGTTTTCTGGTTAACCCATTCATACTTTAGTAGGATGTTCTTTAATCTCCATGTATTTGTAGTCTTTCCATTTTTTTTTTCTTCTGTGGTCAACTTCAAGTTATATAGTGTTGTGGTCTGAAAATATGCATGGTATTATCTCAATCTTCTTGTATTTGTTTAGGCCTGGTTTTTGACTCAGTTTGATCTATTTTAGAGAATGTCCCATGTGCATTTGAAAAGAATGTCTACACTGCTGCTTTAGAAGAAATGTTCTGAATATAACTGTTGGTCCATTTTGTCCAGTGGGTCATTCAAAGCCCTTGTTTCCTTGTTTGTTTTCTGCTTAGATCATCTGTCCATTGCTTTAAGTGAGGAGTTAGTGTCCCCTACTATTATTGTAATATTGTCAATGAATTTCTTTATGTTTGTTATTAATTAATGTATATATTTGAGTGTCCAAGTTGGGGACATAAATATTTATAATTGTTAGATCTTTCTGTTGGATAGAACCCTTCATTATTATATAGTTCCCTTCTTCATATCTTGTTACAGCCTTTGGTTTAAAATCTAGTTTCTCTGAGATAAGTATGGCTAGTCTGGCTTACTCCTGACATCTATTAGCATGATAAATGGTTCCCAATCCCCTCCCTTTCAGTCTATATTTGTCTTTAGGTCTAATGTGAATCTCTTGTAGGCAGCATGTGGATGATTCTTGTTGTTTTTATCCATTCTGATACCCTATGCCTTTTGATTAGAGCATTTAGTCCATTTACATTCAGTGTGATTATTGAAGGATCTGAATTCAGTGCCATTGTATTACTTGTTAAGTCCCTGCTTTCAGAGATTTTTTTTCCATTCCTTTATTGTATTTGTTGTGTTTGCTCTTTATTTCACACTCAAAATGTCCTATTTAATATTTTTTTTACAGGGCTGGTTTAGTTTTCACAAAATCCTTAAGTGTTATGTGTCTAGGAAACTCTTTATCTCTCCTATTCTGAATGTTGCCTCTGTCCCTATGCTAATGAACAGGGCCGCACAATGGTTACCACTGGCTCTATTATCTCTTGAGAGGTAGTGCCTCCTCTCCCAAATCCACTTCAGGAAGGAGAACCAGCCTTTCAAGTGTGACCCAGGGGATCCTTGGACAACGCTGTCCACTCCAAGGCTTCTGCCCTCCTTCTCCAAAGGAGCACAACTATGTCCACCAGTCTTTTCATCAGCCATTGAGTGGACTTCTAAAACTTTAGTCTTTGAAATCTAATGGTTGTAAAAACTCATGATAATAAGCCAATCTCATTTTCCTAGTGAATGGTTTTGGGGAAGTGTTTTTCTTGTGCAATCCCCTGTGTGCTGTGCTCTCTCTCTCTCTCACACACTCTTTCTCCCTTTCTCTCTTTCTTTCTCTCTTTCCTCTGTCTGATCAAAACTTCCTCCCCTCTGTAAAAACTTCAATTCGTTTCTACCCCAAATAACATCTCTGCACCTCCTACTTTCCACGATGTAGCCTCTTTTCTACTCTAAGTGTGCAGTTTGCTTAGTCCTCACATCAATGTCTTTGGAGTTCAGAATTATTTGATATTTATATAGCTATGTTCAAGGGAAGAGGCAAGCATAGGGTCCCCTACAACTTGGATATCTTAACTCCTCCCCCATATTTTGTTTTGATATAAGTATAACTACCCCAGCTTTCATTTAGTTTTTACTTGCATGCAATATCCCTTTATTTTCGATCTGTGTACCTGTGTATTTGAAATGAGTCTCTGATAGGCAAGATAGAGATGAATCTTGTTTTTTCAATCCATTAAACCATTAAATGTGCTTTGTATAATTTAGTACATTTATATTAAAGAATATTGCTACATATGGACTTATTGCCATTTTGTTACTTGTTTTATAGATTTTTTTATATTCCTTGTTTCTTTTTTATATTTTGCTCTCTTGTTTGTGATTTGATCACTTTCTGTAGTGGCATGTTTAGATTCCTTTCTCTTTATTTTTTGTATATCTACAATAGAATTTTGCTTTTTGTTACAATAAGGTTTGCATAAAGCAACCTATATTTATGTCTATTTTACATTGATAACAACTTAAGTTTGAATGCATTCTAAGGTTTTACATTTCTGCACCCCCCCCAAAAATTTTGTTTTTGGTGCCACAATTTACATTTTTTACATTGTGTGTCCACTAACAAGTTATTGTATAGTGATTTTTTAACTTTTTTTTCTTCCAACCTTTATACTAGCTTTATAAGTCATTAACCCACAACTTTTACAACATTAGATAGGCTGTTCTGGATTTTACTATTCATTTGCCTTTACAATGAGCTTTATATTTTCATATGTTTTCCGGTTACTAATTACCAACCTTTTATTTCAGTTTAAATAATTCGTTAATTTGTAAGGTAAGTATAATGATAAGAATCACCTTTATCTTTTGCTTGACTGGAAAACTCTATGTCTCCTAAAATTTTGAAGGACAACAAATTACCACTTTAAGCATCTTTTCATTTGCTTACTAGCTATTTATGAATCTCATAATATGAGATATGAATATGTCTGTTTAAATTTTTGACCTATTTTTGGGGGCTTCTGGGTGGCTTAGTCAGCTAAGCATCCAAATCTTGATTTCAACTCAGGTAATGATCTCATGGTTCATGAGATCAAGCTCTGTGTTGGTCTCCATGTTGACAGCATAGAGCCTGCTTGGGATTCTTTCTGTCCCTCTCCTCTCTGCCCCGCCCCTACTCATTCTCTCTCTCTCTTTCCCTCTCTCACTCACACACACACACACACACACACACAAACAATAAACAAATACTCTTTAAAAAATAAAAATAAATCAACATTTGACCTATTTTATTGGATTTTTAGTTTTCTTATTGTTTAGTTTAGAAATTTTTTGTATATGCTGGATACAATTCCTTGATTAGGTATGTGATTTTCCAATATTTTCTCTAAGGTTTCGGCTTATCTTTTCATTTCCTTAAAAACTTTTGGAGAAAAGAGTACTAAATTTTGTTGAATCTCAATCTGTCTATTTTTTGTGGATTTGTTATTTTGTTATCACATCAAAGAAATTTTTTAACCTAGGATCACAAAGGTTT
Source organism: Panthera pardus (assembly GCF_024362965.1). Taxonomy (NCBI): domain Eukaryota; kingdom Metazoa; phylum Chordata; class Mammalia; order Carnivora; family Felidae; genus Panthera; species Panthera pardus. Next base: position 61,027,860 of record NW_026526843.1, read on the forward strand.
TGTTCGTGCTTTGGTCTAGACATTTCATAGTTTTAAGGGTTGCATTTAGGTCTATGTTTCATTTTGAATTAAATTTTATTTATGGTGTGAGGAATAAAATCAAGTTATTTTCTTCTTTCTTCTTTTTTCTTTTTTTCTTTCTTTCTTTCTTTTTGCACTTGGATATCCAATTGTTACAGCACCATTTATAGAAAAGATCACTCTATCACTTCAGTATCATCTTTGTGTATTTGTTAAAATTTAGTTGTCTAGGGCGGCGTAGGAGGACTCTGAGCTCACCGCATCCTGCGGATCACTTAGATTCCACCCACACCTGCCTAACTAACCCAGAAAATCGCCAGAAGACTAGCAGAATGGATTCTCCAGAAGCAAGGGTAGACGAGAGGTCCACAGAAGAGGGTAGGAAGGGCAGAGAGGCGGTGCGTGCTACACAGACTGGCGGGAGGGAGCCAGGCAGAGGGGCAGCCCGAAAGCAAAGCAGAGCCCCGGAGTCTGGCTGGCAAAAGCGGAGGGGCCAGACGGAGTGTGTTCTGACAGCAAGCGGGACTTAACATCTGGAAGGTTATAAGTTAACAGCTCTGCTCAGAGAACGGGAGGGCTGGAGGAGAACGGGAGGGAGAGTTGTTGAGCCTCGGATGATAGAGCACTGCTTGGCAGGGAACAAAGGCACTCGCCAGCACCATCTCCCTCGCCCATCCCCCAGCCAAAATCCCAAAGGGAACTAGTTCCTGCCAGGGAACTTGATTGCACCGGGCAAACACTGAACACTGTGTTTCTGCAGATCCATCCCTCCGGCAGGTCTGACTCCCTCCCGGTGCCACAGGGCCCCTCTTAAAGCTGATCTCCGAAGGAAAAGCAAGCTGAGCCTGCCCCTCCCGACCCTGTGCACCTTGCCAATCCATGCCAGCTAATACGCCAGATCCCTAGCACCACAAGCCTGGCAGTGTGCAAGTAGCCCAGACAGGCCACGCCACCCCACAGTGAATCCCGCCCCTAGGAGAGGGGAAGAGAAGGCACACACCAGTCTGACAGTGGCCCCAGGAGTGGGCTGGGGGCAGACATCAGGTCTGACGGTGGCCCTGCCCACCAACGCAAGTTATTCAAGACAGCACAGGGGAAGTGCCCCACAGTCCCGCACCACTCCAGGGACTATCCAAAATGACAAAAAGGAAGAATTCCCCTCAGAAAAACGTCCCGGAAATAACGACGGCTAATGAACTAATCAAAAACGATTTAAACAATATAACAGAAAGTGAATTTAGAATAATAGTCATAAAATTAATCGCTGGACTTGAAAACAGTATAAAGGACAGCAGAGAATGTATTGCTACAGAGATCAAGGGACTAAGGAAGAGCCAGGAGGAGCTAAAAATTGCTATTAATGATCTGCAAAATAAAATGGAAACAACTATGGCTCGGATTGAAGAGTCAGAGGAGAGAATAGGTGAACTAGTAGATAAAATTATGGAAAAAGAAGAAGCTGAGAAAAAGAGAGATAAAAAAATCCAGGAGTATGGGGGAAAATTAGAGAACTAAGTGATGCACTAAAGAGAAATAATCTATGCATAATTGGTATTCCAGAGGAGGAAGAGAGAGGGAAAAGTGCTGAAGGTGTACTTGAAGAAATCATAGCTGAGAACTTCCCTGATTTGAGGAAGGAAAAAGGCATTGAAAATCAAGAGGCACAGAGAACTCCCTTCAGACATAACTTGAATCGATATTCTGCATGACATATCATAGTGAAACTGGCAAAATACAAGGATAAAGAGAAAATTCTGAAAGCAGCAAGGGATTAACGTGCTCTAACATATAAAGGGAGACCTATAAGACTCGTGACTGATCTCTCTACTGAAACTTGGCAGGCCAGAAAGGAATGGCAGGAGATCTTCAATGTGGTGAACAGAAAAATATGCAGGCAAGAATCCTTTATCCAGCAAGTCTGTCACTTAGAATAGAAGGAGAGATAAAGGTCTTCCCAAACAAACAAAAACTGAACGAATTTGTCACCACTAAACCAGCCCTACAAGAGATCCTAAGAGGGATCTTGTGAGACAAAGTACCAGAGACATTGCTACAAGCATGAAACCTACGTACATCACAATGACTCTAAACCCATATCTTTCTATAATAACACTGAATGTAAATGGACTAAATGCAACAACCAAAAGACATAGGGTATCAGAATGGATAAAAAAACAAGACCCATCTATTTGCTGTCTATAAGAGACTCATTTTAGACCTGATGACACCTTCAGATTGAGAATGAGGGGATAGAGAAATATTTATCATGCCACAAAATCAAAAGAAAGCTGGAGCAGCCATACTTATATCAGACAAACTAGACTTTAAATTAAAGGCTGTAACAAGAGGTGAAGAAGGGCATTATATAATAATCACAGGGTCTATCCATCAGGAAGAGCTAACAATTATAAATGTCTATGTGCCGAATAAGGGAGCCCCCAAATATATAAAACAATTACTCACAAACATAAGCAACCTTATTGATAAGAATGTGGTAATTGCAGGAGACTTTAACACTCCACTTACAGAAATGGATAGATCATCTAGACCCACGGTCAATAAAGAAACAAGGGCCCTGAATGATACTTTGGATCAGATGGACTTGACAGATCTATTTAGAACTCTGCATCCCAAAGCAACAGAATATACTTTCTTCTCGAGTGCACATGGAACATTCTCCAAGATAGATCACATACTGGGTCACAAAACAGCCCTTCATAAGTATACAAGAATTGGGAAGATACTATGCACACTTTAGGACCACAATGCTATGAAGCTTGAAATCAACCACAGGAAAAAGTCTGGAAAACCTCCAAAAGCATGGAGGTTAAAGAACACCCTAGTAAGGAATGAATGGGTCAACCAGGCAATTAGAGAAGAAATTCAAAAATATATAGAAACAAATGAAAATGAAAATACAACAGTCCAAACGCTTTGGGATGCAGCGAAGGCAGTCCTGGGAGGAAAATACATTGCAATCCAGGCCTATCTAAGAAACAAGAAAAATCCCAAATACAAAATCTAACAGCACACCTAAAGGAAATAGAAGCAGAATAGCAAAGACAGCCTAAACCCAGCAGAAGAAGAGAAATAATAAATATCGGAGCAGAAATAAACAATATATAATCTAAAAAAAACTGTAGAGCAGATCAACGAAACCAAGAGTTGGTTTTTTGAAAAAATAAACAAAATTGATAAACCTCTAGCCAGGCTTCTCAAAAAAAAGGGAGATGACCCAAATAGATACAATCATGAATGAAAATGGAATTATGACAACCAATCCCTCAGAGATAGAAGCAATTATCAGGGAATACAATGAAAAATTATATGCCAACAAAATGGACAACCTGGAAGAAATGGACAATTCCTAAACACCCACACTCTTCCAAAACTCAATCAGGAGGAAATAGAAAGCTTGAACAGACCCATAACCAGCGAAGAAATTGAATCAGTCATCAAAAATCTCCCAACAAATAAGAGTCCAGGACCATATGGCTTCCCAGGGGAGTTCTACCAGACGTTTAAAGCAGAGATAATACCTATCCTTCTCAAGCTATTCCAAAAAAACAGAAAGGGAAGGAAAACTTCCAGACTCATTCTATGAAGCCAGTATTACTTTGATTCCTAAACCAGACAGAGACCCAGTAGAAAAAGAGAACTACAGGCCAATATCCCTGATGAATATGGAGGCAAAAATTCTCAATAAGATACAAGCAAATCGAATTCAACAGCATATAAAAAGAATGATTCACCATGATCAAGTGGGATTCATTCCTGGGATGCAGGGCTGGTTCAACATTAAGAAATCAATCAGCGTGATACATCACATTAATAAAAGGAAAGATAAGAACCATATGATCCTGTCGAAAGATGCAGAAAAGGCATTTGACAAAATTCAGCACCCTTTCTTAATAAAAACCCTTGAGAAAGTCGGGATAGAAGGAACATACTTAAAGATCATAAAACCCATTTATGAAAAGCACACAGCTAATATCATCCTCAATGGGGAAAAACAGATTTTTCCCCTGAGATCAGGAACATAATAGGGATGTCCACTCTCACCCCTGTTGTTTAACATAGTGTTGGAAGTGCTAGCATCAGAAATCAGACAAGAAAAGGAAATCAAAGGCATCAAAATTGGCAAACATGAAGTCAAGTTTTCACTTTTTGCAGATGACATGATATTATACCAGGAAAATCCGATAGACTTCACCAAAGGTCTGCTAGAACGATACATGAATTCAGCAAAGTTGCAGGATACAAAATCAATGTACAGATCAGTTGCATTCTTATACACTAATAATGAAGCAACAGAAAGACAAATAAAGAAACTGATCCCATTCACAATTGCACCAAGAAGCATAAAGTACCTAGGGATAATTCTAACCAAAGATGTAAAAGATCTGTATGCTGAAAACTATAGAAAGCTTTTGAAGGAAATTGAGGAAAGGTATAAAGAAATGGAAAAACATTCCATGCCCAATGATTGGAAGAATAAATATTGTTAAAATGTCAATACTACCCAAAGCTATCTACACATTCAATGCAATCCCAATCAGAATTGCACCAGCATTCTTCTCGAAACTAGAACAAGCCATCCTAAAATTCATATGGAACCACAAAAGGCCCCGAATAGCCAAAGTAATTTTGAAGAAGAAGACCAAAGCAGGAGGCATCACAATCCCAGACTTTAGACTCTACTACAAAGCTGTCATCATCAAGACAGCATGGTATTGGCACACAAACAGATACATTGACCAATGGAATAGAATAGAAACCCCAGAACTAGACCCACAAACGTATGGCCAACTCATCTTTGACAAAGCAGGAAAGAACATCCAATGGAAAAAAGACAGTCTCTTTCACAAATGGTGCTGGGAGAACTGGACAGCAACATGCAGAAGGTTGAAACTAGACCACTTTCTCACACCATTCACAAAAATAAACTCAAAATGGGTAAAGGACCTGAATGTGAGACAGGAAACCATCAAAACCCTAGAGGAGAAAGCAGGAAAAGACCTCTCTGACCTCAGCCGTAGCAATTTCTTACTTGACACATCCCCAAAGGCAAGGGAATTAAAAGCAAAAATGAACTACTGGGACCTTATGAAGATAAAAAGCTTCTGCACAGCAAAGGAAACAACCAACAAATCTAAAAGGCAACCAACGGAATGGGAAAAGATATTTGCAAATGACATATCGGACAAAGGGCTAGTATCCAAAATCTATAAAGAGCTCACCAAACTCCACACCCGAAAAACAAATAACCCATTGAAGAATTGGGCAGAAAACATGAATAGACACTTCTCTAGAGAAGACATCCGGATGGCCAACAGGCACATGGAAAGATGCTCAACGTCGCTCCTTATCAGGGAAATACAAATCAAAACCACTCTCAGATAGCACCTCACGGCCAGAGTGGCCAAAATGAACAAATCAGGAGACTATAGATGCTGGAGAGGATGTGGAGAAACGGGAACCCTCTTGCACTGTTGGTGGGAATGCAAATTGGTGCAGCCACTCTGGAAAGCAGTGTGGAGGTTCCTCAGAACATTAAAAATAGACCTACCCTATGACCCAGCAATAGCACTGCTAGGAATTTATCCAAGGGATACAGGAGTACTGATGCATAGGGGCACTTGTACCCCAATGTTTATAGCAGCACTCTCAACAATAGCCAAATTATGGAAAGAGCCTCAATGTCCATCAACTGATGAATGGATAAAGAAATTGTGTTTTATAAACACAATGGAGTACTACGTGGCAATGAGAAAGAATGAAATATGGCCCTTTGTAGCAACATGGATGGAACTGGAGAGTGTTATGCTAAGTGAAAGAAGCCATACAGAGAAAGACAGATACCATATGTTTTCACTCTTATGTGGATCCTGAGAAACTTAACAGAAACCCATGGGGGAGGGGAAGGGAAAAAAAGAGGTTAGAGTGGGAGAGAGCCAAAGCATGAGAGACTCTTAAAAACTGAGATCAAACTGAGGATTAATGAGGGGTGGGAGGGTGGGGAGGGTGGGTGATGGGTATTGAGGATGGCTTTTGGGATGAGTACTGGGTGTTGTATGGAAACCAATTTGACAATAAATTTCATAGATTGAAAAAAAAGTAAATAAATATTAGTTGTCCATAAATGTATGGATGTATTTATTGTCTGTGTATTTTCTTCCATTGAACTGTTTGTTGTTTTGCCAATTCCATGGTGTATTGCTTAATATAGTTTCATAATAAGCCTTAATATCAGGCAAAAAAATACAATATCTTTGTGTGAGTCTCCTTGGGTTCATCTTGTTTAGAACTCTGTAGACTTCTTGGATCTGATATCTCTTTCTTTCCCCTGTTTAGGGTAGTTTACAGTCGTTATTTCTTCAAATACTTTTTCTTCCCCTTTATCTCTCTCTTCTTCTTCTGGGACACATATAATGTGAATGTTATTTGACTTGTTGTTGTCCCATAAGTCCTTTAAGCTATCTTCACTCCATTCTTCTTCTCCTTTTCTTCTTTCTCCTTCTCCTTCTCCTTCTCCTTCTTCTCTGATTGGATGACTGCTCTGTGTTTGAATTCACTGGTCCTTTATTCTACTTCATCCAGTATGCTGTTGAGCTCTTGTGTTTTATTTTCAGTTCATTTATTGTATTTTTAAGCTCTGTGATTTCTACTTGGTATGTCTTTATATTTTATATCTTTTTTTGGAAATTATTACATTTTCTTTCATTGATCTGACATTAGTACGAATATTACCTTTAATTGGAATGTTTTATCAGGTAAGTCACTTCTCTCCATTTAATTAATTCCTTTTTTTTCTGGGTATCTTGTTCTTTCATTGAGAACATTTTCTTCTGTTTCTTCATTTTCCTTGACTGTGTGTGTAGTTTCTATTTATTAGATGATGCAGCCTCCTCTCCCAGTCTTGAATGTGCGTCTCTTGTAAGATATGAGCTCTTTCATTCAACCCTGCCCAAACTCTTGGTTGTCTCTCAAATATTATGATTGTCAACAGGACTCCCTTATCCTTAGTGGTTTACAATAATTGATAAGTCATCTCAGTGTCCCCAGAGGGATGTTCTCAGACATAACCTAGGTCCAGGCTTATTGGAGGTTATACCCTCCAGCAATAAATTTAAAAATATGAAAATATATCTCTGTCTCTGGAAGATGGGTGCTTCTGTCTTCCTTTTTGCAGAGCCCTGGAGATAATAGCCAGTTAAAAACTCTCTCTTTGTTACCTTTATATTGAACCCATGAACACAAGCCTTTCTAGCCACCAGAACCATACTGTCAATGGATGTGTTCCCTGGGTGGCAGTCACAAAAACCAGATACAGTCTCTTTTCTTGGTAACTATTGACCTTGGAGTAACATGGGGCAGAGGGAGAGTACAAAGTTGGTGTCAACCAGTCTCTCCAGTGTCTGGAGAGAATTGTAGTCTGCCTCTAGATGTGTGTTTAATTAGAATTGGCTGCCACTGTGCTACGCTCTGGGGTATATGAATGTAAGTCCCCACAAATCCCTTAAGAACTGTTTCTTAGTGTCCCATTACCTTGTGGATCTTATGGACTCAAGCTCCATCAGATTTTAAAGATAGATGATTTGGAGGATCATTTCACAGCTGCAGGTCTTAACATTGGGATTCCAGATGTGTGGTTCAAACCCTTTGCTTCTCAGGGAGAAGTTCTGCATTTAAGCTCCTCCCCCCACCCCCACCTCCTGTCATGGGTCACCTTGCTGTGGGTGAATTTATGGCAAGATTGTGTCTCAGCCTATCTTACCCATTTCATTTTTTCCCCTTATTCACATAATGTATACAAGTTGCCTAACTTGAATTAGGGATTCTTTCAAGGGAAATTGCTCCACATGTAGCTGAAGGTTCGGTATGCCCATGGGAGAAGATGAGTTTAGGATCTTCCTATATTTCCATCTTGAACCAGAACTTAATACTTTTTTAAATTAATTCTTTAGGAATTTATATATATAAGATGCCTTGTGTGAATACAGGTAGTTTTGCTTCTTCCATTCCAATTTGGATGCTTTTTATTTATTTTTCTTATCTACGTGCTTTGGTTAGCACTTACAGTGTAATGCTGTTGTGAATAGCAGTAATGAAAGTAGACACCCTTGAATGGTTTCTAATCACAGGGAGGGAGCTTTAAGTTTGGGTATGATTTTATCTGTCAGTTTTTCATAAATGTCCTTTGTCAGTTTGAAGAAATTCCTTTCTATTCCTAGTTTAGTGTGTGTGCGTGTGTGTGTGTGTGTATTATCCAACACTCTATCCCCAAATAGAAGACTACACACTCTGTTCAAATTCACATGACTTCCAGGAAAATCAACTATGTTTTTTATCATAAAATAAACCTTAACAAATTTAAAGAATTTAAACCAAACTAAACATGTACTGAAAATAATGAAATAAAACTCTAGAAATCAATAATAGAACAATCACAGGAAAATCTCTAAGAAATTGGAAAATAAACAACACATATCTAGTTAATTCATGGGTCAAAAAGGAATTCTCAAGAAAAAAAATATATACCAGAATTTAAATAAATATACAAAATGAAAACATAAAGCTATCAAAATTTCAGGGTCAGAAAACAAGAAGTTTCTTATCAGGGCTGGAGTGGGAAGAATGGGTGACTATAAAGGGAGCAAGGTAAATTTTTGGCAAGATGCAACCTTTGCATATCTTGATTGTGGTGATGGTTACATAACTGTATGAATTTTTGAAGACTCGTGAAACTGTATACTAAAGCATGCATTTTGCTAAATGAAGAACATAAGAAGAAAAAAAAAGAAAGTGCATTGTCTTTTGTCCAACAGCTTTTCTGCATCAATTAAGATGATTATGTGACTTTTTCCCCTCCACTGAATTAATGTAATGTATTAAATAAATTATTTTTTTCATGTCAAATTACTATTGCATTCTGAAATAAAATCCACATTGCAATGACATATAATCTAATATGCTACTGTATTTGGTCTGCTAGTGCTTTCTTGGAGGTATTTGTACCCATCTATATTCATAAGGAAAATTGGTTTATAATTTTCTATTCTTTTGATGTATTTGTTTGCTATCCAGATACATCTCAAAGAGTAAGTTGGAAAGTGTTCCCTCTTTTTTTAATTTTTGGAATATTTTGGAAGAAATTTGTGTTAATTCTTTAAAAATTTTGGTAGAACTTGGGGCGCCTGGGTGGCTCAGTCAGTTAAGCATCCGACTCTTGATCTCAGCTCAGGTCATAATCTCAGGGTTTCATGGGTTCGAGCCCCACATCAGGCTCTGTGCTGGCAGTGCTGAGCCTGCTTGGGATTCTATCTGTCTGTCTGTCTGTCTCTCTCTCTCTCTCTGCCTCTCCCCAATTCGTGCTGTCTCTGTATCTCCCAAAATAAGATAAAATTAATAAAAAAATTTGGTAGAACTTAATAGTTAAGTCTATATGGATTATGGTTTTTCTTTGTTGTGAGGTATTTGACTGTTGATTTCATTCATGCATGTATTATATATCTTTTTAAGATTTTCTATTATTTGTCCATTTAATTTTGATAGTATATGTGTTTTTAGGAATTTGTCCATTTTCTCAAGGTTATAAAATTTGTTAACATAAAATTGTTTATATTATTGTATTATAATTATTTTTGTTTTTGTAATCAGTAGTAATGTCCTTTTTATTTCTGATTTTAGTAAATTTAGTATTCCCTTTTGTGTGTTACCCATCTACTTAAAAGTGTGCCAATTTGGTCAATTACTTTCAATGAAATATTTTAAATTTTATTTATTCTTGGGGCACCTGGGTGGCTCAGTCAGTTAAGCGTCTGACTTCAACTCAGGTCGTGATCTCACGGTTTGTGAGTTTGAGCCCCGCGTCAGGCTCTGTGCTGACAGCTCAGAACCTGGAGCCTGCTTCAGATTCTGTGTCTCCTTCTCTCTATGCCCCTCCCCCATTCATGCTCTTTCTCTGTCTCAAAAATAAATAAACATTAAAAAATTAAAAAATATATATTTATTCTTTACATTGTTTATTTCATTCATCTTTTCTCTGATTCTTATTACTTTCATAATTCTGGTAGTTTTAAGTTTGGCTAGCTTTTCTCTTTCCAGGTCCAGATGTTGTAAAGTTAGATTAGTTGGGTTAATAATTTGGGATTTTTTTTTCTTTACTGTAAACATTTATAATTGTACATTTCCTCTGAGAAATGCTCCCATTGAATCTCTTAGGTTTTGGTATATTGTGTGTTAGTTTTAATTTCTTGTAAATGCTTCTAATTTCCCTTGTCATTTCTTCTTTGACCCATTGATTATTTAAGAATAATTTGTGGGGGCACCTGGGTGACTCAGTCTGTTAAACCTCCGACTTCACCTCAGGTTATGATCTCACAGTTCATGGGTTTGAGCCCTATGTTGGATTCTGTGCTGACAGCTCAGAGCCTAGAGCCTGCTTCGCATTCTGTGTCTCCCTCTCTTTCTGCCCCTCCTCCACTCATGCTCTCTTTCTCTCTCAAAAACAAATAAACATTAAAAAATTAAAAAGAGTGTAATTTGTGTAATTTCCACATATTTGTGAACTTTTTAATTTTCATTTTTTTAAGTTTATTTATTTTGAGAGAAAGAGAAACAGAGTACAAGCAGAGGAGGGGTAGTGAGAGAGGGAGAGGAAATCTTAAGCAGGCCTTACACTGTCAGTGCAGAGCCCAATGTGGGGCTTGAACCCATGAACTGTGAGATCATGACCTGAGATGAAATCAAGAGTTGGACACTTAACCAACTGAGCCAACCAGGCGCCCCTTCGCTTTTCCATTTTTCAAAGTGATTTCTAGTTTTAATTCATTTTGGTCAGAGAAGATACTTGTACAATATAATCCTTTAGATTTATTGAGACTTGTAGCCTAAGATGTGATCTATCTATGGGAATATTTAATGTACAATGCTGGTGTTCTGTATATATTTGTTGAGTATCATATGTTTTTCTTGTACTCTATTTTCTTATTGATCTGTCTTATTGTTATGGCCATAACTGAAACACAGTACTGTAGGCACCTACTATTACTATCTATTTCTCCATTCAGATCTTTCCATTTTTACTTCATATATCATGGAGTCCTGTTGTTGCATACATGTTTATAGATGTTATATGTTATTGATTGATATCAACATACAATATTCTTTTTTCTCCTGTAAAGTTCTGTGACTTAATGAAAGTCCATTTTTTTTCCTGCTATTAGCTTAGCCACCTTATCTCTATTTTGATTACTATTAGCATGAAATATATTTTTCCAACATTTCATTTTTGACTTGTCCTTGAATCAGAATTGAATTTATTTAGTCAGAACAGAGTTATCATGTTTGTAAAAATCAATTCTTCTTATAAATTAGATTTTTTTATTAATTAATTAATTTTTTTTATTTTTGAACTTTTAAAAAACTTGAGTAGAGTTGACACACCATGTTATATGAATTTCAGGTGCACAAAATAGGGATTTGACCAGCTTGCTCACTACAAGTGTAAATACTGTCTCATTACAACACTATTACAATACTATTGACCATATTCCCTATGCTGTGTCTTTTATTCCCATGAGTTATTCATTCAATAACCACAACCCTGTTATCCCCCTCTCCCCTTCAGCCATTCTTCCCAACCCCCCACACCCTCCACTCTGACAACCTTCAGTTTGTTCTTTGTATTTATAGGTTTGATTTTGTTTTTTTTTCTTTATATATTTTTTAGATTCAACTTATGAGAGGAATTATATGGTGTTTGTCTTTCACAGTCTTACTTATTTCACTTGGCATAATACCTTCTAGGTCCATCCATTTTGTCTCAAATGGCACAATGTCATCCTTTTTTATGGTTGCATAATATTCCATTGTGTATGTACATATGTATGTATCACATCTTCCTTATCTAATCATATATTGATGAAAACTTGGGTTGCTTCCATATCTTCACTATTATAAATAATTCTGCAATAAACATAGGTGTGCATATGTCATTTTGAATTAGCTCCTTTAGTTTCTTTCCATAAATATTCAACAGTGGAATTATTGGATCATGTGGTATTTATATATTTGATATTTTTAGGACCTGCCATTCTACACTCTCCAAAATGGCTGTATGTATTTACATATCCACCAATAGTTGATGATGGTTCCTTTTTCTTCACATCTTTGCAAATACTTGGTATTTCTTGTCATTTTTATTTTAGCTATTCTAACTGGTGTAATGTGATATCTCATTGTGGTTTTGATTTGCATTTCCTGATGACTACTGATGTTGAGAATCTTTTCACGTATCTGTTGACGATCTGTATGTCTTCTTTAGAAAAGTCTCTATTCAGTTTCCTGCCCATTTTTTAATCAGATTTCTCGTGGTTTTTTTGGTGTTGACTTGTATAAGTTTTTTGAATATTTTCTATATTAACCCCATATTAGATATATTATTTTCAAATATCTTCTCCCATTTGGCAGGTTATCTTTTTGTTTTGTTGATAGTTTCTTTTGCTGTGCAAAACCTTTTTACTTTGAAGTAGTGCCAATACTTTGTTATTGCTTTTGTTTCCCTTCCTTAGGAGACATATCTAGAAAAAGTTGCTGTGGCCAATGTCAGAGAAATTACTGCCTGTGTTCTCTTCTGGAATTTTTAGTTTCATGTCTCACATTTAGGTATATAACCCATTTTGAGTTTATTTTTGTAAATGGTATAAGAAATTGATCCAATTTCATTCTTTTAAATGTAGCTGTCCAGTTTTCCCAGCACCATTTATTGATGAGACTGTCTTTTCCCCATTGTGTATTTTTGCCTCCTTTGTCATAGATTGATTGGACATATAAATGTGGGTTAATTTCTGGAGACTTTATTCTGTTCTATTGATCTATGTTCTTATTTTTGTGTCAGTACAATACCATTTTTCTTACTACATCTTTATAGTGTCTCTTGAAATCTAGTGTTGTGATACCTGTAGTTTTTTTTTTTTCTTGCTTGAGATTGCTTTGGTTATTCAGGGTCTTTTTCTGTTGTATCATAAAGATTTTAGTATTATTTGTTCTAGTTCTATGAAGAAGGCATTGGTGTTTTAATAGAGATTGCATTGAATCTGTAGGTTGCTTTGGGTAATATGGACATTTTAATAATAGTAATTTTTCCAATCCATGAGCATTGATATCTTTCCATTTGTTTCTGTCACCATCAATCTCCTTCATCAATATTTTATAGTTTTCAAAATACAGATCACCTCTTTGGTTAAATTTATTCTTAGGTATGTTATTTTTTGTGCAATTGTAAATAATGTATTTTTTTAATTTCTCTTTCTGATACCTCATTATTAGTGCACAGAAAAGCTATCAATTTCTGGTTATTAAAGTTATGCCCTGACATGCTAATGAAGTCATTTATTTTAGTAGTTTCTTGGTAGAGTCCTTACGGTTTTCTATGTATAGTATCATGTCTTCTGCAAATAGTGATAGTTTAACTTATTTTCCAATATGGATGGCTCTTATTTCTTTTTCTTGTCATATTGCTGTGGCTAAACCTTATAGTACCATGTTGAATAAAAGTGGTAAGAGTGGAAATCCTTGTCTTGCTCCCAATCTTAGAGGGAGAACACTCAGTTTTTCACTTTTCAGTGTGCTAGTAACTGTGAACTTTTCATATATGGACTTTATTATGTTGAAGTAGGTTTCCTCCAACCTTAATTTTGGTGAGAGTTTTTATCATGACAGATGTTGAATTTTGTCCCATGCTTTTTCTCAATCTACTAAGAAGATCATATGATTTTTATAATTTGTTCTGATATATTGTGTGCTTCTGACTGAGTTGCAAATAAGGAGCCATGATTTTATCTCTAGAATAAAGTCCACCTGATTGTGGTGAATGATCTGTTTAGTGTATTGTTGTACATGATTTGCTAGTATTCTGTTGAGAATTTTTTCATCTATGTTCATCAGGCATATTAGCTTGTACTCTTCTCTTTTTTTATGATGTCTTGGTCTAGTTTTGGTACCAGGGTAATGCAGGTTTTGTAGACTGCATAGGAAAGCTTTCTTTTCTAATTTTTGGAATAGTTTGAAAATAAATATTAAATCTTTAAATGACTGGTAGAATCCACCTGTGAATTCATCTTCTCCTATACTTTTATTTCTTTATAGATTCAATTTTATTATTTGTAATCTGTATGTTCAGATTTTCTACTTTCTCCGGGTTGGTTTTTGAAGATTACTACATATTTAGCCATTTATTCTAGGTTTTTCTTTTTTTTGAATATGATTTTTTTTGCACTTTTGTCTTACAATCCTTGCTAATCCTGTGATATCAGGATTGTCTTCAATCCTGTCTCATTTCTGATTGTCTTTAGTTTGGTAATTTTTTTTTCTTAATGAGTCTGGCTAAAGGTTTTTCAAATTTATTTATCTTTTAAAAGAATCAGCTTCTGATTTCATTGTTTTTTTTTCTACCTTTTTTTTCAGTCTCTGTGGCATTTATTTATTTCTGCTCTGATTTTTATTATTTTCTCTTTTCTACTCACTTTGGGTTTTTATTGTCCTTTTTCCCCTAGTTATTTTAGGTGTAATGTTAGATCGTTTATTTGAGCTTCTTCTTGTTTCTTGAGGCATCCCTGCATTGCTATGCACTTTCCTTTTTGGACAACTTTTATTATGTTCCAAAGATTTTGACCAGTTTGTTTTCATTTTCATTTGTGTCCAGGTATTTTTTAATTTTTTCTTTGATTGCTTTGTTGACCCATTAATTATTTACTATCATTTTGTTTACTCTCCACATGTTTGTGTTTTTTCCAGTCTTTTTCTTATGAATTATCTCTAGTTTCATACTTTTGTGATCAGAAAAGATGCATGGTGTGATTTAAATATTCTCAAAGTTATTGAGGTTTGTTTTATGGCCTATTATGTGATGTATTCTGGAGAATGTTCCAAGTGCACTTGAAAAGTATGTGAATTCTTGGATTTTTGGATGAAATGTTCTGTATATATCTGTTATGTCCATGTGGTCCAATGTGTAATTCAAAGACACTGTTTCTTTGTTGATTTTCTGTCTGGATGATCTATCTATTTCTGTAAGTGAAGTGTTAAAGTCCCCTATTTTTCTTGCATTACCAACAATTTCTCTATGTCCATTAATATTTGCTTTATATATTTAAGCACTCCAGTGTTAGGTGCATAGATATGTACAATTGTTATACCCTCTTGTAAGATTGATCACTTGGCCACGGAATGTGCTTTGGGGTGAAGTCTTGAGACAAAGAAATCACCACCACCATCTCATCTATATTGTTCACCAGGCCTTGGCCACAAAAGGAACTTTGGATTAATATGGGATTGCCCTCAGTAGAATCACCCAGAAGCAGAAAATCTGGAGAAAGGACCACCTGTTTGGCTTTGTTGCTGTCCCAACAAAAAATCCCAATGGCACAATAAACATCATGAACTAGGAGTATGCCATTCTAGAAAGAGACTCCATTGGAAAGAGGCTTGTTTAAACTACAGATGCTTTTAGTTTAAAATTCACCTCCCTCAATGCAAATTTGAACTATCACTGTTTTACCCCAACTTGGACCCATCAGACACTGTGTCTGTCCATCTTTAAAGACATAGACTGTAGGCAAGCCATCATGATTAAGCAGATCTTAAGAACACAAGACCTTCTAAATGAACCAAGTATCCCAGACCCAACTCAAGCAGAAGCCTACAGGATTTACTGCCAAAACAGAGTGCAGTATGAGAAGGTTTGAACACAAGCCAAGAAGTTTGCACCTTCATAAGTGGTGACCATGTGGCATCATAAGAAGGAAGGGATTGGTTTGGAAAGAATTTGTGCACAACAGTTTTGCAAATTTAACATTGCTCTGTTCAATTACAATTACCTGGGGGGAGAACTGGGAGTACACAATTTTACATTTCCACAAGTGGTACACAGTTCTTGATTCACTGAAGTGCCTGGTTTTTCACACAGGATCTCTTCCTAAGTCTTTTGTATATTTGATTGTGATGTAAAACTTGTTTTCATTTTAATATTGATGTCAGTATTTAACAGCTGTATCATTATAAACTTTTATACAATGAGCCCCCTTGAACTAGATTCCTTTAATTGCAAATTCAGGAATGCTTCACACCAATTAGAGCTGCACTTAGCCTCCAGCTGGCCTCTAACCTGCCTCATTCTCCTCTGAATTTGGGTTATGTTACTTATGAACCTCAGGTCCAAAGTCAGCTGACCTCTAATTTCTGCAATACTTCCTTTGTTTTTATATGGAATTTGCCTGTGTTGCAGTTTATATATATTTTTAAAAGATTGAGGCACTTGGGTGGCTCAGTTGGTTGAGCATCCGACCCTTGATTTTGGCTCAGGTCATGATTCCAGGGTTGTGGGATCGGGCACTGCATCTGGCTTTGTGCTGAGTGTGAAACCTACTTGGGATTCTTTCTTTCTTTCTCTCAACCTCTGCCCCAACCCCAACTTGTGTTCTCTCTTTCTCTCTCTAAAGTAACAAAATAAAAAATAAAAAAAAACATATATTGATCTATTTATCATCATATCATATTCGTCTCATTATGGTCTATTTTTTTCATTCTTTGTTTTGAAGTCTATTTTATCTTATATAAGTATGTATATCTTATATAAGCTTTTTTTGCTTTCATATGCATGGTGAATATTTTTATAGCCCTTCATTTTCAGTCTGAATGTGTTTTAGGTCTGAGGTGAGTTTCTTCTAGGTATCATATAGATGGGACGTCTTTATTATCCATTTCACTATCCCATATCTGTTGGTCAGAGCACTTACGTCATTTACATTTAAAATAATTATCAATGAGTGTATGATTATTGTCATTTTATTAATTGTTTTCTGGTTGTTATTGTAGTTATTCTCAATTCATTTTTTCCCTTGCTCTCTTTCTTTGTGATTGATGAGTTTCTATGGCATTATCTTTGGCCTTCTCCCTTTATTTTTTGTGCATGTGTCATAGATTTTGAGTGTATGTTTACCAAGAGGTTCATATATGATATCTGAATGAAATTAGCAGTCTATACTAATTTGATAGCAATTTAAGTTCAAACACATTCTAAATAAAATAAAAAAGATAATTTTCTTTCTTTTTCTTTTCTCTCTTGTCTCATTTATTACTCCTTTTTATGTTTTATGTATGTTATCATTTTTTACATATGTTTATTCATAATCTTCAACATCATACTGGGAATTCTAGCAAATATAATTGGAGAAGAGAAAGAAATAAAAGTTATACGGTTTTGGAATGCAGAAATAAAACTGCCTTTGACAGTCAACAATGTGAAAAAAAACTCAACAAGAATCTGGAACTAACAAGCAGTTATTTCAAGGTTGCAGGGTTCAAGGTTGATATACAAAAGAGAATCATTTTTATATGCTGACAATTATAAGTGGAATTTGAAATTAAATACATAATAATATTTACTTTAACACTTTCCCAAAATGAAATTCTTATGTATAAATATAATAAAAAATGTAAAAGATCTATAAAAGGAAAATTACAATACTCTGATGAATGAACAAAACGCTAAGTAAATTAGGGAGATATTCATGTTCATGGATAGGGAGACTCCATGTTGTCAGTTATTCTTATTCAACAAAATCCCAATGAAAATCCCAACAGTTATCTTGTGGATATTGACACACTGATTCTAAGATTAATATGAAGAGTTAAGTGATTAAGAATAAACACAATATTGCAGGGAAAGAACAAATAAGAAGACTGACACTACAATACTTCAAGCTTACTCTAAAGACACAATAATTAATACAGTATAGCATTATCTAATGAAGAGAGAAATAAGTCACTAGAACAGAATGAGGAGCTGAGAAATAGACCTACATAATTATAGTGAACTCATTTTTGACAAAGGAGCAAAGAAGTACGATGGAAAAGTGATAGTCATTTCAACAAATGGTGCTGGAACAACTGGAAATACACACACACACACACACACACACACACACACACACAAATTGATAAGAATCCAAACACAGACCTTACATATTTCCCAAAATTAACTCAAGGTGGATAATAGGCTTAAATACAAAATATAAAACTATAGCACTCCTAGAAGATAAAACAGGAGAAAACCCAGGTGACTTTGTGTATGGTAGGGACTTTTTGGATAAGCACCAAATACACAGTCCATAAAGCAAATAAGTGATAGGTTAGACTTAATTTAATTTAAAAACCTCTGATTTACGAAATACAATTAAGAAAAACAAATGAGAAGACAAGCCACAAAATGGAGAAAACATGTGCAAAAGACACATCTGATGAAGGATTGTTATCCAAAATATATAAAAAAAATAGGGGGGTTCCGGAAGATGGCGGCGTAGGAGGATGCGGGGCTCACAGCGCGATCTGCCGATCACTTAGATTCCACCTACACCTGCCTAAAGAACCCAGAAAACCGCCAGAGGATTAGCAGAAGGGAGTCTCCGGAGTCAAGCGCAGACTAGAGGCCCACGGAAGAGGGTAGGAAGGGCGGCGAGGCGGTGCGCACTCCACGGACTGGCGGGAGGGAGCCGGGGCGGAGGGGCGGCTCGCCGGCCAAGCAGAGCCCCCGAGTCTGGCTGGCAAAAGCGGAGGGGCCAGACGGACTGTGTTCCGACAGCAAGCGCGACTTAGCGTCTGGGAGGTCATAAGTTAACAGCTCTGCTCGGAAAGCGGGAAGGCTGGAGGACAAAGGGAGGGAGAGCTGCTGAGCCCCCGGAGGGCAGAGCTCAGCTTGGCGGGGAACAAAGGCGCCAGCGCGATCTCCCCCGCCCATCCCCCAGCCAAAATCCCAAAGGGAACCAGTTCCTGCCAGGGAACTTGCTCGCTCCACGCAAACACCCAACTCTGTGCTTCTGCGGAGCCAAACCTCCGGCAGCGGATCTGACTCCCTCCCGCTGCCACAGGGCTCCTCCTGAAGCGGATCACCTAAGGAGAAGCAAGCTAAGCCTGCCCCTCCAGCCCCCGTGCACCTTGCCTACCCACCCCAGCTAATACGCCAGATCCCCAGCAACACAAGCCTGGCAGTGTGCAAGTAGCCCAGACGGGACACGCCACCCCACAGTGAATCCCGCCCCTAGGAGAGGGGAAGAGAAGGCACACACCAGTCTGACTGTGGCCCCAGCAGTGGGCTGGGGGCAGACATCGGGTCGGACTGCGGCCCCGCCCACTAACTCCAGTTATACACCACAGCACAGGGGAAGTGCACTGCAGGTCCTCACCACGCAAGGGACTCTCCAAAATGACCAAACGGAAGAATTCCCCTCAGAAGAATCTCCAGGAAATAACAACAGCTAATGAACTGATCAAACAGGATTTAAATAATATAACAGAAAGTGAATTTAGAATAATAGTCATAAAATTAATCGCTGGGCTTGAAAACAGTATACAGGACAGCAGAGAATCTCTTGCCACAAAGATCGAGGGACTAAGGAACAGTCACGAGGAGTTGAAAAACGCTTTAAACGAAATGCAAAACAAAATGGAATCCACGATGGCTCGGCTTGAAGAGGCAGAGGA
Organism: Panthera pardus; assembly: GCF_024362965.1. NCBI lineage: Eukaryota > Metazoa > Chordata > Mammalia > Carnivora > Felidae > Panthera > Panthera pardus. Next base: position 61,047,423 of record NW_026526843.1, read on the forward strand.
GAGAATAGGTGAACTAGAAGATAAAGTTATGGAGAAAGAGGAAGCTGAAAGAAAGAGAGATAAAAAAATCCAGGAGTATGAGGGGAAAATTAGAGAACTAAGTGATACACTAAAAAAAAATAATATACGCATAATTGGTATCCCAGAGGAGGAAGAGAGAGGGAAAGGTGCTGAAGGGGTACTTGAACAAATTATAGCTGAGAACTTCCCTGAACTGGGGAAGGAAAAAGGCATTGAAATCCAAGAGGCTCAGAGAACTCCCTTCAGACGTAACTTGAATCGATCTTCTGCACGACATATCATAGTGAAACTGGCAAAATACAAGGATAAAGAGAAAATTCTGAAAGCAGCAAGGGATAAACGTGCCCTCACATATAAAGGGACACCTATTAGACTCGTGACTGATCTCTCCTTTGAAACTTGGCAGGCCAGAAAGGCTTGGCACGATATCTACAGTGTGCTAAATAGAAAAAATATGCAGCCGAGAATCCTTTATCCAGCAAGTCTGTCATTTAGAATAGAAGGAGAGATAAAGGTCTTCCCAAACAAACAAAAACGGAAGGAATTTGTCACCACGAAACCAGCCCTACAAGAGATCCTAAGGGGGATCCTGTGAGACAAAGTACCAGAGACATCACTACAAGCATAAAACATACAGACATCACAATGACTCTAAACCCATATCTTTCTATAATAACACTGAATGTAAATGGATTAAATGCGCCAACTAAAAGACATAGGGTATCAGAATGGATAAAAAAACAAGACCCATCTATTTGCTGTCTACAAGAGACTCATTTTAGATCTGAGGACACCTTTAGATTGAGAGTGAGGGGATGGAGAACTATCTATCATGCTCCTGGAAGCCAAAAGAAAGCTGGAGTAGCCATACTTATATCAGACAAACTAGACTTTAAATTAAAGGCTGTAACAAGAGATGAAGAAGGGCATTATATAATAATCACAGGGTCTATCCACCAGGAAGAGCTAACTATTATAAATGTCTATGCGCCAAATACCCGAGCCCCCAGATATATAAAACAATTACTCATAAACATAAGCAACCTTATTGATAAGAATGTGGTCATTGCAGGGGACTTTAACACCCCACTTACAGAAATGGATAGATCATCTAGACACACAGTCAATAAAGAAACAAGGGCCCTGAATGATACATTGGATCCGATGGACTTGACAGATATATTTAGAACTCTGCATCCCAAAGCAACAGAATATACTTTCTTCTCGAGTGCACATGGAACATTCTCCAAGATAGATCATATACTGGGTCACAAAACAGCCCTTCATAAGTTTACAAGAATTGAAATTATACCATGCATACTTTCAGACCACAATGCTATGAAGCTTGAAATCAACCACAGGAAAAAGTCTGGAAAACCTCCAAAAGCATGGAGGTTAAAGAACACCCTACTAACGAATGAGTGGGTCAACCAGGCAATTAGAGAAGAAATTAAAACATATATGGAAAAAAACGAAAATGAAAATACAACAATCCAAACGCTTTGGGATGCAGCGAAGGCAGTCCTGAGAGGAAAATACATTGCAATCCAGGCCTATCTCAAGAAACAAGAAAAATCCCAAATACAAAATCTAACAGCACACCTAAAGGAAATAGAAGCAGAACAGCAAAGGCAGCCTAAACCCAGCAGAAGAAGAGAAATAATAAAGATCAGAGCAGAAATAAACAATATAGAATCTAAAAAAACTGTAGAGCAGATCAACGAAACCAAGAGTTGGTTTTTTGAAAAAATAAACAAAATTGACAAACCTCTAGCCAGGCTTCTCAAAAAGAAAAGGGAGATGACCCAAATAGATAAAATCATGAATGAAAATGGAATGATTACAACCAATCCCTCAGAGATACAAACAATTATCAGGGAATACTATGAAAAATTATATGCCAGCAAATTGGACAACCTGGAAGAAATGGACAAATTTCTAAACACCCACACTCTTCCAAAACTCAATCAGGAGGAAATAGAAAGCTTGAACAGACCCATAACCAGCGAAGAAATTGAATCGGTTATCAAAAATCTCCCAACAAATAAGAGTCCAGGACCAGATGGCTTCCCAGGGGAGTTCTACCAGACATTTAAAGCAGAGATAATACCTATCCTTCTCAAGCTATTCCAAGAAATAGAAAGGGAAGGAAAACTTCCAGACTCATTCTATGAAGCCAGTATTCCTTTGATTCCTAAACCAGACAGAGACCCAGTAAAAAAAGAGAACTACAGGCCAATATCCCTGATGAATATGGATGCAAAAATTCTCAATAAGATACTAGCAAATCGAATTCAACAGCATATAAAAAGAATTATTCACCATGATCAAGTGGGATTCATTCCTGGGATGCAGGGCTGGTTCAACATTCGCAAATCGATCAACGTGATACATCACATTAACAAAAAAAAAGAGAAGAACCATATGATCCTGTCAATCGATGCAGAAAAGGCCTTTGACAAAATCCAGCACCCTTTCTTAATAAAAACCCTTGAGAAAGTCGGGATAGAAGGAACATACTTAAAGATCATAAAGGCCATTTATGAAAAGCCCACAGCTAACATCATCCTCAATGGGGAAAAACTGAGAGCTTTTTCCCTGAGATCAGGAACACGACAGGGATGCCCACTGTCACCGCTGCTGTTTAATATAGTGCTGGAAGTTCTAGCATCAGCAATCAGACAACAAAAGGAAACCAAAGGCATCAAAATTGGCAAAGATGAAGTCAAGCTTTCGCTTTTTGCAGATGACATGATATTATACATGGAAAATCCGATAGACTCCACCAAAAGTCTGCTAGAACTGATACATGAATTCAGCAAAGTTGCAGGATATAAAATCAATGTGCAGAAATCAGTTGCATTATTTTACACTAACAATGAAGCAACAGAAAGACAAATGAAGAAACTGATCCCATTCACAATTGCACCAAGAAGCATAAAATACCTAGGAATAAATCTAACCAAAGATGTAACAGATCTGTATGCTGAAAATTATAGAAAGCTTATGCAGGTAATTGAAGAAGATATAAAGAAATGGAAAGACATTCCCTGCTCATGGATTGGAAGAATAAATATTGTCAAAATGTCAATACTACCCAAAGCTATCTACACATTCAATGCAATCCCAATCAAAATTGCACCAGCATTCTTCTCGAAACTAGAACAAGCAATCCTAAAATTCATATGGAACCACAAAAGGCCCCGAATAGCCAAAGTAATTTTGAAGAAGAAGACCAAGGCAGGAGGCATCACAATCCCAGACTTTAGCCTCTACTACAAAGCTGTCATCATCAAGACAGCATGGTATTGGCATAAAAACAGACACATAGACCAATGGAATAGAATAGAAACCCCAGAACTAGACCCACAAACGTATGGCCAACTCATCTTTGACAAAGCAGGAAAGAACATCCAATGGAAAAAAGACAGTCTCTTTCACAAATGGTGCTGGGAGAACTGGACAGCAACATGCAGAAGGTTGAAACTAGACCACTTTCTCACACCATTCACAAAAATAAACTCAAAATGGATAAAGGACCTGAATGTGAGACAGGAAACCATCAAAACCTTAGAGGAGAAAGCAGGAAAAGACCTCTCTGACCTCAGCCGTAGCAATCTCTTACTCGGCACATCCCCAAAGGCAAGGGAATTAAAAGCAAAAGTGAATTACTGGGACCTTATGAAGATAAAAAGCTTCTGCACAGCAAAGGAAACAACCAACAAAACTAAAAGGCAACCAACGGAATGGGAAAAGATATTTGCAAATGACACATCGGACAAAGGGCTAGTATCCAAAATCTATAAAGAGCTCACCAAACTCCACACCCGAAAAACAAATAACCCAGTGAAGAAATGGGCAGAAAACATGAATAGACACTTCTCTAAAGAAGACATCCGGATGGCCAACAGGCACATGAAAAGATGTTCAACGTCGCTCCTTATCAGGGAAATACAAATCAAAACCACACTCAGATACCACCTCACGCCAGTCAGAGTGGCCAAAATGAAGAAATCAGGAGACTATAGATGCTGGAGAGGATGTGGAGAAACAGGAACCCTCTTGCACTGTTGGTGGGAATGCAAATTGGTGCAGCCGCTCTGGAAAGCAGTGTGGAGGTTCCTCAGAAAATTAAAAATAGACCTACCCTATGACCCAGCAATAGCACTGCTAGGAATTTATCCAAGGGATACAGGAGTACTGATGCATAGGGGCACCTGTACCCCAATGTTTATAGCGGCACTCTCAACAATAGCCAAATTATGGAAAGAGCCTAAATGTCCATCAACTGATGAATGGATAAAGAAATTGTGGTTTATATACACAATGGAATACTACGTGGCAATGAGAAAAAATGAAATATGGCCTTTTGTAGCAACATGGATGGAACTGGAGAGTGTGATGCTAAGTGAAATAAGCCATACAGAGAAAGACAGATACCATATGGTTTCACTCTTATGTGGATCCTGAGAAACATAACAGAAACCCATGGGGGAGGGGAAGGAAAAAAAAAAAAAAAGAGGTTAGAGTGGGAGAGAGCCAAAGCATAAGAGACTGTTAAAAACTGAGAACAAACTGAGGGTTGATGGGGGGTGGGAGGGAGGGCAGGGTGGGAGGGAGGGGAGGGTGGGTGATGGGTATTGAGGAGGGCACCTTTTGGGATGAGCACTGGGTGTTGTATGGAAACCAATTTGACAGTAAATTTCATATATTAAAAAAAATAAATAAATAAATAAATAAATTATGACTTACTAAAAAAAAAAAAAAAACCAAAATATATAAAAAAAATCATTTAAAAATTCAACAAATAAATGAATACCCTGATTAAAAAATTAACCAGTCCTTAACAGACACCTCAATAAAAAAGAGAGATGACAAATAAGCATATAAAAAGATGTTCCACATCATATGTGATCAATTAAATACCAATTAAAACAACAATGGAAGAGGGAGGAGTTAAGATGGTGGAGTAGTAAAGGGACCCTGGGTTTGTCTCCTCCCTCAAACACAGAGCAACATCAAACCATTTTGAACAACTGGGAAATCAATCTCAAGATTAACAGAATAATCTGACTAATTTTAGAGAGAGAAAAAGGCAGGTATGCGGTGCACAAAGGTGAATTGGAGAGATGAGCTGCAGTGTCACAGAGGGAAGAGAGCTGTTTTTGCAGAGAGGGTGATGACAGAGAGAAACAGTGCATCAGAGTTTGTGAAAGAAAGCACTCCCTTTGAAAGCAGCTAAAGAGAAAGAGTGAAAACATGTACAGGGACTGCACGAGAAAATTGTTCCCCAAAACCACTGTTGAGAGAAAAAGGAGAGGGCTTCAATGTTGTCAGATTTTTATAAAGAGCAGAGCACAGAGTTTGAAGTTCCAGAGGTCAGTCCCTGATGGTGCTTCAGAAAAGAGGCAAGGTGGAGCCAGGGAGTAAGCAGCACGATTTGAAGATCCCCTGGGTCACATGTGGAAAAGTGGTTCCCCTGCTTAGAGTGCATTTGGTATAGGTGATATGTCCTCTCTGCAGGCTAAAAGCCTGGCAGTGCCAAGCCACCATGTTCAATTGTATAGGATAAAAACATGCCAGCTAAGGGCAGCAACCCCTTACTCCAGGTGTGTGTTGTGATTTACCATAAACTCTGAGCTGCTATAGCTACATGGTAGCACAATTATTTATTGGGACAAGCTGGCCCCAGCAACAGTAAGATGACACCTGCCCCCAGAGGATCAATGCAGGTCAGAGCAACAGGGGTGTCTGAAGTGTGAGGCTTTGAAATACAGCTGTGCCTTAGATAAGACTCTGGACTTAGGTGACACCTGGTAGGCAAATTGAACACAGGAAGAAGGCAGAGAGCTGACAGAAAGGGAGACATAAGAAAGGTGTAAGGATGCAAACTTCAAGCTGTAGAGACTACAGAGCTGGGTGAAACCATTTTCATCATTAGCCCACCAACACTGATCAACACCAGTGACCTAAACAGTGCCATCAAGTGGAGAATGGAGCTATTACACCAAAGGCCACTCTCTTGTGCCCTACAGGCTCATCTCCACTACTGCAAATTGGCCTGAGAATCAGAACAGCAGGCCGCTTCCCCAGAGACCAGCACAATCCCTACAAGGAGCTTAATATAACAACCATAAACTGCTGCAAAGTTTCAGCTGTAGGAGACCTAAAGACACCGGTACATTGAAAGTGAAGGGATGGAGAATCATTTATCATGCTAATGAAGGTCACAAGAAAGCTGGAGTAGCCATACTTATATAAGACAAACTACATATTAAAACAAAAGACTGTAACAGATAAAGGATGGCATTATATTATAATTAAGGGGTATATCCACCAAGAAGATCTAACAACTGTAAACATTTGTGTCCCCAACTTCGAAGTATCCAAATATAAAAATCAATTATTCACAAACATAAAGAAACTTATTGATAATAATACAATCATAGTAGGGGACTTTAATCATCTAAGCAGAAAATCAACAAAGAAGCAATGGCTTTGGATGACACACTGGACCAGATGGACTTAACAGATATATTGAGAACATTTCATCCTAAAGAAGCAGAATACACATTCTTTTTAGTGCACATGGAATATTCGCCAGAATAAATCATATACTGGGTCAAAATATAAGCCCTCAATAAGTACAAGAAGATCAAGATCATACCATGTGTATTTTCAGATCACAACACTATGAAAGTTGAAGTCAACCACAAGAAAAAAAAAAGAAAGCCCTCAAATACATGGAGGTTAAAGAACGTCTTACTAAAGAATGATGAGTTAACCAGGAAATTACAGAAGAAATGAAAAATTTACAGTGAAGCAAATGAAAATGAAAACCTGACAGTCCAAAACTTTTGGGATGCAGCAAAGGCAGTCGTAAGAAGGAAGTATATTGCAATTCAGGCCTATCGCAAGGAACAATAAAGTCTCAAATACACAACACAACCTTCCCCTAAAGGATCTAGAAAAGTAACAGCAAATAAAGCCTAAATCCAGCAGGAGAAGGGAAATAACAAAGGTTAGAGCAGAAATAAATGGTATAGGAACAACAACAAGAAGAAGAACACAGTAGAACAGATCAAGAAAACTAAGATCTGGTTCTTTGAAAGAATTAAACTTGATAAACCCCTAGCCAGACTTATCAAAAAGGAAAGGGAAAGGACCCAAATAGATAACATCATGAAGGAAAGAAGAGAAATCACAACCAACACCACAGAAATACAGTTATTAGAAAACACTACGAAAAATTATATGCCAACAAACTGGACAATCTGGAAAAAATGGATAAATTCTAAGAAACTCACAAACTACCAAAACTGAAACAGGAAGAAATAGAACATTTGAACAGACCCATAACCAGCAAATACATTGAATCAGTAAGCAAAAGTCTCCCAACAATGTGTCCAGAGACAGATGGTTTCCTAGGGGAATTCTACTACACATTTATTTTTTTTTTATTTTTATTTTTTTGTTCTAAGTGGCAAGTTTATTTTTTTTATTTTAATATATGAAATTTATTGTCCAATTGGTTTCCATACAACACCCAGTGCTCATCCCAAAAGGTGCCCTCCTCAATACCCATCACCCACCCCCCCCCCCACCCCCCATCCACCCTCAGTTTGTTTTCAGTTTTTAACAGTCTCTTATGCTTTGGTTCTCTCCCACTCTAACCTCTTTTTTTTTCTTCTTCCCCTCCCCCATGGGTTTCTGTTAAGTTTCTCAGGATCCACATAAGAGTGAAAACATGGTATCTGTCTTTCTCTGTATGTCTTATTTCACTTAGCATCACACTCTCCAGTTCCATCCACGTTGCTACAAAAGGCCATATTTCATTCTTTCTCATTGCCACGTAGTACTCCATTGTGTATATAAACCACAATTTATTTATCCATTCATCAGTTGATGGACATTTAGGCTCTTTCCATAATTTGGCTATTGTTGAGAGTGCTGCTATAAACATTGGGGTACAAGTGCCCCTATGCATCAGTACTCCTGTATCCCTTGGGTAAATTCCTAGTAGTGTTATTGCTGGGTCATAGGGTAGGTCTATTTTTAATTTTCTGAGGAACCTCCACACTGCTTTCCAGAGCGGCTGGACCAATTTGCATTCCCACCAACAGTGCAAGAGGGTTCCCGTTTCTCCACATCCTCTCCAGCATCTATAGTCTCCTGATTTGTTCATTTTGGCCACTCTGACTGGCGTGATGTGATATCTGAGTGTGGTTTTGATTTGTATTTCCCTGATAAGGAGCAACGTTGAACATCTTTTCATGTGCCTGTTGGCCATCCGGATGTCTTCTTTAGAGAAGTGTCTATTCATGTTTTCTGCCCATTTCTTCACTGGGTTATTTGTTTTTCGGGTGTGGAGTTTGGGGAGCTCTTTATAGATTTTGGATACTAGCCCTTTGTCCGATATGTCATTTGCAAATATCTTTTCCCATTCCGTTGGTTGCCTTTTAGTTTTGTTGGTTGTTTCCTTTGCTGTGCAGAAGCTTTTTATCTTCATAAGGTCCCAGTAATTCACTTTTGCTTTTAACTCCCTTGCCTTTGGGGATGTGTTGAGTAAGAGATTGCTACGGCTGAAGTCAGGTATTTTCCTGCTCTAGGGTTTTGATGGTTTCCCGTCTCACATTCAGGTCCTTTATCCATTTTGAGTTTATTTTTGTGAATGGTGTGAGAAAGTCGCCTAGTTTCAACTTTCTGCATGTTGCTGTCCAGTCCTCCCAGCACCATTTGTTAAAGAGACTTTTTTCCATTGGATGTTCTTTCCTGCTTTGTCAAAGATGAGTTGGCCATACGTTTGTGGGTCTAGTTCTGGGGTTTCTATTCTATTCCATTGGTCTATGTGTTTGTTTTTGTGCTAATTTCATGCTGTCTTGATGATTACAGCTTTGTAGTAGAGGCTAAAGTCTGGGACTGTGATGCCTCCTGCCTTGGTCTTCTTCTTCAAAATTACTTTGGCTATTCGGGGCCTTTTGTGGTTCCATATGAATTTTAGGATTGCTTGTTCTAGTTTCGAGAAGAATGCTGGTGCAATTTTGATTGGGATTGCATTGAATGTGTAGATAGCTTTGGGTAGTATTGACATTTTGACAATAATTATTCTTCCAATCCATGAGCAGGGAAAGTCTTTCCATTTCTTTAAATCTTCAATTACCTTCATAAGCTTTCTATAATTTTCAGCATACAGATCTTTTATATCTTTGGTTAGATTTATTCCTAGGTATTTTATGCTTCTTGGTGCAATTGTGAATGGGATCAGTTTCTTTATTTGTCTTTCTGTTGCTTCATTGTTAGTGTATAAGAATGCAACTGATTTCTGTACATTGATTTTGTATCCTGCAACTTTGCTGAATTCATGTATCAGTTCTAGCAGACTTCTGGTGGAGTCTATCGGATTTTCCATGTATAATATAATGTCATCTGCAAAAAGCGAAAGCTTGACTTCATCTTTGCCAATTTGGATGCCTTTGATTTCCTTTTGTTGTCTGATTGCTGATGCTAGAACTTCCAGCACTATGTTAAACAACAGCAGTGAGAGTGGGCATCCCTGTCGTGTTCCTGATCTCAGGGAAAAAGCTCTTAGTTTTTCCCCATTGAGGATGATGTTAGCTGTGGGCTTTTCATAAATGGCTTTTATGATCTTTAAGTATGTTCCTTCTATCCCGACTTTCTCAAGGGTTTTTATTAAGAAAGGGTGCTGGATTTTGTCAAAGGCCTTTTCTGCATCAATTGACAGGATCATATGGTTCTTCTCTTTTTTTTTATTAATGTGATGTATCACGTTGATTGATTTGTGAATGTTGAACCAGCTCTGCATCCCAGGAATGAATCCCACTTGATCATGGTGAATAATTCTTTTTATATGCCATTGAATTCGATTTGCTAGTATCTTATTGAGAATTTTTGCATCCATACTCATCAGGGATATTGGTCTGTAGTTCTCTTTTTTTACTGGGTCTCTGTCTGGTTTAGGAATCAAAGTAATACTGGCTTCATAGAATGAGTCTGGAAGTTTTCCTTCCCTTTCTATTTCTTGGAATAGCTTGAGAAGGATAGGGATTATCTCTGCTTTAAACGTCTGGTAGAACTCCCCTGGGAAGCCATATGTTCCTGGACTCTTATTTGTTGGGAGATTTTTGATAACCGATTCAATTTCTTCGCTGGTTATGGGTCTGTTGAAGCTTTCTATTTCCTCCTGATTGAGTTTTGGAAGAGTGTGGCTGTTTAGGAATTTGTCCATTTCTTCCAGGGTGTCCAATTTGTTGGCATGTAGTTTTTCATAGTATTCCCTAATAATTTTTTGTATCTCTGAGGGATTGGTTGTAATAATTTCATTTTCATTCATGATTTTATCTATTTGGGTAATTTCCCTTTTCTTTTTGAGAAGCCTGGCTAGAGGTTTGTCAATTTTATTTTTTCAAAAAACCAACTCTTGGTTTCTTTGATCTGTTCTACAGGTTTTTTAGATTCTATATTGTTTGTTTCTGCTCTGATCTTTATTATTTCTCTTCTTCCGCTGGGTTTAGGCTGCCTTTGCTGTTCTGCTTCTATTTCCTTTAGGTGTGCTGTTAGATTTTGTATTTGGGATTTTTCTTGTTTCTTGAGATAGGCCTGGATTGCAATGTATTTTCCTCTCAGGACTGCCTTCGCTGCGTCCCAAAGCGTTTGGATTGTTGTATTTTCATTTTCGTTTGTTTCCATATTTTTTTTAATTTCTTCTCTAATTGCCTGGTTGACCCACTCATTCGTTAGTAGGGTGTTCTTTAACCTCCATGCTTTTGGAGGTTTTCCAGACTTTTTCCTGTGGTTGATTTCAAGCTTCATAGCATTGTGGTCTGAAAGTATGCATGGTATAATTTCAATTCTTGTAAACTTATGAAGGGCTGTTTTGTGACCCAGTATATGATCTATCTTGGAGAATGTTCCATGTGCACTCGAGAAGAAAGTATATTCTGTTGCTTTGGGATGCAGAGTTCTAAATATATCTGTCAAGTCCATCGGATCCAATGTATCATTCAGGGCCCTTTTTTCTTTATTGACCGTGTGTCTAGGTGATCTATCCATTTCTGTAAGTGGGGTGTTAAAATCCCCTGCAATTACCACATTCTTATCAATAAAGTTGCTTATGTTTGTAACTGTTTTACATATTTGGGGGCTCCGGTGTTTGGCGCATAGACATTTATAATTGTTAGCTCTTCCTGATGGATAGACCCTGTAATTATTATATAATGCCCTTCTTCATCTCTTGTTACAGCCTTTAATTTAAAGTCTAGTTTGTCTGATATAAGTATGGCTACTCCAGCTTTCTTTTGGCTTCCAGTAGCATGATAAATAGTTCTCCATCCCCTCACTCTCAATCTAAAGGTGTCCTCAGATCTCAAATGAGTCTCTTTCTACCACACATTTAAAGAAGAGTTAATATTTAAGTCTTCTAAAACTGTCCCAAAAAATAGAAATGGAAGGAAAACTTCCAAACTCATACAATGAATCCAGCATTATCTTGATTCCAAAATCAAAGACCTCACTAAAAAGGAGAATTACAGGCCAATATTCCTTGATGAATATGGATGCAAAAAATTCTCAAGAGTATATTAGCAAATTGGGTTAAAATATAAATTAAAATAATTATTCACCATTAACAAGTGAGATTTATTCCTGGGCTACAGGCCTGGGTCAACATTCACAAATAAATCAATGAGATGCACCACATTAATAAAAGAAAGGATAAGAATCATATGATCCTTTAAATAGATGCAGAAAAAATCTTTGACAAAATGCAGCACAATTCTTGATAAAAATTCTCAAGAAAGTAGGGATAGATGGAACAAAATTCAACATTGTAACCCACAACTAATATCATATTCAATGGGGAAAAGCTGAGAGTCTTTCTCATATGGTCAGTAACAAGATAAGGATGTCTACTTTTATTTTTAGTATTTAACATAGTACTGGAAATCTTAACCTCAGCAATAAGACAACAAAAATAAATAAAAAGCATCCAAATCAGCAAGGAAAATTCAAACTTTCACTCTTTCACTCTTTGCAGATGATATGATAGATATGTAGAAAACCTAAAAAAAACTACACCTGAAACCTACTAGAACTAATATATGAATTCAGCAAAGTTGCAGGATGTGAAATCAATGGGCAGGAATATGTTGCATTTCTATACACTAATAACAAAGCAGCAGAAAAATAAATCAAGGAACCAATGTCATTTACAATTGCACCAAAAACAATAAGATAACAAAGAATAAACCTAACCAAAGAGTTAAAAGATCTATACTCTGAAAACTATAGAACACTTATGAAATGAATTATAGAGGACACAAAGAAATGGAAAAGCATTCCATGCTCATGGATTGGAATAACACACACTGTTAAAATTTTTATACTAACCAAAACAATCTACACATTTAATGCAATCCCAATCAAAGCACTACAAGCATTTTTTGAAGTGCAAGAACAAACAACCCTTAATTTTGTATAGAACAACAAAAGACCTGATATATCCATAGCAAACCTGAAAAAGAAAAAAAAAAAACTGGAAGCACCACGAGTTTGGATTTTAATCTAATTACAAAGCAGTAGTGATCAACACAGTACGGTACTGGTACAAAAACAGACACATAGATAAATGGAACAGAACAGAGAATCCAGAAATGGACCCACCATTATATGGTTAACTAATCTTCAACAAAGGAGGAAAGAATATTCAATGGAAAAAGACAGTCTCTTCAATAAATGGTTTTGAGAAAACTGGATGGCAACATGCATAAGAATGAAACTGGGTCACTTTCTTACACCATACACAAAAATAAATTCAAAATGAATGGAAGACCTAAATGTGAGATAGGATACCATCAAAACTATAGATAAGAATGCAGGCTGCAACCTTTTTGACCTTGGATGGAACAATTTCTTCCTAGACACGTTGCTTAAAGCATGGGAAATAAAAGTTAACATGAACTATTGAGAGTTCATCAAGATTAAATTCTTCTGTATTATGATGGAAACAATCAACAAAACTAAAAGGCAGTCTATGGAATGGGAGAAGATATTTGCAAATGAAATTTTGAATAAAGGATTCATATACAAAATCTATAAAGAATTTATCAAACTCATCACCCAAGAAAACAAACAATCCAGTTAAGAAACGGGCAGATGACATGAATAGACACTTTTCCAAAGAAGGTATCCAGATGGCTAACAGACATATGAAAAAAAAAAGGATCAACATCACTCATCATCAGGGAAATATAAATCAAAACTATGATGAAATACAAACTCACACTGGTCAGAATGGCTAAAATTAACAACACAAGAAACAACAGGTGTTGGTGAGGATGCAGAGAAAGGGGAACACTCTTGGACTCTTGGTGGGAATGAAAACTGGTGCAGCACCTCTGGAGAACAGTATGGATGTTCCTTAGAAAACTAAAAATGGAACTACCCTAAGACCCAGCAATTACACTACCAGGTGATTACCCAAATGATACAAAAATACAGATTTGAAGGGGTACCTGCACCCCAATGTTTATTACAGTATTACCAACAATAGCCAGATTCTGGAGGGATCCCAAATGTCCATGGACTGATAAATGGATAAAGAAGATGGGGCAGATAGATTAGATAGATAGATAGATAGATAGATAGATAAAAGGTATTAATCAACCATTAAAAAAGAATGAAATCTTTTCATTAGCAATGACGTGGATGGAGCTAGAATGTATTGTGCTAAGCCAAATAAGACAATCAGATAAAGACAATTGCCATATGATTTCACTCATATGTGGAATATAAGAAACAAAACAGATGAACATATGGGAAGGGAGTGGAAGAGAAGAGAGGGAAACAAACCACAAGAGACTCTTAATGATAAAAAAAATATGTGAGTTGACAGAGGAAGGTGGATGGGAAATGGGCCAGATGGGTGATGGGTACTAAGGAAGGCACTTGTGATTAGCACTGGGTGTGGTATGTAAGGGATGAATCACTGAATTCTACTGCTGAAACAAACATTATACAAAAAAACCCCACCAAACTTGAAAATATCAGAGGAAAGAAAATAATAAAGTTTAGAATGGAGGTAAAAGAGAGTAGATATTAACAGAGAAGAACAAGAAAAATAGAACTTGGTTCTTTGAAAAGATTACAAAATTGATACATAATTAGCTTACATGGACTAAGAAAAAAGAAGATTCATATTATTAAAATCAGAGATAAAAAGTGGGGAAATCACAGAAATAAAATGAATTACCAGAGAATATTATGTGCATTGGATAATCTAAAGGAAAGGAAAACTTCCTAGAAATTAACTGTATTTGTCAGCTCAGGCTGCTATAACAAAATACTATAGACTGGGTGGCTTAAGCAACATAAATTTATTTTCTCACATTTATGGAATCTGGAAGACTGAGATCAAGTTATATGCATGGTCGGGTTCTGGTTAGAGTTCTCTTACTGGCTTGAATATGGCCATATTTTTGTTTTGTCCTCATATGGCAGAGATAGATCTCTTTTTCCTCATTTTATAAAGTCAGTAATCCTATCAGATTAAGGCTCCACTCTTATAATCATTTAACCTTAAGTATCTCCTAAAAGTTATAGCTCCAAACACAGTAATATTAGGGGTTAGAGCTTCAACATATAAATTTGGGGGGGGGGCATGATTCAGTTCATATGGCACACAGCTTACCTAAACTGAGTAACGAAGGTATAGAAAATCTGAGTAAAGGGACTGAGTCAATAATAAAAACCTTACACACACACACACACACACACACACACACACACACAAGCTGTATACCAGATGACTTCACTGATAAATGTTAGTAAACATTTAAAGAAAAATTAATACCAATCTTTGTCAAAGTTGTTTCAAAAATAGAAGAATATACATCAATTTATAATTTATTCTAAAAGACCAACGTTATCCAGATCCCAACCAGACAAATATATAAGAAAAGCATAGATCAATATTCCTTATATTTTTTATTAAAAAATAATTTTTATTTATTTTTGAGAGAGACAGAGAGTGAGCAGGGGAGGGGCAGAGAAAAAGAGAAACACAGACTCTGAAGCAGGCTCCAGGCTCTGAGCTGTCCCCACAGAGCCCAATGTGGGGCTCGAAATCATGAACTATGAGATCATGACCTGAGCCAAAGTCAGACACTGAACTGAAAGACTCACCCAGGCGCCCCTCCTTATATTTTTTAATGTAAAAATTCTAAACAAAATGCTAGAAAACTAAATACAGCAGCAAATTTAAAGGGCTATACATCTCAAAGGGAGATTTATTCCTGGAATGCAAGGATGGCTCAACTTATAAAAACTGATCTGTGTCATATACCACATTAACAAAGTAAAGGGGAAAATTACATGGTTTTATTAATTGAGGCAAAGAAACCATTTGACAAATACAAAACACGTTATTTTTTGTTAAATACCAGCAATAAAGCAGAAGTAAAAGGAAACTTCCTGAACATGATAAAGGTCATATATGACAAGTCACCAACTAAAATCACACTCCATAGTGAATTAATGAAAACCATTTTAGTAACATAAGGAATTAGACAAGGGTGCCTAATTTCACCACTTCTATTAAGCACAATATTAAAAATTTTAGACAGAGTAAGCAGCAAAATAAATAATGGCATTAAAATTATCAAGGTGGAATTACAATAATCTCTGTTTGCAGATAAAATGATATTACATCCAGAAAACAATAAATATTCCACCAAAAGTGCTAGAACTAGTAAATAATTTCAGCAACATTACAGCTTACAAAATTAGCACACAAAAATCTTTTACTTTTTGATATGCTGACAAGACCCATCTAAGAAGGAAATAAATATACAATTCCATTTACAATACCACCAAAAAATAAAATACTTTGGCATAAACTTAATCAAGGAGGAAATACTTGTACAGAAAAACATCAAAAAAAGTTGAAAGAAATTAAAGAAAACATTATGAAAATACTTCCAGTTTTTATGAACTGGAAAATTTAATATACTGCTAAGATGACAATACTATCCAAAGCAATCTACAGATTCAGTGCCATCTCTATCAAAATCCTAGTAGAAACTTTTTATTAAATAGAAAACTCATACTAAAATTCATATGAAATTTCAAGAGACCTTAAATAGCTAAAACAATACTTAAAAAGAAGAACCAAATTGGAGAACTTACACTTAATGCTTTCAATTTTTATTAATTAACTATAGTAATCAAAACTGGGCTGAAACATAAAGATTGACATGTAGATGAATAAAATAGAATAATGAACTAACAAAAAATCCCTTGCATATATGGTCAAATGATTTCCAACAAAAATGCCAAGACCAATGGGGAAAGGACAGCTTTTTCAACATTTGGTGCTTAGAAAACTGGATATCTTTATGCACAAAAATAAAGTTAGACCCTTACTGTACATCATATATAAAATTTTACTGAGATTAAAATCAAGAATTGAAAGAAATGAAGTTTAAAAACTCAGAAAAAACAGGAGGACATGTTCATGACATTGAATTTCATGGGAATTTCTCAGCTATGACATGAAAACAGAAAAAAAAATAGATAAGCTGGACTATATCAAGCTTAAAAATTTTGTGCATCCAAGGAGTCTATTAAGAGAGTGAAAATGTAGCCCACAGAATTTACAAATCATATATTTGATATGAGATTAATATCCAGAATATGTAAAGAACTTCAACAATGCAACAATAACAACAAACAACTGAATTAAAAGTGGACAAAGTATTTAAATAGACATTTCTTCAAAGAAGATATACAAATGGGTAAAAATATATAAAAATGGTCAATATTACTAGTCATAAGGGAAGTGCAAATAAAAGTCATCGTGAGATAAGCTCACACCTATTAGGATAACTATTATAAAATAATTGAAAATAATTAATATCATGAAGGATTAGTGCTGTGAAGAAATTAAAACACTTTATTGATGGTGGGAAAATAAAATGGTTCAGACACTGTGGAAAATGTGTAGAAATTCATGAAAAAGTTAACTGTAGAAATACCATATGATCCAATAACTACATTTTTGGTATACACACTCAAAAAATGAAGAGAGAATCATATATTTCTATATCAATGCTGATAGCAGCATTATTCACAGTAGCATAAAGGGGAAACAAATGGCCTTCAACATATAATTAGATTAACAAAATTTCATATACATACAATGGAATATGATTCATCTTTAAAAATGAAAGTCTGATACATAACTCAACATGAACGAACCTTAAAACATTATGTTAAGTGAAATATGCTATACATAAAAGGACAAATATTGTATAATTCCACTTAGAAAAGTCTCCCTTCTTGACCATATTTTTGTCCGGCTTCTCTGAAACTTCTTCCCAACTAGACTTCAACATTTGCACTTATGTGTTCATATTTTTATCTTTCAATTTTTGTAAGAATCTTGCTAACTCATTACAGCAAGTATACCCTACAATCAGTATCTGATTACTCTTGATATCTGATTAAATCCCTCTTTCTTCGCTATCCCCCAGGGGACATTTAATCTTCCTGGTTTATCTTCTGCAAGAATTTGGCCAAGTTGGCTTAGTTAGAAATGCCCATTACCACTGATGTTTCACCTTAGTGACTTTTTATACATTCACATCTCTTATTATCCTTGGCTAAAAATCTTGACGCTTTCCATCATGTATTCAGAAATGACCCATATCAGAAATGATATGCTGAGCATATCAGCAATATGCCTGATAAAGAATTCAAAGTAATGGTCAAAAGGATACTCATTGGACTTGACAAAGAATGTAAAATTTCAGTGAGATATATTCAACAAAGTGATAGACTATTAAGAAATATGCACAGCTCATTAACTTATATAAAAAATATACTGGGAGGGGGGAGGAGTTAAAATGGCAGAGAAGTAGAGGGGCGTAGGCTTTACTCCTCCCTCAAACACAGCTGTATTGAGGTCAGATACTTGGAACACCCAGGAAATCTATCTGCAGAGTGGCAGAAGGATCTCCATATTAGGAGGGAGTCAACTTGGCAAGTATGAGGTGAGAGAAAAACACCTCATGGGGGTGAGAGAAAAACAGCAGTGACGCCAAGGTAAAGGAATGTTTCCTGTGGAGAGACAAAATGGAGAAAAAGAGGTGTTGAGGTAGTGTGGCATAGAGTTAGCACAAGAGGATAACCTTTCTAGGTCACGGACTGGAGAGTGAGAAGTGCTGAGTACAGTTCTTTTTTGCCAACAGCTTTTGGAGCTCAAACTCTGAGGTTTTGGAAGTGCATGACATTCTCCAGAGCAGGAGCTATGGCGTGCACTCTTAGGGAGGAAGAGGCTGGCCCTGGAGTGTGTAGCATGGTGTAGAGATCTCTGGGGTGCACTGGGAGAGAACAGTCCCCTTCGTGTAGGACTTCTGGAGAGGGTCTGTTGCCTCCCTAAAGACAAAAGATCTTGCAGGTGCCAAAGGCTTTTCATCAGCAAAGTGGAGACATTGTACTCTGGAGGAAGAGAGTGAACTCACATGGTGCTGGGACACTTAAAACTTTATGTTTTGAAGCCCATCCAAAGAAAAAAAAAACTAGTATATTTGTGGTGCAGGGCAAGCTGACTGCCCTTGCTGTTCTGTGAGGGCTGCCTGAACAGCAGGGGTTGAGATCTCTGGTCAGGGGATGAAAGATTGGGGTGGTGCCAATTTTTCTCCCAACTCCAACATAGTGGGACTGTAGAAGCAGCACAGAGATCCCTGGTGGAGGCAG
The DNA here is from genome assembly GCF_024362965.1 of Panthera pardus. Lineage (NCBI taxonomy): Eukaryota > Metazoa > Chordata > Mammalia > Carnivora > Felidae > Panthera > Panthera pardus. The sequence continues at coordinate 61,066,215 of NW_026526843.1, forward strand.
GACATGCTTACACCAAACCCTGCCACTCAGAGCCTGGCAATTGCTTATTTACTGGGGCAAAACTGACTCTGAACAGATGCACCTGGCCTCTCACCCAGACCAACACAGCCAGCACCCCACAGGCACCAAGAGACTACACTTTTTTTTTCTTTTTTCTCCTTCTTTTCTTTTGGAATCAGGCTCATAGTGTCTTATTTGTTTTTTCTCATTTCCTTTTATATTTGTATTACTTTTTTGAGCAGGGTTTTTGTCCTTTTCTTTTGTCTTCTTTTCTTTTTTCTTCTACTTATTTTTCCTATCTTTTTCTTTGGAGGCATGTTTGTAGATTTTTGATTCTCTCTTTGATTTCTTTTGTTCCTTTTCCTTTTCTCTTTTTTGGGATCATGATCCCCACCTTTTCTTCCCCCCAGGGTTACTTCAAAAAACAAATCAAGACACCTACTTAAAAGTCCGAACACTCCACCACTGCAGGTAAGGAGAAGTTCTGAAGAGGACTGACCAATGGAAATGAGCGGCCAAAATTAAACAGCAGAGTGCACACAGCATATACTCCTGGAGTACCACTTCTGGAGTACCAGGCTTCAGACAGTGTATTACCCCTTTTAATATAGTAGTACTTTCAGGTGCAGGAAACATCACAAGGTATTAAAACATGCAAAAGACAGAAACTTAGCCAAAATGACAATACAGAGGAATTCCTTCTTGAAGAAAGGTCAAGAAGAAATCACAGCCAGAGACTTGCTCAAAATGGATATGAACAATATATCTGAACAAGAATTTAGAAAAACAGTCATAAGACTACTATCTGGGCTTAAAAAAAGATAAAAGGCACCAAAGAAACCCTTGCTGCAGAGATCAAAGACCTAAAAACAAGTCATGATGAATTTTGAATTAAAAAATGCTATAACTGAGATGCACAATAAACTGGATACAGTGAAAACCAGGATTGAAGAAGCAGAGGAGAGAATAGGCAAAATAGAAGATAAAATTATGGAAAATAATAAAGCTGAAAAAAAGAGGGAAAGAAAATTCCTAGAGCATGAGGTGAGCCTGAGAGAACTGATTCCAGGAAATGAAACAATATCCTTATATTAGGAGTCCCAGAAGAAGAAGAGAGAGGAAAGGGGGCAGAAGGTTTATTTGAACAAATTATAGCTAAGAACTTCCCTAATCTATTCCACTAAGTACTGAGAACTCCCTTCAAAATCAACAAACACAGGTCAACACCACAATATATCATAGCCAAACTTTCAAAATACAAAGATAAACATATCATAGTCAAACTTTCAAAATACAAAGATAAAGAGAGAATTCTGAAAGTAGCTAGGGACAAAAGGTCCTTAACCTACAAGGCTAGACACATAAGGTTAGTAGCAAACCTATACACTGAAACTTGACAGGTCAGAAGGAAGTGACAGAAAATACTCAATATGCTGAATCAGAAAAATATGTAGCCTAGAATCCTTTATCCATCAAGTCAACCATTCAGAATATGAGAGATAAAGAGTTTCCCAGAAAAACAAAACCTAAAGGAGTTAGTGAACACAAAACCAGCCCTGAAAGAAATTTTCAGGGGACTCTGAGTGGAGAAAAGAAGAGGAAGAAGAAGAAGAAGAAGAAGAAGAAGAAGAAGAAGAAGAAGAAGAAAGAGGAGGAGGGGGAGGAGGAGGAAGAGGGGGAGGAGGAGGAGGAGGAGGAGGAGAAGTCCAAAGTAACAAAGACTAGAAAGGACCAGAAAACACCACCAGAAACACCGACCCTACAGGTAATACAATGGAACTAAATTCATATCTTTCTGAATCATTCTGAATGCAAATGCTCAAGTCAAATACATAAGGTATCAGAATGGATAAAAGAAAAGAAAAACAAGAGGCATCTATATACTGCCCACAAGAGACTCATTTTAGACCTAAGGACATCTGCAGAATGAAAGTGAAAAGATGGAGAACCATCTATCATGCTAATGGAGGTCAAAAGAAAGCTGGAGTATCCATAGTTATATCAGAAAAACTAGATTTTAAATCAAAGACTGTAACAAGAGATGAAGAAGGGAGTTATATCATAATTAAGGGGTCTATTCATCAAGAAGTTAAAAAAATTGTAAATATTTGTGCCCCCTATGTGGAGCACCCAAATATATATATATCACAAACATAGAAACTCACTGATAATAGTACCATAATAGTAGGAGACTCTAATACCCCACTTACAGAAATGGACAAATTATCTAAGCAGAAAATGAACAAGGAAACAGTGGATTTGAATGATGCACTGGACTGGATGGACTTAACAGATATATTCAGATCATTTCATCCTAAAAGAGCAGAATACACATTCTTCTGAAGTGCACATGGAATATTATCCAAAAGAGATCACATACTGAGTCACTAATCATCCCTCAACATGAACAAAAATATTGAGATCATACCATTCATATTTTCAAATCACAGTGCTATGAAACTTGAAATCAATCAGAAGAAAAAGTTTGGAAAACCCTCAAACACATAGAGGTTAAAGAGCATCCTACTAAAGAATTAATAGTTTAACCAGGAAATTAAAGAGAAAATTAAAAAATATATGGAAGCAAATGAAAATGAAAACCTGACAGTCCCATCCTTTGGGATGCAGCAAAGGCAGTCCTAAGATGAAAATACATTCAATTCAGGCCTATCTCAAGAAGTAAGAAAGGTTCCAAAAACACAACCTGACCTTACACCTAATGGAGCTAGAAAAAGTACCAAAAGCCAGCACCAAAAGGGAAATGATAAAGAGTAAAGCACAAATAAATGATATAGAAAAAAAGTGGAACAGAGCAATGAAACTAAAAGCTGTTTTTTTAAAGAATAAAAAAAATTGATAAAACCCTATCCAGACTTCTCAAAATGAAAAGAGAGAGGACTCAAATAGACAAAATCATGAATAAAAGAGGAGAGATCACACCAACACCACAAAAATACAAAATCATAAGATAAAACTATGAAAAATTATATGTCAACAAACTGAACAATCTGGAAGAAATGGAAAAATTCGTAAAAACTCACACACTGCCAAAACTCAAACAGGAAGAAATAGAAAATTTGAATAATCCCATAAAAACAAAGAAATTGAATCAAAGTGAAAAAAAAGATAGGAGAGCAATACTTATAAAAGACAAAATAGACATCAAAAGAAAGATTGTAACAAGAAAAAAAAGGTCACTATATAGCGACAAAAAGAACAATTCAATAAGAGGATATAACAATTGTAAATATCTATGCACTCAACGGGAGTACCTAAAAACATAAAGCTAATATTAACAGATATAAAGGAAGAAATTTACAGTAATATAATGATACTAGGGAATTTTATCATCCCATTTACACTAATGAATAGATCATCCAGGCAGAAAATCAACAAGGAAACAGTGGATGTGAATGACACGTTGGACCAGATAGCCCTAACAGATATATTCAGAACATCCCATTCAAAACCAGCAGAATACATATTCTTTTCAAGTGTACATCGAACATTGTCCAGAATAGATCATCTGTTAGGCCACAAAATGTTTCATAAATTCAAAAAGGTTGAAAGCATATCATGAACTTTTTAAAACCACAATGGTAAGAAACTAGAAATCAATAACAAGGAAAGTACACAAAGATATGAAGGTTAAGTAACATATTACCAAATAAAGAAAGGGTCAACCAGGAAATCAAACATGATTTAAAAAATACATGGAGACAGGTTCTCCAGAGTAGGAGGACCATAGGCTTCCCTTGTTTCCTGAATATAATACATGACTATCAAATCATTCTAAGTACACCAGAAATCACAGTGAAGACTGACATAACTAACTCCACAACCAAAGGGAGAAAAGAAGGCAAATGGAAGAAGGTAAGAGAGACATGGTTTAGGGGAGAAATGGATTGTGAGTGCTGTAAGGGAGGGAGCCAAGGTCGCAGAAAAGGGTGAGAGAGAGAGGAGCACACAGGAGAACATGTCATCAAAGCCATTGGCTGGGAGAATGAGAGGGGCTGATTTTTGTGAGTTTTTGTAACTAGCTGGACTTAAGTAGTGCTTTGAAGGTCAACAGGCTTGGCTGGGATAGAGTCCTGAGGACACTGACTTATTTCTGGAAAGAAGGCAGGCAAAAACCCTGGAAGCAGTCAGTGTAGGAATAGTGAAATGAAAAAAAGTCTGGGGGAGACAGGGAAGATATAATTTTTCCCTTTTCAGAGTGTTGTCTGTGAAGCAGTGTTCACAGAGCTTCATCTCCAAGGGAAAATGAGCTAGCTGGAGCCATTTTCCTTCCCCTAACCCTCAGCATAAACACAGAGCCACCTGAGGAAAGCAGTGCAATGCCAACAATAGGCACCTAAATTGTTTATACCAAATCCCACACCCATGGCTCTGGAGGAACTGTGATTCTCAGTCAAGCTTACCTCAGTCCCAGTGTGTCAGGATCTTTCCCCAGATGACCAGCAAAACCCCCTGCCAATACCACATCTCCCAACAAGAGAGTTATAAAGGATTTCAGGTATAATGGAAGTAGTATGAGGTCTTATGTAGCAAACAAACCAGAGCACACCTAGTTAAAACTCACCACATTCTGGCCAAGGACCAAACACTGACTACTAGAGTCAAAGAGACCTTGTGCAAAAGACTACCCAGAAGGATAGAGCAAAAAACAAAACATCAGAAATCATGCAGCAAACACTGGAGAAACTCCCTGAAGTGCCAGATCCTGCACATTATATAAACACTTCTTCATAAAGGTATTACTCTCAAGAACAAGACACATAATGGGCTTTTCTAACATACAGAAAAAGGCAGAGATTAGACGAAATGCCAAGATGAAGGTATTCATGCCAAATGAAAGAAAAAGATAATGTCGTGACCAGAGATCTAAGCAAAGCATATATATGTAACATTTTTAATGGAAAATTTAAAGCAATAATCATAAGGATATTCACTGGGCATGACAAAAGAATGAAAGACTTCAGGGACAGGGATAAAAGAGTTAAAAAAGAATCAGTCAGAAATGACGAATGCAATAAAAAAATTGGAAACAGGCTTGACACAATGAACACAAGACTGGAAGAAACAGATAAGTGAATAAGTGATATAGAAGATAGAATAATGAAAAATAACAAAGCTGAAGAAGAGAGAGAAGAAAGAATTACAGTACAAGAAAATAGACTTAGGGAACTCAGTGACACCATCAAATCTAATAATATTCATTTTATAAGAGCCTCAGAAAAAATGAGAGAAAATGGGGACATAAAATTTATTTGAGGAGATGATAGTTGAAAACTTCCTTAATGTCAGCAAGAAAAATAAATCCAGATCCAGGAGAGACAGATAACTTCCATCAAAATTAACAAAAGTAGGACAACACCAAGACATATTTTAATTAAATTTGCAACAAAATAACAATAAAAATAAAAAAATCTTGAAAACAGCATGACAAAAGAAGTTCTTAACTTACAAGGAAAGATCCATAATGCTAGCTATGAATCTCTCAACAGAAATTTGGCAAGCCAGAAGGGAGTGGCATGATATATTCAAAGTGCTGAATGGCAAAAATCTGCAGCCAAGAATACCCAGCAAGGCTATCATTCAAAACAGAAGGACAGATAGAGTTTCCCAGACAAACGACCTAAAGGAGTTGCTTACCACAAAACCAGCCCTGCAAAAAATATTAAAAGGACTCTTGAAGTGGAAAGAAAGACCAAAAGTGACAAAAGCAAGAAAAAAAAAAGAAAAATCTTCAGAAACAATGACAAAACATATACTAAAATGGAACTAAACACATTTCTATCAATAATTACTCTGAATATAAAGGGACTAAACACTCCAATAAAATAATACAGAGTGTCACAATGAATAATAATAAAAAAAAAACAGCACCAAAGTATATGCTGCCCACAAGAGACTCATTATAGTCCTAAAGACACTTGTAGATTGAAGGTGAGGGGATGGAGAAACATTTCTCATACAAATGGATTTCGAAAGAAAGCCAGAGTACTAATACTTATATTGGATGAACTACATTTTATTTTTTAATGTTTATTTATTTTTGAGAGAGGGAGAGAGAGAAAGAATGAACAGGGGCGGGGGAGAGAGAGAGGGAGACACAGAATCCAAAGCAGGCTCCAGGCTCTGAGTTATCAGCACATAGCCTGATGCGGGGCTTGAACCCATGAACTGTGAGATCCTGACCTGAGCCAAAGTCAGATGCTTTACTGACTGAGCCACCCAGGTGCCCCATGATGAACTACATTTTAAATCAAAGACTGTAACAAGAGATGAAGAAGGGCACTATATCATACTAAAGGGGACCATTCAAAAATAAGATATAACAATTGTAAATGTTTATACACACAACACAGGAGCACTCAAATACATAAAAAAACTAATAAACAACATAAAGGAACTCACCAATAATAGCAAAATAATAGTATGGGACTTTAACACCCCACTTAAAGAAATGTACAGATCATCTAAGCAGAAAATAAACAAAGGAGCAATGGTTTTCAATAACACACTGGACCAGATGGTCTTAACAGGTATATTCAGAACATTCCATCCTAAAACATCAGAATACACTTTCTTCTCAAGTGCACATGGGACATTCTTCAGAAGAGATAAGATAGGAGGTAAAAAAAAAAGGCCTTAACAAATATAAAATGATTGAAATATTACCATGCACCTTTTCTGACGACAATGCCATGAAACCAGAAGTCAAGCACAAGAAAAAATTTGGAAAGACCATAAATATACAGAGTTTAAACAACATGTTCTTAAACAATGAGTGGGTCAAATAGAAATATCAAAGAAACAAAATAAATACATGGAAACACTGAAAATGTAAACAAAATTGTCCAAAATCTTTGGGATGCAGTAAAAGCAGTTCTGAAAGGAAAGTATATAGCAATACAGGCTTCCCTTGAGAAGCAAAATACAAAAACAAAAACAAAACTCAAGTAAACAGCTAAACTTTATACCTAAATGATCTAGAAAAGGAACAGCAAATGAAGTATAAAGCCAGCAGAAAGAGGAAAATTAAAAAAAAGATTAGAACAGAAATAAATGATATGGAAACTAAAAAAATAGAACAGATCAATGAAACCAGGAACTAGTTTATTAAAAAATTAATAAAACTGGGGCGCCTGGGTGGCTCAGTCGGTTAAGCGGCTGACTTCGGCTCAGGTCATGATCTCGCGGTCTGTGAGTTTGAGCCCCGCATTGGGCTCTGTGCTGACAGCTCAGAGCCTGGAGCCTGTTTCAGATTCTGTGTCTCCCTCTCTTTGAGCCTCCCCTGTTCATGCTCTGTCTCTCTCTGTGTCAAAAATAAATAAACGTTAAAAAAATAAAAAAAAAACTAATAAAATTGATAATGCCCTAAACAGTCTTATCAAAACAAAAAGAGAAAAGAAGCAAATAAATAAAATCACTACTAGGAGAGGAGAAATAAAAACCAACACCACAGAAATACAAACCATTATTATAGAATATAATGAAAGAATATATGTCAACAAATGGGAAAACTTGGAAGAAATGGTCAAATTCCCAGAAACATATAAACTATCAAAGTGGAAACAGGAAGAAATGGAAAAGCCGACCAGACTGATAACCAGCAAAGAGCTTGAATCAATAATCAAAACACTCCCAAGAAACATAAGTCCAGGGCCAGATGGCTTCACAGGCGATTCTACCAAGCCTTTAGAGAAGATTTAATTCCCATCTTTCTCAATCTATTTTAAAATATATAAATGGAAGAGAAACTTCCAAATTCATATGAGGCCTGTATTACCCTGTTACCAAAACCAGATAAAGTCGCCACCAAAAAAGAGAACTACAGGCCAATATCCATGATGGACATGGATGCAAATATCCTCAACAATATAGTAGCAAATTAAATCCATAAGTATATTAAAATAATCATTCATCATGATTAAGTGGGATTTATTCCTGGGTTACAAGGGTGGTTCAATATTTGCAAATCAATGTGATACACCACATTGATAAAAGAAAGGATAAGAATCAGATGATCTTTTCAATAGATACAGAAAAATCATTTGACAAAGCAAAACATCCATTTATGATAAAACCACTCAACAAAGAAGAGGTTCAGAGAACATACCTGAAAGTAATAATGGCCATATGCTAAAAACACACAGGTAATACCATCCTCAATGGGGAAAAACTGAGAGCTTTTCCTCTATTGTTGGGAACAAGATGGGTATCCAGTCTCACCACTGTTATTTAATATAGTACTGGAAATCCTAGCCACATTAATCAGACAACAAAAAGAAATAAAATGCATCCTAATTGGCAAGGAAGAAGTCAAACTTTTCCTATTTACAGATGACATGATACTCTATGTTGAAAACTTGAAAGACTCCATTACAAAACTGATAGAAGTGCAATGCAAATTCAGTAAAGCTGCAAGATACAAAATCAACATACATAAATCAGTTGCATATCTACACACCAATAATTAAGCAGCAGAAAGGAAAATTAAAGAATCAATCCCATTTACAATTGCACCCATACCAACAATACCTAGGAATAAATCTAACCAAAGATGTGGAAACCGGTACTATGAAAAGTATAAAACACTGATGAAAGAAACTGAAGATGACACAAGGAAATGTTCATGGATTTGAAGAAAAAATATTTTTAAAATGTCTATACTTCCCAAAGCAATCTACACACTTAATGCAGTCCCTATCAAAATACCAACAGCATTTTTTCACAAAAGTAGAGCAAATAATCCTAAAATTTGTATGGAAACATATAATACCTCACATAGCAAAATTAAACTTCAAAAAGAAAAGAAAAGTTGGAAGCATCACAATTCTGAACTTAAAATTATATTACAAAGCTGTAATAGTTGAAACAGTATGGTGCTGGCACAAAATAGACACAAAGATCAATAGAATAGAATAGAAAACCCAGAAATGAACCCACAACAATATAGTCAGTTAAACATTGACAAAGCAGGAAAGAATATCCAATGGGAAAAAAAACACTGTTCAACAAATACTCCTGAAGAAAAGTTGACAGTGACATGCAAAATAAATGAAAGTGACCACTTTCCTACACTGCACACAACTCTAAATTCCAAATGGATTAAAGAGCTAAATGTAAGATAGGAAAAAATTAAAATTCTAGAGAGAACACAGGCAGTAACCTCTTTGATATGAGCCATAGCAACTATTTACTAGACAAGTCTCTGGAAGTGAGGGAGACAAAAGCAAAAATAAACTATTGGACTTCATCAAAATAAAAAGCTTCTGCACTGCAAAGAAAACAATCAACAAAACTAAAATGTAACCTAGGGGATGAGAGAGTATATTTTCCAATGACATACCTGATAAAGGGTTAGTATTCAAGATATACAAAGAACTTATAAAACTCAATATCTAAGAAATTAATAATCCTATTTAAAAATGGGCAGAAGACATGCATAGATACTTTTCCAAATAGGACACCAAGATGGCCAACAAACACATGAAAAAATGCTCAACATCACTCATCATCAGAGAAAAACAAATCAAAACTACGATGAAATATCACCTCACACCTGTCAGAATAGTTACAATAAAAAATACAAGAAACAAGAGGTGTTGTCAAAGATATGCAGTTAGAGGAACCCTCCTGCACTGTTGGTAGGAATGCAAACTGGTACAGTCACTCTGGAAAACAGTATTGAGTTTCCTCAAAAAGTTGAAAATAGAACTACCCTATGATTCAGAACCTGCACTGGTAGATATTTACCCAAAGAATAATACAAAACTGCTAATTCGAAGGGATACTGGCATGCACCTGAATGTTTATAGCAGCATTATCGATAATAGCCACATTATTGAAACTGCCCAAATATCCTTTGACAGATGAATGAATAAAGAATATGTGGTATGCATATACAATGGAATATTCTTCAGCCTTAAAAACAAATGAAATCTTGCCATTTGCAAGGACATGGATGGAGCTAGACAGAGCTATGCTAAGTGAAATAAGTCAGCCAAAGGAAGATAGACACCTTATGATAGGTGGAATTTAAGAAAAAAAAAAAAAAACAAGAGTAAAAAGAGAATTAAACCAAGAAACAGACTCAAGTATAGAGAACAAGCTGCTGGTCACCAGAGAGGAAGTAGGTGGGGGGATGGATATGTAGGTGATAGAGATTAAGGAGGACACTCATGATGAGCACTGGGTGTTGTATTTAAGTGTGAATCACTAAATTGTACATGTGAAACAAATATTACACGGTATGTTAACTAACTAGAATTTAAATAATACCTTTAAAAGTTAGAAAAAAAGAGATGTGTAAATTCTGATTTGGAAAAAGTGGGGCATCCATTATACATGAAGTAAATTCTGCTCAGTGTTTTCCAGGGAGGCCCAGGAGAGGAGGCATGTGGCCCTCACCAGGGCACTCTGCTGGCCTTCGTGAGACCTTTCTGCTATCCCTGTGCAACCAGCCCCACCTAGGGCCTCTTAGACTTCCATCATCTGGAAGTACACTGAGCATGTCCTTCCTGGCATCCCATATGCTACAGCCTGCAGGGCCCTTGAGGACCAGGTGATTCAAGCTCTTTCCCTGTAGGTACTTTCTCCCGCCATGGTGGGCTTTGAAGAATTAATTGTTGGAAATGGGGGTGCTCAAGCAAACTAGATGTGGCTGGTGGCTGTTTGCTTCCATAAAGGATTTATGTACTTTTTCTGTCCTGACCTCCCCTCATGGGAGCCTCTGCTCTCAGACAGGGCTGAGCAGCCAGTGCAGGAGTGCAAATGGGGTGCTGCTGCTCCAGGCGAGGGGGATAGGACAGGGCATGGGGGCAAGGGGGAAGTGTGGGCACAGGGCTTCTCCCGCAGCTGCTTTGCACTCTGAGGTCTCACATGACTGCTCCAGTCAGCTTTCCTTCCCTAGTCTTCTCTTGAGGGTTAGCCCTGCCCACTGTTTGTCTGCCAGTCCTTCTGGCTTCCCCTTCCTCTTTTCCCCACAGGCATGTCCTCTGTTAAATCTCCTGCATGGATAATCCTGGTTAGTGTTGGTGTCTGGAGGACAATAGACAGTAGAAAAATATCTATAGGAACCTTAGAAAGGCCTGTGACAAATGCAAAGGACAAGGAAGGAGAGAGAGTGACTGAGAGGGAGTGTGTAGGAAGTGTCCAAAGATAGTGTGGGAGGATCCCTGTAATCTTAGGGGAAGGAGTCCAGGCAAAGAGACCTATAGGTGCAAAATTCAGAACGTGCCTGTTGTAGCAGAAGAACAAGGGGGCTACTGGTAGTGCAGGGGGCCAGGACAGGAGGGGGGGGGGTCCCACTGTTATGCAGTGTCTATCTCCCAGTCATGGGGATGCAGAAAGACAGGATGGGAGTCTTGCTCTCATGGAAGTTCTATCTCCCAGTCATAGGTGTGCAGGGGTACCAGACAGGGGTCCCATTCTCATGGAGGTCCATCTCCCAGTCATAAGGTTGCAGGGGAACATGGTGATCCCACTCTCATGGAGGATACACTTCTGAGTCATAGGGGTGCAGGGAGACAGGACAGGGGATCCTACTCTCATGGGGGTTCCATCTCCTAGTCATAGGGTTGCAGGGGGCCAGGATGGGGGCCCTGCTCTCATGGAGGGTCCATCTCCCAGTCATGGACTCACTTCATGCTGACTGCGCTTTTGATGGCTTGATTTTCATGCCATAGGAACAATCTAGAAAGAAGGGAAAGAATGGCTTCTGCCATCTTTGATGGCATGAACCTGAAGTAAGTAAATAAAGTATGGTTTTTGTACATGGAAAAAATTAGAAAAAATAAAACACATAAAAAAGTACATGGAGATAAATGAAAATGAAAATATAATCGTCTAAAATCTTTGAGATGCAAGAAAAAAGCTGTTCTTAGTGGAAAGACTGTAGAAATATAGGGATACCTCAATAAACAAGAAAAATCTCAATTAAACAACCTAACCCTATAACCTAAGGAGCTGGAAAAAAGAACAAACAATCCCTAAAACCAATAAAAGAAAGGAAATAATAAATATTAGCACAGAAATAAATGAAATAGAGACTAAAAACCCAACAGAACAGATAAATGAAACCAGGAGCTGATTCCTCAAAAAGATCAAGAAAACTGATATCACTTTATCCAGACTCATCAAAAAAGAGAGAGAGTGGGAAGGATAGAGAGAGAGAGAAAGACAGAGAAGATGCAAATAAATAAAAGCAGAAATGATGAAGATAAACAAGAAATGACACTACAAAAATATAAAGGGTTGTAAGAGAATATTATAAAAAATTATTTGCATACAAGTTGGACAATCTAGAAAAATGGATAAATTTCTAGAAATGTAATTCTCCAAAACTGAATCAAGAAGCATTAGAAAATCTGAATATATCAAGTACTACCAAAGAAATTGAATCAGAAATTTAAAAAACAAAACAAAACTAAAAACACCTTGCAACCAACGGCAAAGGACCATATGTCTTCACAGGCAAATTCTACCAAATATTTAAAGAAGAGATAACGTACATTCTTCTCAAATTATTCCACAAAACAGAAGAGGAAGGAATGCTTCCAAATTCATTCTATGAGGTCAACATTAACCTGATACAAAAGTCAGATAAAGGCACTACCAGAAAACTACAAGCCAATATCTTTGATGGACATAGATGCAAAAATCCTCACTAAAATACTAGCAAACAGAATCCAAAATAAGTAAATAAGTAATTAAATAATGATAAAAATTATTCACAATCAAGTGGGATTTATTTTAGGGATTAAAGGATGGTTCAATACTCATAAATCAATCAATGTGATACCTCACATTAATAAAATAAAACAGTAAAAAATATGATCATCTCCATATGCAGAAAAACATTTGACAAAGTACAACACCATTTATGACAAAAATTCTCAGCAAAGTAGGTTTAGAGGGAACATACCTTCACATAATAAAGGCCACATATGAAGAACCCACAGCTAACATCATACTCAATGGTGAAAAACAGAAAGGTTTCCTCTAAGACCAGAAACAAAACATAAACGCAGTAACATAGTATTAGAAATCCTAGCAACAACAATCGGCGGTGGGGGGGGGGGGGCGGGGCGAGGGGGAAGCATCCACATTTGTAAGGAAGAAGTAAAACTTTCATATGTGTAGATGACATACTATAAATAGAAAACCCTTAATACTTCATCAAAAAACTACTACAACTGATAAATGAGTTCAGTAAAGTTGCAGGTTATGAAGTTAATATACAGAGATCTGTTACATTTTTATACTAATAATGAAATAGCAGAAAGAAAAATTAAAAGAACAATCACATTTACAATTGCACCAAAAAGCAGAAAATTCATGAAAATGAACTTCACAAAGGAGGTGGAAGACCTGCACTCCAAAAACTATAGAACATTGATGAAATTGAAAATGACAAAAACAAATGGAAAGATATTCCATACTCGAGGATTGGAAGGATGGATAATTTTAAGTGCCCATACTACCCAAAGCAATCTACATACATAATGCAATCCTTACCAAAATACCAATTCACTTTTCCAGATCTAGAATTAATACTAAAATTAATATTGTACCACAAAATAACTCAAAAAGAAAAACAAACAAATTTGGAGAAAAAGAACAAATCTGGAGCTATCACAAATCCAGATTGAAATATATAATATAAAGCTGTAGTAATCAAAACAGAATGGTACTGGCACAAAAATAGTCACAGAGATCAATGGAACAGAATAGAGAGTGAAGAAATAAATTCATGCTTATATATGGTCAATTAATCTATGACTAAGGAGGCAAGAATATAAAATGGGGAAAAGACAGTCTCTTTAAAAAGTGGTACTGAGAAAAGTCAACAGTTACATGCAAAAATATGAAACTGAACCACTTTCTTACACCATACCCAAAAATATAGTCAAAATGGATTCAAGTCCTATTTGGGACTTAAAACCATAAAACCCTTAGAAGAAGATATAGGCAGAAATGTTTTGGTATTGGTTGTACAAAAAATGTTTCTAGATATATTTCTTCAGAGAAAGGAAACAAACAAAATTGTACTATTGGGACTAAACAAAAATAAAAAAGCTTGTGCACAGTGAAGGCAACCATAAACAGAATGACAAGGTAACCTGCTTAATGGGAGAAGATATTTGCAAATGACATATCTGATATGGGGTTAATATATAAAATTTATAAAGAATTTATACAACTCAACACTAAAAACTCTATAATCCAATTTAAAAATGGGCAAAGTACCTGAATGGACATTTTCTCAAAGAAGACACACAAATGGCCAAAAGAAACATGAAATATGTTCATCAAGCCATAGCACAATTTTTCTCAATATATCTCCTGAGCCAAGTGAAATAAAAGCAAAGACAAACTATTGGGACTACATTAAAATAAAAAGGTTATGCACAGCAAAATAAACAAACAACAAAACTAAAAGGCACCCTGAGGAATGAGAGAAGATATTTGCTAATGACATATTAGATAAAGGGTTAGTACCTAAAATATATATAAAGAACTGATAAAACACAACACTCCCTCCCCCCAAATAAATAATTCGATTAAAAAATGTGAAGACATGAATAGACATTTCTCCAAAGATACAGACGGCCAACAGACACAGGAAAAGATGTCCAACATCGCTCATCATCAGGGAAATGCAAATCAAAACTACAGTGAGATATCACCTCACATCAGTCACAAGGTCTAAAATCAAAAACACAAGAAAGAACAAGTGTTGATGAGGATGTGGAGATAAAGAAACACTGTGCACTGTTGGTAGGAATGCAAACTGGTGCAGCCACTGTGGAAAACAGTATGAGCTTACTCAAAAATTTGTTAAATGTTTTTTTTTTAATTTATTTTGAGAGGGAGAAAGAGAGCATGAGCAGGGAGAGGGGCAGAGAGAAAGGAGAGAATCCCAAGCAGGATCCCTACTGACAGCACAAAGACTGACACAGGGCTTGATCTCACAAACCCTGAGATCATGACCTGAGCCAAAGTTAAGGGTCAGCCACTTAACCGCCTGACTCACCCAGGTGCTCCAGAGGTTACTCAAATTAAAAAATAGAACTACACTATGATCCAGTAATCCCATCACTGGGTATTTATAAAAAAATACAAAAACTCTAACTGAAAAGGATACATGCACCCCCATGTTTATTGCAGAATTACATACAATAGCCAAATTATGAAATCAGCCCCATTGCCCATTGACAGATGAATGGATTAAGAAGAGTTTGGACACACACACACACACACACACACACACACACACACTGGAATATTATTCAACCATAAAAATATTTAAATATAACCATGACATGGACGGAGCTAGAGAGTGTAATGCTAAGTGAAATATTTAAGTCAGAGAAAGACAAATACCACCTCATTTCACTCATATGTGGAATTTAAGCAACAAAGCAAAACCAAAAAAAAAAAAAAAAAAAGAGCAAAGGAAAACAGAGAAAGTGACAAATCAAGAAACAGAGTCAAGTATGAAGAACAAACTAATGGTTACCAGATTGGAGATGGGAGAGAAAATGTGTGAAATGTGATGGATTATCAAGAGTACATTTATGATGATGAGCACTGAGCAATGTATGGAATTATTGAATTACTATATTGTACAGCTAAAGCTAATATATACTGTTTATTAATTATACTTCTATTAAAAAATTACATGGCATTTTTTTTACAGAAACAGAAATAACAATCCTAAAATCTCTATGGAATCAAAAATGACCCTGAATACTCAAAGAAATTTAGGGCATTAACAAAACTGAAGACATCATACATCTTGATTTTGAAAGAAATTACAAAACTACAATAATGAAAACGGTATGGTAATGGGATGAAATATATATATATATATATATATATATATATATATATATATATAAACGCAGAGATAAGGCCTCTTGATATTGGCCTTTGCAATTATTATTTTTTTTGATATGATACCAAAAGCACAGGCAATAAAAACAATAGACATGTACACATGTGGAAAACTTGTTTTTAGACAAATAGACATGTAGAATGCATCCAACTCAAAAAGAAAAAAAAAACACCTCTGTATAACAAAGGAACAATCAATATAGTAAATAGGCCACCTTGGAATAGGAGAATATCTTTACAACCATATCTGATAAGAGGTTAATATCCAAAATATGTCAGGAACTCAAGTAACTCAAGAGCAAACACACAAATAACTTGATTTTTTTTATTGTGCAAAGAATCAGAATAGGTATTTCTCAAAAGAAGATATACAAGTGGTTAACAGGTATATGAAAAAGTGCTCAATATCACTAATTTCAAAGAATTATGCTCAATATCACTAATTGTCATTCATAATGAGATACTATTTCACACTTGTTAAAATGGGTATTATCAAGAAGTCAAAATGTAACTGTTGGTGGAGATGTGGGAAAAAATGGAACCTTTGTACACTGTTGATGGGCATGTAAATTGATGTAGTCGTTAGGAAAAACAGTATGGAGTTTCCACAATTATTAAAAATAAAACTGCCATGTGATCCAGAAATCCCACTATTGGTTATATATCCAAAGGATATAACATCACCGTCTTGAAGAGATATCTGCACTCCTATGTTCATTGCAGCATTACTCACAATAGTCAACGATTGGAATCAGCATAAATGTTGGCTGATTGAAGAATAGATCAATGAATAGAATGTGGTATATCTATAAATGGAATATTCTCAGCCTTACAAAAGAAAATCCTGCCTTTTTCAACAACATAAATGAACCTGGACGACACAATACTAATTGAAATATGCCAAATACAAAAGGACAAATACTGCATGATCTCACTTATATGTTAAAAACATTTAAAAATCTTGTCCATAAAAGTGGAGAATAGGATGGTGTTTGCCAGGCATTTGGAAGGCAGGAAAATAAGGACATGTTGGTCAAAGTACACAAAGATCCAGTTATATGGAGTGAATAAGTTCTTTAAATCTAATATACAGTATGGTGACTGTAGGTAAAATATGGTATCATAAACTTTGTAAGAGAGTTGATTAATTGAAGTATACTTCACACACAATATTATATTAGTTTCAGGTGTACAACATAGTAATTAGACAAATTTATACATTATGTTATGCTTACAGGTTTAGCTACCATGTATCATCATAGAAAGCTATTATAATAGCACTGACTATATTTCCTATAATGTATTTTTCTTTATACTATAATTGCAAGACTGTATCTCTCACTACCTTCACCATTTTTCTCTTTCCCCCATCCCTTCCCCTCTGGCAACCATCAGTTTGTTCTCTGTATTTATGTGTCTCTTTCTGCTTTTTGTTTGTTCATTCATTTGTTTTGTTTTTAGATTCCACATATCAGTGAACTCAAAAGGTATTTGTAATTCTAAGAGAGTTGCTCTTAATAGTTCACACCATAGCAAATACTGCAAATTTGTGAGGTGATTAATATGCTAATTAGCTTGAATGTGGTAATCATTTCACAATGTATACACATATCAACACATCTCATTTTACATCTTAAATATATATAATTTTATTTGACAATTATACCTCAAGAAAGCTGTAAAAACTTTAAAACAAGATGTTGAAGACACAAACATTCACACACAAACACATATAAAGAGTCCAGGTCTTCTAAATGTTAATATAATTTCTTATTAAATCCTCAGGCTGGAATTCTCTTAATTTATCTCCACAGCATAAATTTCAGATATTTTCCCTTATTTTCAAATGGTACCACCTTAGAATCATAGAAAATATCCAGAAAAATATGGCAAAACAAGAAATAAAATGGCAATAAATACATATTTATTGACAATCACTTTGATGTAATGGACTAACCACTCCAATCAAAAGACATAGGGTGTCAGAATGGATAAAAAAACAAGACTCAGTTCTGTGCTGAGTGTGGAGTCTGCTTAAGATTCTCTATCTCCCTCTGTCCCTCTTCACTTCTCATCCACTATCTCTGTAAAACAATAATAATGGTAAACCTTTAATTAAAAAAAAAAACTCATCTATAGGCTACTACCAAAGACTCATTTAAACTTAAAGACACCAGCAGTGAGAGGGTGGAGAAACTTTATCATGCAAATGGATGTCAAAAGAAAGCTGGAGCAGCAATACTTATATTGGACAACTAGACTTTAAAACAAAGACTGTAAAAAGAGAGAAAGAAGGTCATTATATAATCATATAATCCAACAAGAACATATAAGAATTGTAAATATTTATGTACAAGGCATCAGAGAACCAAATATATAAAACAATTAATAACAACCATAAATGAATTAATTGATAACACAACAATAGTAGGGGACATTAACATCCCACTTACATCAATGGACAGATTACCTAAACAGAAAATCAACAAGGAAACAGTGGTTTTGAATGACAGAATGGACCAGATGGACTTAACTGACATATTCGGAACATCTATCTGAAAACAGCAGAATACACATTCTTTTCAAATGTGCACATGAAACATTTTGTAGAAGATATTGCATATTAGGTCACAAAACAGGTCTCAAAAGCTACAAAAAAGATTGAAATGGTACCATGCACTTCTTATGGCCAAAATACTATGAAATTAGAAGTCAACCACAAGAAAAAATTGGAAAGACCACAAATACATGGTGGTTAAAGAACATCCTACTAAACAGTGAATTGTTCAAACAGGAAATCAAAGAAGAAATAACAAAATGCATGGAAAAAATGAAAATAAAAACACAATGTTCAAAAGCTTTGTGATGCAGCAAAATTTCTCTTAAAAAGAAAATACATAGCAATACAGGCTTACATCAAGAAGGAAGAAAAAATATAAAATAAACAACATAGCCTTACACCTAAAGGAGCTGTAAAAAGAAAATCAAATGAAGCCTAAAGCCAGAGAAAGAAGGGAAATAATAAAGATTATAGCAGGAATAAATATAAAAAGTAAAAACAAAAAACCTAGCCAGACATCGAAAAGAGAAAGAACCCAAATTTAAAAAAATCACAAAGGACAAAAGGAGAAGTAACAAACAACACCACAGATATACAAACAATTATAAGAGAATGTAATGAAAAACTATATGTCAAAAAACTGGACAATCTGGAAAAAATGGACAAATTCCTAGACACATATAAACTACCAAAACTGAAAAAGGAACAAGTAGAAAACTTGAACAAACCAATAACCAGCAAAGAAACGGAATCAAAATTTTAAAATAAATAAATAAATAAAAACCTCCCAACAAACAAACAAAGTCCAGAGCCAGATGGTCTCACAGGCCAGTTTGACCAAATATTTACAGAAGAGTTAATACCTATATTTCTCAATCTATTGCAAAACATAGAAATGTAGGGAGAACTTCCAAATTCATTCTATTCAGCCAGCATTACTCTGAAACTGAAACCAGACAAACACACCAATAAAAAGGAGAATTAGAGACTAATATGCCTGATGAACATAGATGCAAAAATTCTCAGTGAAATACTAGCACACTGAATCCAACATAAGAAAAATAAAAAAAAAAATCATCCACCAGAAAAAAGTGAGATTTATTCCTGGGTTTCAAGGGTGGTTCGACATTCACAAATCAATCAATATGATGCACCACATTAATAAAATAAAGATGAAAAGCATATGATCACTTTAGTCGTTGGAGAAAAAAATTGACAGAATGCAACATTCATTCATGATTAAAAAACACTCAACTAAGTATATTTAGAGGGAACACATCTCAACAAAATAAAGGCCATATAAGAAAAATTCACAGGTATTACCTTCCTTAATGGGGAGGAAGTGAGAGCTTTTCCTCTATGGTCAGGAACAAGACAGAGATGTCCACTCTCACCACTTGCTATTAAATATAGTACTGGAAATCTTAGCCACAGCAATCAGAAGAAACAAATAGAAAAGTCATCCTAATCAGCCAGGAGGAAGATTTACAGATGACATGGTACTTTATATAGAAAAACCAGAAGACTCCACCAAAACATGCTAGAAGTGACACACAAGTTTAGTAGAGTCACAGGATACAAAATCAATATACAGAAATCGGTTGCATCTCTATACACCAATAATGGAACAGCAGAAAGGAGAATCAAAGAATCAAATCCTTTTACAATTTCATCAAAACCCATAAGATACATAGGAATAAACCTGAACAAAGAAGTGAAAAACGTTTTCTCTTAAAACTATATAACACTGATGAAAGAAACTGAAGATAACACAAAGAAATGGAAAGATATTCCATGCTTGTGGATTGGAAGAAAAAGTATTGTTAACATGTGTATACTACTCAAAGCAACCTATACATTTAATATAATCCCTATCAAATTACCAGCAGTGATTTTCAAAGAGCTAGAACAAACAATCTCAAAATTTGTATGGAACCACAAAAACCCTGAGTAGCAAGAGCAACCTTGAAGAAGAAAAGCAAATCTGGAGGCATCCCAATTCCAGTCTTTAAGTTATAATACAAAGTAGTAGTAATCAAAACACTATCGTGGTGGCACAAAAATAGACACATAGATCAATAAAGCTGAATACAAAACTCACAAAAGAACCCAAAACTCTATGGTCAATTAATTTTCCAGAAAGCAGGGAAGAAAATCCAATGGGAAAAAGAGTCTTTTCAAAAAATAATGCTGGGGAAACTGGACAGAATGAAACTGGACCACTGTCTTACACCATACATGAAAATATATTCAAAATGGATAAAAGACCTAAATGTGAGACTTACAACCATCAAAATTCTAGAGGAGAACACAGGCTGTAATTATTTGACATTGGCCTTAGCAACTTCTTTCTAGATATGCCTCCTGAGGCAAGAGAAATAAAAGCAAAAATGAACTATTGGGGTTTCATCAAAATAAAAAGCTTCTACACAGCGAGGAAAACAATCAGCAAAACTAAAAGGCAGTCTATGGAAGGGGAGAAGATATTTGCAAGTGGCATATCTGATAAAAAGGTTAGTATCAAAAATATATAAAGAATATATAAAACTCAACACCCCAAAAATGATTAATCCAATTAGAAAATGGGCAGAAGACATGAATAGACATTTTTCCCAAGAAGACACAGGTGGCAAACAGACATATGAAAGGGTATTCAACATCACTGATCATCAGGGAAATACAAATCAAAACTACAATGAGGTATCACCTCACAACTGACAAAATGGCTAAAATCAACAATGCAAGTAGTAGCACTTGCTGGAATAGATGCGGAGAAAAGGTAACCCTCTTTAATTGTTGGGAATGCAAAACTAGTGCAGCCATTCTGGAAACCAGTATGGAGGTTTCAATAAAATTAAATATAGAACTACCCTAAGATCCAGGAATTGCACTACTAGGTGTTTACACGAAGTATACAAAAATATTAATTGAAAGGGATACATACACCCCGATGTTTATAGCAGCATTATCTACAATAGCAAAGATATGAAAGAAGCCCAAGTGTCTATGGACTGAGGGATGGATAAAGAAGATGTGATATTTACATACAATGGAATAGTCATCAGTCATAAAAAAAGAATGAAACCTTGCAATTTGGAACGACATGGATAGAGCTGAAGAGTGTTATGCTAAGTGAAATAAGTCACTCAGAGAAAGACTAATACCACATAATTTCACTCATATGTGGAATTTAGGAAACACAACAAACAAGTGGGAAAAAAGAGTGAGGAAACAAAAGAATGCACTCTTATCTGTAGAGAACAAACTGATTGTTACCAGAGGGGAGGTGAGTGGAGAAATGGGTAAAATACTTGATGAGGATTAACGAGTGCACTTCCTGAGATGAGCATCTTGTGTTGTGGAAGTGTTGAATCACTATATTGTACACCTGAAATGAACATAACATGGTATGTCAACTAACTGGAATTTAAATAATAAAAAATAATGATGCCACTTTTTTTATTACCTCCACTTTGCAAATGAGTTACCTGTTTTTTCTTGTTTTATGTTGTTGTTTTGTTTATATTCATTAGCATGTGTTTTACCAGAGCCAGGTGTAAAGTTGTTTAATAGGGACCTATTTTGAGTAGTTATTGAAAGGAGCTTATGGTCACAGGACTCAGAAAAGTGAACGAAGTAAAACTGATCTTTGGTGCTAATAGTCTGGTAAGTCTATTATCACAACAAAAATAATCACGGTTTAGATTTTCTTCTACTTGATATGGAAACCATTGTTTGAAGCAATTCAGCTCAATTTAATAAATATATACTGAGTACATACCATTCCTGCTTTATTTACTCATCATTTTGATAGAATAAGGCATATTTCCATAGTGCTAAGAAAACGATGATCAATTAAAACCACAAAAATTATAAGAAACAAAGAGGAGAAAAAGCACCTCTTTCAGGTTAAACACTAAGCAAAATTGTTTGCAATAAAAATACTAATGCATCATCTCATTCTGAAACTAATTATCAATGAAAGTCATTGGAAAATTTCAAAGAGAACAGCATACCATTTCTCTCCAATTAAAGTAATCTACTCTAATTGACCCAAACTTTTTCTTTCAAGTTAAAAAAATATAATGGCTACTCATTTTAATCTTTTAGCTACATAATGAGTTAGAATTACTTCCATGAATACAACTGAAATTAGTAAACCAACTCCAAGGTGGCATTTTGATAATGTAGTAGAGATAACAGAAAATAATTTCGCAGATGTTGCAAGGACCAGCACTCACGTGATGCCAAAGGATATTGTGGCATTTTGCATGCATTTTAATCTGAAGAAAAACAACAGAAATTTTGATTTGAAAAGAAATCAGCAATATTTGGCATCAAGAACTGCCACATCACTTCAGTGGCAAAGTACAGGTCCATAGATCCAAGTTCCAATACTTGTCCTATTTGTAGTCAAAAAATGAATCCTAATTTCTCAACAAGGTAAAGTGGGACAGTCAGAAAATGATAACTTTTGTTCTCATGTCCAGGATATACACAAAATGAACCACTGATTTGGCATATCTGTAAAATGAGATCAGAGAAATGTTTATATGCTGAGATATGGGTAAATGTTACATATTTTATGTTTTTAACCAATGTTAAAATTATTTTTAAAATTATATATACTAACAAATGGCCAGTTATAGACAAAATTGATGGTGAATTCTCTATAATTATTCTTTTTCCTGTTATTTGTTGAGCTTTCTTTCTTCTTCCCATTACCTCCTCTTCTTGGTAATGGATACTTGTAACAGTATTTTTTAAATTTATTATTCAATTTTTTTTGTTTAAATTCTACTTAGTTAACATTTAGTGTAAATTGGTATCAAGAGTAGAATTTAGTGATTCATCACTTACATATAACACCCAAAGCTCATCAGAACAAGTGCCCTACTTAATATCCATCACCCATTTAGCCCATCCCTCACCCAACCTCCCATCCAGCAACCCTTAAGTTGTAAACTTTAATTAAGAATCTCTTATAGTTACAGGGTGCCTGGGTGGTGCTTAACTAGTCAGTTAAGCATCTGACTCCTATTTTTGTCTCAGGTCATGATTTCATAGTTGGTGAGATCAAGCCCCACATTAGGCTCTGCACTGACAGCGTGGAGCCTGCTTGGGATTTCTCTCTCTTGATCTCTCTCTACCCCTCCCTTGCTCAAGCTAATTTTCTCTCTCTCTCTAAAAACAGATAAACATTAAAAAATAATCTCTTATGGTTTGTCTTCCACACTACTTTTTCCCTTCCATAAGGTTCATCTGTTTCTTAAATTGCACATGTGAGTGAAATCAGGGTATTTGTCTTTCTCTGACTAATTTTGCTTAGCATAATACACTGTAGTTCCACCTATGTCATTGCAAATAGTAAGATTTCCTTCTTTTTAATGTTTATTTTATTTTTGAGACAGAGAGACAGAGCATGAGCGGGGAAGAGGCAGAGAAAGAGACACAGAATCCAAAGCAGGCTCCAGGCACTGAGCTGTCAGCACACAGCCCGATGCAGGGCTCAAACTCACAAACAGTGAGATCATGACCTGAACCGAAGTCAGAGGCTTCACCGACTGAGCCACCCAGGTGCCCCAAGATTTCATTTTTGATGGCTAAATAACATTCCATTATGTGTGTGTGTGTGTGTGTGTGTGTGGTGTGTGTGTGTGTGTACACACTGCATCTTCTTTATCCATTCAACAGTCAATGGACATTTGGGCTCTATCCATAATTTGGCTCTTGTTGATAGTGCTGCTATAAACATTGGAATGCATGTATCCCTTTGAATCAATATTTTTGAATCCTTCTAGTAAATACCAAGTAGTGTAATTGCTGTTTGAGCAAATTCCATACTATTTTCCACAGTGGCTACATCAGTTTGCATTCTCACCAACAAGGCAAGGGTGTTCCCCTGACTCTGCATCCTTGCCAACCTGTCTTGTTTCTTGTGTTGTTAATTGTAGCCATTCTCACATATGTGAAGTGGTATCTCAGTGGTTTTCATTTGTATTTCTTTGGTAATGAGTGACGTTGAGCATCTTTTCATGTGTCTGTTAGCCATCTAGATGTCTTCTTTGAAAAGTGTCTATTCATTTCTTCTGCCCATTTCTTCACTGGGTTATTTATTTCTTGGATGTTGTGCTTCATAAGTTTTTTTAATAGGTATTAGATACTAACCTTTTATCAAATATATCATTTGCAAATATCTTCTCCCATTGCATCAGTTGCCTTTTAGTTTTGTTGATTGTTTCCTTTGCTGTTAGGAGCTTTTTATCTTGCTGAGGTCCCAGTAGTTTATTTTTGCTATTGTTTCCCTTGCCTCCACAGTCATGTCTAGTAAGTCATTGCTGTGGCCAAGGTCAAAGAGGTTGCTGCCTCTTTCCTCCTCTAGGATTTTGATGGTTTTCCGTATTTCATTTAGGTAAAATCCATTTTGAATTTGTTTTGTGCGTGGTGTGAGAAAGTGGTCAAGTTTCATTCTTCTGCATATTGCTGTCCAGTTTTCTTAACACCATTTGTTGAATAGACTGTATTTTTTCAATGGGATATTCTTTCCTACTTTGTCAAAGATTAGTTGGCCATGCATTTGTGGATCCATTTCTGGGTTCTCTATTCTGTTTCATTGATCTGAGTGTCTGTTTTTGTGTCAATACCATACTGTCTTGATGATTACAGCTTTGTAATACATCTTGAAGTGCAGAAATGTGATGCCTCCAGCTTTAGTTTTCTTTTTAATCATTATTTTGGCTCTTTGGTGTCTTTTATGGTTCTATGCAAATTTTAGCATTAGTTGTTCCAGCATTGTGAAAAATTCTGATAGTATTTTGATAGGGATTGCATTAAATGTGTAGACTGCTTTAGGTAGTGTTGACCTTTTAACATTATTTGTTCTTTCAATCCATGAACATGGGATGTTTTTCCATTTCTTTTTGTTTTCATCAATTTCTTTCATAAGTTTTCTATAGTTTTCTGCATACATATCTTTTACCTGGGTAAAGTTTGTTCTTAGGTGTTTTATGATTTTTGGTGCAATTTTAAAAGGGATCAATTCTATGAATTCTCTTTCTGCTGCTTCAATATTGGTGTATAAAAATATTGCTGCACATTGGGGCGCCTGGGTGGCGCAGTCGGTTAAGCGTCTGACTTCAGCCAGGTCACGATCTCGCGGTCCGTGAGTTCAAGCCCTGCGTCAGGCTCTGGGCTGATGGCTCGGAGCCTGGAGCCTGTTTCCGATTCTGTGTCTCCCTCTCTCTCTGCCCCTCCCCCGTTCATGCTCTGTCTCTCTCTGTCCCAAAAATAAATAAAAAAACGTTGAAAAAAAATTAAAAAAAAAATAAAAATATTGCTGCACATTGATTTTATATCCTGCAACTTTGCTGAATTGACATATCAATTATAGCAATTTGGGGGCAGAGTCCTTCAGATTTCCCATGTATACTATCATATCCTCTAGTAGGAGTGAGAATTTGACTTCTTCCTTGTTGATCTGGATGCCTTTTATTCCTTTTTGTTGTCTGATTACTGAGGCTAGGACTTCAAGTACTATGGTGTGGTGAGTGTGGACATCCTTGTATTCCTGATCTTAGGGGAAAAGCTCTCAGGTTTTCCCCTTTGAGGATGATATTGACTGTGGGTCTTCCTATATGGCTTCTATTATGTTTAGGTATGTTCCTTCTGTCCATACTTTCTTGAGGGTTTTTATAAAAAATGGATGCTGTATTTTGTCAAATGATTGTTTTGCATCTATTGAGAGGGTCATATGTTTCTTATACTTTCTTTTATTAAGGTAGTTCATCACGTTGTTTGATTTGTGAATATTGAACCAGCCCTGCAGCCCAGGAATAAACCCCACTTGATCATGATGAATAATTAATTTAATGGATCGTTGGATTCGATTTTCCAGTATCTTGTTCAGAATTTTTGTATCCATTGTTCATCAGGGAAATAGGTGTGTAATTCTCTTTTCCTAGTGGGGTATTTGTCTGATGTTGGAGCCGAGATAATGCTTGCCTAATAGAATGATTTTGAAAGTTTTCTTTCCGTTTCTATTTTTTGAACATTTTCAAAAGTATAAAAGTATAGGTATTAAGTCTTCTTTAAATGTTTAATAGAATACCCCTGGGAAGCCATCCAGCCCTGGACTCTTGAATGATGGGAGATTTTGGATTATTGATTCAATTTCTTTACAGGATATGAGTCTGTTCAAATATTTTATTTCCTCCTGGTTAACTTTTGGTAGTTTATATGTTTCTAGAAATTTATTGATTTCTTCTAAATTTCCCAATTTTTGGCATATAATTGCTCATTATATGTTATAATTGTATTTCTGCAATGTTGGTTGTAATTTCATCTCTTTCATTCATGATTTGATTTATTTGTATTTGGGACCTTACCTTTTTTTTTTTTTTCGATAAGTCTTGTTAGGGGTTTATCAATTTTGTTAATTCTTTCAAAGAACCATCTTCTAGTTTCATTGATCTGTTCTACTGATTTTTTTTAATTTAATATAATTGATTTCCACTCTAATCTCTATTGTTTTCCTCTTTTTTTCCTGGTTTTGGGCCTTATTTGCTGTTATTTTTCTAGCTCCTTTAGGTGTCAGGTTATAGTTACTTATTTGAGACATATATTCCTTCTTTAGGAAGACTTGGATTGTTATATACTTCTCTCTTATGACTGCCTTTGTTGCGCCGCAAAAGTTTTGGATGGTCATGTTTTCATTTTCATTTGTTTCCATGTAATTTTAAATTTCTTCTTTAATTTTCTGTTTAAGCCATTCACTCTTTAGTAGGATATTCTTTCACCTCCAAGTATTTGTGGTCCTTCCATATTTCTTCTTGTGGTTGACTTCAGGTTTCATAGCATCATGGTCTGAAAATATGCATTGTATGATCTTGATCTTTTTGCACTTTTTGAGGCCTGATTTGTGATCCAGGATGTGATGTATTGTGAAGAATGTTCCATGTGCATTAGAAAAGAATGTGTATTCTGTTTCTTTATGATGAAATGTTCTGAATATTTCTGTTAAGTCCCTCTGGTCCAGTGTGTCATTCAAAGTCATTATTTTCTTGTGGATTTTCTGCTTAGATGATCAGTCCATTGCTGTAAGTGTTTTGTTAAAGTCCCCTGCTGTTATGGTATTATTATCATGAGTTTCCTTATCTTTTCTATTAGATGATTTATATATTTGTGTTCTCCCAGGTTGAGGACATAAATATTTACAATTGTTATATCTTCTTGATGAATAGACCCCTTAGTTATGATATAATGTACTTCTTTTGTTACAGTCTTTGGTTTATAATCTCATTTGTCTGATACAAATATGGCTACTCTGGTTTTCTTTTGATGTCCATTACTATGATAGATACTTTTCTATCTCCTCACTTTCAACCTGCAGGTGCCTTTATGTCTAAAATGAGTCTCTTGTAGGCAACATATAGATGAATCTTGTTGTTGTTTTTTCATCCATTCTGATACTCTATGTCTTAATTGGATCAGTTGGTCCATTTATATTCAGAGTGATTATTAAAAGATATTAATTTAGTGCCATTGTGGTGTATGTAGAGTTGATGCTTCTGGTCTTGTTCTCTGGTTCTTTTTGTCTCTTTTGCTTTGGTAATTTTTTTCCCCACTCAAAGAGTCCCCCTTAAAATTTCTTCCAGGGCATGTTTAATGGTCACAAACTCATTTCATTTTTGTTTGTTTTGGAAACTCTTTATCTCTCCTTTTATTAATAACAGACTTGTTGGATATAAAATGCGTGGCTGCATGTTTGTTTTTGTTTTTGTTTTTGTTTTTCCATTTAACACACTCCTTTCTGGCCTGCCAAATTTCTGTGTAAAGATATGTTGTGAATCTGATAATGTCTTTCATTTTTGGTTAAATAATTTTTTTCCATGCTGCTTTCATGATTTTTTCCTTGTCTGCGTGTTTTGTGAATTTGAGTATGATATGCCTTGGTTACGGTCAGTTTTTGTTGACTTTATTGGGAGTTTTCTGTACTTCCTCAATTTTCATGTTTGTGTCCTTCCTCAGATTAGGGGGGTTTTCAGCTATAATTTGGTCACATAAACCTCTGCCTCTTTTTCTTTCTCTTTGTCTTCTGAGACTTCTATGGTATGAACTTTATTCCTCTTTCATAAGTCCCTGAGTTCTCTACATCTTCCTTGTGACCTTCTGACTTTGTTGTCCCCCTTCTTTTCTCCTTCATTATTTTCTGTAATTTTATATTCTATATTAGTAATTTGCTGCTTTGTCTTATCCATCTTCATTATCATGGCATTCATTAGAGATTGCCACTCAGTTATAACATTTTTTTATTTCAGCCTGAGTAGATTTTACTTATTTTATCGCTGTAGAAAGTTATTCTCTGGTGTCTTCTAGGCTTTTTTCAACCCTAGCTAGTATCGTTAAAATCATGGTTTTAAAACCTAGTTCAGACATCTTACTTATATCTGTGTTGATTAAATTCCTGGTCATGAGTTCTACTACCTATTCTTTCTTTTGGGGTGAATTTCTCCATCTCATCATTTTGCCCAGAAAAGAAAAGAAGAAAAAAAACAACAAAGAAAAAAATAAAAACTAGATCCTGGGTGTTGCTTTGGCTGCTTGTTAAAGGAGTCTACATCCAAAAATAAAGTAAAATAAAAAAAATAAAATAAAATAAAACCAAAAGATAATAAAATAAAAATAAAAGAATGAATATTTAAATATAACAATCTATATATAAAAATAAAAATGATAGTAGAAAATAAAAAAAGGAATTGAAAAAATAAGAATACAAATGAAAATATAATAATAATAAAAAAGAATAGAAGTAAAATGGAAGTTAGGTAGTATTTACCCTAGAGCTGAAGCCCTTGGTACTTGACTTGGTGCAAGTGAGTTTGTTGTGCTGGTCTTATGGGAGGAGCCTATTGAGCTGAGTCTCAGGCTGACTTGTTACAATGGAAATACTTCTCTGGGATGTGGGAGCAGGGCTTGATGTGAGCAGCCCCGGCATCCACTAGGTGGCACTGTTTTATTCCCTGAAAACTTTCAGCTCTAAAGGGCGAAATAAATTTGTCAGCACCACCTCTATATCCCTGGAGCTGAAAGTTTGTGCCCCTCACTCTTCAGGGAAACCTCATAGAAGAACAATTAATCACCCGCCTTGTGTCTCAAGTTTCCATCAGAACCCCACGTTTACCTTGCCTGTGTCCACACTTGTTTATCTCAGGCATGTGACTGAGTTTCAAAACTCCAAGTATTAGGGATTTCCTCGCTGTTCCTTGTGACCCAGGTATCCTCAGAACACGCTGTCACTCATGGGATTCTGCTCTGCTTCACCACTTGAACACCTTCAAGACAGGCACTTCCCTCACGGTACTGGACTGCTAAAAATTCAGATTTTTGAGCTCTGATGCTTATACTACTTTGTGGTAACCTCCGTAAACTGACTCGCTCCCCATGGGCATATTCCAGAGCAATACCTTCCCCATTAAACTATCTGCACCTCCTACCTTCCAAAACGTAGTTGCTTTTGTGCACGTAGTCTTGCAGCTTTTGTTCTATCAGACCTCTGATTGGTTTCTTTGGTGTTCAGAATGATGTGCTATCTAGCTGTGTTCAAGGGATCAGAGACGCTTAATGTCTCCTTACTTCTCTTCCATCTTAACTCCTCCATTCATGATTTTAATTGGGTCTTTTGTCTTTTCTTTTTGATAAACCTGGCTTGGGGTTTATAATTGTATTGATTATTTCAAAGAACCAGCTCCTAGTTTAATTGATCTGTTCCTCTGGGTTTTTTGTTTAATTCTATATTATTTATTTCTGTTCTAATCTTTATTATTTTCCTTCTTCTGATGACTTTAGGCTTTATTTGCTATTCCTTTTCCAGCTTCTTTAGTTTTAAGTGTATCTTGTACATTTGAGACGTTTCTTGCTTCTTGGTGTAGGCCTATGTTTCCACCTTGAACACTTCTGCGGCATCCCAAAGATTTTGGACTGTCATGTTTTCATTTTTATTTCTTTGTATGTATTTTTTTATTTCTTCTTAAATTTCCACGTTAACCCATTCATTTTTTAGTAGGATTTTCTTTGACCTTCATGTATTTGTGATCTTCCCAATTTTTTCTTATGGTTGACTTCAAGTTTCATAGCATTGTGGTCCCAAAATATAATGGTTTGATCTCAGTCTTTGTATACTTGTTGAGGCCTGATCTATGACCCAGTATGTAGTCTATTCTGGAGAATGTCCCATGTGCACTTGAAAAGAATATATATTCTGCTGCTATAGGATGAAATATCTGAAAATATTTGTTAAGTCCATCTAGTCCAGTATGTCATTCAAAGTCATTGTTTCCTTGTTGATTTTCTTCTAGATGGTGTGTCCATTGTTGTAAGTGGGGTGTTAATGTCCCCTACTACTATTGTATTTCTATCAATGAATTCTCTTTCTTTCTTTCTTTCTTTCTTTCTTTCTTTCTTTCTTTCTTTCTTTCTCTTTCTTCTTTTAATGTAATTTATTCTCAAACTATCTTACATACAAAACCCAGTGCTCATCCCAACAAGCTCCTTCCACAATGTCCAACACCCACTTTACCTTCTGTCCCACCCCACCCCCCCATCAGCCCTCAGGTTGTTCTCTGTATTTAAGAGTCTCTTATGGTTTACCTCCCTCCCTCTCTGTTTGTAGCTATTTTCCCCTTCCCTTCCTCCAAGGTCTTCTGTTAATTTTCTCAACATATGCATATGAGTGAAAACATGATATCTGTCTTTCTCTTACTGGTTGTTGCACTTAGAATAATATCCTTCAGGTCCATCCACGTTGCTGAAAATGGCATGATTTTATTCTTTCTCATTGCCAAGTAGTATTCCATTGTATATATAAACCACATCTACTTTATCCATTCATCATTTGATGGACATTTAGGCTCTTTCCATAATTTGGCTATTGTTGAAAGTGCTGCTATAAACATTGGGGTAAAAGTGCCCCTATGCATTAGCACTCCTGTATACCTTGGGTAAATTCCTAGAAGTGCTATTTCTGGGTCATAGGGAAGTTCTATTTTTATTTTTTTGAAAAATTATGTTTTATTCTTCTTTGTATTTTATATTTTCCTTAAATATTAAAGCATATTCCTTCCATAATCAGACCCCAACAAAATCTCTAATAACATTTTTTAATCCAGTTCACCAGTATGTGTGACAAACAAAATATAAATATTCCTACATGCATTGAAGAATTCTCAGAGAAAAAAAATCTGAAAACAGAAAAATTGCCCAAGCAACCGCTACCACTTTCTTTCTTTCTTTTTTTTTTTTTTTACTTTTCCCAAGTGGTTTAATTTTTTTTAATATGAAATTTATTGTCAAATTGGTTTCCATACAACACACAGTGCTCATCTCAACAGGTGCCCTCATCAATACCCCTCACCCACCCTCCCCTCCCTCCCATCGCCCATCAACCTTCAGTTTGTTCTCAGTTTTTAAGAGTCTCTCATGTTTTGGCTCCCTCCTTCTGTAAACTTTTTTTTCCTTACCCTTCCCCATGGTCTTCTGTTAAGTTTGTCAGGATCCACATAGGAGTGAAAATATATGGTATCTGTCTTTCTCTGCCTGACTTATTTCACTTAGCATAACACTTCCCAGTTCCATCCATGTTGCTACAAAAGGCCATATTTCATTCTTTCTCATTGCCACATAGCTAGAACTGATACATGAATTCAACAAAGTCGCAGGGTACAAAATCAGTGTACAGAAATCGGATGCATTTTTATATATCAATAATGAAGCAATAGAAAGAGAAATAAAGAAACAGATCCCATTCACAATTGCACCAAGAAACATAAAATACCTAGGAAAAAACTTAACCAAAGATTTTAAAGATCTGTATTCTGGAAACTATAGAAAGCTTATGAAGGAAATTGAAGAAGACACAAAGAAATGGAAAAACATTCCTTGCCCATGGATTGGAAGAATAAGTATTGTTAAAATGCCAATACTACCCAAAGTAATCTACACATTCAATGCAAAACCAATCAAAATTGCACCAGCATTCTTCTCAAAGCTAGAACAAGCAATCTTAAAATGTGTATGGAACCACAAAAGACCCTGAAGAGCCAAAGTGATATTGAAGAAGAAAACTAAAGCGGGAGGCATCACAATCCCAGACTTTAGCATCTACTACAAAGCTGTCATCATCAAGACAGCATGGTATTGGCACAAAAACAGACACATAGACCAATGGAATAGAAAAGAGAACTCAGAATTGGACCCACAAATGTATGGCCGACTAAACTTTGACAAAGTAGGAAAGAGTATCCAATGGAAAAAAGACAGTCTCTAGCAAATGATGCTCAGAGAACTAGACAGCAACATATAGAAGAATACAACTAGACCACTTTCTTACACCATACACAAAAATAAGCTCAAAATGAATGAAAGTCCTAAATGTGAGACAGGAAACCATCAAAACCCTAGAGGAGGAAGTAGGAAAAAAACCTCTTTGACCTAAGCCACAGCAATTTCTTACTCCATAAATCTCCAAAGGCAAGGGAATTAAAAGCAAAAATGAACTATTGGAACCTCATGAAGACAAAAAGCTTCTGCACTGCAAAGGAAACAATCAACAAAACTAAAAGGCAACCGATGGACTTGGAGAAGATATTTGCAAATGACATATCAAATATAGAGCTAGTATCCAAAATCTATAAAGAACTCACCAAACTCCACACCCAAAAAACAAATAATCCAGTGAAGAAATGGGCAGAAAACATGAATAGACACTTCTCTAAAGAAGATATCCGGGTGGCCTACAGGCACATGAAAAGATGCTCAATGTGGCTCCTCATCAGGGAAATACAAATCAAAACCACACTGAGACACCACCTCACACCAGTCAGAGTGACTAAAATGAATACATCAGGAGACTATAGATGCTGGAGAGGATGTGGAAAAACGGGAACCCGCTTGCACTGTTGGTGGGAATGCAAATTGGTGCAGCCACTCTGGAAAACAGTGTGGAGGTTACTCAAAAAATTAAAAATAGACCTACCCTATGACCCAGCAATAGCACTGCTAGGAATTTACCCAAGGGATACAGGAGTGCTGATGCATAGGGGTACTTGTACCCCAATGTTTATAGCAGCACTTTCAACAAGAGCCAAATAATGGAAAGAGCCTAAATGTCTATCAACTGATGAATGTATAAAGAAATTGTGGTTTATATACACAGTGGAATCTATTTTTAATTTTTTGAGGAAGCTCAACACTGTTTTCCAGAGCGGCTGCACCAGTTTGCATTCCCACCAACAGTGCAAGAGGGTTCCCATTTCTCCACATCCTTGCCAGCAACTATAGTCTCCTGATTTATTCCTTATAGCCACTCTGACTAGTTTGAGGTGGTATCTCAGTGTGGTTTTGATTTGTATTTCCCTGATGATGAGTGACGTTGAGCATCTTTTCATGTTTCTATTGGTCATCTGGATGTCTTCTTTGGAAAAGTGTGTATTCATGTTTTCTGCCCATTTCTTCACTGGATTATTTGTTTTTCGGTGTGGAGTTTCTTGAGTTATTTATAGATTTTGCATACTAGCCCTTTATCCGATATGTCATTTGCAAATATCTTTTCCAAGTCCGTCAGTTGCCTTTTAGTTTTGCTGATTGTTTCCTTCACTGTGCAGAAGCTTTTTATTTTGATGAGATCCCAAGAGTTCATTTTTGGTTTTGTTTCCCTTACCTCTGGAGACGTGTTGAGTACGAAGTTGCTGAGGCTGAGGTCAAAGAGGCTTTTGTCTGCTTTCTCCTCAAGGATTTTGATAGCTTCCTGTCTTACGTTTAGGTCTTACATCCATTTTGAGTTTATTTTTGTTTATGATGTAAGAAAGTGGTCTAGGTTCATTTTTCTGCATGTCGCTGTCCAGTTTTCCCAGCACCATTTGCTGAAGAGACTGTATTTGTTCCATTTGATATTCTTTCCTGCTTTGGCAAAGATTAGTTGGCCATACATTTCTGGGTCCATTTATGGGATTTCTATTCTGTTCCATTGATCTAAGTGTCTGTTTTTGTGCCAGTACCATACTGTCTTGATGATTACAGCTTTGTAATATAGCTTGAAGTCCGGGATTGTGATGCCTCCAGTTTTGGTTTTCTATTTCAAGATTGCTTTGGTTATTTGGGGTCTTGTCTGCTTCCATTCAAAGTTTAGGTTTTTTCTAGCTCTGTGAAGAATGCTGGTGTTATTTTGATAGGAATTGCATTGAATATATAGACTGCTTTGGGTAGTATTGACATTTTAACAATATTTGTTCTTCCTATCCAGAAGCATAGAATACTTTCCCAGTTTTTTCGTGTCTTTTTTCAATTTCGTTCATAAGCTTTGTACAGTTTTCAGTGTATAGATTTTTCACCTCTTTGGTTAGATTTATTTCTATGTATTTTATGGTTTTTGTGCAATTGTAAATGGGAACAGTTCCTTGATTTCTCTTTCTGATGTTTCATTATTCGTGTATAGGAATGCAACTGATTTCTGTTCATTGATTTTATATCCTGCAATTTTGATGAATTCACGGATCAGTTCAAGCAGTTTTTTTGTGGAATATTTTGGGTTTTCCATATAGCGTATCATGTCATCTGTGAAAAATGAAAGTTTGACCTCCTTCTGGCCAATTTGGATGCCTTTTATTTCTTTGTGTTGTCTGATTGCTAAGACTTCCAATACTATGTTGAATAACAATGGTGAGTGGACATCCCTGTCTTGTTCCTGATCTTAGAGGAAAAGCACTGTTCTTATTAGGGATGATGATGTTTGCTTTGGGTTTTTCATATGTGACCTTTATTATGTTGAAGTATATTCCCTCTAGCCATACATTTTTGAGGGTTTTGTATTATCAATGAATGTTGTACTTTGTCAAATGCTTTTTCTGAAACTATTGAAGTGGTCATATGGTTCTTATTCTTTATCTCAATGATTGGTTGATTTGTGAGTATTGAACCACGTTTGCATCTGGTAATTAATCCCAATTGATCATAGTGAGTAATTTTTTAAATGTATTAGTGGATTCATTTTGCTAATATTTTGTTGAGGATTTTTATATCTATGTTCACCAGAGATATTGGCCTATAGTTTGTTTGTTTGTTTGTTTTTGTAGTGTCTTTATCTAGTTTTGTTATCAGGATATCATAGAACAAATTTGGATCTGTTCTGTCCTTTTTTTTTAATATTTTGAGAATAGGTATTAATTCTTTAAATTTTTGATAGAAATCCCCAATGAAACTGTCTTGTCCTGGACTTTTTTTTTTTTTTTTTTGGTTGGGTTTTTTTTTTATCACTGATTTAATTTCCCTGCTGTAATTGGTATGATCAAAGTTTTGATGTCTTCCTGCTTCATTTTGGGTAGGTTGCATATTTTTAGCAATTCATCCATTTTTTTCTAAATTGGGCAATTTATTGGCATACATTATTTCATAATATTCTTTTATAATCCTTGACATTTCTGTGGTGTCAGTTGTTATATCTCCTTTTTTCATTATGTTTCTTCGAGTTTTCGCTCTTATTTTTAGAGGAGTTTGGCTAGATGTATATGAATTTTTTTTGATCTGTTCAAAGAAACTGCTCCTGGTTTCATTGATCTGTTTTACTGTTTATTTTAACTTTTATAGTTTTATTTCTTCTCTAATCCATATTATTTCCTCTCTTCTGCTGAGTTTGGGTTTTGGCAGTTGTTCCAGCTCTCTAAAGAGTGGCTAAGTGTAAGCTTAGGTTGTTTATTTGATAAGTAGGCCTGTATTGCTATCAGCTTCCCTCTTAGAACAGCTTTTGATTCACCCCAAAGATTTTGGACTGTTGTGTTTTCATATTTATTTGTTTCCATGTATTTTTTAATTTCTTTTTTTAATTTCCTGCTTGAGTGATTCATTGGTTAGTAGTATGCAATTTAACCTTCATGTATTTGTGGTGTTTCCATATTTTTTCTGGTTGTTAACTTCTAGTTCGATAACACTGTGATCAGAAAAGATGCATAGTATAACTTCAATCTTTTGAATTTGTTGACACTTGTTTTGTGGCCTAATATGTGATCTATTCTGGAGAATGTTTTATGTTCACTTGAAAACAATGTATGTTCTGCTGTTTTATGATGAAATCTTCTGAATATATCTGTTAGGTTCATCTGTTCCAGTGTGTCATTCAAAGCCACTGTTTCTTCTTTAGTTTTCTGTTTGCATGACCTGTCCATCAGTGAAAGTGGAATGTTAAAGTCCCATACTAATAAGATTGTAGTACTGTGGATTAATTCCTTTATGTTTGTTATCCACTGTTTTATGTATTTGGGTGCTCTCATGTTGAGTGCATGATAAAATTTTTTTATCTTCTTGGTTGATTGTCTGCTCTACTATTATATACTATTCTTTTTCCTTGTTGCAGTTTTTGCTTTAAAGTCTATTTTCTTTAACTAAGTAATGATACTCTGGCTTTCTTTTGTCATACATTTGCATCATACATGTTTCTTGATCCCCTCACTTTCCATATGCAGGGGTTTTGGGGTCTGAAATGAGTCTCTTGTAGGCACGATATAGGTGGGTCTTGTCTTTTCTTCAAGTCAGCCACCCTATGTCTTTTGATTAGAACATTTAGTCCTTTGACATTTAAAGTAATGTGAATCACTTGGTTGATTTATACTGTTTATTTATTTTTACAGCTTTTATGTGTTTACTTTTCATACCCTTACTTATATTTTCTTTACACTTCAAGAATCCCATTTAATATTTCTTGTAGGGCTTACTTAGTGGTATGGAACGCCTTTCATTTTTTTTTTTTTTTTGGTCCGAGTAATTTTTATATCTTCTTCTGTCTGACTGATTGCCTTGCTGGATAGTGTATTCTTGGCTGAAGATTTTTCCCTTTCAACACTTTGAGTATATCATACCATTCCCTTTTGTCCTGAAAATTTCCTGCTGAAAAATCCCCTACTAGCTTTGTGGGGTTTCCCTTGTATGTAAGTGCTTTGTTATTTTTTCGAGGTGCTTTTATTTATTTATTTTTCTCCTGGTGCCTTAAAAATTTTTCTTTATCACCTACTTTTGCCATTATAATTACTATGTGTCTTGCTGTGGACCTCATTGTGTTGATTTTGTTGTGAGTCTCTATGCTCCTAAATCTGGATATCTGTTTCCTTCCCCAGATTTGGGAAGTTTTCAGCTAATATTTCTTGAAATAAATTTTCTGTCGTTTCCCCTACTTCTTCTTATGGGATTTCTGTGATGTGAATGTTATTATGCTGAATGGAGTCACAGAGTTCCTTATGTCTATTCTCAATTTTCATAATTATTTTTGGTCTCACTTGCTCGTCCTGATAGCTTTCGATTACTGTCTTCCAGGTCTTTAATTATTTCCTGTGCCTCCTCAAACCTGCTATTTTTTTTATAAAGCATATGTTTAATTTCATTTATTGTATTCTTTATTTCTGGCTGGTTCTTTTTTATCTCTTTGGTAAAGGTCTCACTGATGTCCCGCATTCTTCTCAAGGCCATTGAGAATCTTTATGATCATTACTTTAAATTCTCTGTCAGGCATATTATGTTATTTCATTTGCTGTGCTTTGTTGTTCTTTAATTTGGGATATATTCCACTGTCCCCTCATTTGTTGTAACTCTCTGTGTCTGTTTCTCTGTATTAGGAAACTCAGATATATCTCTTGCTCTTGAATTAAGGGCCTTATGAAGAACTCCGTTGATGCCCTGAAATGCAGTATATCCCTTGTTCCCCAGGATCTGGGACTTCTCACATGTGTGTTGCCTACACCCTGCTGTTATGTCCTCGTCAAATTTTCTTTCAGTCCAGTTGCCAGCAGAGGTTCCCTTTTCTTGTTGTGGGCATTGTTTAGTTTCAGCCAGGGTAAGGTATGTTTTAACAAGTTAGGCACTTATGTGCTTGTGGAATGAGACCTGGCTTCAACAGAACTGTGGCCCCAGAAGAATGCATGGTATGGAGAGTTTGTGATGGTAGGGTTTGTGCCAGTGTTCTTGGGGAGGGGACTCACAGCACAGGGACTGAGGCAATGGTGAATGGGAAAGGTGGATTTACCAAAGCACATGTGGACAGAGGCATTTGCAAGCAAGTTAGTAGTGAGTGTTGGCTCTGCACTGGTCCCTGTAGGTGACAGTGTGTTTATGCTAGTAGGTTGGGGAGGAAGATGGCACCTGCCAGATTCTGTGTTCCTGCAGGAATTTCCCTGCAATCCCTGCCTCTCCATGACATGCTCTGAGATGAATAAATAACTCTCCCTCCTGTATACCCCAGACATATTTCAAACTGTTCCTTCTATGCTGTAGTTCTTGAGCTGTTGTCTCTTTAATGGGGGAGACTCAGCATCATAATGTCCTTCAGGTTCTTCCAGAGCTGAGCCTGCTTATTTTTAAAATTCCAAGCTCTCTAAGTCATGTTGCTTGTAAGGACTCACAAAATTTAGCCCCTCTTGGTATCAAAGCCAAATGATATGGGGATTTGTCTTCCTAGTGTTTTCTTCTTCATGAGATAGACTGTTTCTTGCTCTTCTCAATGACATCAGATACCTACCATGGTCCATTTTGCTCCCAAACTATGTCTCTCTCCTCACTTTCTTCAATGTGGTCTCTTTTGTATCTTCAGTTGTGGATTTTGTTCTTCCAGTCTTTGAGTCATTAGCTTCGTTATTTGCATTGATGTGTTATCTAATTGTATTCATGTGAGGATGTGTCTTAGGGTTGGTTCTTCTACTCTGCCATCTCCCCAGTCTCTCCATGCTATTCTTAGGTGCTTTTATGTCACTCTTGATAATTTTTTTTTACCAGCTTTACTGATATAGAATTGACATATAATATTGTGCAAGTTTAAGGTGTACAATGTGATAATTTCATGTATATATAATGCACAAAAAGGTTGGTTATGACCTTCATGGCCTCACATAATTGTCATTTTGTTTTTGTTATGAGAACATTTAAGATACATTGTCTTAGCAACTTTTGAGCATATAATACAATATTGTTAACTATTGTCATCATGCTGTGTATTAGATGCCTGAGAATGTACACACCTTATAGTTTGTTTGCTATGACCAAGATCTTCCCACCTCAGACCCCCCACCCCAGTCCCTGTCAACCAGCATCCTGCTCCTTTTTTGTAGGTTCTTTTTTGTTGTCACAGATAAGTGAGAACATATATTATCTGTATTTTTTTTATTTTTAAATTTATTTATTTATTTTGAGAGACAGAGACAGCACAAGTGGGGGAGAGGCAGAGAGGAAGGGATATAGAGAATCCCAAGCAAGCTCCACACTGTCAGCACAGAGCCTAATGCAGGGCTCAAACTCACAAAACTGTGAGATCCTGACCTGAGTCAAAACCAAGAGTCAGATGCTTAACTGACTAAGCCACCAAAGTGCTCCTATTATTTGTATTTCTGACTTATTTCACTTAGTATGATGTTCTAAAGGTACAACTATGCTGTCACAAGTGATACAATTTCTTTCTACTATATGGGTAATATATTATATATATATAATTATAATTATAATATATATATTTATATATATCATACACACATACATACACATTTATAATTTTTTACCAGGTTATCTATCATGGAGGCTTAGGTTGTTTCTATATCTTGACTATTGTGAATAGTATTATAATACACATTCAGATACAGAATATTTACAAAAAAGTGATTTCATTTCCTCTTGATATATACCCATAAGTGGGACTTCTGGATGATATGATAGATATTTATAATTTGTTGAGGAACCATCATCTTATTTCCCACAGGAACTGTACCAATTTACTCGCCCACCAACAGTGAACAAAAATTCCCTTTTCTTTCCATCCTAGACAACACTTACTGTTTTTTGGATGTTTAATTTTATAATTTCTTCATACATTTTGGTTACAAACCCTTTATTGTATATGTCATTGGCAAATATCATCTACCATTCTGTAGGTTGCCTTTTAGTTTTGATGATTGTTTCTTCATTGTGAAGAAAATTTTTTATTTTGATGTAGTCTCAGTACCTTATTTTTTATTTTGTTTCCCTTGCCTCAGGAGACATATCTAGAAAGAAGCTGCTAAGGCCGATGTCAAAGAAGTTACTGCCTGTGTACTCTTCTAAGATTTTTTATGGTTTCACGTCTCAGATTAGGTCTTTAATCCATTTGGAATTCATTTTTGTTTTTGGTGCAAAAAAGTGGTCCAGTTTCATTCTTTTGTGTGAGGCTGTCCAGTTTTCCCAACAGCATTTGTTGAAGAGACTTGTCTTTTTCCTTGGATATTCTTTCCTGCTTTGTCAAAGATTAATTGACCATAGAGTTGTGAGTTTATTTCTGGGTTTTCTGTTCTGTTATATTAATTCATGAGTCTATTTATGTGCCAGTATCATACTGTTTTAATTATTAAAACTTTGTAGTATAATTTCAAATCTGAGATCGTGATACTTCCAGCTTTGCTTTCCTTTTTCAAGATTGCTTGTATTATTCAAGGTCTTTTATGCTTCCATACAAATTTTATGGTTGTTCTAATTCTGTGAAAAATACTCTGAGTATTTGATAAGGATTGCATTAAATATGTAGATTTCTTTGGGTAGTATAGAATATTAACAATATTTGTTATTCCAACATACAAACATGGAATGCCTTCTCATTTATTTGCAACCTCTTGCATTTCTTTTATCACTTTATATAGATTTCAGAGTACAGGTCTTTCATCTCTTTGGTTAAGTTTGTCCTTAGATTTTTATTGTTTTGGGTACAATTGTAAATGAGATTGTTTTATTAATTTCTCTTTAGGCTGCTTGCTTATTAGTGCATAGGAATGCAACAGATTTTTGTACATTGATTTTGTATCCTGCAACTTCACTGAATTTATCAGTTCTAGAAGTTTTTGGGGGTGGTGGTGTAAGGGTTTCTATATATAGTATCATGTCATCTGCAAATAGTGACAGTTTTATTTCTTCTTTACCAGTTTGGATGCCTTTAATTTTTTGTTGTTGTTGTTGTCTAATTGCTGTGGTTAGGACTTCCAGCACTATTTTGAATAAAAGAGGTAAGAGTGGCCATCTTTGTCTTGTTTCTTACACTAGGGGAATAGCTCTCAAGTTTTCATTATTGAGAATAATATTGGCTGTAGGTTTTTCACATAAGGCCATTAATAATTTTAAGATGTGTTCCCTGTAGACCTACTTTGCTGAGTGTTTTTATTGGGAATGGATGCTGTGTTTTGTCAAATGTTTTTATTCATCTATTGAAATGATCCTAAGAATTTTATTCTTTCTCTGATGTAACAAATCACATTTATTGTTTTGCAAATATTGAACCACACTTCTATCTCTGGAAAAAATACCGCTTGATCATGGTGTATGATTTTTAAAAGGTATTGTTGGATTAAATTAGCTAATATTTTGTTGAAGATTTTTCTATGTGTATTCATTGGAGTTATTGGGCTGGAGTTGTGGGGTTTTGTTTTGTTTTGTTTTTGTTTTTTTGTTTTTGTTTTTGTTTTTTTTTTTGTGGTATCTTTATCTGGTTTTGGTTATCAGGGTGATACTGGCCTAATAGAATGAATTTGGAAACTTTCCTTTCTCTTGTCTCTTGGGAATAGTTTGAGAA
Source organism: Panthera pardus (assembly GCF_024362965.1). Lineage (NCBI taxonomy): Eukaryota > Metazoa > Chordata > Mammalia > Carnivora > Felidae > Panthera > Panthera pardus. The sequence continues at coordinate 61,108,292 of NW_026526843.1, forward strand.
GACCATGATAAACTCTTCTTTACATGTTTGGTAGAATTCACCTGTGACACTGTCTGGGACTGAACTTCTGTTTTCTTGGGAGTTTTTTGATGAAGAATTTAATTTAATTGCTGATGACTGATCTGTTCAAATTTTCTACTTATTCCTGTTTAGTTTGGCTAGTTTATATGTTTCCAGGAATTGATGCATTCTCTCTAGGTTGGCCAATTTGTTGGTATGTTGGTTTTCATAATACTTTGTTATAATTGTTTGTGTTTCTGTGGTGTTGCTTGTTCTTTATCCTCGTTACTTAGTTTGTTTATTTGAGTCCCCCCTTTTTTTCAAACTAGTGTTGCTAAATATTTATCAATTTTATTGTTCTTTTCAAAGAACCAGCTCTTGGTTTCATTATTCCTATCTTTTTGTTTGTTTGTTTGTTTGTATGTATGTTTCTATGTCATTTATTTCCATTTAATCCTTCTTATTTATTTTCTTTGCGGGTTTCAGTTGTGTTTGTTGTTATTTTTCTAACTCCTTTATGTGAAAGGTTATATCATTTATTTGCATTTTTTCTTGTTTCTTTAGATAGGCTTTTGTTGCAATAAACTTCCCTCTTGAAGTCACTTTTGTTGCATCATAAAGATTTTAGAACATTGTGTTTCAATTTTTATTTGTTTCCATATAATTCTTTATTTCTTCATTGATTTCTTAGTTATTACATTCATTGTTTAAGAACATATTTTTTTAAAAAGAGCATTTTTTAACCTCCATGCATTTATAGTCTTTCCAGATTTTTCTTGTGGTTGATTTCTAGCTTCATAGCATTGTGGTCAGAAAAGTTGCATATGACTTCAAATTTTTTGAATTTGTGGAGACTTGCTTTGTGGACTAATATGCCACTATTCTGTAAAATGTTTCATGTGCACTTGAAAAGAATGTGTAGATGGAATTTTCTCAGTATGTATGTTAAATCCATCTGTTCCAGTGTGTAATTCAAAGTCACTCCTTCCTTACTGATTTTCTCTTTCAAAAATCTGTTCATGGATGTTAATGGGGTGTTAAAATCCATTGTTATTATTATTATTATTATTATTATTATTATTATATTACTACCAATTATTTCCTTTATGTTTGTTATTTATTCTTTTATGTATTTGGGTGCTACCATGTAGCATGCATAAATATTTTCAATTCTTATATCCTCTTGTTGGATTGTCCCCTTTATTATTATATAATGTCTTTCTTTGTCTCTCGTTACAGTCTTTGCTTTAAAGTTTATTTTAGGAGCGCACAGGTGGCCCAGTCAGTTAAACATCCAACTCTTGATTTCAGCTCAGGTCATGATCTCATGGTTCCCGAGTTCAAGCCATGCATCGGGCTCTGCACTGACAGTGTGGATCCTGCTTGGAATTCTTTCTCTCTCCCTCTCTATACCTCTCCCCCCCACACACACACACTTTCTCTTTCATTCTCAAAATAAAAAAAAAATTAAAAGTCTGTTTTGTCTAATATAAATATTGCTATACTGACTTTCTTTTGACATCCATTTTATGAGAAATATTTCTGCATTTCCTCACTTTCAATATGCATGTGTTTCTAGGTCTAAAAGGAGTCTCTTGTAAGCAGAATATAATTGGGTCTTGTTTCTTATCACTTTTTCACTCTACATATTTTGGTTGAAGTGTTTAGTCCATTTATGTTAAAAGTAATTGTTAAGAGATATATATTTATTATCATTTTGATGGGGTTTTTTTGTGGTTATTTCTATGGATTTTCTTTGTTCCTTTCTTCTTCTACTCTCCTTTATGGATTGTTGGCTTTCTTTAGTGAAGTACTTGGATTTCTTTCTCTTTATTATGTGTCTATTTTAAGGACACTTGTTAATAGATTTCACCCCACCTAGTTACACCAAAATGATCTCATCTTGAAATCCTTAATGTACAGTTTTGAAGAGCTTTTTTTCCAAATAAATTCATATTCATGTGAATTTTTGAGAAGAATTAAACATCATATTGGCAGCTGACATTCAACCCACTGCAGTTATAAAGAGGTTATTTGAGTGGAAGTAATAAAAACAAACTACCTTTTTTACCATATAATATCAAGAACACACATTGTCAAGATAATTTATCACTATTGATTTTAACATTCATCATTTGACTGAGGTATCAGGTTTTTCCACTAAAAAATGTGACTTTTTGCCATTTCCAAACTTTAAATTTTGAGTTTTTATTAGTGTTTATTTTTTGAGAGAGAGAGAGAGAGAGAGAGAGAGTAGGGGAGGGGCAGAAAGAGAGGGAGAAACAGAATATGAAGCAGGCACCAGGCTCTGAGCTGTCAGCACAGAATCTGATGCAGAGCCTGAACTCACAAACCGCGAGATCATGACCTGAGCCAAAGTCTGACACTCAACCGACTGAGCCACCCAGGTGCCCCATCCAAACTTTAATCTTTGGAAGGAAGCTAATATGTGGGGAATTATGTTCCAATACATTATTAGCAGATTACATTATATTTAATTTATAATTTTTCTGTAAGAGAAATTTATTTATTCTCCATTTTATTAATTAATGAATTCATTCATTCACTAAACTCCTTGTATTAATATTGATTTATGGATATTTTTTCATTTTTGTTATAATCTAATAAAAATTAGTTTTGTTGCTTAAATTGGTGTCGTTTTGCACAATGAAAATTATTTAATTTGCTTCTGAACCCATGGGAAATGGTCATTCTTTCTAAAAATATACATGAGATAAAATATAAAGTTTAACACTTAAAAAAAAATTTTTTTAACGTTTATTTTTGAGACAGAGAGAGAGCATGAACAGGGGAGGGTCACAGAGGGGGAGACACAGAATCCGAAACAGGCTTCAGGCTCCAAGCCATCAGCACAGAGCCCGACACAGGGCTCGAACTCACGGACCGCGAGATCATGACCCGAGCCGAAGTCGGCCGCTTAACTGACTGAGCCACCCAGGCGCCCCTTAGCATTTTTTAAGTGTACAGTTCAGTGGCATTAAGTACATTTACAATGCTGTGAAACTATGAACACTATCCATTTCAAAAAATTTTTCATCATCCCAAAGAGAAACTCGTGTATTATACAACACCCATTCTTTTCTCTCCCAAGACTTTGGTAACCTCTATTATACTTTAGTATCTATAAATTTCATTATTTAAGTTATCTCATTCAAGTGTGTCAAATTAAAAAAAAAACAGATAGTAATTAAAGTGATTAAAAACAAATTTTAATGAGGATGTAGCATTAGGGAAAAAGAAAATTCAGTATATAATACAGCTCACATTTTTAAATTTTTAATTTTTTTACTAAATTTTTAATTTTAATTTCAGTATAGTTAACATATAGTGTTATATCAGTTTAAGGTGTACAATATAATAATTTAATAATTATATTCGTTAATCAGTGCTCATCACAATAAGTGTACTTTTAATCCCCTTTATTTACCTATCTTTCCTCTCCCTTTCCCTCTGGCAACCACAAGTTTGTTCTTTGTACTTAAAAGTCTGCTTTTTGGTCTCTTTTTTCTTTGTTCATTTGTCTTGTTTCTTAAATTCAACATATGAGTGAAACCACATGATATTTGTCTTTCCCCGTCTGACTTATTTCACTTAGCATTATAAACTCTAGATCCATCCATGTTGCAAATGGCAAGATTTCATTTTTTATGGCTGAGTAAAATCCAGTGTCTGTGTGTGTATGTGTGTGTGTATAAAATAACCTCTTCTTTATCCATTCATCTATGGATGGACACTTGATTTGATTCCATATCTTGTCTACTGTAAAAAAATGCTGTAATAAACATAGGGATAAATATATCTTTTTGAAATAGTATTTTTGTGTACTTTGGGTAAATATCCAGTAGTGGAATTACTGGATCATGTGATATTACTATCTTTTATTTTTTGAGGCACCTCAATATTGCTTTCCACAGTGGCTGCTCCAATTTGAATTTATACCAACAATGATGAAGTTTCCCTTTTCGCCACATCTTTGCTGACATTTGTTGTTTCTTGCTTTTAAATTTTTATTCAGACAAGTGTGAGGTCAATATCGTGAGTTCTATTTGCATTTCCCTGATGATTAATGATGTTGATTGAGTATCTTACTATGTGTCTGTTAACCATCTGTATGTCTTCTTTGGAAACATGTCTATTCAAGTTCTTTGCCCATTTTTGTATTCAGATTATTTGGTTTTTGGTGTTGAGTTGCATAAGTTCTTTATATAGTTTGGTCATTAACCCTTTGAAATCTGTTGCATTTCTTTACACTAATAATAAAGTAACAGAGAGAGAAATTAAGGAATCAATTCAACTTACAGTCTCACTAAAAAATAAAATATTTGGAAGTAAATCGAACCAAGGAAGTAAGAGACCTGTACTCTGATAACCATAAAACGTTCATGAAAGAAATACAAGACATTTCTAACAAATGGCAAGGTATTCTATGAACATGAATTGAAATAATCAATATTATTAAAGTGTCCATACCATCCAAAGCAGTCCATAGATTTAATCCAATCCCTATCAAAACACCAACAGCATTTTTCACAGAACTAGGAGAAGTAATAACAAAATGTGTGTAAAATCACAAAAAACCTCCAGCGAAAGCAATCTTCGTGAAGAATAAAGCTGAAAGTATCACTATCCCAGATTTCAAGTTGTGCTACAAAGCTGTAGTAATCAAAAGAGTATGGTATCAGCACAACAATAGACACAGAGATCAATGGAACAGAATAAAGACCAAATAAATAAACAGACGCTTATATGGTCAATTAATCTATGACAGTAAGAATATTCGATGGGAAAAAGGCAGATTTCAACAAATGGTGTTGGCCAAAGTGGACAGCTGCATGCAAACGAATTAAACTGGAATGCTTTCTTACACCATATAAAAAATTAAACTCAAATTTAGGTCTTTCATCCATTTTGAATTTATTTTTCTATATGGTGTAGAAGTGGTCCAATTTCATTATTTTGAATGTTTCTGTCTAATTTTCCCAACACCATTTGTTGAAAAGACATTTTGCTTCCATTGGATATTCTTTCCTGCTTTGTCAAGGATTAATTGACCATTTAGTTGTGCGTTCATTTATGGGTTTTCTATTCTGTTCCATTGATCGATGTGTCTATTTTGTGCCAATACCTTACTGTTCTCATTACTATAGCATTGTAATATAACTTGAAGTCTTGAATTGTGATGCTTCTGTCTTTGCTTATCGTTTTCAAGACTGCTTAGGTGGTTTGAAGTCTTTTGCAGTACCATAGAGATTTTAGGATTATTTGTTCTTTGTGAAAAATGTTGTTAGTATTTTGGCAGGAGGGTTTTATTAAATTGGTATATTGCTTTAGGTAGTATAGAAACATGAAAAGATGCTCAAAATCACTTATTGTCAGGTAAATGAAAATTAAAACTACAATGAGATGTGACCTCACAACTGTCAAGATGGTTAAAAATCAACAAGACAAGAAACAACAGGTGTTGGTGAGGACTTGGAGAAAGAGGAACCCTCCTACACTGTTGGTAGGAATGCAAACTGGTGCAGCCACTCCAGAAAACAGTATGGGGGTTCCTCAAAAAGTTAAAAATAGAACTACAAGAACAAGCAATTGCACTAGTAGGTATTTACTCAAAGAATATAAAAATAGTGATTTTAAAGGGATTCATGCGCCCCGATGATTATAGCAACATTATCTACAATAGCCAAATTATGGAAATAACCCAAATGTCCATGGACTGAAGAATGGATAAAGAAATGGCATAGAGATAGATAGATAGATGATAGATACACATAAAAACGGAATATTAGTCAACCATAAGAAGGAATGATATCTTGTTATTTGCAATGACACGGAAAAGGTAAAGCATATAATGCTAAGCAAAACAAGTCATTCAGAGAAAGACAAATACATGATTTCACTCTTATGTGAAAAACATAAATTTAAGAAACAAAACAAATGAGCATAAGGCAAAAAAAAATAGAGAGGGGCAAACGAAGAAACATACTCTTCAGTATAGAGAGCAAACTGATGTCTACCAGAAGGGAGGTGGGTGAGATAATGGGTTAAATATGTTTTGGGGATTAAGGAGTGCACTTTGATGAGAACCAGGTAAGTAGTGAATCCCTAAATTGTGCACCTGAAACTAATATTACTCTGTATGTTGACTAACTGGAATTTAAATAAACACTTAAGAAAAAGAGGGGAATCTGGGTGGCTCAGTCAGTTAAGCATCCGACTTAAGCTCAGGTCATGATCTCACAGTTTGTGGGTTTGAGCCCCACATCTGGCTGTCTGCTGACAGTGTGGAGCCTGGAACCTGCTTTGGATTCGGTGTCTTCATTTCTCTCTGTGCATCCCCTGCTCATTCTCTCTCTCTCTCTCAAATAAACACTACCAAAAATTTTTAAAAAAAGAAAATAATTTGCAAAAACTTGAAAAATATAATAAATTATAATTTGGTTAAAGACCTAGATGACAGCCCTGAAACCAGAAAACTCCTAGAAGAAACATAGGCAATAATTTCTGTGGCATCATTTTGTAGGAACATTTCGTAAGTATGTTTCCTTGGGCAAGAGTAAAAAGCAAATTTAAACTATTGGGACAACACCAAAACAAAAAGTGTTTGTACAGGAAAGTAATTAACAAAACAAAATGGCAACCGAATGAATGCAAGAAGATATTTGTAAATGAAATTTGATACAGATTTCTTTGAATATGTAGTTCCCTTGGGATATTATGGACATTATAACGAAATTAATTTTTCCAATTTACAAACACAAAGTGTATTTCCATTTATGTATGTCTTCTTTCAATTTCTCTTTTTAATTTTTTTTGAACATTAAAAAAATAATCTCTAAACCCACCTTCAGGCTTGAATTTACAAACCCGAGATGAAGACTCACATGTTCTACTGACTGAGCCACCCAGGCCCCCCATCTTCTTTCATTTTCTTCATAAATATTTTATAATTTTCTAGTGTACAACTCTTTCACCTCTTTTAAGTTTATTCCTAAATATCTTATTTATAATTTATAAATTTATAATTTATAATTTATTAAATTTTATTAAAATTAAATTTTCTTAATTTCCTTTCGGATAGTTAATTGGTCATCTATAGAAATGTAACTGTTGTTTGTATGTTAATTTTATATTCTGCAAATTTATCAACTTCTTTTACTAGTTATAATACTTTTCTTGTTGGATATTTAGGTTTTTTAGGTATATGTTGATGTCATCTGCAAACAACATAGCTTTACTTTTTCCTTTCTGGTTTGGATTCCTTTTATTTCTTTTTCTTTTGTAATTGATTTGGCTGAGATTTTCTGTGTACCTTAAGTAGAAGTGGTTATAGTGGGCACTACTGCTTTGTAATAGATCTTGGAAGGAAAATTTTCAGTTTTTCCCCATAGATTATGATGTTAGCTGTGAATTTCCCATATATGGCCTTTGTTGTGTTGTCATAAATTTATTCTGCATCTATTTTTGCAGAATTTTAATTATAGTTTCAATATTGAATTTTGTCAAATAATTTTTATGTGTTTATTTAGGTGATTATGTGGGTTTTTGTGTTCACTTTGTCAATTCAGTGTGTCACATGATTATCTAATATTTTGAACCATGTTTACATCCCTGGCATAAATTCCACTTGGTCAAAGTGTTTAATCTGTTAAATTTGTTTTGCCACTATTTTTTGAGGATCTTTACATCCAAGTACATCAGAAATAATGCCCTGGATGTATTTTTTCTTTGTGGTGTCTTTAGGTGTGGTATCAATGTGATGCTAGCCTCAATAAATAACTTTAGAAGTGTTGCCTCTTCTATTTTATAAATAGTTTAAGTATGGGTAGCATTTCTTTCAACGTTTCATAGAAATTACCTGTGAGTCTTCTGGTCATCAACTTTTAATTATCTCCATTAGGAAGTTTTTGATTACTGTTTTAATATCCTTATTCATAATTGGTCTGCTCAGATTTTATATTTCTTCTTTATTTAGTTTAGATATTAAATAAGCTATATGTTTTTAGGAATATATTCTTTTCTTTTTTTATAGCTGTCAGTTTTTTGGTTTAGTTTTTTCTTTATTATTTTATTTTAAACTCAAATATACTTAATATACAGAGTTATGTTAGTATATATAGTGATTCAATAGTTTAATACATCACCCTGTTCTCATCATGACAAGTGCACTTCTTAAACTGCATCCCTTATTTTATCCATCCACTCTCCTACCTCCCCTCTGTAACCATCAATTTATTCTCTATAGCTAAGATTCTGTTTCTTGGTTGCTTTTCTCTCTTTTTTTTCTTCACTCATTTTTATTTTTTTATTTGTTTCTTAAGTTACACATGAGTGAAGTCATATGGCAATTGTCTTTACTGACATCTCATTTGCAACAAATATATCAAACTAGAAGTATAATGTAACCATTTCTTTTAGGTTATCCACTACATTGGTATATATTTATTCAAAATATTCCTTTATATTTGTTTTAATTTCTGTTGTATGTAAAATCACATATTTCATTTCTGTTATCTGAATTATGTATATTTTTTTTCCTTAGTGAGCCTAATAAATTCTTTGTAGATTTTATTTTTATCAAAAATAACTATATTATTTTTTTCTATTTTTTCCTAGACACTATTACATTCATTTATTCTTTAATTTTTATTTCCATTGTTAAAAAAAAGTTTGCTTTATTTTTAGTGTAGGTCTATATTTAATTTTTTGAGGAACTTCCACACTGTTTTCCAGAGTGGCTCCACCAATTTGCATTCCCACCAACAGTGCAAGAGTGTTCCCGTTTCTCCACACCCTCACCAGCATCTATAGTCTCCTGATTTGTTCATTTTGGCCACTCTGGCGTGAGGTGATATCTGAGTGTGGTTTTAATGTGTGTTTCCGTGATGAGGAGTGACATTGAGCATCTTTTCATGTGCCTGTTGGCCATCCGGATGTCTTCTTTAGAGAAGTGTCTATTCATGTATTCTGCCCATTTCTTCACTGGGTTATTTGTTTTTTGGGTGTGGAGTTTGGTGAGCTCTTTATAGATTTTAGATAATAGCCCTTTGTCTGATATGTCATTTGCAAATATCTTTTGCCATTCCGTTGGTTGCCTTTTAGTTTTGTTAGTTGTTTCCTTTGCTGTGCAGAAGCTTTTTATTGTCATAAATTCCCAGCAGTTCATTTTTGCTTTTAATTTCCTTGCCTTTGGGGATGTGTCAAGTAAGAAATTGCTACGGCTGAGGTCAGAGAGGTCTTTTCCTGCTTTCTCCTCTAGGGTTTTGATGGTTTCCTGTCTCACATTCAGGTCCTTTACCCATTTTGAGTTTATTTTTGTGAATAGTAGAAGAAAGTGGTCTCGTTTCAACCTTCTGCATGTTGCTGTCCAGTTCTCCCAGCACCATTTGTTAAAGAGACTGTCTTTTTTTCCATTGGATGTTCTTTCTTGCTTTGTCAAAGATTAGTTGGCCATATGTTTGTGGGTCTAGTTCTGGGGTTTCTATTCTATTCCATTGGTCTATGTGTCTGTTTGTGTGCCAATACCATGCTGTCTTAATGATGACAGCTTTGTAGTAGAGGCTAAAGTCTGGGATTGTGATGCCTCCTGCTTTGGTCTTCTTCTTCAAAATTACTTTGGCTATTCGGGGCCTTTTGTGGTTCCATATGAATTTTAGGATGGCTTGTTGTAGTTTCAAGAAGAATGCTGGTGCGATTTTGATTGGGATTGCATTGAATGTGTAGATAGCTTTGGGTAGTATTGACATTTTGACAATATTTATTCTTCCAATCCATGAGCAGGGAATGTTTTTCCATTTCTTTATATCTTCTTCAATTTCCTTCATAAGCTTTCTATAGTTTTCAGCATACAGATCTTTTACATTTTGGTTAGATTTATTCCTAGGTATTTTATGCTTCTTGGTGCAATTGTGAATGGGATCAGTTTCTTTATTTCTCTTTCTGTTGTTTCATTGTTAGTGTAAAATAATGCAACTGATTTCTGTACATTGATTTTGTATCCTGCAACTTTGCTGAATTCATGTATCAGTCCTAGCAGACTTCTGGTGGAGTCTATCAGATTTTCCATGTATAATATCATGTCATCTGCAAAAAGCGAAAGCTTGACTTCATCTTTGCCAATTTTGATGCATTTGATTTCCTTTTGTTGTCTGATTGCTGATGCTAGAACTTCCAACACTATGTTAAACAACAGCAGTGAGAGTAGACATCCCTGTCGTGTTCCTGATCTCAGGGAAAAAGCTCTCCGTTTTTCTCCATTGAGGATGATGTTATCTGTGGGCTTTTCATGAATGGCTTTTATGATCTTTAAGTATGTTCCTTCTATCCTGACTTTCTCGAGGGTTTTTATTAAGAAATGTTGCTGAACTTTGTCAAAGGCCTTTTCTGCATCGATTGACAGGATCATATGTTTCTTATCTTTTCTTTTATTAATGTGATGTATCACATTGATTGATTTGCGAATGTTGAACCAGCCCTGCATCCCAGGAATGAATCCCACTTGATCATGGTGAATCATTCTTTTTATATGCTGTTGAATTCGATTTGCTAGTATCTTGTTGAGAATTTTTGCATCCATATTCATCAGGGATATTGGCCTGTAGTTCTCTTTTTTTACTGGGTCTCTGTCTGGTTTAGGCATCAAAGTAATACTGGCTTCATAGAATGAGTCTGGAAGTTTTCCTTCCCTTTCTATTTCTTGGAATAGCTTGAGAAGGATAGGTATTATCTCTGCTTTAAATGTCTGGTAGAACTCCCCTGGGAAGCCATCTGGTCCTGGACTCTTATTTGTTGGGAGATTTTTGATGACTGATTCAATTTCTTCGCTGGTTTTGGGTCTGTTCAAGCTTTCTGTTTCCTCTTGATTGAGTTTTGGAAGTGTGTGGGTGTTTAGGAATTTGTCCATTTCTTCCAGGTTGTCCAGTTATTGGCATATAATATTTCATTATATTCCCTGATAATTGCTTGTATCTCTGAGGGACTGGTTGTCATAATTCCATTTTCATTCATCATTTTGTCTATATGCATCATCTCCCTTTTCTTTTTGAGAAGCCTGGCTAAAAGCACATGTGGACGAAAGGTCCCTCAACTACAAGAGTAGACATCAGGTTAGTAGCAGAGCTGTCCACTGAAACTTGGAAGGCCAGAAGGGAATGTGGCAGGAAATTTTCAGTATGCTAAATAGAATAAAATGCAGCCAAGAATCCTTTATCCAGCAAGGCTGTCATTCAGAATAACAGAAGAGGTAGACTTTCCCAGACAAACAAAAACTAAAGAATTTGTGACCACGAAACCATCCCTGCAAGAAATTTTAAAGGGGAATCTCTGGGCGGAGAAAACGTCACCAGAGAGGACGAGAGAACATCACCAGAAACACCAACTCTACAGGTAACACAATGGCACTAAATTCATATCTTTCAATAATCACTCTTATTTTAAATGGAATAAGTACTCTAATCAAAAGAAAAATTGCATAAGAATGGATTTTTAAAAAGTTACATCTATATATTGCACTCAAAGGACTCATTTTAGACTTAAGGACACCTGCAGATTGAAAGTGAGAGAATGGAGAACTATCTCTCATGCTAATGGATGTCAAAAGAAAGCCAGAGTAGCCATATTGATATCAGACAATTAGATTTAAAACAAAGACTATAACAAGAGATGAAGGAGGGCATTATATCATAATTAGGGAGACGATCAAGGATATCTAACAATTGTAAATATTTATGCCCCCAATTTAAGAGAACCCAAATATATAAATAAATTAATTCCAAACATAAAGGAACTCATTGATAATAATACCATAATAGTAGGATACTTTAATACCTCATTTACAACAATTGACAGATCATCTAAGCAAAAAATCAGCAAGGAAACAATTGTTTTGAATGACACACTGGACCGGATGGACTTAACAGATATATTCAGTAGATTTCATTCTAAAGCAACATAATGCACATACACATTCTTCTCAAGTGCATATGGAATATTCTCCAAAATAGATCACATACAGGGTCACAAATCAGTCATTAACAGGCACAAAAAAATCGAGATGGTACCATGCCTATTTTCAGATCACAACACTATGAAACTTGAAATCAACAACAAGAACAAATTTGAAAAGCCCTCAAATACATGGAGGTTAAAGAACATCATGCTAAAGAATAAATGGGTAACCAGGATATTAAAGAAGAAATTAAATAAATACACGGAAACAAATGAAAATTAAAGCACGATAGTCAACACCCTTTGGGTTGCAGCAATGTCAGTCCTAAGTGGAAACTACATTGCAATTCAGGTCTATCTCAAGAAGCAAGAAAGGTCCAAAATACACAACCTACCTGTACACCTAAAGAAGCTAGAAAAGCAGTGGCAAATAAAACACAAAGCCAGAAGAAAAATAGAAATGATAGGAGCGCCTGCGTGGCTCGGTCAGTTAAGCATCCAACTTCAGCTCAGGTCATGATCTCACAATTCCTGGGTTTGAACCTCGTGTTGGACTCCGTGTTGACTGCTCAGAGCCTGGAGTCTTCTTCAGATTCTGTGTCTCCCTCTTGCTTTGCCCTTCCTCTTTCTGTCTCTCAAATAATAAATAAATATTAAAAAATTTTAGAAAAAGGGAAATGATAAAGATTTAGAGCAGAAATAAACAATATATAGAAAAGAACAACAAAAGCAAAGAACAGATCAATGAAACTAAAAACTAGTTTTTTGAAAGAATAAAATTGATAAACCCTTAGCCATACTTCTCAAAAACAGATGGGATACAAATAGATAAAATCATAAACGAACAAGGAGAGATCACACCAACACCACAGAAATACAAAAATGATAACTGAATACTATGAAAAATTGTATGCCAACAAACTGGGCAATTGGGAAGAAATGAACAAATTCCTAGAAACTCATACACTACCAAAACTCAAATGTGAAGAAATAGAAAATTTGAACAGGCCCATAACCAGGAAAGAAATTGAATCAGTAATAAAAAATCTCCCAAGAAGCAAAAGGCCAGGGCCAGATGGTGTCCCAGGAAATTCTACCAGACATTAAAAGAAGAATGAATACTTATTGTTCTCAAACTGTTCAAAAAATAGAAATGGAGGGAAAGCTTCCAAATTCATTCTACAAAGCCAGCATTATGTTGATTCCCAAAACAGACAAAAACCCTACTACAAAGGAGAATTACAGGCCAATATTCCTGATAAACCTGGATGCAAAAATTCTCAACAAGATACTCACAAATAGAGTTCCACTATATTAAAAGAATTATTTACCATGATCAAATGGGATTTATTCCTGGGTTGCAGGGCTTATTTGGTATCTGTTATTCAACCAATGTGATACACCACATTAATAAAATAAAGAATAAGACCTATGTGATACCTTCAATAGATGCAGAAAAAGCATTTGATAAAATACATCATTATTTCTTTTTAGAAACCCTCAAGGAAGTAGGGATAGAATAAGCATACCCCAACTTCATAAAAGCCATATATGAAAGGCCCACGGCTAATATCATGCTCATTTGGGAAAAATTGAGAGTTTTCCCCCTAAGGTAAAGAATGTGACAGGGATGTCCACTCTCACCAATTTCATTCAACATAGTATTGGAAGTTCTAGTCTCATAAATGAGAACATAAAGAAATACAATACATACAAATTGGCAAAAAAGCCAACCTTTCATTCTTTGCAGATGACATGATACACTACATGGAAAACCACATTTTTCACAGAGCTAGAACAAATAATCCTAAATTTTGTATGGAACCACAAAAGACTCTGACTAGCCAAGGTAATGTTGGAAAATAAAACCAAAGCTGGAGACGTAACAATTCTGGACTTTAGGCTGCATTACAAAGCTGTAATCATCAAGACAGTATGGTACTGGCACAAAAACAGACACATAGATCAATGGAATAGAATAGGGAACTCAGAAATGGACCCACAGATATATGGCCAACTAATCTTCAACATAGCAGGAAAGAGTATCCAACGGAAAAAAAAAAGTCTCTTCATCAAATGGTGCTGGGGAACCTGGACAGCGATATGCATAAGAATGAAACTGGACCACCTTCTTACACCATTCGCAAAAATTAATTCAAAATGGATTAAAGACCTAAATGTGAGACAGAAAACCATCAGAATCCTAGCGGAGAAAATAGGTAGCAACCTGTTTGATCTTGGCTACAGCAACCTCTTACTACATGTCTCTGGAGGCAAGAGAAATAAAAGCAAAAATGAACTTTTGGAAACTCATCAACATAAAAACTTCTGCACAGTGAAGGAGACAATCAACACAAGTAATGGGCAACCGACGGAATGGGAGAAGATGTCTGAAAATGACATATAGGATAAAGTGTTAGTATCCGAAATCTATGAAGAACTTATCAACCAAACCCAAAAAACAAATAATGTAGTGAAGAAATGGGCAGAATACATGAATGGACATTTTTCCAAAGAAGACATCCAGATGGTTAACAGACACATGAAAATATGCCAACATGACTCATCATCAGAGAAATACAGATCAAAATCACAGTGAGATATCATCTCACAGTTGTCAGAATGGCTAAAATGAACAATTCAGGAAATAACAGACAATGGCAAGGATGCGGAGAAAGGGGAACCCTTTTGCACTTTGTAGGAATGCAAACTGGTGCACCCACTCTGGAAAACACAATGGAGGTTCTCCAAAAAAATAAAATTATAACTACACCAAGACTCAGCAATTTCACTACTAGGTATTCATTTAAAGTATAAAAAATGATGACTGAAAGGGGATCATGTACCCCTACCCTATGTTCATGGCAGTGCTATCAACAATAGCCAAGTTTTGGAAAGAGAAAAAATGTCCATTAATTGATTAATAGGTAAAGAAAGGTGGCACATGTATTGAGAATGAGATACTCCTCAGCAATCAAAAAGAATGAAATCTTGTTATTTGCAACAACATGAATGGAACTTGAGTGTATAATTCTAAGCAAAATAAGTCAGAGGAAGACAAATACACGATTTCACTCATATGTGGAATGTAAGAAATACACCAGAAGAACATAGGGAAGGGAAGGAAAAATAAGAAAAATAGAGAAGGAAGCAAATCGTAATATAGAGAACAAATAGGGTTTGCTGGAGGGGAGGTGGGTTGGCGGCTGGGCTAAAAGGGTGATGGGCATTAAGGAGGGCACTTGGAATGAGCACTTGGTGTTATATGTAAGTGATGAATCACTGAGTTCTACTTCTCAAACCAATACTACTCTGTATGTTAACTAACTTGAATTTAAACATTTTTTAAAAAAGAATGTTTATTCTTCTGTTGGGTAGAATGTTCTGTATATATGTTTTCTCAATTTACTCTGTAGTATTATTCATTCCTTGTATTTACTTATTAATTTCCGTCTGGATGATCTACCAATTATAGAAAGTGGGGTATTGAAGTCTCCTATTTTTGCTAGCATTGCTATTTTTCACTTCACAACTGTCAGTGTTTGTTTTATATATTTAGGTGCTTTCTTGTTCGGTGCATGCGTATTTCCCTTTGTCTTATCTTCTATTTGAATTGGTTCTTTTAACATTCTTTAGTTACTTTTTTTATTTGTTTTATGACAGGTTTTTATTTAGTCTATTTTATCTGATTTAACTCTTGCCACACGTTTTCTCTTTTGGTTACCATTAGTATCAAATATACTGTTACATTCCTAATCTTTCAGCCTATGTTTGTCCTTAAAGATAAAGTCAGTCTCTTCAAGGTAGCCTATTGTTGGGAAGTGTTTTATTTATTTATTTATTTGGCTACTATGTGTCTTTGGTTAGAGTGTTTCATCCTTTTACATGTAATTATTGGTGAGAATTACATAAAATGTCTTATATGTAAAGCAGTCTGTTTTAAGCTTAACAACCTACCTTTATTTGCATACAAAGCTCTACTGTTTAACTTTTCTCTCCACCACATTCCATGTTAGTGATATAATAATGTACATTTTTAATATTTTGTATCTGTTATCAAAGTATTGTATATATAATTATTTTAATACTTTTAACCTTTGTACTTAGAGTGATTTATAAATCGCAAAGTGTAAGATTATTCTGAATTTTGTTCCATACTTATCTTTACCAGTGGATTTTATGCTCTCATGTGCTTTCCACTTTACTAATTAGCGTCCTTCATTTAAACTTGAAAAACTCCCTTTAGCATATCTTGTTAAGTCATTTCTAGTAGTGAAGAACTCCCTCAGATTTTGTCTTAGAAAGTCTTTATTCCCTCTGAAGGACAGCTTTTCCAGGTAATGTAATTTTTGTTGGTCATTTTTCTTTCTTTAAGTATTCTTTCCACTCTTGGGGTACCTGTGTGTCTCAGTCGGTTGAGTGTCCAACTCTTGATTTCGTCTAAGGTCATGACCTAATTGTTCATGAGTTTGAGCCCCACTTGGCCTCTGCACTGACAGTGCAGAGCCTGTTTGAGATTCTCTGTCTCTCCCTCTCTCTCTGTCCTTTCCCTGCTTGCTTTCTCTGATAGCCTTATGGGAGTTTCCTAGTATGTGATGAGTAACTTTTCTCTTTCTGTTATCAAAATTCTGTCTTTGATTCTTTGTCAAAATTCTTTGCCAGTGATTTAAATTTTTATTTAAATTCCAGTTAGTTAACATACAGTATAATATTAGTTTTAGGTGTACAATATAGTGGCTTAACACTTCCATACAACACCTGGTGGTCATCAGAGCAAGTGCACTCCTTAATCCCCATCATCTATTTTACATATCCACTCAATCACCTCCTCTCTGGGACCCTCAGTTTCTTCTCTACGGTCAAGAGTCTGTTTCTTGGTTTTCCTCTCTTTTTTTTTTATTTTGCTCATTTGTTTTATTTCTTAAATTCCACATATGAGTGAAGCTGTATGGTATTTGTCTTTCTTTGACTGGTTTATTTCACTTAGCATAATACTCTCTAGCTCCATCCATGTCCTTGAAATGGCAAGATTTCATTCCTTTTTATGGCTGAGTAACATTTCATCGTGTATACATTCCACTTCTTCTTTATCCATACATCAGTCAATAGATACTTGGACTCTTTACATAATTTGGCTATTGTATATTGTACTGTTATAAAAAACAGAGTACATGTATCTCTTTGAATTAGTATTTTTGTATTCTTTGGGTAAATGTCTAATAGTGCAATTGCTGGACCTTATGGTAGTTGTATTTTCAACTTTTTGAGGAACCTCTATATTGATTTCCAGGGTGGCTGCATGAGTTTGCATTCCTACCAACAGTGTAGAGGGTTCCCCTTTCATCATATCCTCACTAGCACCTGTTGTTTCTTGTGTTGTGGTTTTTAGTCATTCTGAAAGGTGTGAAGTGATATCTCATTGTTGTTTTGATTTGTATTTCTCCGATGATGTGTAATGTTGGATATCTTTTCATGTGTTTGTAGGCCACCTGGATGTCTTCTTTGGAAAGATTTCTATTCATGTCATCTGACTATTTTTAATCACATTATTAATTTTTTGAGTGTTGAGGTTTATAAGTTCTTTATATATTTATTTGCAAGTATCTTCCATTCCATAAGTTGCCTTTCAGTTTTGTTGATTATTTTCTTCATGGTGAATAAGCTTTTTATTTTGATGGAGTGTCAATGTTTTATTTTTGTTTTTGTTTCTCATGCCTCAGCAGACACATCTAGAAAGAAGTTACTACAGAATATTTTGAAATGAATAAAATTGTGTCTTGGCTTAATTATCCTTGGGGTTTTCCTCTCTGGGGACCTTTGAGATTCATGAATTCATATATTCATGTCTCTGTCAAGATTTGTAATGTTTTCAGCCATTATTTCATTAAATAAGCTTTCTAGCCCTTTTCTCTCTCTCTTCTCCTTCTTGGACTTCCATTATGCAGTTATTGCTTCTTCCGATTGTATCCATTTGTACTGTAGGCTTTTTTATCACTATTGGTTTTTCTTTTTCCACCTGACTAAATTATTTCAAATAATCTGTTTTTGAGTCCACAGATCTTTATTCTGTATGATTAAGTCTGCTGATAAAGCTTTTTGTTGCATTTTTATTTCATTGTATTCTTCACTTCCACAATTTCCCTTTAATTTTTTATAACTAAAAGCTTTTTTTAAGTTTATTTATTTATTTTGAGAGAGAGAGAGAGAGAGAAGCAGAGGAGGGCCAGAGAGAGAGGGATAAAGAGAGAATCCCAAGCAGGCTCCGCACTGACTGCATGAAGCCTGATGTGGGGCTCAGAATCACCCACCATGAGATCATGACCTGAGCCAAAACCAAGAGTTGGATGCTTAACCAACTGAGCTACTGAGGTTCCCCTATAACTAATTTTTTTTTCTAATTGAGGTACTACTATTATTTGTATATATTGTGAAATGATTACCTCAATAAATCTAGTTAACATTTGGCATCATACATAGTTACAATTTTTCCTTTGTGATGAACATTTTAATATCTACAATCTTAGCAATTTTCAATATTCTATACAATATTGTTAATTATAGTCACTATGCTATACACTACACTCCCATAACTTATTTGATTTATATCAGAAAGTTTGTACCTCTTGACTTCCACCTGCCATTTTGCCCACTCCACATCTCTCACCCCTGGCAATTATCAGTTTTCTATTTATAAGCTTGGGTTTTGTTATTGTTGTTAAAATTCCAAATATAAGTGAGGTCATACTGTATTTGCCTTTGTCTGACTTATTTCATGTACCATAATGCCCTCAAGATACATCCATCTCATCACAAATGGCAAAATTTTATTCTCAACATATAGTATACCATTGCATATATATCTTTTTCATCCATTTATGGATATTTAGGTTATTTTCATATTGTAGTTATTGTAAATAATTGTGCAATGAACATGATGGTGTATATATATTTAAATTGTTCGTTTTGTTTCATTTAGATAATTACCCAGAAGTGAGATTGCTGGATCATATGGTAGTTCAATTTTTAACTTTTTTTAGAAATCCCCATACATTTTTCTACAGGGCCTGCACCAATTTACATTCTTATCAATGCTGCACAAGGGTTCCCTTTTTTCCATATCCTTGTAGATATTTATGATTTCCTGTCTTTTTGATAATAACCGTTCTAACAGTGTGTTAAGTGACATCCCTTGTGGTTTTGAGTTGCATTTCTCTGATGATTAGTGATATAGAGCATCCTTTTACGTAGCTGTTGACCATCAAAATATCTTCTTTGGAAAAATGTCTATTCAGACCTTCTGCCCATTTTTAATTAGATTTTCTTTTCTTTCTCTCTTTCCTTCTTACTTTTTCTTGGCTTTTGAGTTTTATGTGATTTCTAGACATTTTGGGTATTAACCCCTTATCAGATATATGATTTACAAATATTTTCTCCCATTCATCAAGTTGCTTTCTTTGTTTTGTTTATGATTTCCTTTGCCATGAAGAAGCTTTTTAGTTTGATATAGTACCATTTGTTTAGTTTTTCATTTTTTGCCTTTTCTTTTTGTATGAGATCTAAAAAAATATATCACTAAGATCTATATCAAGGAGCTTACAAGGACCTTTTCAAATCTCACATAAAAGTCTTTGGTGAATTTTGAGTTACTATACGCATGTGGTGTATAATAGTTATCTAATTTCATTTTTAGCATGTGACTCTTCATATTTTCTACCAATATTTATTGAAAAGACTCTTCTTTCCCCATTAAAATTTTTGGATTCTTTATCACAAATTAATTGACCATATATTCATGGGTTTATTTCTGTGTTCTCTCTTCTGTTATCTTGATTATGACTATTTTTATGTCAATCAGTACCATTTTGATTATTATAGCCTTGTAATATAATTTGAAATCAGACAGTCTAATATCTCCATGTTAGTACTTCTTTATCAAGATTGCTTTGGCTATCCAGAATCTTTGTGGTTCCATACTGATTTTATAATTTTTTATTGTATTTCCCTGAAAGCTGCCATTGGGATTTTGATAAGAACTAGATTAAATCTGTACATTGCTTTGAAAAGCATAAATATCTTCACAGTAGTAATTCTTCCAATACATGAGTGGGAAATATATTTCCATTTATTTTTGCATTTTTCATTTTTTTTTAAAATAAAGGTTATATAGTTTTCAGTATACAGGTCTTTCACCTCCTTAGTTAAATTTATTCCCAGTTTTTTTTTCTTTTTGATGCAATTGTGTGATTGATTTATGAATTTCTATTTCTAATAGTTCATTATTAGTGTGTAAAACAGAACAAATTTTATATGTTGATTTTCTGTTCAACATTACTTAATTCATTTATTAGTTCTAAAAGTTTTTGATGGAATCAATGTTTCCTGTATATAATATTATGTCATCTACAAATCTTCCTTTCCAATTTGGATTTTTTTTTTATTACATGTTCTTACTTAATTGCCCTAAGACTTCCAATACGACGATAAATAAGAGTGGTGAAAGTGTCTTATTTCTGATCTCAGAGGAAAAGTTTCAGATTTCACCATCAAGAACTGTAATTTTTTTTAATATGAAATTTATTGTCAAATTGGTTTCCATACAACACCGCGTGCTCATCCCAACAGGTGCCCTCCTCAATACCCATCACTCACCCTCCCCTCCCTCCCACCCCCCCCATCAATCCCCAGTTTGTTCTCAGTTTTTAAGAGTCTCTTATGGTTTGGCTCCCTCCCTAACCTTTTTTTTCCTTCCCCTCTCCCATGGTCTTAAGTTTCTCGGGTGTAAATTTTTTATATATGGCCTTTATTATATTGATGTACATTCCCTCCACACCCATTCTGCTGAAAGTTTTGTCACAAATAGATGCTGAATTTTGTCAACTGAAGTTTTGCAACTATTGAGATGATTATATAATTTTTATATTGTGTTATATAGTGTATCTTGTTGATTCATGTTGAAACATCCTTGTATCCTTGAAGTAAATCTCACTTGATCATGGTGTATGATATTTTTAATGTATTGTTGAATTCAGTTTGCTAATATTTTGTTGAGAAATTTTGCATCTATGTTCATTAGGAAAATCGTACTGTAATATTCTTTTCTGGTGGATGTTTGCCTGGTCTTTGTATCATGGTAATGCTGGCCTCATGAAATGACTTTGAAAATATTCCTTTTCTTCTATTTTTTGGAAGTATTTGAGAAAGATTGGTATTAAATCTTCATTGAATGGTAAAATTCAACAGTGGAGCCATCAGGTCCTGTATTTTTATTGTTGGAAGATTTTTGATTATTTAATTCATCTTCTTATTAGTAACCATTGTATTCAGATGTTCTATTTATTCATGATTCAGTGTTGAAAGGTTGTATGTTTCTGAAATATATCTATTTCTTCTAGTTTTTCCAACTAGGTGGCCAGAGATTGTTAATAGTAGTTTCTTATCTTCTTTTGTATTTCTGTGGAATCCTTTGTAGTATCCTTTTAAATCTCTTTTTCCTTGGTTAGTCTAACTAAATGTTTGTCAGTTTTATCTTTCTATATAAGTAGCTTTTTAATTTAATCAATCTTTTGTGTTATATGTTAAATCCCTCATTTTTCCTCCACTATAATCTTTGTTATTTCCTTCCTTCTACTAATTTATTTTTGCTAGTTTCATGGGCTATAAATTTGGGTTTTTATGTGAGATTTGTCTTATTATTTTTCTTTCTTTCTTAAGTTTCCTTGTAAATTCCAATTAGTGAACCTACAGTGTAATATTAGTTTCACGTGTACAATATATTGATTCAGCACTTCCATACAATATCTGGTGCTCATCACAAGTGCACTCCTTAATCCCTATCATCTATTTCATCCATTCCTCTACCCACTTCCCCTTGTTAACCATCAATTTGTTCTTTATAGTTAAGAGTCTGTTTCTTGGTTTGCTTCTCTCTCTTTTTTCCTCTATGCTCATTTCTTTTGTTTCTTAAGGTCCACATATAAGTGAAATCATATGATTTTTGCCTTTCTTTGACTGACTTATTTCTCTTAGCATAATACTCTCAAGCTCCATCCATGTGATTGCAAATGGCAAGATTTCATTATTTTTTGGCTGAGCAATATTTCCTTGGTATATAGACAGATAGATGTTATATGATAGATAGATAGATAGATAGATAGATAGATAGATAGCACATATGCAATTAGAGGCTTCTTGAGAAAAAAATAGGTTCAAGTTGTCTCAAAGGAACTCAGATAAAATTTTTGTTTCTCAGCTATTTCCTAAGGAGCTCTGGGCATATTCTTTTTTTGTCTGGTGCAATATCTTTTAACCTTATCGATATCAACATCATTTCAAATTTTCTCTTACCTTGCCTATTCTACTTCAAATTCTGCCCCTCCTTCTTGGAAATTATTGCTACTATTTTTTGACTGAAGTAGCCAAGAAAGGGAGCTCTAGCTGACTTCTCCTCTTTGCAGTATCTTGTCAACCTTTTGTGTATTATTGCTTTACTTTTAGTGGTGATAATTAAGGGTAATACTGATATACACATGACATTAAAAGTGATTGCACCAGCCTTGTTATTTTCTCTCACTGTTCTCAGAGCTATTCCTTCCTAGCACCTATTGCAATTTGTTTTTATTTTACAAATTTTTATTTAAATTCTAGTTAGTTAAAATATAGTGCAATATTGGTTTCAGAACTAGAATTCAGTGATTCATCACTTACATGTATTACCCAGTGCTTATCTTAAAAAATGCTTTCCTTAATAATCTTCACCAGTTTATCCAATCCCCCACCCACATGCCTCCATAAACCCTCAGTTTGTTCACTATCATTAAGAGTATCTACTGGTTTGTTTCCTTCTCTTTTTTCCCCTGCCTATATGTTCATCTGTTTTGTTTCCACATATGAGTTAAATCATATGATATTTGTATTTTTCTGACTGGCTTATTTTGCTTAGTATGATACACTCTAGCTCCATACACATTCTCGAAAATGGCACTATTTCATTTTTTTGATGGCTAATATTCCATTACATATAAATATAAATATAAATATAAATATAAATATAAATATAAATATAAATATAAATATATTCACTTCTTTATCAATTCATCAGTTGATGAACACTCAGGCTCTTTCCATAGTTTGGCTATTGTTGACAATGCTGCTATAAATATCGGGGTGCATGTACCCTTTTAAATCAATATTTTTGTATCTTTTGGGTAAAAACCTAGTAGTGAATTTGCTGGGTTGCAGGGAAGTTCTATTTGCAATTTTTGGAGTAACTTTCATATGTTTTCCACAGTAGCTGCACTAGTTTGCATTCCCACCATCAGTGTAAGGAGGTTCCCCTTTCTCCACATCCTTGCCAACAACATGTACTTTTTCCTGTGTTGTTAATTTTAGCCATTCTGATAGGGCTAAAGTGGAATCTCACCATGGTTTCAATCTGTATTTCTCTGATGATGTGTGATGTTGAGCATCTTTTCATTTGTCTGTTATCCATTTTTATGTCTGCTTTGGAAAAATGTCTATTCATGTCATTTTCTGCCCATTTCTTAACTGGATTATTTGTGTTTTGGATGTTGACTTTGTTAAGTTCTTTTAAAATTTTGGAAAGTAAGCCTTTATGAAATAAGTCATTTGCAAATATCTTCTCCCATTCTGTAGTCTTCCTTTCACTTTTGTGTTTTGTTCACTTAGCTATGCAGAAACTCTTTTGTCCCAATAGTTCATTTTTGCTTTTGTTTTCTTCGCCTTTGTGGAAGTGTCTAGTAAGCATTTGCTTTGGCAGAGGTCAAAGAGGTTGCAGCCTGTGTTCTCTTCTAGGATTTTGATGGTTTTCTGCCTCACATTTAGATCTTTCATCCATTTTGAATTTATTTTTGTGTATAGTGTAAGAAACTGGTCCAGTTTCATTTTTTTGGATGTTGCTATCCAGTTTTCCAAAAACCATATGTTGAAGAGACTGTCATTTATCAATTTGATATTCTTTCCTCTTTTTTTGCCATAAATTAGTTGACCATAGAGCTGTGGGTCCATTTCTGGGTTTTCTATTCTGTTCCATTGATCTATATGTCTGTTTTTGTGCCAGTACCTTACTGTCTTGATGACTAGAACTTTGTAATATAGCTTCATGTCTGGAATCGTGATGATCCAGCTTTGGCTTTCTTTTTCAGGAATTTCTTTGACTATTCGGGTTCTTTTGTGGTTCCATACAAATTTTAGGATTCTTTGTTCTAGCTCACTGAAGAATGCTGGTGTTATTTTGATAGGGATTGCATTGAATGTGTAGATTGCTTTGGGCAGTAAAGACATTTTAACAATGTTTTGTTCATTCAACTCATTAGCATGAAAAGTCTTTCCATTACTTTCTGTCACTTTCAATTTCCTTCATCAGTATTTTATAGTTTTCAGGGTAGAGATATTTTACCTCATTTGTTAGGTTTATTCCTAGGTATCTTATGGTTATTGATGCAATTGGAAGCAGGATTGATTCCTTGACTTCTTTTTCTGCTGTTTCTGTATTGGTGTATAGAAATGCCAGAAATTTCAGTACATTGATTTTTTTATACTGTGACTTTGCTGAATCCGTGTATCAGTTCTAGCATTTTTTTTAATGGAATTCTTTGGGTTTTCTACATAGAGTATCATGTTGTCTGTCAGTTGTGAAAATTTGACTTCTCTTTTACAGATTTGGAAGCCTTTTATTTCCTTTTGTTGTCTGAATGCTGACGTTAGGATTTCTAGTATTATTTTAAATAGTAATGATGATAATGGAAATCCCTGTCTTGTTCCTGACTGTAGAGGAAAAGCTCTCAGTTTTTCCACATTGAGAAACATATTAGCTGTGGGTATTTCATATATGGCATTTATTATGTTGAGGTATGTTCCCTCTAGTCTTATTATGTTAAGGGTTTTTATCAAGAATGAATACTGTAGTTTGTCAAATGCCTTTTCTGCCTCTATTGAGAGAATTACATGGTTATTACCCTTTCTTTTATTAACTTGGTGTATCATGTCTATTGATTTGCAAACATTGAATCAACCCTGTACCCAATGAATAAATCTCACTTGTTTGTGATGAATAATTCTTTTTAAAAAGGATTTATCTATTTTGAGAGTGTGTGTGTGTGCATGTGTGCACATGCAAGTGGGGAAGGGGCAGAGAGAGAAGAGAGAGAATCCAAAGTAGTCTCTGTGTTGACAGCACAGAGCTTGATGAAGGGCTTGCTCTCACAAATGGTGAGATCATGGTTTGAGCCAAAATCAAGACTCAGACGCTTAACTGAGGGAGTCACTCAGGCGCCCCAATGGTGGTAATTCTTTTAATGTCCTGTTGGTTTTGATTTGCAGTATCTTGCTGAAAATTTTTGCATCTATGATTATCAGGGATATTGGCCTGTTATCTCCTTTTTTCTGGATTCCTTTTCTGGTTTTGAAATCAAGGTAATGCTGGCTTCGTAGAATGAGTTTGGAAGTTTTACTTCCGTTTCTATTTTTTTGGATCTGTTTGATAAAAATAGATATTAACCCTTATTTAAACATCTGGTAGAATTTACCTGGGAAGCCATCTGCCCTTGGACTTTTGTTCTTTGAGAGATATTTGGTTACTGATTCCATTTCTTTCTGATTATGCATCTGTTCAAATTATTTATTTCTTCCTGTTTCAATTTTGATATGTTTGTATGTTTCATCCAGATTGCCTAGTTTGTTAGCATATAAATTATCATAATATTCTCTTAAATTTACTTGTATTTCTGTGGTGTTTTTTTTTTTTTTGCCATCTCTCCTCTTTCATTATTGATTTTATTTATTTTGGTCCCTTCTCTATACTTTTTATAAGTCTGGCTTAGGGCTTATCAATTTTATTAATTCTTTCAAAGAACCAACTCTTAGTTTTATTGATATTCCACTATTTTTTTCATTTCTATATTGTTTATTTTTGTTCTAATTTTTGTCATTTCTCATCGTCTGATGTCTCTAGGCTTTACTTGTTATTCTTTTTCTACTTCCTTTAGGTGTAAGGTTAAGCTGTGAATTTGAGACATTTCTGTTTTTTGTGTTTTTTTTTTGTTTTGTTTTGTTTTTTGTTGGATATAGACCTATATTGCAGGTATTGTATTAAGACCACTTTTGCTGCATCCCAAATGTTGGGCTGTCGCAATTTCATTTTCATTTGTTTCCATGTACTTTTTATTTTCTTCTTTAGTTTCATAGTTAACTCATTCATTTTTCAGTAGCATGTTCTTTATCTTCCATGTATTTGTGGTCTTTCCAAATATTTTCTTGTGGTTAACTTCAGGTTTCCTAACATTGTGTTCTCAAAATATGCATGGTATGATCTCAATCTTTTTATACTTGTTTAGGGTTGATTATTGAACTACTTTGTCATCTATTTTTGGAACGTTCCACATGAACTTGAAAAGAATATGTATTTTGCTGCTTTAGCATGAAATGTTCTGAATATATCTGCTAAGTCCACTTGGTCCCATGTGTCATTCAAAGCCATTGTTTCCTTGTTGATTTTCTGCTTAGATGATTTGTTCATTGTTGTAAGTGGGGTGTTAATGTCCCCTACTAATATTGTATTATTATCAATAATCTTCTTTATGTTTGTTATTAATTGATTCATATATTTGGTTTCTTTCAAGTTAGAGACATAAATGTTTACAATTGTTTGATGTTCTTGATGGATGAACACTTTAATTGTGATATAATGCCTTCTTCAACTCTTGTTACAGTCTTTAGTTTAAAACGTAGTTTGTCTGATATAAGTGTGGATATTATGGCTTTCTTTTGGCATCCTTTAGCATGATAGATGGTTCGTTATCCCCTCATTTCATTATGCAGGTGTCTAAAATGAGCCTCTTGTAGGCTGCATATAGATGAGTCTTTTTTTTTAATCCATTATGATACTCTATATTTTGATTGTATCATTTATTCCATTTATTTTCAGTGATTATTAAGAAATATGAATTTAGTGTCATTGTCTTACCTGTAAAGTTGGTGTTTCTGGTAATTTCTGTGTTCCCTTCTAGTATTTTTTGCTTTGGGTGTTTTATCCCCCACTCAATGAGTCCCCTTCAATATTTCTTGCAAGGCCGGTTTAGTGATTACGAATACCTTAATTTTTTGTTTGTCCGGGAAAATCTTTATCTGTCCTTCTAGCCTGAATGATAGCCTTGTTGGATAAAGTATTCTTGGCTGCATATTTTTCCCATTATAACATTGATTATATCATGCCACTCCCCTCTGGCCTGTCGAGTTTTTGTGGACACATGTGCTGTGAACCTGATCTGTCTTCCCTTGTAGGTTAAAGACTTTTTTCCCTTCCTGCTTTCCAGTTTCTCTCCTTGCCTGTATATTTTGTGAATTTGACTATGACATGTCTTGGTGATGCTGACTTTTGTTGAATTTAATGGGATTTCTCTGTGCATGTTGGATTTCAATGTTTGTTTTGTTCCCTAGATTATGAAAGTTTTCAGCTGTAATTTGCCCAGATAAGCATTCTGCCCCCTTTTCTTTCTCTTCTTCCTCTGTGACTTCTATGATATGAATGATATTAGCTTTCAGGAGTCACTGAGTTCCCTAAGTCTACATTCATGATCCAAAAACTTTCCTTTCCTCCTTTTTACACTTCATTATTTTCCATAATTTTATCTTTTATATCACTGATTAGTTCCTCTGCTTTGTCCATTCTCCTTGCCATTGCATTCAATTGGGTTTGCATCTTGGTTATAGGATTTTTAATTTCAGCCTGACTAGTTTTTAGCTCTTTTATCTCTGCAGTAAGGAATTTTTTAGTGTCTTTTATGCTTTTTCAAAGGTCCAGCTTGTATCCTTATAATTGTTGTTTTAAATTCTACACTTGACCTTAGCCAAAAGGCCGAGAAGCGATGTTGTTGTTTTAAATTCTAGGTAAGACATCTAACATATCTGTATTGATTAAATCCCTGGTTGTGACTTCTTCCTGTTTTTTCCCCCCCTTTTGGGGAGAATTCTTTTCTCTTGACATATTGCCTGAGTCAGTATTTTTTGTGTGTGATTGTCAGGAAAACCTGTTATGTTTTCTGCTCCTGAGAGTAATGGCTATTATAAAAAGAGGTCCAAAAAATATAAATTTAAAACAGGGGTTCTATATGCACTTTGCTATTGTGTTTTGGCTGCTCTTACCCTCAGTTCAGTTGTTTGTAAAGATCCTCCTTGCCCGAAGTGGGGGTTGTTTGGAAGATGTCCACTGTGTGGCAATTTTTAACTAGGAGTGTTTGGTCTTGTTAATAGAAACTAGACACACTCCCTCCCCAACAAAAAGAAGAAACTATTCTCTTTCCCCTAGAGCTAAAGATTTCCAGCACTCTATGATCAGTGGACTTGGTGCATGGGAGGGGTTTGTGCTGGTCTTCTAGGTGAGGGGCTGACTGCAATGGTTCTCAGGTGGGCTTGCCCTAGTGAAGATGCACCTGCAGGATGAAGGTAGCATGGCTTCGTGTAAACGTCTCTGGTCTCCAAAGGAGGGTGCTGTGTTGCTCACTGAAGTAGGTCAGTGCTGATGGGTGGGGCTGGGAGGAGGGAGAATGGCATAGCCCTGCTCTCTCCTCCAGTGACAAGGGAGCTCATGACCGTTGATCTTCAGGAAGTCCTCACAAAAAGCAATCACTCCTCTTGTGTTTCCAGCTTACCTCATATCCTTGCCTGTGCCCTTTCTCTCTCTGAGCTGTGCATCTGTCAGATCACACAATACTCCTGTGCTGTATCTCAGGCACGTGGCTGGGTTTCAAATCTCAAAATTTTAGCGACCTGTGGGGCAGGGACCCCCACTGATCCTCTTGGGGAGGATCTCGCCATGCTGTTGTGGTTTGAGGATTTGTCCCAGAAAAGTGGTTGCATACCACTCAGGGTTTCAGAGAGTATGTAAAGCACAGTAAAAAGCTAGCACCAATTTTTGCTGCCTTCAGCAGGTGTCTCTGTTCCTATGGTAGGGTACAGGGAATCATATTGGCACTGCCAGTTCTTTCATGCCTAGAGAGGCGATGCCACCACTCCCAGATACACTCTAAGAAGGTAAACTGTTCTCCCCATGTGACCCAGGGGATCCTCAGACCACACTGCCCGCTCCTGGGTCTCCACCCTCCTTCCCCAGAGGAGCACTGCTAAACCTGTCAGGCTGACTCAGGTGATGGTGCAGACTGCTAAAACTTCAGACTCTGTACTCCACTGCTTATGATAACTTGTGGTAGTCAGCCCCTTTCCTTTTTCAGTCAATTGTTTTGGGGAAGAGTTTCTCTTATGCAAATCCCTGCCTGAGGCATCTCTCTCGAGCTCTCCCTCTTGCTCTCACTCTTGCTCCTCCCTTCATAATCAGGGCTTCCTCTCCTCCACAGCAACCAAAGTTCTTTTCTCTCCCAAATTAACTCTCTGCAGCTCTTACCTTCCATGAGGTTGTCATTTTTCTACTGTAGATGTGCAGTTTTGTTCTCTTATTCTTCAGATCAATTTCTTGGGTGTTCAGAGTAATTGGATATTTGTCTAGCTGTGTTTGAGGAACAAGGCAAGCTCAGGGTCCTCTTACCCCTCTGCCATCTTAAGACACCAGATTTTTCTTATTTTTTTAAATTGTTTTTTGATGTAGGGATTTATCACTATAAACATATCTTAAAACTGGTTTTGCTGCATCCTGTAAGATTTGGTATGCTGTATTTTAATTTGGTCTGCTGTATTTTAATTTGTCTGAAGCTTTTTTTAAATTTTTATTTCTTCATTGACACATAAGTTATTAAGTTGCATATTGTTTAATCTATACATATTTATGAAATCCAGCTTTCTTCTTTTTAGGTTAAGAACATTCTGGTCAGAAAAGATGCTTCAAAAGATTTTAGTCTTTTTAAAAATTATTTAGACTTTTTTGGCCTAACATAATTTATTCTGGAGAATGTTTCCTGTGCACTTGAGAAGTATGTGTATTTTGCTGCTTTTGGATGGAATGCTCTAAATACATCTGTTAAGTCCATCTGGTTTAATGTGTCATTTAAGGCTAATGATTCCTTTTTGATTTTCTGTCTGGATGATCTATTGATGTAAGTGTGGTATTAAAGTCCCCTACCATTATTGTGTTACTATTTATTTTTTCCTATAGATTTGTTAAGATTTGCTTTATATATTTATTCCTATAGATTTGTTAATATTTGCTTTATATATTTAGGAGTCTGTATGTTGGATGCATAAATGTTTACAAATGTTATATACTCTTTTGCATTTACCCATTTATCATTCTGTAATGCTGTTCTTTGTCTCTTATTACAGTCTTTGTTTTAAGGTCTATTTTTTTCTGACATAAGTGTAGTTACACAAGCTTTTTTTTTCTTTTCCATTTTTATGGAAGCTCTTTTTCCATCCTCTCTCTTTCAGTCTTTGGGTGTTATTTTCCATACTTTTTTTTCTCTTTATCATTATTCTTGTTCAGATATTATTTTTCTGATTTTTTATAAGTTTATTTATTGAAGCAATCTTTACATCCAACACAGGGCTCAAACTCATGACCCAGAGATCAAGAGCTGCATGCTCTACTGACTGAACCAGCTCCATGCTCTACTGACTGATTTTGTTGAGATGTCTCTCTGTGTTTTCTATAGCTCTCTGAACTTCTGTGGAATAATTAGTTTGAATTTTTGTCAGGCAATTTATAAAACTTAATTTTATCGAGTAATTTCTTAGAGCTTTATTGTTTTCCTTTGGTGATGTCATCTTTGCTGTCATATTTTTTATGATCTGTGTAGTCTTTCATTGATGTCTGCACCTTTTCAGGAGAAAAGGTGACTATGAAGTCACCTCTTCATATCTTTATAGACTGTTTTGAGCAAGTAAAGGCCTTCCCTTGTCAGGACTCTGGACTGATGGAACTGCCTGTGGTATTACTATCAAATAGGGCTGGACCCAGGTAATGTGGTTACTTCCAGATAAGCCTATGGACCTATGGTTGGCCAACATTTCACTGAGGGAATAGGTGGTATTATTCCTTGCTGGATCCTCAGGGGACTGGACTGTTTTTACAACTATGAATATCTGCTATTTTATTTTATTTTATTTTATTTTATTTTATTTTATTTTTTCAATATATGAAGTTTACTGTCAAATTTCTTTCCATACAACACCCGGTGCTCATCCCAAAAGGTGCCCTCCTCAATACCCATCACCCACCCTCCTCTCTCTCCCACCCCCATCAACCCTCAGTTTGTTCTCAGTTTTTAAGAGTCTCTTATGCTTTGGCTCTCTCCCACTCTAACCTCTTTTTTTTTTTCCTTCCCTTCCCCCATGGGTTTCTGTTAAGTTTCTCAGGATCCACATAAGAGTGAAAACATGTGGTATCTGTCTTTCTCTGTATGGCTTATTTCACTGAGCATAACACTTTCCAGTTCCATCCATATTGCTACAAAGGGCCATATTTCATTCTTTCTCATTGCCCTGTAGTACTCCATTGTGTATATAAACCACAATTTCTTTATACACTCATAAGTTGATGGACATTTAGGCTCTTTCCATGATTTGGCTATTGTTGAGAGTGCTGCTATAAACATTGGGGTACAAGTGCCCCTATGCATCAGTACTCCTGTATCCCTTGGGTAAATTCCTAGCAGTACTATTGATGGGTCATAGGGTAGGTCTATTTTTAATTTTTTGAGGAACTTCCACACTGTTTTCCAGAGTGGCTGCACCAGTGTGCATTCCCACCAACAGTGCAAGAGGGTTCCCGTTTCTCCACATCCTCGCCAGCATCTATAGTCTCCTGATTTGTTCATTTTGGCCACTCTGACTGGCGTGAGGTGATATCTGAGTGTGGTTTTGATTTGTATTTCCCTGATGAGGAGCGATGTTGAGCATCTTTTCATGTGCCTGTTGGCCATCCGGATGTCTTCTTTAGAGAAGTGTCTATTCATGTTTTCTGCCCATTTCTTCACTGGGTTATTTGTTTTTTGGGTGTGGAGTTTGGTGAGCTCTTTATAGATTTTGGATACTAGCCCTTTGTCTGATATGTCATTTGCAAATATCTTTTCCCATTCCATTGGTTGCCTTTTCGTTTTGTTGGTTGTTTCCTTTGCTGTGCAGAAGCTTTTTATCTTCATAAGATCCCAGTAGTTCATTTTTGCTTTTAATTCCCTTGCCTTTGGGGATGTGTCAAGTAAGAGATTGCTACAGCTGAGGTCAGAGAGGTCTTTCCCTGCTTTCTCCTCTAGGGTTTTGATGGTTTCCTGTCTCACATTCAGGTCCTTTATTGATTTGGAGTTTATTTTTGTGAATGGTGTGAGAAAGTGGTCTAGTTTCAACCTTCTACATGTTGCTGTCCAGTTCTCCCAGCACCTTTTGTTAAAGAGACTGTCTTTTTTCCATTGGTTGTCCTTTCCTGCTTTGTCAAAGATGAGTTGGCCATACGTTTGTGGGTCTAGTTCTAGGGTTTCTATTCTATTCCATTAGTCTATGTGTCTGTTTGTGTGCCAATACCATGCTGTCTTGATGATGACAGCTTTGTAGTAGAGGCTAAAGTCTGGGATTGTGATGCCTCCTGCTTTGGTCTTCTTCAAAATTGCTTTGGCTATTCAGGGCCTTTTGTGGTTCCATATGAATTTTAGGATTGCTTGTTCTAGTTTCGAGAAGAATGCTGGTGCAATTTTGATTGGGATTGCATTGAATGTGTAGATAGCTTTGGGTAGTATTGACATTTTGACATTATTTATTCTGCCAATCCATGAGCAGGGAATGTCTTTCCATTTATTTATATCTTCTTCAATTTCCTTCATAAGCTTTCTATAGTTTTCAGCATACAGATCTTTTACATCTTTGGTTCGATTTATTCCTAGGTATTTTATGCTTCTTGGTGCAATTGTGAATGGGATCAATTTCTTTATTTGTCTTTCTGTTCCTTCATTATTAATGTATAAGAATGCAACTGATCTGTACATTGATTTTGTATCCTGCAACTTTGCTGAATTCATGTATCAGTTCTAGCAGACTTCTGGTGGAGTCTATCAGGTTTTCCATGTATAATATCATGTCATCTGCAAAAAGTGAAAGGTTAACTTCATCTTTGCCAATTTTGATGCCTTTGATTTCCTTTTGTTGTCTGATTGCTGATGCTAGTACTTCCAACACTGTGTTCAACAACAGCGGTGAGAGTGGACATCCCTGTCGTGTTCCTGATCTCAGGGAAAAAGCTCTCAGTTTTTCCCCATTGAGGATGATGTTAGCTGTGGGCTTTTCATGAATGGCTTTTATGATCTTTAAGTATGTTCCTTCTATCCTGACTTTCTCGAGGGTTTTTATTAAGAAAGGGTGCTGAATTTTGTCAAAGGCCTTTTCTGCATCGATTGACAGGATCATATGTTTCTTATCTTTTCTTTTATTAATGTGATGTATCACATTGATTGATTTGCGAATGTTGAACCAGCCCTGCATCCCAGGAATGAATCCCACTTGATCATGGTGAATCATTCTTTTTATATGCTGTTGGATTCGATTTGCTAGTATCTTGTTGAGAATTTTTGCATCCATATTCATCAGGGATATTGGCCTGTAGTTATCTCTTTTTACTGGGTCTCTGTCTGATTTAGGCATCAAAGTAATACTGGCTTCATAGAATGAGTCTGGAAGTTTCTACTCTCTTTTAAAAGTCACTTTCACGGGGGAAATGGATAGGGACACTCTTCTCTATTAATAAGTTCCAAAAAGTCATAACAATCAATGCAATATTGAATCCTGGCTCAAGAAAATCAACTATAAATTATATTTGTGGAACCGTTAGTTGGTTTCAAATATGAACTGGATATTGGATTATCCTTAGGGAATTGTTTATTTTCTTAGGTGCAATTATATAAGAGAATGGTCTTATTGTTAGTAATGGTGTGTTGATGTATTTAGTGTTAGTGCCATGATGTCTGTAGTGGATTTTCAAAAGATTAAGAAAAGACAAAAAATATTTCAAAGCAAATAAAGATGAAGCAAATATAACAAAATGTTACTAACAGTTTAATCTAGATTACTAATATTTATAGTTATTGTATTATTTTTGACCTTTATGTATGGTTGAAATTTTTCATAATAAAAATGTGAAAATAAAAACATAACTCAAAAAATTAAGCCTGTAGTAGAATGGACAAATAGGTCAGATTAATGTAGCAATTCAGTTACTTCAGTTGAACTCATAATTGTGGGTTAAAAGAAAGCTTGGTATTTCATAAAACAAATATTATTTACCATGTGCCAGAAACTGTGCCATTTATAATAGTCATCAAGGCTGACATATCCCTGTCTTAATGGAGCTTAATATTTAGTGATGGATAAAAACAAACCAAAACAGAACAAAACAAAAAAAATAAATAAAAATACCATAAATACAGATTACACTAACTTCAGTAATGGAAACAAGGCCATTGACAAATGGAAAATAACATGAAGGGAATGGTTTGGATACCCACTTTGGATGAAGTGGTCTGAAGAGGTCATAAAATTGAAAGCAAAAAATGAGATGAAGCTACTCATTTAAAAAACAGAGCAATGGGTGATGAGGACTATGGAGTCCACTTGTGATGGACACTGGGTGATGAGTGGATGTTGAATGACTGTATTGTACACCTGAAATTAATATAACACTTTATGTTAACTATACTGGAATAACATGACATAACATAAAATAAAAATATATTCCTCACCTAAAAATAATTTTATTATTTTTAAGTTTTTTTAAACATTTATTCATTTTTGAGAGAGTGTGAATGGGGTAAGGGCAGGAGGAGTGAGGGGGAGTCACAGAATCTGAAGCAGGCTCCAGGCTCCGAGCTGTCAGCACAGAGCTCAACATGGAGCTCAAACTCACAGACCGAGAGATCATGACTGAGCCAAAGTTGGGTGCTTAACCGACCAAGCCACCCAGGCGCCCCAAAAATAATTTTTAAAAATAAGGTAATGAATGCATAAGACTCAAAAAATAATTCCATAGATTTTGAAGTCAGAAAGATTTTGGCTTGTTCACAAAATTAAAAGATCAGTGTGGCCGTAGAGTAGTTAG
This sequence comes from Panthera pardus, assembly GCF_024362965.1. Classification (NCBI taxonomy): domain Eukaryota; kingdom Metazoa; phylum Chordata; class Mammalia; order Carnivora; family Felidae; genus Panthera; species Panthera pardus. The sequence goes on from NW_026526843.1 coordinate 61,143,297, forward strand.
AAGGGAAGGGGTACAAGATGAAGCTATAAAGATTAGATCCACAAATTAGAACAAGCATAAGAATTTTTTTAAGTTTATTTTAAGAGATATCACGAGCCGGGTTATGGCAGAGAGAGGAGGGAGAGAGAATCCCAAGCAGGCTCTGCATTGTCAGCACAGAGCCCGATGTGGGGATTAAACTCAAGAACTGTGAGATCATGACCTGAGCTGAAACCAAGAGTTGGACGCTTAACTGATTGAGCCTCCCAGGCGCCCTGAAACCAGCATAGAATTTTAAACAAAGAAGTTACATTGCTGATTTTTTATTCTGAGGCACTTACTCTGGCTGTTGTATATAGAATGGATTGTAGGAGAGATAAGACTGTTGTAGTAGGTCACATGTAAACCTGAAATAAGGATGTGGTAGTAGGAATTTGAAGTCGTTGAATTTGAAATGTTTTTGAAGTAGAATAAAATGAAGATAGGCCAATTAATACATGTGAATCAGCTGCTATGAAAAAGACATTCATTTTTCTGGAGTTTTAGTAGCACTGTCAAAATTAGAAATAACTCACCAGGACTGTGGTGAACCAAGTAACCTAATTAATAAATTGAAGTCAGGCCAAAGTGAAGCACAAAAGAAATAAATACCAGGATTGTTCATGGTATAATCTTTATACATTCTTATAAAATCCTCATATTTCTTCAGCTATTTGCTCTGTTTGGCTTACAGTCAGTTTACTGATGTGGGTAGGTTCTGTGTAGTTTTTCTTAAGAACAATTGGAATGGGAGAATATAGTTCATTCAGGCCACACTAAAACAGAAGTCATTCTTTTCTGTAGATATGAACAGTTTCTAGTCTAATGTAGCACCCGGAAGGAAAAAAAAAAACCTAATTTCAGGCACTCCTGGAAACATTGGCCAAAATACACAGCAAATGGATGTACTCATGTGGTTATAAGCACCACTTCCTTTCTCTCTCTCTTTTTTTAATGTTTATTTATATGAGAAAAAGAGTGTGCACTTAGGGGAGGAGCAGAGAGAGAGAGGACAGATGATTTGAAGAGGGCTCTGTGCTGACAGCAGAGAGCCAGATGCAGGGCTTAAACTCACCAACTGTGAGATCATAACCTGAGCTGAAGTCCGATGCATAACCGACCTAGACATCCAGGCACCCCAGCATCACTGTCAAACACAAAGGAAAACACACAGTTTAAAAGGCCAAACAGATAGGTTTTAAAGGAGGAAGTAAAAAAAAAGTATAAAGGCTTTTGTTTTGTTTTCTTTTCTCATTGACTGCAGTGATTCTATCATGTTTCTTCTGTTAACTGGCTTTCTCAAAGGACAATAGAAAGAATATACAATTTGTGTCATTTGGGGATTTTTCATGCGGTAAACATATTGCTTTTCATGTTACAGAGTTACCCAGATTTGTTTCCCTACTTTGTTTTCTCCCTTATATAACGTGAGATTACTTTTCTCTTTCTCTTTCTTTCATTGTTCTGTACATACTTGGAGGTGACAAACAATACAAAGGGTGACAGGGGCCCCTGGGTGGCTCAGTCGATTAAGCATCCCACTTCGGCTCAGGTCATGATCTGGAGGTTCGTGGGTTAGAGCTGATAGCTCAGAGTCTGGAGCCTGCCTCAGATCCTGTGTCTCCCTGTCTCTCTACACCTCCCCCACTCACGCTCTGTCTCTCTCTTTCTCTCAAAAATGAATAAACTTAAGAAAAATTAAGATACAAAGGATGACAAAAGTTGAAAAGGTAACATAAAAAAGTCAAATTCTAGAACCCTGCAAATTCCCTTTTAATTTTAGGAGAGAGGGTGGAGAAGTAAGAGTTTTCCATTAATACTAAACATTCTCCCTTAATTAGTTAATTAATTAATTTATTTATTTATTCATTTAAGTTAGTTAACATGTGATGTAGTCTTGGCTTCAGGAGTAGAAACCAGTGATTCATCTCTTACATATGGCACCCAGTGCTCATCCCGAAAAGTGCCCTCCTTAATACCCATGACGCATTTAAACCACCCCCACCTACCCTCCCATCCAGCAACCCTAAGTTTGTTCTCTGTATTTAACAGTCTCTTATGGTTTTTCTCCCTATCTGTTTTTATCTTAATTTCCTTCCCTACCCCTGTGTTCATCTGTTGAGTGTTTCAAATTCCACATATGAGAGAAATAATAGAATATTTTTCTCTTACTGACTTATTTTGCTTAGCATAATACCCTCCAGTTTCATCCACGTTTTGGCAAATGGGAAGATTTCATTCTTTCTCATTGCCAAGTAGTATTCCATTTTATATATGTATGACGTCTTCTTTATGCATTCATCAGTCAAAGGACATTTAAGATCTTTCTATAATTTGGTTATTGTTGATAGTGCCACTATAAACATTGGGGTACATGTGATCCTTAGAATCAACACTTTTGAATTCTTTGGATAAATACCTAGTAGTGTAATTGCTGGGTCGTAGGGTAGTTCTATTTTTAATTTTTTGAGGAACCTCCATACTATTTTCCAGAGTGGATGAACCAGTTTGCATTCCACCAGCAATGCAAAAGGGTTCCCCTTTATCCACATCCTCACAAACATCTGTTGTTTCCTGAGTTGTTAATTTTAGCCATCCTGACTAGTGTGAGGTGGTATCTCATCATGGTTTTGATTTGTATTTCCCTGATTGTGAGTGATGTTGAACATCTTTTCATGTGCCTGTTAGCCTACTAGATGTCTTCTTTGGAAGAGGGTCTATTCATATATTGTGCCTGTTTCTTGACTGGATCATTGCTTTTTTGGGTGTTGAGTTTGACAAGTTCTTTATAGATTTTGGATACTAATCCTTTAACCGATATGTCATTTGCAAATATCCTGTCCCATTCCGTTGGTTGCCATTTAGTTTTTGTTGATTATTTCCTTTGCTGTGCAGAAGCTTTTGATCTTTATAAGGTGCCAAAAGTTCATTTTTGCTTTTGTTTTCCTTGCCTCTGGAGACATGTCAAGTAAGAAGGAGCTGTAGCCGAGGTCAAAGAGGTTGCTGACTGTTTTATCTTGTAGGATTTTGATGTTTCCTGTCTCACATTCAGGCATTTCACCCATTGTGAATTTATTTTTCTGTTTGGTGTAAGACAAGAGTCTAGTTTCATTCTTTTGCATTTTGCTGTCCAGTTCTCCCAGCACCATTTGATAAAGAGACTGTCTTTTTTTTTTTTCCATTGGACAGTCTTTCCTGCTTTGCCAAAAATTTGTTGGCCACATATTTGTGGGTCCATTTCTAGGTTCTTTATTCCATTAATCTAGGTGTCTTTTTCTGTGCTAATACCATACTGTCTTGATGATTATAGCTTTGTAATAGAGTTTTAAAGTCCGGGATTCTGGTCTTTCTAGCTTCGGTTTTCTTTTTCAACATTACTTTCGCTATTCAGGGTCTTTTGTGGTTCCATACAAATTTTATGATTGATTGTTCTAGCTCTGTGAATAATGGTTTTGGTATTTTGATAGGGATTGCATTGAATGTGTTTATTTCTTTGGTTAATATAGATATTTTAACAATATTTGTTCTTCCAAACAATGAGCATAAAATATTTTTTTCCATTTCTTTGTTTCTCCTTCAATTTCTTTCATACGCTTTCTATATTTTTTTAGCATACATATTTACCTCTTTGGTTAGGTCTATCCCTAAGTATCTTATGGATTTTGTTCAATTATAAATTGGATCAATTCCTTGATATCTTTCTGTTCCTTCTTTATTGGTGTATAGAAATGCAGCCAATTTCTGTACATCAATTTTATGTCCTGTGACTTTACTAAATTCATGGTGGAGTCTTGCAAGATTTCCATGTAGACTATCATGTCATCTGCAAAGAGCGAAAGTTTGGCTTATTATTTGCAATTTGGATACCTTTTATCCCTTGGATGCTTTTTCTTTCTTTTTGTTGTTCTTTTCTTTTGTTATTGCTGAGGCTTGGACTTTCAATATTATTTTGAACAACAGTGGTAAGAGTGGACATCACTGTCATATTCCTGTTTTTAGGGGAAACGCTCTCAGGTTTTCCCCATTGAGGATAATATTAGCTGTGGGACTTTCATATATGGCTTTTATGATGTTGAGATAGGTTTATTCTATCCCGACTTTCTTGAGGGTCTTTAAAAAAAAATGTATGCTGTGTGTTGTCAAATGTTTTTTCTGCATCTATTGAAAGGATAAAATGGTTCTTATCCTTTCTTCTATTAATGTGGTGTATGACGTTGATTGATTAGTGAATATTGAGTCAGTCCTGTAACCCAGGAATAAATCCCACTTGATCATGTTAATATTTTTTAATGTAATGTTGAATTTGATTTGCTATTGTCTGTGTGAGAATTTTTGCATCTAAATTATCTGATATATTGGCCTGTAATTCTCCATTTTAGTGGGGTCTTTGTAGGGTTTTGAGATCAAGGTAATTCTGGCTTTATAGAAGGAGTCTGGAAGCTTTCCTTCCATTTATATTTTGTGGAAAAGTTTGAGAAGCATAGGTTTTAACTCTGTTTTAAATGTCTGACAGAATTCCTTGGGGAAGCCATTTGGCCCAGGACTCTTATATGTTGGGTGAATTTTGATAACTGATTCAATTTCTTTACTGGTTTTGGTTCTGTTCAAATTTTCTATTTCTTCCCGTTTGAGTTTTTGTAGTGTGTGTCTAGCAATTTCTCCCGTTCTTCCATATTGTCCAGCTTGTGGGCAAAAAATTTTTCGTAGTATTCTCTTATAATTGTTTGTATTTCAGTGGTGTTGGTTATGATCTCTCCTCTTTCTTTCATGATTTTATCTATTTGGGTCTTCTGTCTTTTCTTTTTGAGAAGTCTGGCTATAGGTTTATCAACTTTGTTTATTCTTTCAAAATCAGCTCTTAGTTTTACTGATCTGTTCTACTTGTTTTTTTTTTTATTTCTATGTCAGTTTTTTTCTCCTCTAATCTTTATTATTTCCCTTCTGCTAGCTTTGAGCTTTATTTGCTGCTGCTTTTCTAGCTCCTTTAGGTGTAAGGTTAGGTTGTGTATTTGAGACCTTTCTTACTTCTTGAGATAAGCCTGAAATGCAATGTATTTTCCTCTTAAGACTGCCTTTGATGCATACCAAAAGGTTTGGACTGTCATCTTTTCATTTTCATTTGTTTACATGTATTTTTTAGTTTCTTCTTTAATATTCAGGTTAACCTATTCATTCTCAAGTAGGATGTTCTTTAACCTCAATGGATTTGGGGCTTTCCTTTTTTTTTTCTTGTGGTTGATTTTAAGTTTCATAGTGTGAGATCTGAAAATATTCATGGTATGATCTCAATGTTTTTGTGCATGTCGAGGACTGTAAACATTCTCCCTTTTATATATCAACTATATTATGTGTCACCACTGTATGTTGAATTCACCTGTTTTGTCACCATCTAAAACAATATTATTTAAAGACCTAATGATTAAACAATGCTGGGTAGGGGGTGAAAGCATAGAAATTGCTAAAAAGGAACAAGAAAAAGATTAATAAGACATTCCTTTTTGAGGTAAAATTGGTATACAATGTATATTTTGAGTGTACAATATTATAATTCTATATTTATTATACACACCAAGTGATCACCACAATTCATGACCATGGACTTAAACTACATATCAATTTTATCTATCTCTAATCCCCCTTCCCCTATGGTAACCACCAATCAGTTCACTGTATCTATGACATAGTTTCTGTTTATTTATTTAACTGTTTTGTTTTTAGATTCCACATATGAATGAAATCATACAGTATTTAACTCCATCTGACTTATTTCACTTACCATAATGTCTTTCAAGGTACATTCAATTGCAAGAATTACCTCTTTTTATGGTCAAGTAGTATTCTATTGAATATATATGTAGTGTTCTATTGAAAAAATATATATCACATCCTCTGAATCCATTCGTCCGTGATGGAAACTTAGTTTGTTTCCCTATATTAGCTATTAAAAATAATACTGAAATGAACATAGAAGCATATGTATCTTTTGAAATTCGTTTTTATGTATTCTTCAGATAAATACCCAGAAATGAAATAGGTGGATCATATGGTAGTTCTAGTTTTAATTTTTTTTAAACTTAAATGTTTACTTATTATTTCTGAGAGAGAGAGAGAGCAAGAGAGGGGAAGAGAGAGAGGGACACACAAATCTGAAGCAGGCTTCAGGCTCTGAGCTGTCAGCACAAACCCACAAACTATGAGATCATGACCTGAGCCACTCAGACACTTAACCGACTGAGCCACCCAGGCACCCTTCTATTTTTAATTTTTTGAGGAATCTCCATACTTTTTCTCATAGAGGCTATACCAAATCTATTTCCACTGAGAAGGTACAGAGATTCCCCTTTCTCCACATCTTCTCAAGCAGTTATTTCTGTCATTCTGAAAATAACCATTCTAACAGGTGTGAAATGATAACTCATTGTTTTCATTTGCATTTCCTTGATAATCAGTGAAACTGAACACATTTCATCTTCCTGTCCACCATATATATATATATATATATATATATGTATATATATATATATATTTTTTTTAATTATAGTTTAAGGAAGTATTTTTATTTATTTATTTTTCTAATTTTTATTTATTTATTTTTTCAATATATGAAATTTATTGTCAAATTGGTTTCCATACAACACCCGGTGCTCATCCCAAAAGGTGCCCTCCTCAATACCCATCATGCACCCTCCCTCCCTCCCACCCCCATTAATCCTCAGTTTGTTCTCAGTTTTTAAGAGTCTCTTATGCTTTGGCTCTCTCCCACTCTAACCTTTTTTTTTTTTTCTTCCCCTCCCCCATGGATTTCTGTTAAGTTTCTCAAGATCCACATAAGAGTGAAAACATATGGTATCTGTCTTTCTCTGTATGGCTTATTTCACTGAACATCACACTCTCCAGTTCCATCCATGTTGCTACAAAGGGCCATATTTCGTTCTTTCTCATTGCCATATAGTACTCCATTGTGCATATAAACCACAATTTCTTTATCCATTCATCAGCTGATGGACATTTAGGCTCTTTCCATAATTTGACTATTGTTGAGAGGGCTGCTATAAACCTTGGGGTACAAGTGCCCCTATGCATCAGTAATCCTGTATCCCTTGGGTAAATTCCTAGCAGTGCTATTGCTGGGTCATAGGGTAGGTCTATTTTTAATTTTCTGAGGAACCTCCACACTGTTTTCCAGAGTGGCTGCACCAGTTTGCATTCCCACCAACAGTGCAAGAGGGTTCCCGTTTCTCCACACCCTCGCCAGCATCTATAGTCTCCTGATTTGTTCATTTTGACCACTCTGACTGGCGTGAGGTGATATCTGAGTGTGGTTTTGATTTGTATTTCCCTGATGAGGAGCGACTTTGAGCATCTTTTCATGTGCCTGTAGGCCATCCGGATGTCTTCTTTAGAGAAGTGTCTATTCATGTTTTCTGCCCATTTCTTCACTGGGTTATTTGTATTTTGGGTGTGGAGTTTGGTGAGCTCTTTATAGATTTTGGATACTAGCCCTTTGTCCGATGTGTCATTTGCAAATATCTTTTCCCATTCCGTTGGTTGCCTTTTAGTTTTGTTGGTTGTTTCCTTTGCTGTGCAGAAGCTTTTCATCTTCATAAGGTCCCAGTAGTTCATTTTTGCTTTTAATTCCCTTGCCTTTGGGGATGTGTTGAGTAAGAGATTGCTACGGCTGAGGTCAGAGAGGTCTTTTCCTGCTTTCTCCTCTAGGGTTTTGATGGTTTCCTGTCTCACATTCAGGTCCTTTATCCATTTTGAGTTTATTTTTGTGAATGGTGTGAGAAAGTGGTCTAGTTTCAACCTTCTGCATGTTGCTGTCCAGTTCTCCCAGCACCATTTGTGAAAGAGACTGTCTTATTTCCAGTGGATGTTCTTTCTTGCTTTGTCAAAGATTAGTTGGCCATACGTTTGTGGGTCTAGTTCTAGGGTTTCTATTCTATTCCATTGGTCTATGTGTCTGTTTTTGTGCCAATACCATGCTGTCTTGATGATGACAGCTTTGTAGTAGAGGCTAAAGTCTGGGATTGTGATGCCTCCTGCTTTGGTCTTCTTCAAAATTGCTTTGGCTATTTGGGGCCTTTTGTGGTTCCATATGAATTTTAGGATTGCTTGTTGTAGTTTCAAGAAGAATGCTGGTGCAATTTTGATTGGGATTGCATTGAATGTGTAGATAGCTTTGGGTAGTATTGACATTTTGACATTATTTATTCTGCCAATCCATGAGCAGGGAATGTCTTTCCATTTATTTATATCTTCTTCAATAACCTTCATGAGCTTTCTATAATTTTCAGCATACAGATCTTTTACATCTTTGGTTCGATTTATTCCTAGGTATTTTATGCTTCTTGGTGCAATTGTGAATGGGATCAGTTTCTTTATTTCTCTTTCTGTTGCTTCATTATAAGTGTATAAGAATGCAACTCATTTCTGTACATTGATTTTGTATCCTGCAACTTTGCTGAATTCATGTATCAGTTCTAGCAGACTTCTGGTGGAGTCTATCGGATTTTCCATGTATAGTATCATGTCATCTGCAAAAAGTGAAAGCTTGACTTCATGTTTGCCAATTTGGATCCCTTTGATTTCCTTTTGTTGTCTGGTTGCTGATGCTAGAACTTCCAACACTATGTTCAACAACAGCAGAGAGAGTGGGCATCCCTGTCGCGTTCCTGATCTCAGGGAAAAAGCTCTCAGGTTTTCCCCATTGAGGATGATGTTAACTGTGGGCTTTTCATGAATGGCTTTTATGATCTTTAAGTATGTTCCTTCTATCCTGACTTTCTTGAGGGTTTTTATTAAGAAAGGTTGCTGAACTTTGTCAAAGGCCTTTTCTGCATCAATTGACAGGATCATACGGTTCTTATCTTTTCTTTTATTAATGTGATGTATCACGTTGATTGATTTGTGAATGTTGAACAAGCCCTGTATCCCAGGAATGAATCCCACTTGATCATGGTGAATAATTCCTTTTATATGCCATTGAATTCGATTTGCTAGTATCTTGTTGAGAATTTTTGCATCCATATTCATCAGGGATATTGGCCTGTAGTTCTCTTTTTTTACTGGGTCTCTGTCTGGTTTAGGAATCAAAGTAATACTGGCTTCATAGAATGAGTCTGGAATTTTTCCTTCTCTTTCTATGTTTTGGAATAGCTTGAGAAGGATAGGTATTATCTCTGCTTTAAACGTCTGGTAGAACTCCCCTGGGAAAACATATGTTCCTGTACTCTTATTTGTTGGGCGATTTTTGATGACTGATTCAATTTATTCGCTGGTTATGGGTCTGTTCAAGCTATTTCCTCCTGATTGATTTTGGAAGTGTGTGGGTGTTTAGGAATTTGTCCATTTCTTCCAGGTTGTCCAATTTGTTGGCATATAATTTTTCATAGTATTCCCTGCTAATTGTTTGTATCTCTGAGGGATTGGTTGTAATAATTCCATTTTCATTCATGATTTTATCTATTTGGGCTATCTCCCTTTTATTTTTGAGAAGCCTGGCTAGAGGTTTGTCAATTTTGTTTATTTTTTTCAAAAAAACAAATCTTGGTTTTGTTGATCTGCTCTACCGTTTTTTAAGATTCTATATTGTTTATTTCTGCCCTGATCTTTATTATTTTTCTCCTTCTGCTGGATTTAGGCTGCCTTTGCTGTTCTGCTTCCATTTCCTTTAGGTGTGCTGTTAGATTTTGTATTTGGGATTTTTCTTGTTTCTTGAGATAGGCCTGGATTGCAATGTATTTTCCTCTCAGGACTGCTTTCGCTGCATCCCAAAGCATTTGGATTGTTGTATTTTCATTTTCATTTGTTTCCATATATTTTTTTATTTCTTCTCTAATTGCCTTGTTGACCCACTCATTCTTTAGTACGGTGTTTTTTAACCTCCATGCTTTTGGAGGTTTTCCAGACTTTTTCTTGTGGTTGATTTCAAGATTCATAGCATTGTGGTCTGAAAGTATGCATGGTATAATTTCAATTCTTGTATACTTATGAAGGACTCTTTTGTGACCCAGTATATGATCTATCTTGGAGAATGTTCCATGTGCACTCGAGAAGAAAGTATATTCTGTTGCTTTGGGATACAGAGTTCTATATATATCTGTCAAATCCATTTGATCCAATGTGTCATTCAGTGCCCTTGTTTCTTTATTGACCGTGTGTCTAGATGATCTATCCATTTCTGTAAGTGGAGTGTTAAAGTCCCCTGCAATGACCACATTCTTATCAATTAGGTTGCTTATGTTTATGAGTAATTGTTTTATATATTTGGGGGCTCTGGTATTCGGTGCATAGATATTTATAATTGTTAGCTCTTCCTGGTGGATAGACCCTATAATTATTATATAATGCCCTTCTTCATCTCTTGTTACAGCCTTTAATTTAAAGTCTAGTTTGTCTGATATAAGTATGGCTACTCCAGCTTTCTTTTGACTTCCAGTAGCATGATAAATAGTTCTCCATCCCCTCACTCTCAATCTAAAGGTGTCCTCAGATCTAAAATGAGTCCTTGTAGACAGAAAATACATGGGACTTGTTTTTTTATCCATTCTGATACCCTATGTCTTTTGGTTGGCGCATTTAATCCATTTACATTCAGTGTTATTATAGAAAGATACGGGTTTAGAGTCATTGTGATGTCTGTGTGATTTATGCTTGTAGTGATGTCTTTGGTACTTGGTCTCACAGAATCCTCCTTAGGATCTCTTGTAGTGCTGGTTTAGTGGTGACAAATTCCTTCAGTGTTTGTTTGTTTAGGAAGACCTTTATCTCTCCTTCTATTCTAAATGACAGACTTGCTGGATAAAGGATTCTCGGCTGCATATATTTCCTGTTCAGCACATTAAAGATCTCGTGCCAATCCTTTCTGGCCTGCCAAGTTTCAAAAGAGAGATCAGTCACGAGTCTTATAGGTCTCCCTTTATATGTGAGGGCACGTTTACCCCTTGCTGATTTCAGAATTTTCTCTTTATCCTTGTATTTTGCCAGTTTCACTATGATATGTCATGCAGAAGATCGACTCAATTTACGTCTGAAGGGAGTTCTCTGTGCCTCTTGGATTTCAATGCCTTTTTCCTTCCCCAGTTCAGGGAAGTTCTCAGCTATTATTTCTTCAAGTACCCCTTCAGCACCTTTCTCTCTCTCTTCCTCCTCTGGGATACCAATTATGCATATATTATTTTTTTTTAGTGTATCACTTAGTTCTCTAATTTTCCCCTCATACTCCTAGATTTTTTTATCTCTCTTTCTCTCAGCTTCCTCTTTTTCCACAACTTTATCTTCTAGTTCACCTATTCTCTCCTCTGCCTCTTCAATCCGAGTCATCGTCGTTTCCATTTTGTTTTGCATTTCGTTTAAATCGTTTTTCAGCTCCTCCTGACTGTTCCTTAGTCCCTTGATCTCTGTAGCAAGAGATTCACTGCTGTCCTCTATACTGTTTTCAAGCCCAGCGATTAATTTTATGACTATTATTCTAAATTCACTTTCTGTTATATTATTTAAATCCTTTTTGATCAGTGCATTGGCTGTTGTTATTTCCTGGACATTTTTCTGAGGGGAATTCTTCCGTTTGGTCATTTTGCATAGTACCTGGAGTAGTGTGGATCTGCAGGGCACTTCCCCTGTGCTGTGTATATCTGGAGTTGTTGGGTGGGGCCGCAGTCAGACCTGATGTCTGCCCCCAGCCCACCGCTGGGGCCACAGTCAGACTAGTGTGTGCCTTCTTTTCCTGTCTCCTAGGGGTGGGATTCACTGTGGGGTGGCGTGGCCCATCTTGGCTACTTGCATACTGCCAGGCTTGTGGTGCTGGGGATCTGGCGTATTAGCTGGGTGGGTAGGCAAGGTGCCGGGTGCAGGAGGGTCAGGCTTAGCTAACTTCTCCTTAGGTGATCCACTTCTGGACGGGCCCTGTGACAGCAGGAGGGAGTCAGACCCTCTGCCGGAGGGGTGACTCCGCAGAAGCACAGGGTTGGTTGTTTGTGAGGAGGGAGCAAGTTCCCTGGCAGGAACTGGTTCCCTTTGGGATTTTGGCTGGGGGATGGGCGAGGGACATGGCACTGGAGAGCGCCTTTGTTCCCTGCCAAACTGAGCTCTGTCGTCCTGGGGCTCAGCATTTCTCCCTCCCTTTGTCCTCCAGCCTTCCTGCTTTCGGAGCAGAGCTGTTAACTCATGACCTCCCAGATGCTAAGTCCAGCTTGCTGTCGGAACACACTCCCTCCGGCCCCTCCACTTTTGCAAGCCAGACTTGGGGGCTCTGCTTGGCCAGCGGGCTGCCCCTCTGCCTGGTCTCACTCCTGCCAGTCCCTGGAGCGCGCACCTCCTCACCGCCCTTCCTACCCTCTTCTGTGGGCCTCTCGTCTGCACTTGGCTCCGGAGACACCGTTCTGCTAATCCTCTGGAGGTTTTCTGGGTTATTTAGGCAGGTGTAGGTGGAATCTAAGTGATCAGCAGGATGCGCGGTGAGCCCAGAGTCCTCCTATGCCGCCATCTCTCTCTATATTTTTTTTGAAAAAAAACCTATTTAGATCCTCCGCCCTTGGTTTTTTATTGTCAAGTTGTATGAGTTCTTTATATATTTTAAGTATTAAAACTGTATCAGATATATGATTTTCAAATATATTCTTGCATTCAGCAGGATGCCTTTTCATTTTGTTTGTGTGTGTGTGTGTGTGTGTGTGTGTGTCCTTCACTGTGCAAAATCTTTTAATTTGATATAATCTCATGTATTTTTCCTTTTGTTTCTCTTGTCTTTGGTATGAGATCACAATTATATATTCTTGTTTCTCTTGTCATAAATTAACTAACCATATATGTGTGGGTTTATTTTTAAGTACTCTTTTTTGTTCCATTCACCCTTTTCTGTTTTTATGCCAATATTAGACTCTTTGGGCTACTGCAGCTTTGTAATATAGTTAGATATCAGGGCCATGCTACCTCCAGCTTTATTCTTCTTTCTCAAGATCTCTTTGGCTATTATAAATTTTTGTTTTAATGCTGAAAAAAAATGCCATTGAGCTTTTTATAGAGATTTCAGTGAGTCTGTAGATTGGTTTGGACATTTGAACAATGTTAATTCTTCCAATCCATTAAGCACAGAATAATTATCAATTTATTTATTTCTTCTTCAATTTATTTTATCTGTTTTTTTTTTTTTAATTTAAGTGTACAGGTCTTTCACCCCCTCCCTGCTTGGTGAAATTTATTCCTAGATATTTTATTCATCTTAATACAATTGTTAGGGGATTATTTTCTTAATTTCACTTTCTGATAGTTCATTATTAGTGTATTTAAACACAATAGATCTGTATATTTATTTTAACAGTTATTCTGTTGGAGTGTTTAAGATTCTCTATAAACTGTATCATGTCATCTGCAAATAATGACGGTTTTAATTTTTCTTTTATGGTTTGGATGACATTTTTTTTGCCTAATTGCTGTGGTCAGAATTTCCATTACTATGTTGAATTAAAGTGGTGAGTGTGGACATTTTGATCTTGTTTCTGGTCTTAAAAATATATATATCAGCGTTTTCTCATTGAGTACTATGTTAGTTGTGGTTTTGTCATAGATTGCCTTTATTGTATTGAAATATATACCGTCTATATCCATTTTATTGAGAGTTTTAATCATAAATAGATGCCGAGTTTTTTGAAATGCTTTTTCTTTATTTATTGGAATGATTATATTACTTTATCCTTCATTTTGTTAATGTGGTGTATCACATTGAATGATTTGTGGATATTAAGCCATCTTTTCATCTTTGGAATTGATCCCATTTGATCATGGTGTATGATGACTTTAATGTATTATTGAATTCAGTTTGTTAATATTTTGCTTAGGATTTTTGCATCTATGTTTATCAAAGGTATTGGCCTGTAACTTTTGTTGTTGTTCCTTATCTGTTTTTGTTTCAGGGTAAAGCTTGCCTCATAAAATGAGTTTGGAAGCCTTTCACCTTCTTCAAATTTTTGAAGACTTTTAGAAGGATTGGTATTAAATCTTCTTTGAATCATTGAGAGAAATCATCGGTGAAGTTGACTGGTCCTGGACTTTGATATGTTTCATATGATGAAGTTTTGATTACTGATTCTATTTCTTTAGTAGTAATTGGTCTATTCTTATTTACTATTTCTTCCTCATACATTATTAGAAGATGCATGTTTCCAGGAATTTATCCATTTCTTCTAGGTCATCCTATTTATTTGCTTGTAATTTTTCATAGTAGTTTTTTATGACCCTTTGTATTTTTGTGATATCCAGTTGTAATTTCTCCACTTTCATTTTTGATTTTATTTACTTGAGCCCTCCCCCCTTTTATGATTCTAGCTAAAGGTTTGACAATTTTGTTTATCTTCTCATCAAATGAGCTTCTAGTTTCATTAATTTTCTATTGTTTTTTTAGTTTCTATTTTTTTGCTCTCAATTTTATTATTTCTTTCCTTTCACTAAATTTGGGCTTTGTTTGTTACTCTTTTTATGTATTTTTTAGGTATAGAATTAGATTGTTTATTTCATCAGTGAAAGAGAGGGAAAGATAATTTAAGTTGATGGCAACTTAATTTTGAGCACATTCTAAAATCTTTGCATTTTTATCCCCCACATATTCTATTTTTGATGTTCTATTTTATATCTTTTCATGTTCTGCAAATGTTAATTAAGAATTATAGTTTTAGTTAATTTATAACTTTTCTTTACTTATAGAGCTTATATTAGGTTTTTAAGTGGCTAATCCACTGCCTTTACTATATATTTGCAATTATTATTGAAATATTTTTATACTTTCATCTACATTTATTTTTATTATTGAAGTATAGCTAACATACAATGTTACATTAGTTCAGGGGTACAACATATTGATTTAATAATTCTATACAATATTGACTGCTTACCATGATAGGTGTAGTCACCATATGTCACCAAATAGTGTTATTGACATCTTATTGACTGTATTCTGAATGCTGTAGTTTTCATCTCCATGAGTGTTTTTTTTTTTAATACCTTGAAGTTTGTGTCTTTAATCCCCTTTGATTTATTTCAGCCATCTATCCATTCATATCCCCTCTGGCAGCCACAAGATTGTTCTCTGTATTTAAGAGTCTATTTTTATTTGATTTTTTACCTTTTTTTTTGTTTGTTTTGATTCTTAAATCCCACATATGAATAAAATCATACATTTGTATTTCTCTGTCTGTCTTATTTTATTGGGTATATACCCCTAGATCCAACCATATATTTTCAAATGGAAGATGTCATTCCTTTTTATGCCTGAATAATATTCCAGTGTATATCATATATAATGTATACAAATATAAAATACTATTTATCCATTTGTCTATAAGTGGACACTTGGCTTGCTTTCTCATCTTGGATATTGTAAATAATGCTGAAGTAAACATAGGGATGCATATATATCTTTTTGAATTAGTCTTTTATTTTCTTTTTATAAATACAGTAGTGGAATTACTGAATCATACAGTATTTTCATTTTTAATTATTTGAGGAACTCTTTACTTTTTCCAAAGTGACTGCACTTACTTGTATTTCCACAAACAGTGCACAAGGACTACTTTTTCTCCACAACCACTGCAACACCTGTTATTTTTTGTCTTTTTATTTTAGCCATTATGGCAGGATAAATGTAATACATCATTGTGGTTTTGATTTACATTTCCATGATGACTAGTGATGTTGAGTATCTCCTCATGTGGGGTTTTTTTTTTTTTTGGTGATTGGTATGCCTTTTTTTGGAAAAATGTCTATTTAGGTATTTGCCCATTTTAAAATGGATAAGTTTGGTTTTGTTTTTTTTGTGTGTGTGTGTGTTGAATTATAAAAGTTCTTTATATATTTTGGATATTAACCCCTTATTGAACATATCATTTAGATACATTTCTTCTCTTCATTAGGTTGCTTTGTCAATTTGTTGATGGTTTCTATCATTGTGCAAAAGCTTTTTTTATTTTGGTCTAGTCCCAAGAGTTCATTTTTGGTTTTGATTTTCTTGCTTGAAGAAACATAACTAGAAAAAATTTCTACAACCAACTTCAAAGTAACTATTGCCGAATTTTATTTTTAGGATTTTTATGTTTTAAAATCTCACATATAGGACTTTATTATGTTTTGAGTTTATTTTGTGTATGGTGTAAGAAAGTGGTCCAATTTACTTCTTTTGCATGTAGCTGTCCAGTTTTCCCAGGACTATTTATTGAAAATACTATTTTCTCCATTGTATATTTATGCCTCCTTTGTCATAGATATGAGTCTATTTCTGGGTTCTTTATCCTGTTTTTGATCTACATGTCTATTTTTGTGTCAGGAGAATACTGGTTTGATTACTGCAGCTTTATCTTGATACATTACTATATCCTGAAATCTGGGAATGTGATATCTCCAGTTTTGCATTTTCAATATTGCTTTGCATTTTTGGAATCTTTGGGGTTCCATACAAATTTCAGTATTATTTGTTCTAGTTTTGTGAAAAATGTTGTTGGTATTTTGATATGGATTGCCTTAAATGTGTAGATTGCTTTAGGTACTATGCACATTTTAACAAAATTCATTTTTCCTATTCATGGACATGGAATATCTTTCTTTTTATTTGTGTAATCTTCATTTTTTTTTCATTAGTGATTTATAGTTTTCAGAATACAGGTCTTTCACCTTTTTAGCTAAGTATATTCCTACCTATTTTATTTTTGGTGGATTGTAATTGGGATTGTTTTATTAATTTTTCTTTTTGCTATGTAGTTATTAGTGTAGATAAAAGCAATAATTTTTTATGTTCAATTTGTATCCTGCGATTTTATTGAATTCATTTATCAGTTCTGTGTGTGTGTGTATGTGTGTGTGGGCATACACGTATGTGTGTGGTCTTTAGGGTTTTTTGTATATGCAAATAGTTACAGTTTTACTTCTTCTTTACTAATGTTGATATCTTTTATTTCTTTTTCTTCCCTGATTGCTGTAGCTAAGGCATCCATTATTATATTGAATAATGCTTGTGAGAGTAAACATGCTTGCCTTTTCCTGATATGAGAGAAAAAGCTCTCAGTTTGGTACCATTATGTTGTTACCTATGGGTTTCTCATATATAGCTATTATGTTGAAATGTATTCCTTTTAAACCTACTTTGTTGATAGTTTTGATCAAATGGACTTTGTATTTCTTCAATTTTGTTTCTGCATCCATTCAGATGGCCATATGGTTTTTATCCTTCTCTTCTTAATGTGATATATCACGTTGACTGATTTGTGAATATTGAACCTACATTGTATTCCTGGAATAAATCTCACTTTATAAGCTGAATTATTTATTTACTGTATTGTTGAATTCGTTTTCCTAATATCTTCTTTAGGATTTTTGCATCTAAGTTTATCAGATACATTAACCAGTAGTTTTTTTGGAAATTTTGTTTTGCTTCTTTTGGTATAAGGTTAAGTCTGGCCTTGCAGAATGAATTTGGAGGTTTTACTTTCTCATTTACTTTGTGCAATAACTTGAAAAGAATATGTGTTAACTCTTATTTCAATGTTTTGATGATGTCACCTGTGAAGTCATCTAGTACTGGACTTTTGTTGTGAGTTTTTTTTTTTTTTATTACTGATTCAATTTCAAGGCTAGCACTCAATCTATTCACATTTCCTATTGTTTCCTGATTCAGTTTTTGGAAGCTTATACGTTTGTGGGAATTTATCTCTTTTTTCTAGGTTTTCCAATTTGTAAGCACATAAATTTTCATAATATTCTCTTATACTTCTTTGTATTTATGTGGCATCAATTGTTACTTATTTTTCTTCATTTCTGATATGTATTTGGATCTTCTCTCTTTTTCTCTTGACTAGTGTGGGTAAGGATAAAACAATGCTGTGGGTATTCTCCAAAAAATGCTCCAGTTTTTATTTATCAGTTCTATTTTTTAGTTTTTATTTCATTTATTTCTTCTTTTTAAAAAGTTTTTATTTTAATTCCAGTTAGTTAACATACAGTGTTCTATCAGTTTCAGGTATACAATATAGTGATGTAAAAATTCCCTACATCAGCAGGTCCTCATCATGAAAAGGGCACTCCTTAATCCTCATCAACTAAACAACTCACTCCACTCTGGTAACCATTAGTCTCTTTTATATACTTAAGAGACTGTTTCATGGTTTCTCTATCCTTCTCTTGCTCTTTTTAAAACTTGCTCATTGAAACTGTTTCAGGGGAGGAAGATAGCAGTGTAGGAGGACTCTGGGCTCACCACGTCCAGCTGATCACTTAGATTCCACCCACACCTGCCTAAATAACCCAGAAAACCACAAAGACTAGCATAATGGATTCTCTGGAGCCAAGTGCAGACGAGAGGCCCAAGGAAGAGGGTAGGAAGGGTAGAAAGGCAGTGCATGCTACACGGACTGGCCGGAAGGAGGCGGGACAGAAGGGCAGCCTGCCGGCCAAGCAGAGCCCCCAAGTCTGGCATGCAAAAGCGGAGGGGCAGACAGACTGTGTTCTGACAGCAAGCGGGACTTAACATCTGGAAGGTTATAAGTTAACAGCTCTGCTCAGAGAGCGGGAGGGCTGGAGGACAACAGAGGGAGAGTTGTTGAGCTCCAGACCACAGAGCTCAGCTTGGCAGGGAACAAAGGCCCTCACCAGCGCCATCTCCCTCCCCCACCCCCCAGCCAAAATCCCAAAGGGAACCAGTTCCTGCCAGGAAACTTGCACCACGCAAACACCGAGCACTGTGCTTCTGCTGATCCATCCCTCTGGCTGGTCTGACACCCTCCTGGTGCCTCAGGGCCCCTCCCGAAGTGGATCACCAAAGGAAAGGCGAGCTGAGTCTGCCCCTCCCTCCATTTGCACCTTGCCAATCCACCCTAATACGCCAGATCCCCAGCACCACAAACCTGGAAGTGTGCAAGTAGCACAGGCGAGTCAAGCCACCCACAGTGAATCCCACCCCGAGAGTGAAAGAGAAGGTACCCACCAGTCTGACTGTGGCCCCAGCGGTGGGCTGGGGGCAGACATCAGGTCTGACTGCAGCCCCGCTCACCAATGCAAGTTATTCAAGACAGCACAGGGGAAGTGCCCTGCAGTTCTATCAAAAATGATGAAACAGAAAAATTCCCCTCAGAAAAACGTCCAGGAAATAACAGTAGCTAACGAACTGATCAAGAAGGACTTAAACAATATAACAGAAAGTGAATTTAGAATAATAGTCATAAAAACAGTATAGAGGACAGAGAGAATCTATTGCTACAGAGATCAAGGGACTAAGGAACAGTCAGGGGGAGCTAAAAAATGCTATAAATGAACTGCAAAATAAAATGGAGACGACCACAGCTCGGATTGAAGAGGCAGAGGAGAGAATAGGTGAACTAGAAGGTGCTGAAGGTGTACTTGAAGAAATAATAGCTGAGAACTTCCCAGATCTGGGGAAGGAAAAAGGCATTGAAATCCAAGAGGCACAGAGAACTCCTTCACACGTAATTTGAATCGACCTTCTGCACGACATATAGTGAAACTGGCAAAATACAAGGAAAAAGAGAAAATTCTGAAAGCAGCTAGAGATAAACGTGCTCTAACATATAAAAGGAGGCCTAAAAGACTCATGACTGATCTCTCTACTGAAACTTGGCAGGCCAGAAAGGAATGGTAGAAGATCTTCAATGTGATGAACAGAAAAAAATATGCAGCCGAGAATCCTTTATCCAGCAAGTCTGTCATTTAGAATAGAAGGAGAGATATAGGTCTTCCCAAACTAACAAAAACTGAAGGAATTGGTCACCACCAAACCACCCCTACAAGAGACCCTAAGGGGGATCCTGTGAGACAAAGTACCAGACACATCACTACAAGCATGAGACCTACAGACATCACAATGACTCTAACCCATATCTTTCTATAATAACACTGAAAGTAAATTGACTAAATGTGCCAACCAAAAGACATAGGGTAACAGAATGGATAAAAAAACAAGACCCATCTATTTACTGTCTACAAGAGACTCATTTTAGACCTGAGGACACCTTCAGATTGAGAGTAAGGGGATGGAGAACTATCATGCCACTGGAAGTCAAAAGAAAGCTGGAGTAGCCATACTTATATCAGACAAACTAGACTTTAAATTAAAGGCTGTAACAAGAGGGGAAGAAGGGTATTATATAATATTTACAGGGTCTATCCATCAAGAAAAACTAACAATTATAAATGTCTATGCACTGAATACAGGAGCCCCCAAATATTTAAAACAATTACTCACAAACATAAGCAACCTTATTGATAAGAATGTGGTAATGGCAGGGGAATTTAACACCCCACTTACAGAAATGGATAGATCATCTAGACACACAGCCAATAAAGAAACAAGGGCCCTGAATGATACATTGGATCAGCTGGACTTGACAGATATATTTAGAAGTCTGCATCCCAAAGCAACAGAATATACTTTCTTCTTGAGTGCACATGGAACACTCTCCAAGATAGATCACATACTGGGTCACAAAAGAGCCCTTCAGAAGTATACAAGAGTTGAGATCATACCATGCATACTTTCAGACCACAATTCTGTGAAGCTTGAAATCAACCACAGGAAAAAGTCTGGAAAACTTCCAAAAGCATAGAGGTTAAGGAACACCCTAGTAAAGAATGAATGGGTCAACAAGGCAATTAGACAAGAAATTAAAAAATATATATATGGAAACAAACTAAAATGAAACTACAACAATCCAAACGTTTTGGGATGCAGCGAAGGCAGTCCTGAGAGTAAAATATATCGCAATCCAGGCCTATCTCAAGAAACAAGAAAAATCCCAAATACAAAATCTAACAGCACACCTAAAGGAAATAGAAGCAGAACAGCAAAGGCAGCCTACACCCATAAGAAGAGAAATAATAAAGATCAGAGGAGAAATAAACAATATAGAATCTAAAAAAAAAAACTGTAGAGCAGATCAATGAAACCAAGAGTTGTTTTTTTTTTGAAAAAATAAACAAAATTGATAAACCTCTAGCCAGGCTTCTCAAAAAGAAATGGGAGATGACCCAAATAGATAAAATCATGAATTAAAATGGAATTATTGCAACCAATCCCCCAGAGATACATGCAATTATCAGGCAATATGATGAAAAATTTTATGCCAACAAACTGGAAGAAATGGACAAATTCCTAAACACCCACACACTTCCAAAACTCAATCAGGAGGAAATAACTTGAACAGCCCCATAACCAGCGAATAAATTGAATCAGTCATCAAAAATCCCCCAACAAATAAGAGTACAGGAGCAGATGGCTTCCCAGGGGAGTTCTACCAGAGGTTTAAAGCAGAGATAATACCTATCCTTCTCAAGCTATTCCAAAACATAGAAAGAGAAGGAAAAATTCCAGACTCATTCTATGAAGCCAGTATTACTTTGATTCCTAAGCCAGACAGAGACCTAGTAAAAAAAGAGAACTACAGGCCAATATCCCTGATGAATATGGATGCAAAAATTCTCAACAAGATACAAGCAAATCGAATTCAACAGCATATAAAAAGAATGATTCACCATGATCAAGTGGGATTCATTCCTGGGATGCAGGGCTGGTTCAACATTCGCAAATCAATCAACGTGATACATCACATTAATAAAAGAAAAGATAAGAACCGTATGATCCTGTCAATTGATGCAGAAAAGGCCTTTGACAAAATTCAGCACCCTTTCTTAATAAAAACCCTCTAGAAAGTCGGGATAGAATGAGCATACTTAAACATCATAAAAGCCATTTATGAAAAGCCCACAGCTAACATCATCCTCAATGGGGAAAAACTGAGAGCTTTTTCCCTGAGATCAGGAACATGACACGGATGTCCACCCTCACCGCTGATGTTTAACATAGTGTTGGATATTCTAGCATCAGCAATCAGACAACAAAAGGAAATCAAAGGCATCAAAAATGGCATAGATGAAATTAAGCTTTCACTTTTTGCAGATGACATGATACTATACATGGAAAATCCAATAGACTCCACCAGACGTCTGCTAGAACTGATACATGAATTTAGCAAAGTTGCAGGATACAAAATCAATGTACAGAAATCAGTTGCATTCTTATACACTAATAATGAAGCAACAGAAAGACAAATAAAGAAATTGATCCCATTCACAATTGCACCAAGAAGCATAAAATACCTAGGGATAAATCTAACCAAAGATGTAAAAGATCTGTATGCTGAAAACTATAGAAAGTTTATGAAGGAAATTGAAGAAGATATAAAGAAATGGAAAAACATTCCATGCTCATGGATTGGAAGAATAAATATTGTCAAAATGTCAATACTACCCAAAGCAATCTACACATTCAATGCAACCCCAATCAAAATTGCACCAGCATTCTTCTCAAAGCTACAGCAAGCAATCCTAAAACTCATATGGAACCACAAAAGGCCCCAAATAGCCAAAGTAATTTTGAAGAAGACCAAAGCAGGAGGCATCACAATCCCAGACTTTAGCCTCTACTACAAAGCTGTCATCATCAAGACAGCATGGTATTGGCACACAAAAAAACACATAGACCAATGGAATAGAATAGAAACCCCAGAACTAGACCCACAAACATATGGCCAACTAATCTTTGACAAAGCAGGAAAGAACATCCAATGGAAAAAAGACAGTCTCTTTCACAAATGGTGCTGGGAGAACTGGACAGCAAAATGCAGAAGATTAAAACTAGACCACCTTCTCACACCATTCACAACAATAAACTCAAAATGGATACAGGACCTGAATGTGAGACAGGAAACCATCAAAACCCTAGAGGAGAAAGCAGGAAAAGACCTCTCTGACCTCAGCCACAGCAATCTCTTACTCGACACAACCTCAAAGGCAAGGGAATTAAAAGAAAAAATGAACTACTGGGACCTTATGAAGATAAAAAGCTTCTGCACAGCAAAGGAAACAATCAACAAAACTAAAAGGCAACCAACGGAATGGGAAAAGATATTTGCAAATGACATATCAGACAAAGGGCTAGTATCTAAAATCTATAAAGAGCTCACCAAACTCCACACCCGAAAAACAAATAACCCATTGAAGAATTGGGCAGAAAACATGAATAGACACTTCTCTAAAGAAGACATCTGGATGGTCAACAGGCACATGAAAAGATGCTCAACATCGCTCCTCATCAGGGAAATACAAATCAAAACCACAATCAGATATCAGCTTATGCCAGTCAGAGTGGCCAAAATGAACAAATCAGGAGACTATAGATGCTGGCGACGATGTGGAGAAATGTGAACCCTCTTGCACTGTTGGTGGGAATGCAGATTGGTGCAGCCACTCTGGAAATCAGTGTGGAGGTTCTCAAAAAATTAAAAATAGATCTACCCTATGACCCAGAATTAGCACTGCTAGGAATTTACCCAAGGGATACAGGAGTGCTGATGCATAGGGGCACTTATACCCCAAGGTTTATAGCAGCACTCTCAACAATAGCCAAATTATGGAAAGAGCCTAAATGTCCATCAACTGATGAATGCATAAAGAAATTGTGGTTTATATACACAATGGAGTACTAAGTGGCAATGAGAAAGAATGAAATATGGCCCTTTGTAGCAACATGGATGGAACTGGAGAGTGTTATCCTAAGTGAAATAAGCCATACCGATAAATACAGATGCCATATGTTTTCACTCTTATGTGGATCCTGAGAAACTTAACAGAAACCCATGGGGGAGGGCAAGGAAAAAATAAGTTAGAGTGGGAGGAGGGCAAACCATATGAGACTCTTAAAAACTGAGAACAAACTGAGGGTTAAGAAGGGGTGGGAGGGTGGGGAGTGTGGGTGATGGGTATTGAGGAGGACACATTTTGGTATGAGCACTGGGTGTTGTATGCAAACCAATTTGACAATAAATTCCCAGAAAAAGTAATAAAAAAAATAAAACTTGCTCATTTGTTTTGTTTCTTAAATTCTACATATGAATGAAATTATGTGATATTTGGCTGACATTTCACTTAGCATTATACTCTTGAGTTCCACGGATATCTTTGCAACTAGCAAGATTTAATTGTTTTTTATGGCTGAGTAATTCATGTATATATATATATATATATATATATATATATATATACACATGTATGTATATATATACACTTGTATGTATATATATATATATTCATGTGTATATATATATATATATATATACACATATATATATATTACATCTTCTTTATCCATTCATCAATGGATGGACACATTGGGATGCTTTCATATCTTGGCTATTGAAATAATGTTGGTATAAACATAACATTGAAAGTATCCCCTTTAATTAGTGTTTTCATATTCTTTGGGTAAATATCTGGTAATGTAATTGCTGGATCATAAGGTAATATTCTTTTAAATTTCTTGTGAACTCCGTGCTCTTTTCCACAATGACTGCACCAGTTTGCATTACTACCAACAGTACATGAAGGTTCTTTTTCTCCGCATCCTTATGAACACCTGTTGTTTTTGTGTTGTTGGTTTTAGCCATTCTGCTAAGTGGAGATGGTATCTCAGTGTAGTCTGTATTTACATCTCCGTTATGGTAAGTGATCTTGAGCATATTTCTGTGAGTCTGCTGTCCATCTGGATATATTCTCTGGAGAAGTATCTGCTCATGTCTTGGGCCAAAATTATAATTGAATGATTTTTTGGGGGGTATTGAGTTATATAAGTTCTTTTTATATTTTTTTACACTATTACTTTATCATATAGGTCATTTGCAGATATCTTCTCCTATTCTGTAGGTTATATTTAAGTTGTGGTTGTATTTAAGTTCATTTGCTGTACAGAAGATTTTTATTGTGATGTAGTCCCAGTACTTTACTTTTGCTTTTTTGTTCCCTTCCCTCAAGAAACATATCTAAAACATAATTTGATGTGGCAGATGTCAAAGAAGTTACTGCCTATATACACTTGTAAGATTTTTATGGTTTCAGGTCTCAAATTTAGGTCTTTAATTTATTTCAATTTTATTTTAGTGTATGGTATAAAAAAGTGGTCCAGTTTCATTCATTTGCATGTTGTTGTCCAATTTTCCCCACATCATTTGTTGAATACATTCTTTTTCCCATTGGATATTCTTTCCTGTTTGATCAAAAATTAATTGACCATATAGTTGTGGGTTCATTTCTGGATTTTATATTCTGTCCTATTGATCTATGTGTCTCATTGCATCATACTGTTTTGATTACTGCAGCATTGTATTATAATTTGACAACTGGAATTGTGATGTCTTCAGCTTTGCTTTTCATTTTCAAGATTGCTTTGACTGGGGGAGGAATTAAGATGGCAGAGAAGTATGGGACCATGGGTTTTCCTCTCCCACAAATACAGCTATATTGAGGTAAGATCACTTGGAACACCCAGGAAATCAATCTGAGAACTGGCAGAAGGATATCCACGGTTGGAGGGAGACAGTGTGACAGGTGTGAGGTGCATGCAAGTGAACTGGGGGAGAGAAAAGAGGTGGTGCTGAGGAGGGGAAAAACTCTGTGGGAGACAAAAGGGAAAGAAAGAAAGAAAGAAAGAAAGAAAGAAAGAAAGAAAGAAAGAAGAAAGAAAGAAAGAGGGGTTAAAAGAGTAGTGTGGTGTCAGGTTTACACAAGAAAACCTCTCCAGACCACAGACTGGGGAGGGAGAGATACTGAGTGCCACAGGTATCTTACAAACAGCATGTGAAGCTCAAACTATGAGGTTTTGGAAGTGCACAACTTTCTATGGAGTGGAGATGTAGTGTGCACACCTTGAGAGGAAGGTGCGGGTCTTGGAGTGCATAGCATGGTGTAGGGGTCTCCTGGGTTGCACTGAAAGAGAACATTCCCCTTTTTGGAGTACATTTGGGAGAGGTAATATTGCCACTCTAAGGACAAGTGATCCGGGGGCTAAGAAAAGATCTTTCATTGGCAAGTAACAGAGGCATCCACAGAGGGTAGATAACCTGATTGATGCTTTCCACAGTGCTATACCATAGATTTCATGCATAATGCAGGCATAAGACTATCTTTTTGGGACAAAGGACATCAGACACATTGTGGACCGTCTCTACTCCTGAAGGGGAGAAGAGTATGCTGGGTCCATTAAAGTTTCAAGTTTTGAATCCAAGCCATATACCAAAGATAAAACAGAGGAGAACTGTGGCGCCAGGCATACTGACTGCCCTCACTATTCTATGAGGTCTTCCTGAACAGCAGAGGTGTGAAATCGCCTGTCCGTGGATGAGAAAGTGGGGTGGCAATATTTTCTCCAACAACACCACCACAGTGAGTGTTCAGAGAACAACAGAGTGGCCCCCAGTGGAAGCGAGACCTCTTACACAAAACCCTGCCTCCCTGTGCCTGGCAACTGCATATTTACTAGGGCAAAACTGAGTCAGTACAGTGAGACTCTCCTCCAGAAAATCTAGCTCAGGCAGCATCCAGTATGTACAAAGTATACTGCAATAGAGTGCTTCAAAGTGTCACCTGCAGTTCTAGTGGTAATAGGACCAGGCTTACTTTTTCTCATCTTTCTTCTTCTTTTTTTCCTTTGAAACTTGGCTTATAGTTTTTTGTTTTGTTTTGTTTTGTTGTTCATTTCCTTTTCTCTTTTGGGGGAGAATCCGGCTTCTGTGTTCTTAACTTTCGCTTTCTTTTTCTTTTCCCTTTCTTTTTATTTCATTTCAGGCTTATAGTTTTTTGCTTGTCTCTTTTGATTTTTTGGTTTTTGTTTTTGTTTTTCCTTTTCCTTTTCTCTTTCTTTTTTAATTGGGATTTTATATTTTTATTTATTTATATTTTTTACAGACTTATTTTAACAAATCAAAGCACACTTAGTTTAAGGTCCAAACACTCCCCACTGCAAACAAGAACCTCTGCAGACCACTGACCAGGGGAAAAAAAGCAACCAAAATGCAATAGCTGAATGCACACAGTGTACACCAGAAACACTTCCTGACTGGCCAGGCTCTGGACAGTGTAAGACTCCTTTTTAAATATAGCATTACTGTCAGGTACAGGAAACATAACAAGCTTTGAAAACATGTAAAACACAGAAAGTTAGTCAAAATAACAAGATTGAAGAATTCTCCTAAAAAGAAAGGCCAAGAGGAAATCACAGCCAAGGACTTGCTCAAAATTAATCTTTGACAAAGCAGGAAAGAGTATCCAATGGAAAAAAAAGTTAACTAACTAGAATTTAAATAAAAACTTTAGAAAAATAATACAGTAATATTAGGGACATTAACACCCACTTACGTCAATAGAGAGAACTTCCAAAGAGAAAATCAAGAAAGAAATATTCGCTTTGAATGACACACTGAACCAGATGAATTTAAGAGATATATTCAAAAATTCCATCCTAAAACACCAGAACATAAATTATTTTCAATATCATTTGTAACATTCTCTGTAATAGATCACATATTAGGCCACAGAACAGGTGTCAACAAATTTTAAAAATGTGGTCATATGATGCATCTTTTTGGACCACAACACTGTGAAACTAGAATTCAACCACAACGAAAAGGCTAGAAAGACCACATACACATGGAGGCTCACATAGTATAAAAAATAAATGGGTCAACCAAGAAATCAATGAAGAAATCAAAAAGTACATGGAAACAAATGGCAATGAAGAGAAAATGGTCCAAACTCTTTGACAGGCAACAAAAGTGGTTTCAGAGTGAAGTTTATATGCAGGCCAACCTCAAGAAGTAAGAAAAATATCAAATAAACAAACTAAATTTACACCTTAAAAAGCAAGAAAAAGAATTAACAAAACACAAAACCAGCAGAAGAAAAGAAATAATAAAGAGTAGAACAGAAATAAAAGTTGTAAAAACTAAAAAAGGAATAGAACAGATCAATGGAATCACGAGCTTGTTCTTTGTAAAGATCAACAAAATCGAAAAACTTCCAACAAAACTCAACAAAAATAAACAGCAAAACCTCAAATAAACTCACAAGTGAAAGAAGAGAAATAACAGCTAACACCACAAAAATAAAAATGAATATAAAAGAAAAATTATTATGAAAAATTGTGTGGCAACAAATTGGACAACCTAGAAGGAGTAGGTAAATTTCTAGAAACATATAACCTACCAAAATAGAATAAGGAATAGATACAAAATATGAACAAACCAATCACTAACAATTCATTGAATCAGTAATAAAAATAACTCTCAAGAAACAAAAGTCCAGGACCAGACAGATTCACAGACAAATTATACCAAACATTTAAAGAAGACTTAATATCTATTTTCAAAGTATTCAAAAGAATAGAAGAGATATGACTACCACCAAATTCATTTTATGACTCCATCCTTAATTACCCTGATACCAAAAACTGGTTAATACAACCCTAAAGAAGTCAACTACAGGAGTGCCTGGGTGGCTCAGTCCATTAAGTATCTGACTCTTGATTTTGGCTCGGGTCATGATCTTGCAGTTTGTGATGGTGCGGAGCCTGCCTAGTATTCTCTTTCTCCCTCTCTCTCTGCCCCTCCTCCGTTCATTCTCTCTCTCTCTCTCTCTCTCTCAAAATGAATGAATGAATGAATGAATGAATGAATAAATAAATAAATAAATAAATAACGTTAAAATAAAAGAGAACTACAGGCCAAAACTTCTCATAAACAAGTTGCAAAACTCTTTAGCAAAATATTAGCAAACTAAATCCCATTATACATGAAAAGTATCATTCACCATGGTCAAGTGGGATGTTTTCCTAGGACAAAGAATGGTTCAGTATTTGTGAATCAATTAATGTGATGCATCACATCAATAATAGAATGGATAAAAGACATATCATTATTTCAATGGATGCAGAAAAAGCATTTGACAGTGTAAAACATCCATTCATGAAAAAAACCTCAACAAAGTAGGTTAGAGGGGACGTACCTCAACAGAATAAAGTCTATACCTGAAAAAACCACTGTAAACTTCATACTCAATGGAGAAAAACCTACAGATTTTCCTTTAAGGCCAGGAACAAGACAAGGATGTCCACTCCCACCCATTTTATTCAACATTGCACTGGATGTCTTAGCCACAGAAATCAGACAACCAAAAGAAATAAAAGGCATCCAAATTGGTAAAGAAGAAGTAACATTTTCACTATTAGCAGATGACATTATACTATATGTAGAAAACCCTAAGGACTCCACCAAAATATCAACTAGAACTGATAAATGAATTCAGTAAGGACTTAAGATAAAAGTAACATTCAGAAACCCATCACCTTTCTATACACAGATAATGAAGTAAGATAAAGAGAAATTTAAAAAATAGTCCAGTTTACAATTGTACCAAAATACCTAGAAATATACTTAACAAAACAGATGAAAGACTTGCACTCTGAATGATAAAAATACTGATGAAAGAAACTGAAGACACCACAAAGAAAACAAAAGATATTCCATGCTCATGGATTGGAAGAATATTGTTCAAATGTCTATATGACACAAAGCAATCTACATATTTAATGCAATGCCTACCAAAATACAAATAGCATTTTTTACAGAACTAGAATAACACTTACTAAAACTTGTATGGAATCACAAAAGACCCCAATTAGCCAAAGCAAATGTGAAAAATAAAAAAAAAAACACACCACAATTCTTGAGATATCACTATACCAGATGTCAAGTTATATTAAGAACCAGTAGTAATCAAAACAAATGGCATTGACACAAAAATAGTCACATAGATCAATAAGCAGAATAGAAACCCATAAATAGGCCCATAATCACATGGTTGCTTAATATTTGACAAAGCAGTAAAGAATATCCATTGGGAAAGGAGGTCTCTTCAACAAATGAAGTTGGAAAAACTGTACAGCTACATGTAAAATAATGAAACTGCAGCATTCTCTTAAACATACATAAAAATAAACTAAAAATGGATTAATGACCTAAATGTGAGAACTGAATCCATTTTATTCCCAGAAGAGTACAGAGTAATTTCCATGACATCAGAAGTAACAACATCTTTCTATTTATGTATCCTTTGGCTAGGGAAAAATTTTAAAAAATAAATTATTGTGACTACCTCAAAATAAAAACTTCTGTTCATCAGAGAAAGCCAACAATAAAACTGAAAGACAACCTACTAAATGGGAGAAAATATTTGCAAATGACATGGGATGAGCACTGGGTGTTGTATGAAGATCAATTTGACAATAAATTATATTTAAAAAAAGGGTTTGTGTCCAAAATATGTGTATAACTGATAATGTTCAACAACCAAAAAAACAAATAATTAAATTAAGAAATGGCCTGAAGATATGAGAACAGATATTTCTCCAAATAAGATATCCAGACGGCCAATAGAAACATGAAAAGATGCTGAACATCACCAATCATCAGGGAAATGCAAATCAAAACCAAAGTAAGGTATCACCTTACACCTGTCAGAATGGATGAAATCAAAACCTATAGAAACAAAAAGCATTGGGGAAGATGTGGTGAAACCCTGCTGCACTGTTGGTGGAATGAAAACTGGTGCAGACATTGTGGAAGGTA
This sequence comes from Panthera pardus, assembly GCF_024362965.1. Taxonomy (NCBI): domain Eukaryota; kingdom Metazoa; phylum Chordata; class Mammalia; order Carnivora; family Felidae; genus Panthera; species Panthera pardus. The sequence goes on from NW_026526843.1 coordinate 61,173,818, forward strand.
TGGTGGTTCCTCAAAATTTTTTTTTCTCCTACATGTGAGGTTTTTTTTAATTTTATTTTTTTTTAATTCACATCCAAATTAGTTAGCATATAGTGCAACAATGATTTCAGGAGTAGATTTCTTAATGCCTCTTACCCATTTAGCCCATCCCACCTCCCACAACCCCTCCCAGTAACCCTGTTTGTTCTCCATATTTATGAGTCCCTTATGCTTTGTCCACCTCCCTGTTTTTATATATTTTTTTATTTCCCTTCCCTTATGTTCATCTGTTTTGTCTCTTAAAGTCTTCATGTGAGTGAAGTCATAGGATATTTGTGTTTCTCTGACTAATTTCACTTAGCATAATATCCTCCAGTTCCATCCACGTAGTTGCAAATGGCAAGATTTCATTCTTTTTGATTGCTGAGTAATACTCCATTGTATATATATACCACATCTTCTTTATCCATTCTTCCATCAACAGACATTTGGGCTCTTTCCATACTTTAGATATTGTTGATAGTGCTGCTATAAACATGGGGGTGAATGTGTCCCTTTGAAACAGCACACCTGTATCCCTTGGATAAATACCTAGTAGTGCAATTGCTGGCTTCCTCAAAATTTTTAAATCAAACTTACCTACAATCCTGGAGTTGAACTACTAGATATTTATTCAAATAATACAAAAACAGTAATTCAAAGGGTTAATTTGAATTCAACTCTATATTTATTGCAGCATTATTTACAATAGCAAAACTATGGAGCATATGTTGGTTGGCCATTTCTTTGTCTTCCTTGGAAAAATGTCTATTCATGTCTTCTGCCCATTTTTTAAAAATATTTTTTATTTCAAGTTTTATTTAAATTCTAGTTAGTTAACATATAACAAAAAGCTAAAAATAGAACTACCCTATGAACCAGCAATTGCACTACTCGGTATTTACCCAAAGGATGCAAAAATACTGATTAGAAGGGGCACATGCACCCTGAAGTTTATAGCAACATTATAAACTATAACCACTCTAAGGAAAGAGCCCAAATGTCCATTTTCTGATTTTAATTGGATTATTTGTTTTATAGGTGTTGAGCTATAAAAGTTATTTATATATTCTGGATACTAACGATTTTTCAGATGTCATTTGCAAATATCATTTCCAATTTTGTAGGTTGCCTTTTAATTTTTTTAATGTTTATTTATTCTTGAGAGACAGAGACAGAAAGAGAGCAGGGGAGGGGGAGAGAGAGAGAGGGAGACACAGAATCCAAAGTAGGCTCCATGCTCTGAGTTGTCAGCACAGAGCCCAATGCAGGCTCCATCTCATGAACCATGAGATCATGATCTGAGTCAAAGTCAGACGTTTAACCGACTGAACCGCCTGGGTGTCCCTGTAGGTTGCCTTTTAGTTTTGTTGATTTTTTTCCTCCACTGTTCAGAAGCTTTTTATTTTGATGAAGTCCAAATACTTCATTTTTGCTTTTGTTTCTCTTGTCTCAGGAGACGTACCTTGTAGGAAGTTGCTAAGGCTGATATCAAAATGTTACTGTCTGTGTTCTCCCCTAGGATTTTGATGATTTACTGCCTGATATTAAGCCCTTTATCCCTTTGAGTTTATTTTTGTGTATGGCATAAGAAAGTGGTCCAGTTTCATCCTTTTGCATGTTGCTGCCCAGTTTTTCCAACATCATTTGTTGAAGAGAGTGTCTTTTTCCATTGGATATCCTTTCCTTCTTTGTCAAAAATTAATTCACCATGTAGTTGTTGGCTTGTTTCTTGGGTTTCTATTCTTTCTATTGATTCATGTATCTATTTTTGTGCCAGTACCATACTGTTATCTTGGCTACAGCTTTGTAATAGATCTTGAAGTCCAGAATCGTGATGCCTCATATTTTGCTTTTCTTTTTCAAGATTGCTTTGGGTATGCAGGGTCTTTTGTGGTTCCATACAAATTTTAGAATTGTTTTTCTAGCTCTGTGAAAAATGCTGTTGGTATTTTGATAAATGCTGTTGGTATTTTGATACAGATTGCCCTAAATGTGTATTTTTCTTTAAGTAATATAGACATTTTATCAATATTTGTTCTTCCAATTCATAAGCATAGAAATGTTTCCATTACTTTGTGTCTTTAATTTCTTTCATCAGTGTTCTGTAGTTTTTAGAATACAGATCCTTCACTTTTTGATTAGGTTTATTGCTAGGTATTATTTTTGTGCAATTGTAAATGGAATTGATTCATCAATTTCCCTTTCTGCTACTTCATTATTGGTGTACAGAAATGCCACAGATTTCTGTAGGTGTATTTTATATCCTGTGACTTATAAAGTTCATGTGTAAGTTCTAGCATTTTTTGGTGGAGTCTTTTGGGTTTCCATGTCTTCTGCAATCAGTGAAACTTACTTCTTCCTTACAGATTTGTATGCTTTTTGTTATTGTTGTTGTTGTGTTTGCTGTGGGTAGTACTTATGTTAAATACTATGTTAAATAACAGCGATGAGATTGGACATCTCTGTCTTCTTCCTGACTGTAGAAGAAAATCTAGGGGTGCCTGGGTGGCTCAGTAGGTTAAGTGTCCGACTTCAGCTCAGGTCATGATCTCACGGTGAGTTTGAACCCCACATCGGGCTCTGTGCTGACAGCTCAGAGCCTGGAGTCTTCTTCAGATTCTGTGTCTCCCTCTCTCTCTGCCCCTCCCCTGTTCATGCTCTCTCTGTCTCAAAAATAAATAAAAACAAAAAAATTAAACTGACTGTAGAAGAAAATCTCTCAGTTGTTCCCCCTTGTGTATGATATTAGCTGTGGGTTTTCATCTATGGCCTTTATATTGAGGTATCTTCCCTCTAAACCTGCTTTAGAGGGTTTTTATCATGACTATGTGTTGTACTTTGTCAAATACAAAAATACTAACTCAAAGGGATACAAGCACCCTGATATTTATAGCAGCCTTATCTATAATATCCAAATTATGGAAACAGCCCAAGTGTCCTGTATCTATATCTATATCTATATCTAATCTATATCTATATCTATATCTATATCTATATCTATATCTATATCTATATCTATATCTATATCTATATCTATATCATCTATATCTATATCTATATCATCTCTATCTCTATCTCTATCTATATCGATATAGATATATATAATAGAATATATATATGATGGAATATTATTCAAATATTAAAAAAGACTGAAATATTGCCATTTGCAAGGACATGATTGGACCTAGAGAACATTATGCTAAGGGAAATAAGTCAAAGAAAGAAAAATACCGTACAGTTTTACTCATATGCTGTATTTAAGAAGCTGTATTTAAGAAATAAAACAAATGAGCATGGGGGGGAATGGAGAGAGAGAGAGAGAGAGAGAGAGAGAGAGAGAGAGAGAGAGAGAGAGAGGCAAACCAAGAAACAGACCCTTAACTATAGATAACAAACCGATGATTACCGGAGGGAAGGCAGGTGGGGAATTGATTAAATAGGTAATGAGGATTAAGGAGTGCTCTTGTGATGAGCAGAGCATGCTGTATGGAAGCATTGAATCACTCTATTGTACACCTGAAACTAATATTACACTGTATGTTAACTAACTGGAATTTAAACAAAAACTTAAAAAAAAACCCAAAAAACTGTGTAAGCAACCCACATGTCCATCAATAGATGAATGGTTAAAAAATGATATGGTGTATATATACAATGAAATTTTATTCATCCATAAAAAGTGAACTATTGCCATTTGTGACACCATAGATTGATCCATAGAGTATAATGCTAAACAAAATAATTCAGTCAGAAAAAGCCAAATACCTTAAGACTTCACTCATATTTGGAATTTAAGAAACAAAACAAATGAATAAAGGAAAAGAAAAGAGAGACAAACCAAAAAACAGCCCCTTAACTATAGAGTACAGATGATTGCTGGATAGGGTGATTGTTGGAAGGGGGATGGGTGAAATCGGTGAAGGGAATTATCTTGCGCTTATCTTGATGAGCACTGAGTAATATCTGGAGTAGTCCAATCACTATGTTGCACAGCTGAAAATATTATAACAGTGTATTTTAAGTGCACAAGGATTAAAATTTAAAAATAGGGGTGCCTGGGTGGCTTAGTCCATTAACCATCCAACTTTGGCTCAGGTCGTGATCTCACAGTTCACAGGTTCAAGCCCAGCCTCAGAATCTGTTCTGACCGCTCATAGCCTGGAGCCTGCTTCAGAATCTGTGTCTCCCTCTTTCTTTCTCTGCCCCTCCCACACTCATGCTCTAACTTTCATAAAATCAATGAACATTACAGTTTAAAAAATTAAAAATTAGATGGATAAAGAAGCAAAAAGGAAAAAGTATACTTATGTGATATAAAATAGGCACTAATTGTTGCTACAAAGGCAACCATATTATAATATATAAATGTATTAAATCAACATGTTGTACAGCATAAATTCATAAAATTTTGTGTTTCAAATGTTTTTCAATTTAAAAATAAGCTAATGATGCTTAATGCAAAAAAACAAACAAACAAACATGATTTTCTTCTACTTTACCTCATTGATATAGTGCACTGTAATGACTAATTTGCAAATGTTAAGTCATCATTGCAAATCTGGAATAAATTATACTTGATCACAGTTCCTAATTTTTACATTTTCTTGGATTTTTTGTTTTAAAATTTTCTCCAGCATACTTATGTCTAATTTAATGAAATATAGTGGTCTTTTTTTTTCTACTATCCTTATTTTGGTTTGTAGGTAATACCAGGCTCACAAATGAGCTGAAGAGTGATTTCTGCTTTTATACTTTCTTGCTTTTTTTTACTTTTTAAATTTATTTATTTATTTATTTATTTAATTTTAGTTTTTTTTTTTAATTACATCCAAATTAGCATATAGTGCAACAATGATTTCAGGAGTAGATTCTATAGTGCCCCTTACCCATTTAGCACATCCACCCTCCCATAACCCCTCCCTTAATCCTATATTTGCTCTCCATATTTAAGAGTCTCTTATGTTTTGTCCCCCTCTCTGTTTTTATATTATTTTGTTTCCCTTCCCTTATATTCATCTGTTTTATCTCTTAAAGTCCTCATATATGTGAAGTCATATGATTTTTGTGTTTCTCTGACTGACTAATTTCACTTAGTATAATATCTTCCATTTCCATCAACGTAGTTGCAAATGGCAAGATTTCATTCTTTTTCATTGCTGAATAATACTCCATTGTGTATATATATATATATATATATATATATATATATACCACATATATATATATATATATACCACATCTTCTTTATACATTCATCCACCAACAGATATTTGGGCTCTTTCCATACTTTGGCCATTGTTGATAGTGTAGCCAAGATCAAACAGGTTGGTACCTATTTTCTCCTCTAGGATTTTGATGGCTTCCTGTATTACATTGAAGTCTTTCATCCATTTTGAGTTTATTTTTGTGTATCGTGTAAGAAAGTGGTCCAGGTTCATTCTTCTGCATGTTGCTGTCCAGTATTGCCAACACCACTTGCTGAAGAGACTGTCTTTATTCCATTGGATATTCTTTCCTGATTTGTGAAAGATTAGTTGGCCATACGTTTGTGGGTCCATTTCTGGTATCTCTATTCTGTTCCATTGATCTGAGTGTCTGTTCCTGTGCCAGTACCATATTGTCTTGATGATTACAGCTTTGTAGTATAGCTTGAAGTCTGGGATTGTGATGCTTCCTGTTTGTTTTACTGTTTCGAGATCGCTTTGGCTATTCAGGGTCTTTTCTGGTTCCATACAAAATTTAGGATTATTTGTTCTAGCTCTGTGAAGAATGCTGGTGTTACTTTGGTAGGGATTGCTTTGAATATGTAGATTGCTTTGGGTAGTATCGACATTTTAATAATATTTGTTCTAACTATCCAGGAGCATGGAATCTTTTTCCATTTTTTTGTGTCTTCTTCAATTTCTTTCATAAGCTTTCCATAGTTTTCAGTGTACAGATTTTTCACCTTGTTGGTTAGATTTATTCCTAAGTATTTTATGGTTTTTTGTGCAACTGTAAATGGATGGATTCCTTGATTTCTCTCTCTGTCACCTCATTATTGGTGTATACGAATGCAACCAATTTCTGTGTGTTGATTTTATATCCTACAACTTTGCTGAATTAATGAATCAATTCTAGCAGTTTTTTGGTGCAATCTTTTGGGTTTTCCATATAGAGTATCATGTCATCTGCGAAGAGTGAACGTTTGACCTCCTTCTCGCCAATTTGGATGATTTTTTCCCTTTGTCTGAATGCAGAGGCTAAGACTTCCAATTCTATGTTGAATAACAGATGGGAGAGTGGACATCCCTGTCTTGTTCCTGACCTTAGGGGAAAAGCTGTCAGTTTTTCCCCATTGAGGATATTAACGTTGGGTCGTTTATATATGGCTTTTATGATCTCGAGTTATGCTCTTTCTATCCCTACTTTCTTGAGGGTTTTTGACAAGAAATGATGCTGTATTTGTCAAATGCTTCCTCTGCATCTATTGACAGGATCATATTTCTTTTATTGATGTGATGAATCAAGTTAATTGTTTTGCGGATATTGAACCAGCCCTGCATCACAGGTATAAATCCTGCTTGGTCGTGGTGAATGATTTTTTTAATGTATTGTTGGATCCAGTTGGGTAATATCTTATTGAGGATTTTTGCATCCATGTTCATCAGGGAAATTGTTCTATAGTTCTCCTTTTTAGTGTGGTCTCTGTCTAGTTTTGGAATCAAGGTAATGCTGGATTCATAGAAAGAGTTTGGAAATTTTCCTTCCATTTCTATATTTTGGAACAATTTCAAGATTATATGTGTTAACTCTCCTTAAATGTTTGGTAGAATTCCCCTGGAAAGCCATCTGGCCCAGGACTCTTGTTTTTTGCAGATTTTTGATTACTGATTCGATTTCCTTACTGGTTATGTGTTTGTTCAAATTTTCTATTTCTTCCTGTTTCTGTTTTGGTAGTGTATATATTTCTAGGAATTTGTCCATTTATTCCATTTTGCCCATTTTATTGCATATAATTGCTCATAATATTTTTATTATTTTTATTTCTATTGTGTTGGTTGTGTTCTCTCCTCTTTCATTCTTGATTTTATTCATTTGGGTCCTTTCCTTTTTCTTTTTGATCAAACTGGCTAGTGGTTTATCAAGTTTGTTAATTCTTTCAAAGAATCAGCTTCTGGTTTCATTGATCTCTTCTACTGTTATTTTGGTTTCCATAGCATTAATTTCTGCTCTAATATTTATTATTTCCTGTCTTCTGCTGGTTTTGGGTTTTATTTGCTGTTCTTTTTCCAGCTCCTTAAGGTGTAAGGTTAGGTTGTGTGTCTGAGATCTTTCTTCCTCCTTTAGGAAGGCCTGGATTGCTATATATGTTCCTCTTATGACTGCCTTTGCTGCGTCCCAGAGGTTTTGGGTTGTGGTGTTATCATTTTCATTTACTTCTAGATACTTTTTAACTTCCTCTTTAACTGCTTGGTTAGCCCATTCATTTTTTAGTAGGATGTTCTTCAGTTTCCAAGTATTTGTTACTTTTCCACATTTTTTCTTGCGGTTGATTTCGAGTTTAATAGCATTGTGGTCTGAAGATAGGCACAGTATGATCTCGATCATTTTGTACTTACATAGGGCTCATTTGTGTCCCAGTATATGATCTATTCTGGACAACGTTCCATGTGCACTGGAGAAGAATGTATATTCTGGTGCTTTAGGATGAAATATTCTAATATATCTGATAAGTCCATCTGGTCCAGTGTGTCATCCATTATTTCCTTGTTGATTTTTTGGTTAGATGATCTGCCCATTGTTGTAAGTGGGGTGTTGAAATCTCCTCCTATTATGGTATTACTATCAATGAGTTTCTTTATGTTTGTGATTAATTGATTCATATATTTGGGTTCTATCACATTTGCAAATAAATGTTTACAATTGTTAGGTATTCTTGTTGGATAGACCCCTTGATTATGATATAATGCCCTTCTGCATCTCTTGTTATGGTATTTATTTTAAATTCTATATTGTCTGATATAAGTATGGCTACTCCAGCTTTTTTTGTTGACCATTAGCATGATATATTGTTCTCCATCCCTTATTTTCAATCTGTAGGTGTCTTTATGTCTAAAGTGGGTCTCTTGTAAACAGCATATAGATGGATCTTGTTTTCTTATCCATTCTTTTACCCTATGTCTTTTGATTGATTCCATTGACATTTAGAGGGAATACTGAAAGATATGAATTTATTGCCATTATGACGCTTGTAGAGTTGGAGTTTCTGGTGGTGTTCTCTTGTCCGTTCTAATCTTTGTTGCTTTTTTGCTTTGTTGCTTTTTATTTTTTCATCTTTTCTCCGCTCAGAGAGTCCCCCTTAAAATTTCTTGCAGGGCTGGTTTAGTGGTCACAAACTCTTTAATTTTTGTATGTCTGGGAAACTTTATCTCTCCTTCTATTTTGAATGACAACCTTGCTGGATAAAGAATTATTGGCTGCATATTTTTCTGATTCAGCAAACTGAATATATCCTCTCACTCCTTTGTGGCCTGCCAAGTTTCTGTGGAATCGCCTGCTGCAAACCTGATCTGTCTTCCCTTGTAGGTTAGAAACTTTTTTTCCCTGCTGCTTTCATGATTCTCTCCTTGCCTGAATATTTTGTTAATTTGATTATGGTATGCCTTTTTGATGGTCAGTTTTCGTTGAATCTAATGGGGGTCCTCTGAGCTTCCTGGATTTTGATGTCTGTGTCTTTCCCCAGGTTAGGAAACTTTTCCACTATGATTTTCTTACATAACCCTTCTACCCCTATTTCCCTCTCTTCCTCTTCTGGGACCCCTATGATTCTGATGTTGTTCCTTTTTAACGAGTCACTGAATTTTCTAATTCTTAATTAGTGCTCTTCTGCCTTAATCTCCCTCTTTTATTCTGCTTCATTATTCTCTATTAGTTTTTCCTATATATCACTGGTTCTGTGTTCTGCTTCATCCATCCTTGCCACTGCTGCATCCATCCATCATTGCAGCTCAGTTATAGCATTTTAAATTTCATTCTGGCTATTTTTTACTTCTTTTATCTCTGCAGAAAGGGATTCTAATCTATTTTTGACTCCAGTTAGTATTCTTATTATCGTGATTCTAAATTCTGGTTCAGACATCTTGCTTGTGTCTGTGTTGGTTAAATCCCTGGCTCTCGCTTCTTCATGCTCTTTCTTTTGGGGTGAATTCTTTCGTTTTGTCATTTTGAAGGGAGAAAAGGAATTAATGAGGTATAAAAATTGAAATAAAAAAATTAAAATTAAAAAAATACTAAAATTAAAAATTAAACACACACACACAAATTGAATAGATGATGCTAGATGCTAGGTGTGTTTTGGTCTGGGTGTTGAAAGTAGTTTGACTGATTAGAGAAAAAAGGGAGGGGTAAAGCAAAAAAGGAAATTGTTTGAGAATTTGAAAAAACGAATACACTGAAATAGACTAAAATGAGATGATGGGTGTAAACTAAAATTTGAACAAATATACACAAAAGTAAAGAAAATAGTAGAAAAATTAAAGAAAAATATTTTTAATAAAAGTTAAACATAAATATGATTTTTTTTCTTTTTTGTATTCTGGAAAAGAGAAAAGAAATAAAAAAAGATTTAAAAAAGAAAAAAAAAGAAATTGTTTGAAAATTTGAAAAAAAATGAATACACTGTAGTAGACCAAAATAAAATGATGGAAGTAAAATAGAATTTGAAAAAATTTACATAAAAGCAAAAAATATAATAAAAAATTAAGTAAAAGTATTTTTGATATAAATTGAAAGTAAAAATGAAGTTTTTCTCTTTCTGCATTCAAGAAAAAGAAACGAAACAAAATAGAGAAAAAAAGAAAAATAAAGAAAAAAAGGAAACTGTTTTAAAATTTGAAAAGGTGAATACACTGAAGTAGACTAAAAAAAATGATGGAAGTGAAATAGAATTTGAAAAATTTACACAAAAGTAAAAAATATAGTAATAAAAATTAAAGAAAAATATTTTTAATAAAAATTGAAAATAAAAATGAAGTTTTTCTCTTTCTGTATTCAAGAAAAAGAAGTGTAAAAGAAAAAAAAAAGAAAGGAAATTGAATAGATGAACCTGCTAATAGATTGAAGTAAGACTGAAATTTCTTCGTTTTCCCCTAGAAGTCAGTCTATGTAGCACTTTATAGTGCATAAACTATAGCTGGAGGTGAGACCTGTGTTCTTGAAGAGCAAAGTTGGCCCAGTTGGGTGGGGCTCAGTGCAACAGCTCTGCTCTCCACTATATCGTGCTGCTATCCTACTGGGGTGGATTGTTGAGGTGCTTTTTGGTGTCCATGAGCATGGGCGGGAGAAGTGAAAATGGCGCTACCCAGCTACCCAGTCTATTTTCCTGGATAAGCAGTCGGGCACCCGTCCTCTGGCTTCAGCTCTCATCCACTACCTGCTTTTTCACTCTCCATGACCAAGCCCCAGGCAGTACTGCTCTCCCAAGTTTTGTCTTAGATGCGGCTGTTTTCCCCGGCTCCTTACTTCTGAAGGACTGCAGCTTTGACCCATTCCGCCCCTCTGATTGAGGGTCTCACTGAGCAATGGCTGAATGAGCAATGGCTGAATGCCGGCTGCACCCGGGAAGGCTTGCTGGACCCTGCTGCTGCCAGTGCCCTGATACTGCAGCCAGGTGCCAGCCCTCCCCAGAAAAAGTTCACAAGATAGTGTAGCAGCAGCATTTCATGGATTATGGAAAATCACAACACACATCTGTCAGCAGGCTTCCCCCTTAAGGACCTTGTTCCAGCACCAGCGAATGTGGCCATTTTCTGGGGTCTGCTGGGACCAGGTGGATTCAACAGTCTCTACTGTCCTTCCAGCAGTGGAACCGCTTTTCCCCTTGTGGCCCAAAAACCTCCCAGACCCCACTCTGTTCCTGGGGATTCACCCTTACTACCAGAGCACCACCAGATATCGAGCTGCGAAGTTGCAACCTTTGTGCTCCCCTTGTTTACAGTCTTAATGGAATTTAAACTGTCTCCTTTCTCCTTTCTCCCTTTTTAGTTTAGTCTCTTTGGCTATTTCCAATTTTCCACTTTCTCTCCAGTTGCTTTGGGTAAGGGATCCTTTTCCCATATCGCCCCCCTTCCTGTCTCCGTCCTCTCTCCACCCACAAAAGCACCTCCCTTCCTGCGGCTTCTTGCTCCCCAAGTTGACCTCTCCACACTGGTTCAGGTTGTGCAGATCATTGTGTTAATCCTCCAATCAGTTTTCTAGGTGTGTAGGATGGTTTAGTGTTGGTCTGGCTGTATTTCATGTACACGAGACACACAAAAAACTTCCATGCTGTTCCGCTATCTTGGCTGCTCTCTGCTTTTATATTTTCTTGAATACATGTGTTAAATTTATGTTTCTTCTTCTGTAAATATTTTGTAGAATTATTCAGTGAAATCACTGGGGATTGGATATTTTGGGGAGAGAAATTTGTAATTACAAATCTAATTTTATATCCTTATAGAAGTATTCAGGTTTTCAGTTTTATCTTGGATGAGCTTTGGTCCATTTCTTCTAAGTTTTCAAACTTATGAATGCAAAGTTATTGATATTATGTCATTTAAATAACTGTAGAATCTGCAGTGACAAACCTGTTTTATTCTTGATGCTATTTCTTTCCTTTTGCTTGCATCAATAGTATAAATTGACCTCTCACCACTGCTTTAGTTATGTTCCACAAGATTTGATACATACAAATTTTTCTTCCAATAGAAGTGTATTGTTAAGTTTAAAAGTATTTAGAGATTTTTGTATTTATCTTTTTATAATTTTATTGTATTATGATAATAAAACATAGTCTGCATTATTAAATTATTTTAAACTTATCAAGATTTTTTGTGGCTCATTATATGATTTGTCTTTTTGAATGTTCCATAGATGTTTGAAAAAACATGTATATTTTGAACATTTTTTTGGAATGTTCTATATATGTTAATGTGATCCTGCTGGTTGATTATTTTGCTAAGTTCTATATCTTTGCTCGTTGCCTGTTTAATAAATGTATCAATTGCTGAGAGTGCATTGAAGTACCCAACTATAATTATGGATTATCCTATTTATTTCCTTTCAGTTCTATTAGGTTTTCCTTAATGTTTTTGAGGTTCTGTTGTTTGATGTATACATATTTAGGATTGTTTTGTCTTCATAGTGAATTGTTTATTATAATTATTATTATTAATATTATTATTATTATTATTTAATCATCTTCTGTGTCTTAGTATTTTCATCTGCTCTTCTGTATACTTTATCTAATATTAATATAATCATGTTTTCTTTTTTAAATTGAGGAATACATGATGTGAGTTTTAATTATTTTAATTTACACCTATGTTTTTATATCTAAAATGGATTTCTTAAATACAGATAACGTTGGGTAATGCTTTTACCCATTCTATTAATTTTTCTTTAATTGATGTATTTATGCCATTTGTTTAAGGTATTTATACATATACTAGTGCTTAAGTATGCCAGTTTATTATTTTGTTTTTGTTTGTGTCCCTTGATATCTTCTCCTCTTTCTCTCTTTCTTTCTTATCCTGTGTACATTATTTGAGGATTTCTTTGAATTCTATTTTGATTTAATTATCATATTTTTTATCTTGTTTTGCATAGTTTCTTAGTGGTTATTCATGTTATAATACACATGCATAGTCTATCACAGTTTACTGGTATCAGTATTTTACCACTTCAAGTGTAGAAATATTATTTGCATTTAAGTTTCTTTGTCTTTCCTACTTTGTAACTGCAACTGTGTCAAATATTCACTCTACATACACGGAGTACCACATCAGATGGTAGTATACATTTTTTCCAATCACCAAGAATTAAGAAATTCATAAAAAGTAAGATGGTCTGTTTATTCCTATTTTATGCATTCTGACATGTGTCTTTTCTGAAATTCTAAGCCTTTTTCTGTTATAATTTTCTCTTTTTAGATAAATTTCTTTAGCTGTTCTTTTTTTATGTTTTTTTTAATTTTTTCTATTTTTTATTTTTTTTCAATATATGAAGTTTATTGTCAAATTGGTTTCCATACAACACCCAGTGCTCATCCCAAAAGGTGACCTCCTCAATACCCATCACCCACCCTATCTTCCCTCCCACCCCCCATCAACCCTCAGTTTGTTCTCAGTTTTTAAGAGTCTCTTATGTTTGGCTCTCTTCCACTCTAACCTCTTTTTTTTTCTTCCTCTCCCCCATGGGTTTCTGTTAGTTTCTCAGGATCCACATAAGAGTGAAAACATATGGTATCTGTCTTTCTCTGTATGGCTTATTTCACTTAGCATAACACTCTCCAGTTCCATCCATGTTGATAAAAGGGCCATATTTCATTCACTCTTATTGTCATGTAGTACTCCGTTGTGTATATAAACCACAATTTCTTTTTTTTTCTTTTTTTTCAATATATGAAATTTATTGTCAAATTGGTTTCCATACAACACCCAGTGCTCATCCCAAAAGGTGCCCTCCTCAATACCCATCACCCACCCTCCCCTCCCTCCCACCCCCCATCAAACCTCAGTATGTTCTCAGTTTTTAAGAGTCTCTTATGCTTTGGCTCTCTCCCACTCTAACCTCTTTTTTTTTCCTTCCCCTCCCCCATGGGTTTCTGTTAAGTTTCTCAGGATCCACATAAGAGTGAAAACATATGTTATCTGTCTTTCTCTGTATGGCTTATTTCACTTAGCATTACACTCTTCAGTTCCATCCATGTTGCTACAAAGGGCCATATTTCGTTCTTTCTCATTGCCATATAGTACTCCATTGTGTATATAAACCACAATTTCTTTATCCATTCATCAGTTGATGGACATTTAGGCTCTTTCCATAATCTGGCTATTGTTGAGAGTGCTGCTATAAATATTGGGGTACAAGTGCCACTATGCATCAGTGCTCCTGTATCCCTTGGGTAAATTCCTAGCAGTGCTATTGCTGGGTCATAGGGTAGGTCTATTTTTAATTTTCTGAGGAACCTCCACACTGATTTCCAGAGTGGCTGCACCAGTTTGCATTCCCACCAACAGTGCAAGAGGGTTCCCGTTTCTCCACATCCTCGCCAGCATTTATAGTCTCCTGATTTGTTCATTTTGGCCACTCTGACTGGCGTGAGGTGATATCTGAGTGTAGTTTTGATTTGTATTTCCCTGATGAGGAGCGACTTTGAGCATCTTTTCATGTGCCTGTTGGCCATCCGGATGTCTTCTTTAGAGAAGTGTCTATTCACGTTTTCTGCCCATTTCTTCACTGGGTTATTTGTTTTTAGGGTGTGGAGTTTGGTAAGCTCTTTATAAATTTTGGATACTAGCCCTTTGTCCGATATGTCATTTGCAAATATCTTTTCCCATTCCGTTGGTTGCCTTTTAGGTTTGTTGGTTGTTTCCTTTGCTGTGCAGAAGCTTTTTATCTTCATAAGGTCCCAGTAATTCACTTTTGCTTTTAATTCCCTTGCCTTTGGGGATGTGTCGAGTAAGAGATTGCTACGGCTGAGGTCAGAGAGGTCTTTTCCTGCTTTCTCCTCTAGGGTTTTGATGGTTTCCTGTCTCACATTCAGGTCCTGTATCCATTTTGAGTTTATTTTTGTGAATGGTGTGAGAAGGTGGTCTAGTTTTAATCTTCTGCATGTTGCTGTCCAGTTCTCCCAGCACCATTTGTGAAAGAGACTGTCTTTTTTCCATTGGTTGTCCTTTCCTGCTTTGTCAAAGATTAGTTGGCCATACGTTTGTGGGTCTAGTTCGGGGTTTCTATTCTAGTCCCTTGGTCTATGTGTCTGTTTTTTTGCCAATACCATGCTGTCTTGATGATGACAGCTTTGTAGTAGAGGCTAAAGTCTGAGATTGTGATGCCTCCTGCTTTGGTCTTCTTCTTCAAAATTACTTTGGCTATTCGGGGCCTTTTGTGGTTCCATATGAATTTTAGGATTGCTTATTCTAGTTTTGAGATGAATGCTGGTGCAATTTTGATTGGGATTGCATTGAATGTGTAGATAGCTTTGGGTAGTATTGACATTTTGACAATATTTATTCTTCCAACCCATGAGCAGGGAATGTCTTTCCTTTTCTTTATATCTTCTTCAATTTCCTTTAAAAGCTTTCTATACTTTTCAGCATACAGATCTTTTACATCTTTGGTTAGATTTATTCCTAGGTATTTTATGCTTCTTGGTGCAATTGTGAATGGGATCAGTTTCTTCATTTGTCTTTCTGTTGCTTCATTGTTAGTGTATAAGAATGCAACTGATTTCTTTACATTGATTTTGTATCCTGCAACTTTGCTGAATTCATGTATCAGTTCTAGCAGACTTCTGGTGGAGTCTATCGGATTTTCCATGTATAATATTATGTCATCTGCAAAAAGCGAAAGCTTGACTTCATCTTTGCCAATTTTGATGCCTTTGATTTCCTTTTGTTGTCTGATTGCTGATGCTAGAACTTCCAACACTATGTTAAACAACAGCGGTGAGAGTGGGCATCCCTGTCGTGTTCCTGATCTCAGGGAAAAAGCTCTCAGTTTTTCCCCATTGAGGATGATGTTAGCTGTGGGCTTTTCATAAATGGCTTTTATGATCTTTAAGTATGTTCCTTCTATCCCGACTTTCTCAAGGGTTTTTATTAAGAAAGGGTGCTGGATTTTGTCAAAGGCCTTTTCTGCATTGATTGACAGGATCATATGGTTTTTATCTTTTCTTTTATTAATGTGATGTATCACGTTGATTGATTTGGGAATGTTGAACCAGCCCTGCAGCCCAGGAATGAATCCCACTTGATCATGGTGAATAATTTTTTTATATGCTGTTGAATTCGATTTGCTAGTATCTTGTTGAGAATTTTTGCATCCACATTCATTAGGGATATTGGCCTGTAGTTCTCTTTTTACTGGGTCTCTGTCTGGTTTAGGAATCAAAGGAATACTGGCTTCATAGAATGAGTCTGGAAGTTTTCCTTCCTTATTTTTTGGAATAGCTTGAGAAGGATAGGTATTATCTCTGCTTTAAATGTCTGGTAGAACTCCCCTGGGAAGCCATCTGGTTCTGGACTCTTATTTGTTGGGAGATTTTTGATAACCAATTCAATTTATTCGCTGGTTATGGGTCTGTTCAAGCTTTCTATTTCCTCCTGATTGAGTTTTGGAAGAGTGTGGGTGTTTAGGAATTTGTCCATTTCTTCCAGGTTGTCCAGTTTGCTGGCATATAAATTTTCATAGAATTCCCTGCTAATTGTTTGTATCTCTGAGGGATTGGTTGTAATAATTCCATTTTCATTCATGATTTTATCTATTTGGGTCATCTCCCTTTTCTTTTTGAGAAGCCTGGCTAGAGGTGTATCAATTTTTTTTTTATTTTTTCAAAAAACCAACTCTTTGTTTCGTTGATTTGCTCTACAGATTGTTTTAAATCCTATATCGTTTATTTCTGCTCTGATCTTTATTATTTCTCTTCTTCTGCTGGTTTTAGGCTGTCTTTGCTGTTCTGCTTCTATTTCCTTTAGGTGTGCTGTTAGATTTTGTATTTGGGATTTGTCTTGTTCCTTGAGATAGTCTTGGATTGCAATGTATTTTCCTCTCTGGACTGCCTTTGCTGCATCCCAAAGTGTTTGGATTGTTGTCTTTTAATTTTCATTTGTTTCCATATATTTTTTAATTCCTTCTCTAATTGCCTGGTTGACCCACTCATTCTTTAGTAGGGTGTTCTTTAACCTCCATGCTTTTGGAAGTTTTCCAGACTTTTTCCTGTGGTTGATTTCAAGCTTCATAGAATTGTGGTCTGAAAGTATGCATGGTATGATTTCAATTCTTGTAAACTTATGAAGGGCTGTTTTGTGACCCAGTATATGATCTATCTTGGAGAATGTTCCATGTGCACTCAAGAAGAAAGTATATTCTGTTGCTTTGGTATGCAGCGTTCTAAATAGATCTGTCAAGTCCATCTGATCCAATGTATCATTCAGGGCCCTTGTTTCTTTATTGACTGTGTGTCTAGATGATCTATCCATTTCTGTAAGTGGAGTGTTAAAGTCCCCTGCAATGACAACATTCTTATCAATAAGGTTGCTTATGTTTGTGAGTAATTGTTTTATATATTTGGAGGCTCCTGTATTCGGCACATAGACATTTATAATTGTTAGCTCTTCCTGATGGATAGACCCTGTAATTATTATATAATGCCCTTCTTCACCTCTTGTTACAGCCTTTAATTTAAAGTCTAGTTTGTTTGATATAAGTATGGCTACTCTAACTTTCTTTTGACTTCCAGTGGCATGATAAATAGTACTCCATCCCGTCACTCTCAATCTGATGGTGTCCTCAGGTCTAAAATGAGTCTCTTGTAGACAGCAAATAGATGGGTCTTGTTTTTTTATCCATTCTGATACTCTATGTCTTAGGGTTGGCGCATTATTCCATTTATATTGAGTGTTATTATAGAAAGATATGGGTTTAGAGTCATTGTGATGTCCATAGGTTTCATGCTTGTAGCGATGTCTCTGGTACTTTGTCTCACAGGATCCCCCTTAGGATCTCTTGTAGGGCTGGTTTAGTGGTGACAAATTCCTTCAGTTTTTGTTTGTTTGGGAAGACCTTTATCTCTCCTTCTATTCTAAATGACAGACTTGCTGGATAAAGGATTCTCGGCTGCATATTTTTTTCTGTTCATCACATTGAAGATCTCCTGCCATGCCTTTCTGCCCTGTCAGGTTTCAGTAGAGAGATCGGTCACAAGTCTTATAGGTCTCCCTTTGTATGTTAGAGCACGTTTATCTCTAGCTGCTTTCAGAATTTTCTCTTTATCCTTGTATTTTGCCAGTTTCACTATGATATGTCATGCAGAAGATCAATTCAAGTTACGTCTGAAGGGAGTTCTCTGTGCCTCTTGGATTTCAATGCCTTTTTCCTTCCCCAGATCTGGGAAGTTCTCAGCTATGATTTCTTCAAGTACCCCTTCAGCACCTTTCCCTCTCTATTCCTCCTCTGGAATACCAATTATGCATATATTATTTCTACTTAGTGCATCACTTAGTTCTCTAATTTTCCCCTCATACTCCTGGGTTTTTTTATCTCTCTTTTTCTCAGCTTCTTCTTTTTCCATAATTTTATCTTCTAGTTCACCTATTCTCTCTTCTGCCTCTTCAATCTGCGTCGTAGTTGTCTCCATTTTATTTTGCAATTCGTTGATAGCATTTTTTAGCTCCTCCTGGCTGTTCCTTAGTCCCTTGATATCTGTAGCAAGAGATTCTCTGCTGTCCTTTATACTGTTTTCAAGCCCAGCGATTAATTTTATGACTATTATTCTAAATTCACTTTCTGTTATATTGTTTAAATCACTTTTGATCAGTTTGTTAGCTGTTGTTTTTTCCTGGACGTTTTTCTGAGGGGAATTCTTCCATTCGTCATTTTGGATTGTCCCTGGAGTGGTGAGGGACTGCGGGGCACTTCCCCAGTGCTGTCTTGAATAACTTGCATTGGTGGGCGGGGCCGCAGTCAGATCTGATGTCTGCCCCCAGCCGACCACTGGGGCCACAGTCAGACTGGTGTGTGCCTTCTCTTCCCCTCTCCTAGGGGCGGGGTTCACTGTGGGGTGGTGTGGCCCGTCTGGGCTACTTTCACACTGCCAGACTTGTGGTGCTGGGGATCTGGTGTATTAGCTGGGGCGGATTGACAGTGTGCACAGGGGCTGGAGGGGCAGGCTCAGCTTGCTTTTCCTTCAGAGATCCACTCTGGGAGGGGCCCTACAGAACCGGGCGGGAGTCAGACCCGCCTTAGGGATGGATCCTCTTCTGTGGGCCTCTAGTCTGTGCTTGGCTCCAGAGACTCCGTTCTGCTAGTCTTCTGGCAGTTTTCTCTGTTATTTACGCAGGTGTAGGTGGAATCTAAGTGATCAGCAGGTCGCGCGGTGAGCCCAGCGTCCTCCCACGCTGCCATCTTCCCAGGATCCCATCTCTTTAGCTGTTCTTAAAGAATAGTTGTGCTAGCAGCAAATTATCTCAATTTTCTTTTGTCTGAGAATATCTTTATATTCCACTTTGTTATTTAAGAATACCTTCTTCTGATCTCATTAGTTTCAGATGAGAAGTCCTCTGTCATTCTAACTGATATAACCCTAAAGCCACATGGTTTCTCTTTGGATACTTCCAAAATTTCTTCTCTGTCTTTACTCTTAAAATTTTTATTAATATGTGTATTGGCATAGATTATTTGGGTTTTTTGTACTTGGAATTTGCTTTGAGTCTTTAGTTTATATTTTTTGCCATATATCAAAATATTTTATTATTATCCCTTCAATATTTTTTCAGTCACACTTTCTACTGTCTTTCTAGGATTCTGAGAAAATGAAAATTTGGTTGCTTCTTATTATTCCACTGGCCCATAAGATTCTTTTCTGTTTTTATACTCTATTTTATTTCTCTTCCTCACATTATTATATTTTATTTATATTTATTCAAATTCAATAACTCTATCTTCTGTCACATGCATTATTGTATTGAGCCCCTTGAATTTTTAAAAATTTTTGTGTGTTTATTTATTTTGAGAGAGAGAGAAAGAGAGAGAGAGAGAGAGAGAGAAGGAGAATGAGCTGGGGAGGGACAGCAAGCGAGGGAGAGAGAGAATCCCAAACAGGCTATGTGCTGTCAGCACAGAGCCTGGTGCAGAGCTCCATCCCACAAATCATGACATCATGACCTGGGCTGAAATTGAGTCCAACACAAAACATATTGAGCCGCGCAGGTTCCCCTGAACCCATTGAAATCTGCTTAAATTTCACTTATTTTTTACTTATATAATTTCTGTCTGTTTTTAATAACCTCTATTTCCTTTATATTTTTCTATTTTTATGTATTTATTTAAAGAAAATTTATATTTTCTTACTGAAGATTTTTTATGATGTCCTCTTTAAAGTCTTTGTCAGAGAGTTCCAAAATATGATTAATTACTATGTTGACAAGTGTTGATTGTTTTTCCTCCATCACATTGTGATTTTCCTGAATTTAGTTTTGGCTAGTCATTTTGAATTTTATTCTCAGCATTTGAATATTGTATTATGAGACTACGTATTCTATTTGCTCTTCTGTTTTTAGTAGTCCGCCTCCCTGTTGGGGTGTATCACAAGAATCAAGTAATTGTCATGATCATCTTTCTGCTTTGTTCTGCTCATATCACCTCAACAAAAGTGTCATACTGCCTCATTAGAGATGGGTGGGGTGAAAGTTCTACTCTCCTCAAACCTGATGACCTTTCTGTTGAATGACGACTGTGGCTTACACTGTTTTATTGCCTCAGAATAAGGGTATAAGCTCAGCATCTCAATAGATCCAATTGCATCTAAAGTGGAGGAGGAAGTGCAGTGCTTATTCCCACTGCTTGTTGCTACCCAGTTGTGCAGAAGCTCAGCTCTCCACTAAGAGCTGTCATTAATAATAAAAGAGTGCAAATCGATTGTCAACTAATTCACTTCCCACCACTTTATTTCAACTCATTGATGACAGGTTAGAATCAAAGTTTGGGTCTACATTGGATTCCACTGACAGTGGAAAGGAGGAAACAAGAATGCTAAGTATGATTCATTGCTTCTTGTTTAATAAAATTCAACTTCCTACTGGACCCCATTGACACCAGAGGTGGGGAAAAAGTAGAGTAACACACCTTTTTATTTAGTCTGACTGATGCTAGATGGAAGTGGAAGTTGTCCTTGCAATAGACTGTCCACATGGAGGGAACTGGTAAAGCCTAATGCTGATTAGCTCTCCCTCATACACCTCAGTGAGAGTCCTTGATGCCTGGATGTGGTGGAGGCATAACTTGCAACTGGATGTTGGTATTACCCTGGCAGGGAAAACATATAACATGTTTTTCTTCTGGTCCAGCTAAATTTTCTGGTGAGAAGAATTGGGCTTCAGGCTGTTTCTTCCAGGCAGAGGACAGATGATTAAATCCCATTTGACCTGCCATCATTCTTCAGTGTAATAATTGAAATGCACTTTCTGCTTATGGATTGTGGGATGGGGTGGGGTGAGTTTGGTTGGAAGGAAAAATTTCTTTTGGTTTCTCTGACACCATGGGGGAAAGGGGGTGCATACTTTGTTTCATTCGTGTTTGGCTAAAGTAGGACAAGTATTACCAAAAAAAAAAGTTTGTTTTTTTTTTACCTGATCACTTTGCTGAGGGAAAAAAGGTCCTCTTTTGCAGCTTTTTAATCTGTACCTGTTGGTGGTTTCAAGTATAGACTTCAGTTCACTGTCTGGGATATATGAAAGGAAATAAGGAAACACAGAGGAGTGTCTACAGTTTGCTTTCTCTCACAGGGAAAGAAAGTGCTCATTTATTGTATTATATTCAGGTTTTTTAGTTGTAATGATGATGAGGACCAGGGAAAATTGGGCTACTCCATATTTGCTAAACTAAATTCTTTTGGAAATATGCTTTCATAAAGATGAAATACCTCGTGTTCATATTGATATCTCCAATTCATGTTCAAGACTACATGTGTTTTTATTTTACCTCATCAATATTAAAGGCATATCCTTTTAGTTCTATACCAAAACATCTGTATATCAACAATATAAAAATAATTATTCATTTTCTTTGGGAAAAAATACCCATATAATAGTCTCAGAATAAGAGTAGCAACACTAATACTACTAATACTAATATATCAACTAAACATTCATTTTTTCATTCATTCAATCATCCTTTTACTTCTTTTACTCTGTTGTTTTTCCTTTGATCTTTTCCACTAAGGATGTACAATCAACTGTTGTTATATTAGCAAGTGACATCAGCAAGATGACAGGAGTTTCCAATGCTCATCTCCTTACAGAAACATATATTTGAACAAATATCATTGCACAAAAATACCTTCAGGAGGGCTAATTAAAGTGAGATATTAAGCATATGGATAAAACTCAGAAATGAGAAAGGATGCTTTGAAGTGGGTAAGAAGGACAGTTTTACATTGCCCACATCACTTCTCCCCTATGACTGGGCATTGAAGCATGAAATTACTCTCTGTGTAGGTGAAGGAAAGTGAAGTGATTACCTGATTTTGCTATGGATCTTAACATGTGGTCTGCTCAAGTACATGTCAGCACAAGGTTGGCCGCTGTGGTGTGAGGCTCCAGACCAACCTTGATAGCTACAGGCTCTAGGTTGGCCCCTATTGTTCCATGCAACTCAGCAGTCCTAATAGAGGCAAATTCAAGGCCAATCTCTATAGAGCCAGACTCCATGCCTACCTCAATTCTACATTGGTTCCAGACTTAAGAAGTGTCCTGACAGGTGCCAGTTTAGTTTCAACTGCCATAGGTTTCAGTGAAATAGAGCCTAGGTCTGTGCCTTGGACCTAGGCTCCAGGCCTGCCCTTAAATTCCCATTTAGTCCACCCTTATGGATGAAAGCTCCAGGCATATCCCAATAGATCCTAGTGCCAGCTGGGCTCAAGGCCCAGACAGACAGGCACAAGACCTTCCCAAGTATCATTTTGGCCTCTATGACCCAGACTTCAGGCTGGACCCCACAGACACAGGCTCCAAGGCTGCAACTATAGACACGGCCATAAAATCAACCTCAGAAGACCCTGGTGATAGGAACGACTCCATGTATTGAGGTTCCACACTGACTCCTGTCAACCAAGGCTCAAGGTGCACACACATAGATTCAAACACCAGGCCAGTTCCCCTGGACCCAAGTGTCAGGTCCATTGAAATATTGACAAAAGCACAAGACCTACATATGTGAGGATTCCAGATAAATGATGTCTCATAAAACCCAAAAGATAGCTCACCCATAATCTCTGGATTGATACACTGGTGAAACTCTTTTCCTGTCAAAACCAGTCTATAAAAACTGAAAGTTATGCCTACATCTTCAAATGTGCAGACACAAGCACAAAGACAAATGATCAAAAACAATCAGGGAAACATAACACAGCCAAAGGGGAAAAAAATCATCAGTAACAGACTCTAAAGGAAGGGAGATCTACAAATTCCTTAACAAAGAATTCAAAGTAAACATTTTAATGAAGCTCAGTGAGCTACTAGAGAACATACAACTAAACCAAATCAGTAAAACAAACCAAAAAAATGAGTAATTGTGGAGAAGAATAACATTGACTGTACTGAAAAATGTCACAGATCTTCAATAGTAGACTTGATCACATAGAAGAAAGAATTAGTGAGCTCAAAAGCAGGTAATTTGAAATTAGAGGAAAAGAGGAGAGGAGAGCTAAGATGGTGGCAGAGTAGGAGGACTCCAGGCTTCTCTCATCCCTCAAATATAGCTAGATACATATCAAATTATTCTAAATGTCCCAGAAATTAACCTGAAGATTGACAGAACAAACTCCACAACTAAAGGGAGAGAAGAAGCCACATTAAGGAAGGTAGGAAGTGTGTAGAACTGTTTAGGGGAGAAACAGATCATAGGTACTGGTAGAGGGGAGGTAGTTGTGGTTGCAGAGAAAAGACATAGAGAAGCACACAGAAGAATGCACAAGGAGAACATTTCTCCAAAGTCATTGGCTGGGGAAACAATAGAGCCTGACTTCTGTGAGTTTTTTCAACGAGCAGGACTTAAAAACTCAGGTTTTAAAGGTTGGTGGGCTTGGGTGGGAGGGAGCAATGAGGGCACTGCCATACTCCTGGAGAGAAGATAATAAAACAACCTGGGGGCAAGCAATGTGTAAACAGCAATCTGGAGAATGCTTGGGTCACAGAGGGAGATTATTCTCTTTTTTTGGAATAATGTCCATGAGGGGCATATTTTATGGATATGCAGTGACAAAGGAGCTAGCCAGTGCCATTTCCCTCCCCTGCCCTTCAGTGTAAACTCAGAGCCATCTGCTGAAAGAAGCTCATCCCCAACATGGGATGCCTAACTTGCTTATATCAAATCTCTTACATCAAGCGCAGTCCAACCACTGCACTATTTTGCAACTGCCCTTCTTGGTCAAATTTGCCTCAGTCCCAGGGCAGTGGGACAACCCCTCACACAAACACACACAAGGAAGCCCAGCACAGGTGGCTGCATACATAATGTCTCTAAAACCTAGAGTTTTAAAAGTCGGCAGACTTGGCTGGAATAGAACCTGGAGGGTAATGTGCTGCTCCTAGAGAAAAGTAGACAAATAACCTGGAGGCAAACAATGTGGAAAGAGTGAACTATGAAACTACTTGGACACACAACAGGGAGACTATTCACTCTTCTGAGTGCTTCCATGAGAGGCAGCATGAAAAGAGGTGCCTTGCTGAAGACAAGGCAATTGGCTGGAGACATTTCCTTTCCCCACCCCTCAGCATAAACACAGAGCCACCTGCAATAAGCAGCACAGTGCCAGCAAGGGCTACCTAGCCTGCATACACCAGGTAACCCACCCCTTCATTCTGCAAGTACTGACCTTCTAAGTCAAGCTTGCCTCAGTCCCAGTGCAGCACACTCCTTCCCCAGAGGACAAGCAGAATCCCCTGCCCATACCACATGTGCTCACCACAGAGTTCCTCAGAACTTTAGTTCTAGTTGAATTAGTATCAGCTCTTATTTCACAAGCAGACCAGGGCTCACCTATTTAAAATTTTCCATATTCTGGCCAAGAGCCAAACACTGCCCACTGCAGGGAAGGAGAGTTTCTGCAGACAACTGACCCGAAGGATAGATCAGCCAAAACACAACATCAGAAAAAATGCAGTACAGACCAGAGACACTTTCTGTAGTGCCAGACACTGGACACTATATCACTTCTTCATAAAGCCATTACTCTCAGGAACAGGAAGCATAATGGGCTTTTCCATCACAGAAAAGAAAGTAGACTTAGACAAAATGCCAATATGGAAGAATTCATCCCAAATGAAAGAACAAGATAAGGTCATGGCCAGGGATCTAAGTGAAACAGTTATAAGAAACATGCTTGATGGAGAAATTAAAGCAACAACATAAGGATACTCACTGGGCTTGAGAAAAGAATGGATGACTTCAAAGAGGCCCTTACCAGAGAGATAAAAGAGTTAAAAATGAATTAGTCAGAAATGAAAAACGTGATAATTGAGATTCAAAACAAATATGGAAGAAGCAGAGCAAAGAAAAAGTGATGTGGAAAACAAAATAATGGAAAATAAAGGTGAACAAAAGAGAGAAAAGAATTATGGAACAAGAATACAGACGTGGGGAACTTGGTAACTCCATTAAACGTAATAACATGAATTATAGGAGTCCCAGAAAAAGAAAGAAGAAAGGGAAAAAATGTTCAAATGAGGAGATAATGTCTGAAAACTTGACTAATCTGGGGAAGGAAACAGGCATCCAGATCTAGGAGGCACATAGAACTCACATCAAAATCCACAAAAGCAGGCCAACACCATGATATAATTAAATTTGCAAAATACAGTGATGAAGAAAAAAATGCCAAAAACATCAATACAAAAGAATTCCTTAACTTATAAAGGAAGGCCCATAAAGCAAGCTAGAGATTTCTCAAACAGAAACTTGGCAAGCCAGAAGGGACTGGCATGATGTGTTCAAAGTTCTGAATGGGAAAAATTTGCAGCCAAGAATACTATATCCAGCAAGCTATCATCCATAACAGAAGGACAGATAAAGAGTTTCCCAGCCTAACAATAACTAAAGGAGCTCATGACCATTAAACCAGGCCTTCAAGAAATATTAAAGAATATTCTTTGGAAAGGAAAAAAAAGTGAGAGAGACAAGAACAGAGCAAAGCTCTAGAAACAATGAAAAAATAAATAATGAAATGGCACTAAATACATGTCTATCAATAATTACTCTGAATGTAAGTGGCCTAAGTGCTCCAATCAAAAGACATAAGGTGTCAGAATGGATGAAGATAAGAATACCCATCTATATGCTGCCTACAAGTGACTCATTTTAGACCTAAAGAACTATGAAGATTGAATGTGCGGGGATGGAGAAACATGTATCATGCAAATGTACTTTAAATGAAAGATAGAGTCACAATATTTACATTGTGAAAGCTAGATTTGATTGATTGGATGATTTTTAAGTATATTTATTTAGTTAGAGAGAGAGAGAGAGAGAGAGAGAGAGAGAGAGAGCACAAGTGGGGGCAAAGACAGAGAGAAGGAGAGAAAAAGAATACCAAGCAGGCTTCACACTGTCAACATAGAGGCTAATGCGGGGCTCTACCCCACAGACTATTAGATCATGACCTGAGCCACCCAGGTGCTCCACATCAGACAAATTAGATTTTAAAACAAAGAGTGTAACAAGAGATGAAGAAGGCACTATATCATAATGAAAGGACAATCAATAAAGAAGATCTAACAATTGTAAATATATCTGCTCCCAACTTAGAAGCACCCAAATATATAAAACAATTAATTACAAACAGACAGGATCTCATTGATAATAATACAATAATAATAGGGGACTTGAACACTCCACTTACATCAATGGACAGATGATCTAAGCAAAAATCAGCACAGGAACAATGACTTTGAATGACACATTGGACAAGATGGACTTAACAGATATATTCTATTCAGAACACTCCTCCTAAAGCAGCAGAGTACACATTCTTTTCAAGTCCACATGTGACATTCTCAAGAATAGGTCACACATTAGGTCACAAATCAGGCCTCAGTAAGTACAAAAAATTGAGATCAAACCATACATATTTTCTGACCACCATGCTATGAAACTTAGTCAGCCACAAGAAAAAAACAACAAATGCATAGAAGTTAAAAAAAAACTTGCTACTAAACAACGAATGGGTCAACCAGGAAATCAAATAATAAATCACAAAATATAAGGAAACAAATGAAAATGAAAACACAACAGTCAAAAAATTTTGGGATGCAGCAAACATATAGCAATACAGAGTCACCTCAAAAAACAATAAAAATATCAAATAAACAATCTAACCTTACACCTAAAGGAGTTAGATAAAGAACAACAACCAAAGTCTAAAGGCATAAAAGGAGGAAAATATTAAACTTACAGCAGAAATAAATGGTATAGAAACTAAGCAAACAATAAAAACGATCAATGAAACCAAGAGCTGGTTCTTTGAAAAAAATAGTAAAATTGATAACCCCCTATACAGTCTTATCAAAAAGAAAAGAAAAAGGACCAAAATTAACAAAATCACAAATGAGAGAGGAGATATAGCAACCAACACCACAGAAATACAAACAATTATAAGAGAACATTATGAAAAAATATATGCCAAAATATCAGACACCTGGAAGAAATGTATAAATTCCTAAAAACATATAAGCTGCCCAAATGGAAGCAGGAAGAAATAGAACACTGAACAGAATGATAACTAGCAAAGAAATTGAATCACTATTAAGAAATCTCCCAACAAACAAAGTCCAGGGCCATATTAATCTGCAGGCATATTGTACCATACATTTCAAGAAGAGTTAATACGTGGAGCCCCTGGATGGCTCAGTCAGTTAAGTATCCAACTCATGATTTTGGCTCAGGACACGATCTCATGGTTTGTGAGATGGAGCCCTACAATCAAGTGCAGAGTCTGCTTAAGATTCTCTCTTTCTTTCTCTCCAAAATGAACAAACATTAAAAAAAAGAAGAGTTAATACCTATTCTTATCAAATTATTAAAAGAAAAAATAGAAACAGAAGGAAAACTAGGAAAACTTCTAAATTCATTCTTTGAGTCTAACATTATCGTCATAACAAAACCTGATTAAGACATGCCTAAAAAAGAGAACTACAGACCAATATTCCTGATAAACAAAAATGCTTATTGCAGGGGTATCAACAATAGCCAAATTATGGAAAGAATCCAAATGTTCACACACGGATGAATGGATAAAGAAGATGTAGTATATATAGGTATACAATGGAATATTAGTTAGAAACCAAAAAGAATGAAATTTTGCCATTTGCAGCAATGTGGATGGAACTAGAGTGTATTATGCTAAGCGAAATAAGTCAGTCAGAGAAAGACAAACATATGACTTCACTCATATGTCGAATTTAAGACACATGACAGATGAACACAGGGAAAGGGAAAGAAAAATAAGATAAAAACAGAGAGGGAGGCAAACCATAAGATGCTCTTATATACAGAGAATAAACTGAGGGTGTGTTGGAGGGGAGGTGAACCGGAGATGGGTTAAATGGGTGATGGGAATTAAGAAGGGCACTTTTTGGGATGAGCACTGGGTGTTATATGTAAGAGATGAATCACTGGGTTCTACTGCTAAAGCCAAGACTGCACTGTATGTTAACTAACTTGAATTTAATTTAAAAGGTTATCAATTAAAAACTAGCAAATTGAGCCCAACAGTACATCAAACAAATTATTCACCACATTTTAAGTGAGCTTTACTTCTGAGCTGCAAGAGTAGTACAATATCCACAAATCAATAAATATGATACACCACATTAATAAAGGAAAGGATAAGGACAATGTGATCTTCTCAATAGATGCAGAAAGTGTATATGCCATAGTACAATATCTATTCATGAGAGAAACTCTCAACAAAGTAGGTATAGAAGAAGCATACCTTAACATCATAAAGTTTGTACCTAAAAAACTCACAGCTAATATCATGCTCAATGTAGAAAAACTGACTACTCACCACTAGTATTTAACATAGTACTGGAAGTACCAATCTCAGCAATCGGATAACCAAAAGAAAAAAATGCATCCAAGTTGGCAAGAATAATTAAAATTTTCACTATTTGCCGACCACATAATACTCTATGTAGAACACTTGAAAGACTCCATCAAAAACAGAACTGATAAATGAGCTCAGTAAAGTCAGAGGATACAAAGTCAAAGTACACAAATATGTTGCATTTCTATCCACCAATAATGAAGCACAGAAAGAAATTAAAGAAGTGATCCCATTTACAATTGCACCAAAATTAACAAGATACCTAGGAAAAAAACTTAACCAAAGAGGTGAAAGATCTGTGTTGTTAAAACAATAGAACACTGATTAAAAAAATTGAAGATGATACAAAGAAATGGAAAACATTCCATGCTTGTGGATTGGAAGAACAAATACTTTTAAAACATCTATACCACCAAAGCACTACATGTTTAATACAATCCCTAGCAAAATACCTTCAGCATTTTTCACAGAGCTAGGACAAAATTATCCTAAATTTTGTATGGTTCCACAAAAGATGCTGAATAGCCAAAGCAACCTTGAAAAAGAAATACACAGCTGGAAGTGTCACAATTCTGTACTTCAGCTTATATTGCAAAGCTGTAGTGATCAAATCAGTATGGTACTAGCACAAAAATTTACATGTAGAGCAATGGAACATAATAGAAAACCCATAAATATACCTACAACTACATGGTCAATTATTTTTTGACAAAGCAGGAAAGAATATCCAATGGGAAAAAGAGTCTCTTCAACACATGGTGTTGGGAAAACTGGAAAACAAGATGAAAAAGAACGAAATTGGACCACTTTCTTACAACATATAAATATGTTGAAAATGAATTAAAGACTAAATGTAAGACAGGAAACCATGAACATCTTACAGGACAACACAGGCAGTAACCACTTTGACATAAGTCACAATAACTTCTTACTAGATATATCTCCCAAGGCGAGGGAAACAAAACCAAAAATAAACTATTGGGACTTCATGAAGATAAAAAGCTTCTGCACACTGAAGGAAACAATCAACAAAACTAAAAGGAAGCCTATGGAATGGGAGAAGGTATTTTCAAATGATATATCTGAGAAAGGATTAGTATGCAAAATCCACAAAGAACTTATCAAACTCAACACCTAAAAAACAAATAATACAGTTAAGAAATGGGTAGAAGACATGAGTAGACATTTTCCCAAAGACATCCAGATGGCTAAGAGACACATGAAAAGATGCTCAACATCACTCACTATCAGGGAAATATAAATCAAAATTATAATAATATATCACCCCAGACACGTAAAAATGTCTAAAATTAGCACCACAGGAAACAGCAGGTGTTGGAAAGTATGTGGAGAAAGGGGATTTGTCTTACACTCCTGGTGGGAATGAAACTGATGCAACCACTCTGGAAAACAGTATGGAGGTTCCTAAAAAAAATTTAAAATATAACTACCCTATGACCCAGATTGTACTAGTAGATATTTATCCAAAGGGTACAAAAATACCATTTTGAAGGGATACATGCATCCTGATGTTTATAGCAGCATTATGGAAGACCCCAAATGTCCATCAACTGATGAACGGAAAGTAAGATACGGTATATTGATACAATAGGACATTACTCAGCCATAACAAAAGAATGAAATCTTGCTATGGGCAATTACGTGGATGGGTAGAGATAATTTTACTAAGCAAAGTATGTCAGAGAAAGACAAATACCATATGATTTCCCTCATATATTGACTTTAAGTAACAAAGCATATGACCATAGGGGGAAAAAGATGGAGGCAAATCAAGAAACAGAGTCTTAACCATTGAGAACAAAATGATGGTTATCAGAGAGGAGGTTGTTGTTGGTGGGTTGGTTAAATAGGTGATGTGGATGAAGGAGTGCACTTGTGATGAATATCAGGTGTTGTACATATGTTTTGAATCACTAAACTGAATGCACAAAATTAATTTTAAACTGTATGCTGACCAACTGGAATTTCGGAAAAGCTTTAAAAAACAAAATTAGAGAAAGGTAATGGAAAAAAAGAAAAATAGTGAAGAAAGCATAAAAGACTATTATTATAATAATAAGCAAAACAGTATTTACATTATGAGAGCAGAAAAATAGAGTAAAAGCAGGTATCTTAGTTATTTGTTTGTTTAAATTTTAATTCCAGTATAGTTAACATACAGCTTTATATTAGTTTCAGGTGTGCAATATAGTGATTGACTTCTCTAAATTATTCAGTGCTCATCAAGTTAAATGTTATTTTTTTTAATTAGTTTTTTTCTTTCCTTTTTATACAAATCCAAGTTAGTTAACATATAGTGTAATAATGATTTCAGTAATGGAATTTAATGATTCATCACTTACATATAATACCCAGTGCTCATCCTAACGAGTGTCCTCCTTAATACCCATCACCCATTTAGCCCATTCCCCCACCCAACACCCCACCATCAACCCTCAGGTTGTTCTCTGTATTTAAGAGTGTTTATGGTTTGTCTCCCTCTCTGTTTTTATCTTATATTTGCTTCCATTCCCACATGTTCATCTCTTGTGTTTCTTAAATGC
This sequence comes from Panthera pardus, assembly GCF_024362965.1. Classification (NCBI taxonomy): domain Eukaryota; kingdom Metazoa; phylum Chordata; class Mammalia; order Carnivora; family Felidae; genus Panthera; species Panthera pardus. Next base: position 61,205,024 of record NW_026526843.1, read on the forward strand.
CACATATAAGTGAAATCATATGATATTTATCTTTCTCTGCTGAATTAATTTGCTTAGCATAATACAGTCTAGTTCTATCCATGTTGTTGCAAATGGAAAGATTATATTCTTTTTCATCATTGAGTAATATTCCATTTATATATGTACCATATCTTATTTATACATTTGTCAGTTGATGGGCTCTTTCCATACATTGGCTATTGTCAATAATGTTGCTATAAACATTGGGGTACATGTGTCCCTTCTAATCAGCATTTTGTATCTTTTAGGTAAATGCCTAGGAGTGCAATTTCTGGGTCATAGCATAGGTCTATTTTTATTTTTATTTTTTTAGGAACCTCCATACTGTGGTCCAGAGTGGCTGAACCAGTTTGCATTCCCAACAATAGTGCAACATCCAGTGTTGGAATCCTTGCCAACACCTGTTGCTGCCTGAGTTGTTCATTTTAGCCATTCTGGTAGGTGTGAGGTGGTATCTCACTGTGGTTTTGATTTGTATTTCCATGATGATGAGTGATGTTGAGCATCTTTTCATGGGTCTGTTAGTCATATGGATGACTTCTTTGGAAAAGTGTCTATTCATGTCTTTTGACCATTTGCTCACTGGATTATTTGTTTTATGGGTGTTGAGTTTGAAAAGTTATTTATAGATTTTGGATACTAACCCTTTATCTGATATGTCATTTTCAAAGATTTTCTCCCAATGTGTTGGTTACATTTTAGTTTTGCTGATTATTTCTTTCACCGTGCAGAAGCTTTTTTCTTGATGAGGTTACCAATAGTTCACTTTTGCTTTTGTTTCCTCGCATCCAGAGACATGTCAAGTAACAAGTTGCTGTGGCTGAGGTCAAAGAAGTTGTTGCCTGTATTTTCCTCTAGGATTTTGATGGCTTCCTGTCTTACATTTGAGTTTATTTTTGTGTATGGTGTAAGAAAGTGGTCCAAGTTCATTCTTCTGCAGGTTGCTGTCCAGGTTAGTAACACAATTTGCTAAAGAGACTGTCTTTTGTCCATGGTATATTCTTTCCTACTTTGTCAAAGATTAGTTGGCCATATGTTTGTGGGTATATTTCTGTGTACTTTACTATGTTCCATTAATCTATGTGTCTGTTTTTGTGTCAGTACCATACTGTCTTGATGATTACAGCTTTGTAATACTGCTTGAAATCCACAATTGTGATGCTTCCAGCTTTGGTTTTATTTTTCAACCTTATTTTGGCCATCTGGGGACTTTTATGGTTCCATAGAAATTTTAGAATTGTTTTCTCTGTGAAGAATGTTAGTGTTATTTTGAAAGAGATTGCATTGGATAAGTAGATTGTTTTGCATAGTATTGATATTTTAACAATATTTGTTCTTCCAACCCAAGAGCATGGATTTTTTTCCATTTGTGTGTGTGTGTGTGTGTGTGTGTGTGTGTGTCTTCTTCAATTTTTTTCATAAGCTTCGTATAGTTTTAAGTGTATAGCTGTTTCAAGTCTTTGGTTAGATTTATTCCTCAGTATTTTATGGATTTTGGTGCAATTGTAAATGGGATCAATTCCTTGATTTCTCTTTCTGCTATTTCATTATTGGTGTATAGAAATGCAACCGATTTCTGTACATTGATTTTATATCCTGCGACATTGTTGAATTCATTTATCAGTTCTGGCAGTTTTTTGGTCAAGTGTTTGGGTTCTCCACAGAGAGTATTATGTCGTCTGCCAAGAGTGAAAGTGTGATTTCCTCCTTGCTGATTTGAATGCTTTTTATTTGTTTGTGTTGTCTGATTGCTGAGATTAGGACTTCAAATACTATGTTGAACAACAGTGGTTAGTAGGGCATCCTTGTCATGTTACTGACCTAAGTGGAAAGCATTCAGTATTTCCCCATTGAGGATGATGTTAGCTGTGGGTCTTTCATATATGTCCTTTATGATCTGGAGGTATGCTCCTTCTATCCTTACTTTCTTGACTATTTTTTTTTCAAGAAAAATGCTGTGTTTTGTCAAATACTTTCTATGCAACTATTGAGATGATAATGTTGTTCTTATCCTTTATTTTACTAATGTAGTTTATCATAATGATTGATTTGCAGTTATGGAACCAGCCCTGCATCCCAGGAATAAATCCCACTTGATCATGGTGAATAATTCTTTTAATGTGTTGTTGGATCCAGTTTGCTAGTATCTGGTTGAGAATTTTTGTATCCATGTTCGTCAGGGAAATCAGTCTGTAAGTTTCCTTTCAGTGGGGTCTTTGTCTGGTTTTGGAATCAAGGTAATGCTGGCCTCAGAGAATGCATTTGGAAATTTTCCTTACATTTCAATATTTTTGGAACACCTTCAAAAGAATATGTGCTAACTCTTCTTTAAATGTTTAGTATAATTCTCTTGGAAAGCCATCTGGCACTGGACTCTCGTTTGTTGGAAGATTTTTGATTACTGATTGAATTTCTTTACTGGATGGGTCTGTTCAGATTTTCTATTTCTTCCTCTTTCAGTTTTGGTAGCTCATGAGTATCTAGGAATTGGTTCATTTCTTCCAGATTGACCAATTTATTGGAATGTAATTGCTCATAATATTCTCTTAATATTGTTTGTATATCTGAGGTGTTGGTTGCGATGTCTTTTCTTTCATCCATAATTTTATTTACTTGGGTCCTTTCCTTTTTCTTTTTGATCAATCTTGATTTTGGATTATCAGTTTTGTTAATTTTTTCAAAGAACCAGCTCTGGGTTTCAATGATCTGGCCTATTTTTTTTTTGTTTCTATTTTGTTTATTTCTTCTGTAATCTTTATTATTTCCCATTGTTTTTCTGTTGCTTCTGGGCTTTATTTGCTGTTCTTTTTAAAGCTCCCTTAGGTGTGAGGTTTGGTTGTATATTGGAGAACTTTCTTCCTTATTTAGGAAAGCCTAAATTGCTATATACTTCCTTCTTATGATTGCATTTGCTGCATCCCAGAGGTTTTGGACTGTCGTGTTTTCATTTTCATTGGCTTCCATGTACTTTTTGATTTCTTCTTTAATTTATTGGCTAACCCATTAATTCTTTAGTAGAATATTATTTAATATCCAGGTATTCATGGCATTTATGAAATATTTCTTTTGGTTGATTTCGAGTTTCATAGTGTTGTGGTCTGAAAATATGCAAGGTATGACCTCAATCTTTTTGTACTTGGTGAGGGCCAATTTATGACCCACTATGTGAACTATTCTGAAGAATGTTTCATGTGCACACAAGAAGAATGTGTATCCTGCTTTAGGGTGAAATTTTCTCAACATATCTTTTACGTCCATCTGGTCCAGTGTGTCGTTCAACGTCACTGTTTCCTGTTGATTTTCTGCTTACGTGATCTGTCCATTGTTGTAAGTGGGGTCTTGAATTCCCTTACTATTAAGGTATTATTGTTAAGAAATGATCATATGGTTCTTGTCCTTCCTTTTATTAATGTGATATATCACATTAATTGATTTGCGAATATTGAACCAGACCTGCAGCCCAGGAATGAATCTTACCTGATCATGGTGAATAATTCTGTTTATATTAGCTGTTGAATTAAAGTGCTAGTATCTTGTTGAGATTTTTTGCATCCATATTCATCAGGGACATTGGCCTGTAGTTCTCTGTTTTGCTGTGTCTCTGTCTGGTTTGGGAATCAAAGTAATTCTGGCTTCATAGAATGAGTCTGGAGGTTTTCCTTCCCTTTCTATTTTTTGGAATAGCTTGAGAAAGATAGGTATTATCGCTGCTTTAAATGTCTGTTAGAATTCCCCAGGGAAGCCATCTGATCCTAGACTCTTATTTGTTGGGACATTTTTGGTAACTGATTCAATTTATTCAGTGGTTATGGGTCTGTTCAAGTTTTCTAGTTATTCCTATTTGAGTTTTGGAAGTGTGTGGGTGCTTAGGAATTTGTCCATTTCTTCCAGGTTGTCCAGTTTGTTGGCATTAAATTTTTTATAGTATTCCCTGATAATTGCTTGTATTTCTGAGGGATTGATTGTAATAATTCCATTTTCATTCATGATTTTATCTATTGGGTCATCTCCCTTTTCTTTTTGAGAAGCCTGGCTAGAGGTTCATCAATTTTGTTTATGTTTTCAAAAAACCAACTCTTGGTTTCATTGATCTGCTCTACAGTTCTTTTAGATTCTATATTGTTTATTTCTGCTCTGATCTTTATTATTTCTCTTCTTCTACTGGGTTTGGGGTGTCTTTGCTGTTCTGCTTCTAGTTCCTTTAGGTGTGCTGTTAGATTTTGTATTTGGGATTTTTCTTGTTTCTTGAGATAGGCCTGGATTGCTATGTATTTTCCCTTTGGGACTGCCTTTGCTGCATACCAAAGGGTTTGGATTGTTGTATTTCCATATTCACTTTTTCATATATGTTTTAATGTCTTCTCTAATTGCCTGGCTGACCCATTTGTTATTTAGTAGGATGTTCTTTAACCTCTATGCTTTGGGAGGTTTTCAAGACTTTTTTCCTGTGGTTGATTTCAAGCTTCATAGCACTGTGGTAAGAAAGTGTTTTTTGTATGATATCAATTATTTTATATTTATTGGGGACTATTTTGTGACCCAGTATGTAGTCTATCTTGGAGGATGTTCCATGTGCCCTTGAGAAGAAAGTATATTCTGCTTACATTAGGATTTAGAGTTCTAAATATATCTTTCAAGCCCATCTGGTCCAAAGTATCATTCAGGAACATTGCTTCTTTACTGATTCTGTGTCTAGATGATCTGTCCATTGTTATACTTGGGGTATTAAAATCCCCTGCAATTACCACATTCTTATTGATAAGATTGCTTATAATTTGTGATTGTTTTTAAAAATTTGGGTGCTCCTGAACTTGGTACATAGACATTTATAATTGTTAGCTCTTCCTGACGGAAAGACTGTGTAATTATTACACAATGCCCTTCTTCATCTATTGTTACAGCCTTTAATTTAAAGCCTAGTTTGTCTAGGGGCTCCTGGGTGATTCAGTTGGTTAGATGACTGACTTTGGCTCAGGTCATGATCTTGCAGTTTGTGAGTTCAAGGTCCATGTCGGGCTCTGTGCTGACAGCTCAGAGCCTGGAGTCTGCCTCAGATTGTGTGTCTCCTTCTCTCTACACCCCCCCTCATGCTCTGTGTCTCTCTGTCTCTCAATAATAAATAAAAGTTAAAAAAAATAAGTCTAGTTTGTCTGATACAAGTATGGCTGCTCCAGCTTTCTTTTGACTTCCAGTAGCATGATAGATAGTTCTCCATCCTCTCACTTTCAATCTGAAAGTGTTCTCAGGTCTGAAATGAGTCTCTTGTGGACAGCAAATAGATGGGTCTTATTTTTTATCCATTCTGATACCCTATCTCTTTTGATTGGAGAATTTAGTCCATTTACATTCATAGTTATTATTGAAATATATGGATTTAGAGTCATTGTGTTATCTTTGGGTTTCATGTTTGTAGTGATGTCTCTGATACTTTATGGTCCTTGCAACATTTCTCTCATAGAATCCCCCTTAGGATCTCTTGTAGGGCTGGTTTAGTGGTTATGAGTACTTCAGTTTTGTTTGTTTAGGAAAACCTTTATCTCTCCTTCTATTCTGAATGACAGGGTTGCTGGATCAAGGATTCTTGGCTGCATATTTTTCCTGTTCATCACAGTGAAAATTTCCTGCCACTCCTTTCTGGCCCTCCAAGTTTCAGTACATAGGTCTGCTACTACCCTTATGTGTCTATCTTTGTATGTTAAAGCCTGTTTAGCCCTAGCTGCTTTCAGAATTCTCTCTTTATCTTTGTATTTTGCCAGTTTCACTATGATATGTCATGCAGAAGATTGATTATAATTCACCTATTCTCCCATCTGCTTCTTCAATCCACGCTGTGGCCACCTCCATTTTATTTTGCACTTCATTTATAACATTTTTAATTCATCATGACTATTTTTTAGTTCCTTGATCTCTGAAGTAATAGATTCTCTGCTGTCTTTTATGCCTTTTTCAATCCCAGTGAATAATCTTATGACTATTATTCTAAATTATTGTTCAGTTATATTGCTTATATCTGTTTTGATCAATTCTTTAGCTGTCACTTCTTCCTGGAATTTCTTTTGAGGGAAAGTGTCCCTTGTGAGTTAAAAAATCTTGTTATGTGCTCTGCACCTGGGAGCACTGCTATATTAAAGGGGGGGGTCATACAATGTCCACGGCCTGGCCCTTCAGGAGGTGGATTTTGGAAAGTGTTACTTGCTGTCTGTTTTTGTGAGTTTGGTGTTTTTATTTCTCTGCTCATAGAGCTGTTTTAGACCCTCCATGAGGTATGCTTTGATTTCTTCCTTTAAGTAGCTCTGGAATGGAAAACAAATAGACAAACAGGAAACAAAGACACACAAACACACAGACAAATAAAGGGAACAAACAAACCGACAAACAGACAACACTCACACATACACACACACACACACACACACACACACACACACATACACACACACATACACACACACACAATCCAGAAGCAAAAAGCCAGAAACACCAGCTACAAGTAAAGAACAGGGTGGAGGTGGTGCTGATGAAAGAGCACATACAAAGAGAGAAATGATGGGGGCAGGGACAAATAGAAAATAAACACTGACCAGACAGAGAGACTAGATGGCTTAATCCAGAAAGAGACAAAAGAAAATAAAGAAGGAGGTGGGTACCACAGACAAAGCCAGCCAGGACCACATATCGGGCCAAATATAGAGGCACTTCCCCAGTGCCAGAGCACACACAGGGGTACTTCGGGTCCTAGAACCATAGACCCATACAGGGAAACCATATGGTTTGATTATTTCAGAGAGAAAGGAAAGTACAGAAGGAATTGTAGAACATGTATCAAGAGAATTGATTAAATATATCTGCTGAAATAACCAACAACCAGAGTAACCAGTTTAGAGGAGGGAAGAGACAAGAAGGAAGAATGTATCTAAATAACAAGAATTGCCCTGGAATTAATACAGCCTATGCCACAGCACTGGTCTGGATGATGGAGCCGTCTGGTTCCACAGCCTCTATCCTGCTCAAGTAGAAATGCAGTTACCTGGTGCAGAAGGGCATGTTTGGTCCCACCTCCACTATGGGCCCCATGAACCGATCCCTGAGGTCCTGCCTTGGTGGTTGTCAGGGGTTAAAATGGCGATCCCCCAGTCTCTTCTCCACGGATCTGGTGGACTCTGTTCCAGTCATCCTCACTGTGCCGCCAGCACAGACGGGGTGGTCCTTCTTGCTCTGCTGATTCCCCGGATCCGGGTTCTTGTCTAGGATTCAAAGTACCCCTGTGTGTGCTCTGGAACTGGGGAAGCACTAGTATGTTTGGCCTGATATGTGGTCCTGGCTGGCTTTGTCTGTGCTGCTGCATTTCCTGCTGTGTACTGTGCTGCTGACCTCACTACTGAGCCTGGGGGTGGCAGACAAAGGCAGTCTTTGTCTTGTCCCACAGCACTTCAGGGAGGGGTCTGTTTTCTCTTACTGCGCACTGTGCCCCTGACTTACCACCAAAACTGGGGCTGGATCCCCTCCTCACCAGGTGCACGAACAGGGCAGCTGGCTCCAGTCTGAAGAAAGCTCCGCAGTTAGAGATGGGATCCCTCCCAGTCCTAGTCCAAGGTTTTTCTCTTGTCCAGATACAGTACTATGCTTCCTCAGCTGCTCTTTATCTTCCCTCTGTCTCTCTGCAACAAGGGATCCCTCCCCTCTATGCCTACATGGCCCATTTTATCTCCTCCAGTTTACAATTATCCACCTATAGCCTGTCAAAGATGCTCTGGTGTCTCCCTTTGAGACTCAGTCTCTACCTCCAAAACTCTTGGGATTCAAAGTCCTTTGGCTTCAGCACTTCTTTGAGAGACGTGGGAAGTAAGTATTCCCTTACTTCCCTGCCATGTTGTCCCACCCATTGTTGATTGTTTCCTTTGCAGTGCAGAAACATTTATCTTGATGAGGTACCAATACTTCATTTTTGCTTTAATTTTGCGTGCCTCCAGAGACATGTCAAGTAAAAAATTGCTGCAGGTGAGGTCAAAGCGGTTGTTGCCTTCTTACTCCTCTAGGGTTTTGATGGTTTCCTCTCTCACATTTAGGTCTTTCATCATCCATTTTGAGTTTATTTTTGTGTGGGGTATAAGAAAGTGGTCCACTTTCATTGTAGTACATGTTGCTGACCAGCGTTCACAACACCATTTGCTGAAAAGAGTGTCATCTTTCCATTGGATACTCTTTCCTGCTTATGAAAGCTTAGTTGGCCATACTATTGTGGGTCCAATTCTGGGTTCTCTATTCTATTCCATTGGTCTATGTGTCTGTTTTTGTGCCATTAACAGGCTGTATTGATGATTATAACTTTGTATTAGAGGCTAAAGTCTGGGATTGTGATGCCTCCCTCTTTGGTTTTCATTTTCAACATTACATTGGTTATTTGGGGTCTTTTGTGGTTCCATACAAATTTTAGGATTGTTTGTTCTAGCTCTGACAAGAATGCCAGTACAATTTTGATTGGGATTGCATTGAATGTGTAGTTTGCTTTGTGTAGTATTGACATTTTAACAATATTTGTTCTTCTAATCCATGAACATGGAATGTTTTTGAATTTTTCTGTGTCTTCAATTTATTTCATATGCTTTCTATAGTTTTCAGCATACATATCTTTTACCTCTTTGGTTAGGTTTATTCCCAGGTATTTTATGGTTCTTGGTTCAATTGTAAATTGGACCAATGTCTTGATTTCTCTTTCTGTTGTCTCATTATTGTTGTATAGAAATGCGACCTATTTATGTACATTGATTTTGTATCCTGTGACTTTGCTGAATTCATGTGTCAGGTCTAGCAGCCTTTTGGTGGAGTCATTCAGGTTTTCCATGTAGAGTATCATGTCGTCTCTGAAAAGTGAAATTTGACTTCCTCTTTTCCAATTTTGATGCCTTTATTTCATTTTGTTGTCTGATTGCTGAGGGTAGGATTTGCAACACTATGTTAAACAACAGTGGTGAGAGTGGACATCCCTGTGATGTTCCTAATCTCAGGTGGAATGCTCTCAGTTGCTCCCCATTGAAGATGATATTAGCTGTGGGCTTTTCATATATGGGTTTTATGATGTGAAGGTATGTTCCTTCTTTCCCCAACTTTCTTGAGGGTATTTATTAAGAAAGCATGCTTTATTTTGTCAAATGCTTTTTTGGCATCTATTAAAAGGATCATATGGTTCTTGTCGTTTCTTCTATTAATGTGATGTAATACGTCGATTGACTCGCGAATATGGATCCAGCTCTGCAACCCAGGAATGAATCCCACTTGATCATGGTGAATAATTCTTTCAATACACTGTGAAATTGGATTTTCTATTATCATGTTGAGAATTTTTGCATCTTTGTTCATCAGGAATATTGACTTGTAGTTGTTTTTAGTGGGGTCTCTGTCTGGTTTGGGAATCATAGTAATGCTGGCTTCATAGAATGTGTCCAGAAGCTTTCCTTCCTTTTCTATTTTTTGGAACAGCTAATGAAGTATAGATATTAACTTTGCTTTAAATATGTGGTAGAATTCTCCTGGGAAGCCATATGCCCCAGGATTCTTATTTTTTAGATTTTTGATAACTGATTCAATTTCCTTGCTTTTTATGGGTCTGTTCAAATTTTATATTTCTGTCCCTTTGAATTTTGATAGTGTGTGGGTATCTAGGAATTTGTCCATCCTTCCAGGTTGTCCAGTTTGTTGGCATATAATTTTTCATAGTATTCTCTAATAATTGTTTGTATTTCTGTGGTGTTTGTTGTGATCTCTCCTCTTTCATTTGTGATTTTATTTATTTGGTTTATGTCTCTTCTTTTTGAGAATTCTGAATAGGGGCTTATCAATTTTGTTTTATTCTTTCAAAAAAATAGCTGTTAGGTTTATTGTTTTGTTCTACTGGGTTTTGTTTTGTTTTGGTATTCTATATTGTTTATTTCTGCTCTATTTATAATTTCTCTCTTGCTGGCTTTGCTCATCTGCTTATAGTCCTTTGCTCTTCTGCTTATAGTTCCTTTAGGTATAATGTTTCTTTGCTCTTCTGCTTATAGTTCTTCAGGTGTGAGGTTAGATTTTGTATTTGGGATTTTTCTTCTTTCTTGAGATAGGCCTGAATTCCAATGTATTTTCCTATTAAGACTGCCTTTGCTTCATACCAAAGAATTTGGACTGTCATGTTTTCATGTTCACTTGCTTCCATATATTTTTTAATTTTTTCTTTAATTGCCTGGTTGACCCATTCATTCTTTAGTACGATGTTCTTTAAATGCCATGAATTTGGAGGCTTTCCAAATTTTTTCTTGTGGTTGATTTCAAGTTTCATAGCATTGTGATATGAAAATATGCATGGTATGATCTTAATTCTTTTATATTTACTGAGGGCTGCTTTGTGACCCAGTATGTGTTCTCTCTTGGAGAATGTTCCATGTGCACTCTAGAAGAAGGTGTATTCTGCTGCTTTTGGATAAAAAGTTCTGAATATTTCTGTCAAGTCCATACCGTCCAGTGTATCATTCAAGGCCATTGTTTCTTTATTGATTTTCTGCCTAGATTATTTGTCCATTGTTGTAAGTGGAGAGTTAGAATCCCCTGCAATAACCATATTCTTATCAATAAGATTGCTTATATTTGTGATTAATTGATATATGTGTTTAGATTTCCAAGTTTGGGGCATAAAAATTTACAATTTTTAGCTCTTCTTGGTTGATAGACCCCATAATTATGATATAATGCCCTTCTTCATCTCTTGTTACAGCCTCTAGTTAAAATCTGGTTTGTGTGGTATAAGTGTGACTATTCCAGCTTTCTTTTGACTTCCAGTAGCATGATAGATGGTTCTCTATCCCCTAACTTTCAATCTTAATGAGTTATCAGGTCTAAAATGGGTCTCCTGTAGACAGCATATAGATGAATATTGTCTTTTTATCCATTCTGACACCCTATGTCTTTTGATTGGGGCATTTAGTCCACTTGCATTCAGAGTTATTATTGAAAGATACAGATTTAGTGTTATTGTGTTATCTGTAGGTTTCATGCTTAAGGGTGATGTCTCTGGTCCTTTGTTGTCTTTGCAGCATTCCACTCACCGAGTCCCCCTTAGGATCTCTTGCAGGGCTGTTTTAATGGTCATGAACTTTGGTTTTTGTTTGTCTGGGAAAACCTTTATCTCTCCTATTCTGAATGACAACCTTGCTGGGTAAAGGATTCTTGGCTGTACATTTTTCCTATTCAGTACATTGAATTTTCCTTGCTACTCCCTTCTGGCCTGGCAAGTTTCAGTGGACAGGTCTGCTACTCCCCTTATGTGTCTAACCTTGTAGGTTAAGGCCCATTTTCTTCCTAGCTGCTTTCAGAATTCTCTTTGTATTTTGCTTGTTTCACTATAATGTGCTGTGACAAAGACCTATTCTTATTGATTCTGAAGGGAGTTCTCTGTGCCTCCTGAATTTGGATGTCTGCTTCTTCCTCCAGATTTAGGAAGTTCTCAGCTATAATTTGTTCAAGTAAGCCTTCTGCCCCTTTCTCTCTCTTCTTCTTCTTCTGTAACTCTTATGATACAGATATTATTACATTTCATTGAATCACTTAGTTCTCTAATTTTCCCCTCATGGTCTAATATTTACTTATCTCTCTTTTTCTTGGCTTCATCATTTTCTATAATTTTATTTTCTATTTAACTTATTTTCCCCTCTGCTTCTTCCATCCTTGCTGTCACTGCATCTAGTTTATTTTGCACCTCATTTACAACATTTCTTAATTAGTTGTGACCTATTTCTTAGTTACTTGATCTCTGCAGCAATAGATTTTCCACAGTCTTCTATGCTTTTTTCAAGCCCAGTTATTAATCTTATTACTTATTCTAGATTCTTGCTCAGATATATTGTTTATATCTGTTTGGAGCAATTCTCTAGCTGTAATTATTTCCTGGAATTTCTTTTGAGAATTCTTCCCTTTCATCATATTGGCTGGTTTTCTGTCCTTTATGTGTTCTAATAGCTTTTTATGTGTCCTTCACCTGCAAGCATTATTATAGCATAGAGGGATCATACACTGTAGAGGGCCTGGCCTTTCAGGAGGTGTTTGTGGACTGTGTTACATGCTCTCTGTTGTTGTGACTCTTGTTGCTTTATCTCCATATTTGTAGTGGTGGTTTGGACCTTCCACCAGGTGTGCTTTTATTTGTTGAAGTAACCCTGGAAACAATGTAAAAAGGAGGGTGGTGGAAGAAACCTTATGCCATACAAAGAGAGAAATGACAGGGCCAGGGAAAAAGAAAAGAAAAAAAATTGACCAGGCAGACAATCGCAGAAACTATATGGCTTAATCCAGAGAGAGAGAGAGAGAGAGGAAAATAAAGCAGAAGGAGATACAGAAGGGTTGTAAAAAGAATAGATTAAAACTCTCCGATTAAACAAACCAAAAACCAGAATAGAGAAAGGAAGAAATAAGAGAAAGGAAAAAAGAAAAAAAAATGTATAAAGAGTAGGGAAGAAATAGGGAAGAAAATATATGTATGTGTGTATGTATATGTATGATGTATACATACATATACATTATGCATATAATGAATCCCAGTGCTCAGCTGGGATTCAAACCCTGATGTCTTAAAGGATCCTGCTCTGTGTGCATGGGTTCTGAGGTAGTGCCACTCAGCCCAGCCAGCAGACAAAGGGTCTCTGGCTGGTGTGCTCCTGCAGGGTCTTTTGTCCTTGGAACAGCTATATGCCTTCTTCCCACAGCACTCAAGGGAAGGGGCTTCTCTCTCACAGCTGCACCTCTGAGCTCACAACCTAGCAGAGGGCTCGCTCCCCCCCCCTCCCAGGTGTGTGTGCAGGGCAGCAGGTCCTATTCTGGAGAAAGTCTCACAACCCTGGATTGTCACCCCTGAGACTGTTTGCAAGCTAGAAACTGGTCTTTATCATTTTTTCCATTCCGCATTCCATGGTTTTTCTCTTGTCCAAATTTCTACAGTTCCACAGCGTCTCTTTCTCTCCCTTTTGTGTCTCCACAGAAGGGGATCCCTCCCCTCTGTGCCTATGCCACCCATTTTATCTATCCTAACTCATAATCATGCACCAATGCCTGCTAGGTGGTCCCCATGGGCACCCGGAGATATTTCTGTCACTCTGTAGCCCAGATTCCAGAAATTCCAAGTCTTCTGGCCTCAATACTGCTGTTTTGGGGGACAAGGTATCTTTCGGCTCCCTTATTTCTCTGCCATGTTGACTACCCCCCCCTCATAGCACCTTTATTTGTAAGAGTAAAATATTGGAAACAACACAATTGTCTCCTTAGATGAATGGTTAAACAAACTGTGGAACATATATAATATGAAATGTTATTAATCACTAAGAAAAAAGAACAATTGAAACTAAACAAAATGGCTGAATTTCCAAAAAATAATTGATGAATGAAAAAAAATTCTAAATATTACATCTTGTATGATTTCACTTATATAACATTTTTTAGGTCACAAATTATAGATGAGAACAAATTAGTGATGGCCAGGAGTTTAGGAGGGAATGAGGATATAGATCTGGCTAAAACATTAGAAATCCATTTAGCAATGAAAATGTTTTTGATCTTGATCCTATTAATATCAATATCTATACTGTGATACTGCACAGTATTATTGTATTGTATTATCATTTTCTCTCTTTATGTTTGTTAATATTTGTTTCAATGTGTTTAGATGTTCCAGTGTTTAATGTATTAATATTTACAATTGTTATATTCTCTTGTTTGATTTATCTCTTTATCATTACATAATGTCTTTCTTTGTCTCTTGTTATATAGTCTTTGCTTTAAGTCTATTTTGCCTAAGTATTGCCACCTCTCCTTTTTTTTCCACTTCCCTTTGCATTGCCAGTGTCTTTTCTTCCCTTCACTTTCGGTCTATATATGTCTTTAGATCTGACGTGAATCTTTTGTTTTTAATTCATTTGGCCACCTATGTCCTTTGATTGGATCATTTAGGCCATTTATATTTAAAGTAATCACTTATCATTGCATACTTAATTGCCATTTTATTAATTGTTTTCTGGTTATTTTTGTAGTTTTTCTCTGTTCCTTTCTACAATTGCTTACTTTCTTTGTAGCCAATGTGTTTCTGTGGTGTTTTACTTGGCTTTCTTTCTCTTTGTTTATTTTTGTATCTATCATAGGCTTTGGGGTTGTGGTTACCATGCGCTAAGGGAACCTTGTACTTGCTGATGCAGCAGGCTGGCTAGGGAGCTAAGACTCTGCTCTCACTCCTGGTATTGAGGTGGAGGGGGAATATAAACCATGTCTGCCAGCCATTTTCACCAGGAAGGCATTCCATCAACTCTCTCACCTCTCTGTGGAGTTGTAAGTCTGGCTTTTTTTATATATTAAGTGATCTTCTAAACCACAGCTTTTTTTTTTTGGTGTCCAAACATGTTTGGGGCTAATGTGGGCTTATGGACATAGGTCTTACTGAGGAAGTCAGCTGGCTATAGTGTCCAGACCCTGCTCTGCTCAGCACCTTTAAGGTGGAAGTGTAGGGTAAACTGCATCTCTTTCTAGTCCCTCTGCTCCAGACTGTTTTCCATTCTCCTCCACGGTTTGGAAGCGCTCTAGGGCTGGCTCTTTGATATGTTAAGTGCTCTTTTAAGCCACAGCTTCTTTTTCTGTGCCCAAGGACAGAGGAATCTACTCCCAGTACTTCAGCACTATGCCTCTCCACTCCAGCTTGCAGCATCATGGGTAGGGGGTTCTCTTTGTTACCATGTCTCCATCTCTTTTGCTCCATCTTCTCTTTTGCCATTCTCTCTAAAGCTGTTTAATTGCTTTTCCATTATTTTTTAGGAGGAATTGCTCTGTAAATAGGTGTAATTTGGTGTGTTCCATGGAGGAGATGAGGTCATGGTCTTCCTGTTTTTTTAGCCAAAAACTCATAATCTGTGACTATTATCTTCAATTATTTAGGTTGTATTTTTTACTTTCTTGGTATCATTCTTTGATGCACAAGAATGTTCAATTTTGAAGATGTATAATTTATTTTTTTGTTGTTGCATGTGCTTTTGATGCTATTTCTGAGAATCCATTGCAAAATCCAAAATCATGAAGATCTACTCCCATGCTTTCTTCTAATAATTTTAGTTCTTACATTTAAGTCTTTGATATATTTTAATTAAGTTTTGTGTGTTTTCAATGTTATTCTTTGCCATGTGGATATCCAGTTGTCCCAACACCAATTGTTAAGATATTATTCTTTTATTTACTTTTTGGCAACTTTGTTGAAAAATGATCTGTGTGTGGGTTTGTTTCTTGACTCTAAAATATTTTTCATTGATCTATATATCTCCATATCCATGCTGCTATTTTCTTGTGATGAGATATATATGGTATGAAATTTACTATCTTAAGGAATTTTAAGTTTACAGTTCAGTAGTTTTATGTACACTCACACTGTTGTGTAACTTATTTCTGGAACTCTTTTCGTCTTGAAAAACTTAAACTACAATTTCATTAAACAACTTCCCATTTTCTCCTCACCACAGTATCAAGCAATCACCCTTATACTTTCTGTTTCTATAAATTTAACTACTGTAGGTATTTCATATAAGTGGAACAATATAGTATGATCCTAGTATTTTTTGAATATTTTTGTTATTTAACTTTTCAATTTTATTATTAATTCAGTAGTCTGTAGGGAACCATGATCACACAACTGATTGTTGCCTAGGTCAGGATTTTTCCTTATGATTATAAATGAGACTTTATGCATCTTTGCAGAGAAAGAAAATGTCTTTATGTTTGACAGATTATTGGCTGTCATGAAAATATATTGTTAAATATGAGTAGAACATAAAATGTGGTCAATTGTGCCATTTTTCAACTTTTTCGTTTTCACATTCATGCATTACTCTATTTTTTTTTTAATTGGAGGGGAGATGTGATCACAGAGATGAACTTGCATCCTCAAATGTGTTTCCTAAGGTAGAGAGGTAGGAGAATAAGTACTATGGATTCATTTATTTCTTCCTGTAAAATACCTTGCTTCCTTTTTTTGTAAAATTCAGCCAAAAGCCAGCTGACATGAGAGACTGAGAAAGACAGATTGTAGGTATCAGACATCCTCTAACAGAAAGTAAAGCAGTATATCCTTGGTAAGCTTATTCTAAAATCTGTATTTATATATCTTCTTCCCAGATTACTTTATAATCAATTTTATTTATTCCAAATGACTCACAAACCATTCAAATCATTTACAACTGCACATGAATCTGTATATTTATAACTTAGGACAGATTTTTTTCTTCAAAAAGTGTACAAAATGTGTCCTGAAATTTTTCCCACTTGGAGTATTACCCTTCACCAGTGTCCTTTTGAGACACCCTTGAGTGTGGTTGTAATGCAGTGGTATTTCATTTCCAGCAAGTGCCAGCATATTATACAGACTTTCTGTAACTAAGGTCCAGTTGTTTTTTCCTCTTTCTAGAATGCCCATGAGGCCTCATGAATGGGTCACAGAGTGAGGATGCAGTGCAGATGGAGTAGGTATTGTGGGATGCTGAACCCACTATTAATATAAATTAGTTTGCCTTCTGAACCTATGCAAATCAGAACTATTTAATAATGGATACCTACTATTCATGCCCACATTTATGGCTTTGTGGGTCAGATAGCACACAGCTTGGTAGCTCAAGTTGCATGCTCCCTTGCTGTCTCATCGTGAAATGTTGACCTTTTTTGCAAGGGGCCAGCAGCAAGCCAAGTATTGCTTCTCAAGAAAGGAAGATTTATAGACAGAGGAATCATGGCTTTATTATAAAATTATACAAAAAGTTTGTTTAACAATGGCATTTCTTTTTTTTAACGTTTATTTATTTTTGAGACAGAGAGAGACAGAGCATGAACGGGGGAGGGTCACAGAGAGAGGGAGACACAGAATCTGAAACAGGCTCCAGGCTCTGAGCTGTCAGCACAGAGCCTGATGCGGGGCTCGAACTCATGGACTGCGAGATCATGAGCCGAGCCGAAGTCGGCAGCTTAACCGACCAAGCCACCCAGGGGCCCCTAACAATGGCATTTCAAAGACAACTTTCTCCTTTCAGCATTTAATTCAAGTGTCAGTCAAATTTGCACACAGCTTGTATCTGTTGCATAGATCAATTTTGCTTCAGCTTCACTCAAAATTAACAGTCTTATGGGTTATGTGATAAAAAGGGTCAGTACAGTACACTAAAATATGGCATGTGTTGCCCTCAAATACAAAAATGACTGAAGACCAGCAAAAGCTTTGGATTTAGTATAAAGTTATAATTGCTTAAATTGGACATATCTCATGAATTTTAGCTTTTATTTTCTTTACTATGACACATTTTCAGCTATAATATTTCTCCAAATACTATTCAGCTATATTCAATAATTTTTGATATGTGGTATTTTAGTTATGAAATTCTAAGTAGACCATAATTGTGTATTTAAATTTATGTTGTGATATATTATTTGATAAATAAATTACAATTAAAAAATTTTCACATGTCACAACATCAAAGGATCTAGAGGGTATTATGCTAAGTTAAATAAGTTAAACTGAGAAAGACAAATACCAGATGATTTACTTATATGTGGAATCCAAAGAAAATGAAACAAACAAACAAAAAGCAGAATCATGCCTATAAATAAAAAGAACAAACTAATGTTTGCCAGAGGGGAGGGAGATGGAAGATCCAGGCTTCCAGTTATAGAATGAATAAGTCATGGGAATAAAAGCTACATCAAAGGACTATAGTTATTGATACAGTAATACTGTTTATGTTGACACATGGTAGCTAAACTTTTGATTATAGAATAATGTATAGAAAAGTTGAATCTCTATACAGGACACAATTTATAGAAAAATTGAATCACTATGCTACATAATGAACATTAGTGAACATTAATAAAACTAATGTAACATTGTGTGTCAACTATACTCAAAAAACTAAATTCACGTATTATGATTCTTAAAATATCTGCTTACTAATTTAAATTTTTATTGAATTGTAAGCAGCGAATTGTGTTTTACCAGATTTCTGAAAATGTGTTTGCTTCATAAACTAATATATGGCAAATTATATTAAAAGTTCCTTTTGCTATGTAAAAATGACACATGTTCTCTAAAAGTCTCCATATATGTTTATTAGTTCAGACTTGTTATTTTTCATGCTATTCCTGATTTTCTCCATACAATTTTTTTCTGTGAAATTAATGTTTTAAGTGACAAAAATACTTAAATACTAAATAATTATTGTGAATGTGTCCATTTTTTTCCTGATTCTGTTTTCTCCCTTATGTATTTGAATCTGTGTTATTAGAAGCTTGTAAGTTTAGAAATTTTATCTTGTAAATGACCCTAATATAGCTAATAATAACCCACTTTGTTCCTAAAAATCCCTTTTACTTTAAAGTATATTTCATGTAGGGGGGTCGGGTTAAGATAGCAGTAAAGTAGGGGGACTGGGATTTTTCTCTCCCTCAAACACAGCTCTATTGCGGTAAGATCACTTGGAACACCAAGGAAAACAATCTGTTTTCCACTCTGTGGAATGGCAGAAAGATTTCCACAGTTGGAGGGAGGCAGCTTGTCAGAATTTAGCCTCTGGAACTGAAACTCAGTGGTACAAAAGTGCATGACTATCTCTGAATGGAGCTGGAAGCTGTGGTTGCACTCCTTGGGAGGAGGGAGCCAACCTCAGAACTCATAACATGGTGTAGTGACCTCAGGTACATGTGGGAGAGAACAGCCCCCCTTCCCATAGTACCTTGGGAAGAGGGTTTATTGCCTCCCCAAGGACAACACACTATTTAGGTGCCAGCCAAAGGAGTTTTATCAGCAGGGCAGAGTGGTGTTACTCCAGAACAGGGTCCACACAATGCAGGGTCCTTTAAGTCATTGAGTATTGAATCCCAACACCTAAAATGCAAGGAGAACTGTGGAGCAAGGCAAGCTGGCTGCCCCCGCTATTCTGTGAGGGCTACCTGAGCAGTGTGGTTTGAAACACCTGGTCTGGGGAGGAGATATCGTGGTGTCACTATTTTTTTCTCCCCAACACGAACACAGTGCAACTTTAGAGAATGGCATAGTGACCGCCAGTGGAGGTGGGTCCCACTTAATCAGACCCTTCCCCTCTGTGCCAGGAACTGCTTATCCACTGGCTCAAGACTGACCTGATGCAGATGGCCTCTCCTCCAGACCAGCAGAATCACTGGTCCTTGACACCAACAGACAACTGTTTGTTCTTAATTTTAGTTTATATTACTTTATTTTTATTTATTCCCTATTCTTTTTCTCTTTTAGAATCCAGCTTATAATTTCTGATTTGTTTTTGGTCAATTATGTATATAGATAGATAGATGATAGATAGATAGTTAGATAGGCATTTGTATTATATTATTTTTCCACCTTTTGTCTTTCTTCTTTATTTTCCTTTTTATTTCTCTGGACTTAGTGGTAATTTTTTTTTCTGTTTGGTCTTCTTTTCTCTCCTTTAATTTTTCTCTTTTTATGAGATCAGGCTTCACCTGTCCCCTCATGTTTCTTTTCTTTTTTCAGGATTACTACAACAAATCAAAGCACACCTGACTAAAGGTCCAAACACTCCACCAGTACAAACAAGAAGGAGCTCTGCAAAGGATTTACCAGTGGGATAGAGCAGCCAAAATACAACAAAAACATTGTGCATGCAACATACACAAAAAACATCTCCTGAAGTGCAAGGTTCTGGACAGGTATGATCTCTTTTTAATATAGTAGTAGTCTCATGTGTAGGTCACATAACAAGCATGTAAAACACACAAAACACAGAAACTTAGCCAAAATGAAAAATGGATTAATTCTTTCCAAAAGAAAATACAGGAAGAAATCACAGCCAGAGAATTGCTCAAAGCAGATATAAACTATATATCTGAACAAGAATTTAGAATAACAGTCATAAAGACTAATAGCTTGACTTGAAAAAAAGCATTGAAGACACGAGAGAAAGCCTTGCTCCAGAGATCTAAGAACTAAGAACTAGTCATGATGAATTAAGAAATGCTATAGCAGAGGTGCAAAATAAACTAGATACAGTGACAGTGAAGATGGAAGAAACAGAGGAGAGAATAGGCAAAATAGAAGATAAAATTATGGAATATGGTGAAGTTGAAAAAAAAAAAGAAAAAGAAAACTGCTAGATCATGAGGTTAGAATTAGCAAACTATGTGATTCCATTAAATGAAGCAATATCCATATCATAGAAGTTCCAGAAGAGGAGTGAGAAAAGGGGCAGAGAGTTTATTTGAACAAATTATACGTGAGAACCCTAATCTGAGGAAGGAAGCAGGAATCCAAGTCCAAGATGCACAGATAATTCCCTTGAAAAATAAACAAAACAAGTTAACATACAAAATATCATAGAGAAAATGGCAAAATACAAAGATAAAGAGAGAATTCTGAAAGCAACTAGGGACAAACTGTCCTTACCTTACAAGGGTAGACACATAATGGTAGTAGCAGACCTTTTTACTAAAACTTGACAGGCCAGAAGGGAGCGCAAGGAATATTCAATATGCTAAATAGGACAAATATACAGCCAAGAATCCTTTAGCCCATATCGCTATCATTCAGAATAGAAGGTGAGATAAAGACTTTCCTAGACAAATAAAAACTAAGGGAGTTTATGACCACTAAACCAGCCCTGCAGGAGATCCTAAGGGGGCTGTGTAAGTGGAGAGCAGCAAAGATTACAAAAGAATGGGAGACATCATCACAAACAAGGAAATCTACAGATAACACAATGGTACTGAATTCATATCTTTCAATAATCACTCTGAATGTAAATTGCCTAAAGCCCCAATCAAAAGACAAAGAGGGTATCAGAATGAATAAAATAAACAAGATCCATCTATATGATGTCTACAAGAGACTCATTTTAGATCTGAGGACACTGTAGATTGACAGAGGGAGGGTGGATAAATATCCATCATGCTAATGGAAGTCAAAAGGAAGCTGGAGTAGCTATACTTACATCAGACGAACTAGATTTTAAAATGAAGACTGTAACAAGAGATAAAGAAGGGAATTATGTCATAATTAAGGGGTCTATCCATCAAGAATATATAACAATTGTAAATGTTTATGCCCCAACATGAGTTCACACAAATATATCAATCAATTAATCACAAATATAAGTAAACTTATTGATAATAATGCTGCAATTGTAAGTGACTCTGATACTGCACTTACAATAATGGACAGATCATATAGGCAGAGAATCAATAAGGAAACCATGGCCCTGAATGACACATTGGACCAGACGGACTTAACAGATATATTCAGAACTTTTCATCCTAAATCAGCAGAATACACATTCTTTTCAAGTGCACATGGAACATTCTCCAAAATGGATCACATAATGGGTCACAAAACAGACCTCAGCAAGTGCAAAAAGATTGTGATCATACCATGCACATTTTCAGATCACAACACTATGAAACTTGAAATCACCCACAAGAAAAATTTGGAAAACCCCCAAATATATATTGAGGTTAAAGAACACCCTACTGAAGAATTGGGTTAACCAAGAAATTAAAGAAAAAATAAATAAAAAATACGTGGAGGCAAATGAAAATAAAAATATGATAGTCCAAACCTTTTGGAATGCAGCAAAGGCAGTCCTAAGAGGAAAATACATTGCAATTCGAGCCTATCTCAAGAAGACACAGGTCCCAAATATACAACCTAAACTTACACCTAAAGGAGCTAGAAAAGCAGTGGCAAATAAACCCAAACCCAACAGAATAAGGAGATAATAAAGATTAGAGTATAAATAAACAATATAGAATTAAAAATAACCCAAAAAACAGTAAAACAGGTCAATGAAGCTAAGAGCTGGTTTTTGAAAGAATAAAAACTTGATAAACCCCTAAGACAGGCATCTTGAAAAGAGAGAAGACCCAAACAGATAAAATCAAGAATGAAAGAGGAGAGATCACAATCAACATGACAGAAATACAATTATTAGAGATTACAGTGAAAAATTATATGCCAACAATCTGGACAATCAGAAGAAATGGACAAATTCCTACACACTCACACACTACCAAAAACTCAAACAGGAAGAAATAGAAAATTTGAATAGGCCTATAACAAGTGAAGAAATTGAATCATCTATCAAAAATTTCCCAACAAATAAGAGTCCTGGGCCAGATGGCTTCTCAGGCGAATTCTACAAGACATTTAAAGCAGAGTTACTACCAAGAAATTGTGGTTTATATACACAATGGAATACTACGTGGCAATGAGGAAGAATGAAATATGGCCTTTTGTAGCAACATTGATGGACCTGGAGAGTGTTATGCTAAGTGAAATAAGTCAGAGAAAGACTGATACCATATGTTGTCACTCTTATGTGGATCCCGAGAAACTTAACAGAAGACCATGGCGGAGGGGATGGAAAAAAAAAAAAAAAAAAGGTTAGAGAGGGAGGGAGCGAAAACATAAGAGACTCTTAAAAACTGAGAACAAACTGAGGGTTGATGAAGGGTGGGAGGGAGGGGAGGGTGGGTGATGGGTATTGAGGAGCAAACCTGTTGGGATGAGCACTGGGTGTTGTATGGAAACCAATTTGACAATAAACTTCATATTAAAAAAAATAAAGTAAATTGAAAGTTCAAAAAAAAAGCAGAGTTACTACCTATTCTTCTCAAACTGTTCCAAATATATATATATATATATATATATATATATATATATATATATATATAATGTTTTTCATTTGCTTCCACGTATTTTTTAATTTTTTTCTTTAAATTCTTGGTTAACCAAATTCGATAGTAGGATGTTCTTTAACCTCAATATATTTGGGGTTTATCCAAATTTTTTCTTGTGGTTCATTTCAAGTTTCATATATATATATATACATATATATATATATATATATATATATAAAGCTTCAAAACTCATTCTATGAAGCCAGCATTACCTTGATTCCAAAACCAAAGACCCCACAAAAAAGGGGAATTGCAAGCCAATACCCCTGATGAACGTGGATGCAAAAATTCTCAACAAGGTATGAGGAAATCAAATTCAACAGTATATTAAAAGAACTATTCTACACGATCAAGTGGGATTCATTTCTGGTCTGCAGGGCTGGTTCAATATTCTCTTATTCATCAACATAATACACCACATTAATAGAAGAAAGGATAAGAACCATAGTATCCTGTGAATAGGTTCAGAAAAGGCATTTGACAAAATACAGCCCACTTTCTTGATAAATACCCTCAAGAAAGTCGGGATAGAAGGAACATACTTTCACATCATAAAAGCCTTATATGAAAGGCCCATAGTTAATATCATCTTCAATGGGGAAAAACTGAGAGCTTTCCCCCTGAGAACAGGAACACGACATGGACGTCCACTCTCACCACTGTTGGTTAACGTAGTGTTGGAAGTCCTGTTCTCAGCAATCACACAGCAAAATGAAACAAAAGGCATCCAAATTGGCAAAAAAGAAGTCAAACTTTCACTTCTCACAGATGATATGACATTCTATATGGAAAACCCAAAGACTCCAATAAAAAAACTGCTAGAGCTGATACATGAATTCAGCAAAGTTGCAAGATATAAAATCAATGTACAGAAATCAGTCTCATTTCTGTACAATAATAAGACATCAGAAAGTTATATCAAGGAATTGATCCCATTTACAATTGCACCAAAACCGTAGAATACCTAGGAATAAACCCAACCAAAGATTGAAAAGATGTTATGCTGAAAACTATCAAAAGCTTATGAAAGAAGTTGAAGAAGACACAAAGAAATGGGAAAACATTCCATTCTCATGGATTTGAAGAACAAATATTGTTAAAATGTCCATACTATCCAAGACAAAATACACATTCAGTGTAATTCCTATCAAAATACCACCACTATTTTTCACAGAGCTGGAACAAACAATTCTAAAATTTGTATGAAACCACAAAAGACCCCGAAGAGTCACAAAAAACAGACATCTTGATCAATGGAATAGAATAAAGAACCCAGAAACTGACCTACAAATGTATGGCCAACTAGTCTTTGACAAAGCAGGGAAGGGTATCCAATGGAAAAAAGACAGTCTTTTTACCAAATGGTGCTGGAAACATTAAACAGCAACATTCAGAAGAATTAAAGTGGACCACTTTCATACACCATACACACACACACACACACACACACACACACACACACACAAAATTCAAAATGGTTGAAAGAACTAAATTTGACATAGGAAACCATCAAAATCCTACAGAAGAAAACAGGCAGCAACCTGTTTGACCTAGGCTTCAGCAACTTCTTACTTGACATGTCTCTGGAGACAAGAGAAATAAATACAAAAATGAACTTTTGGGATCTTCTCAAGATAAAAACTTCTGCACGGTGAGGGAAATCAACAAAATTAAAAGGCAAGGGATGAAATGGGAGAAGGTATTTGCAAATGACATATTGGATAAACGGTTAATATCCAAAATCTATAAAGAATTTACCAATCTCAACACCTGAAAAAAAAATCCAGTGAAAAAATGGCCAAAAGACATGAATAGACATTTTTCCAAAGAAGACATTCAGATGGCCAACAGACGCATGGAAAGATGCTCAACATCACTCATCATCAGGGAAATACAAATAAAAATCACATTGAGACACCACCTCACACCAGTGAGAGTGGCTTAAATTTACAACTCAGGAAACAACAGATGTTGGTGAGGATGTGGAAAAACGGGAGCCCTTTTGCACTGTTGGTGGGAATGCAAAGTGGTGCAGCCACTCTGGAAAAAAAGTGTGGAAGTTCCTCAAAAAATTAAAAATAGAACTACCTCATGAACCAGTAATTGTACTACTTGGAACTTACCCAAAGGATACCAAAATGCTAATTCGAAGGGGCATATGCACTCCAATGTTTATAGTAGCATTATCAGCAATAACCAAATCACAGAAAGAGCCAAAACTTTCATCAACTGATGGATGGATTAAGATGTGGTATATCTATTCAATGGACTAATACCCAGCAATGAAAAAAAAAACTTGAAAATCTCGCCATTTCCAACATCATGTATGGAACTGGAGGGTATTCTGCTAGGCAAAATTCGTCAGAGGACAGAGATCATATGATTTCGCTCATATGTGCAATTTGAGAAACTTAACAGATGATCATTGGGGAAGGGAAGGAAAAATAAGACAAAAATAGGGAGAAAAACCATAATTTTCTCTTAAATACAGAGAACAAGCTGAGGGGTGATGGAGGGGTTGGTGGTAGATGGGTTAAATGGGTGATAGGCATTAAGGAGGGCACTTTTCTGGATGAGCAGTGGGAGATGAATGTGTAGGAGATGGATCATGGAGTTCTACTCTTGAAGCCAAAATTACAATCCATGTTAACTAACTTGAGAATAAAAAAATAATAAATAAATAAATAAATAAAATATATTTCATGTAATATTAACATAGATATTCCAGTTTCTTTTGTTTCACATTTACCCAATATGTTTTTTTTTTTTAATTTTACTTTCATCCTTTTTTTCTGTCTTTGTTGTTTAGGTGTTTTTCCTATTGTAAACATAGGTAACTGATACTGTTCATTTATTAATTTAACATAATTTATATTTTAAATGGAGATTTAGTTTATTTACACTTACTATGATTGATGGTATATTTGAACTCATATCTAACATTTTAGTTTGTGCTATTTACCATTTTTATGCTATTTACACTCCTTATTCTGCTTTTGGACTAATAAAGTTTTTTAGTTGTTCCTTCATTATTCATTGGAAGTTATCCACTTGTTCTTTTCTTTTGGTATTTACTCTTAAAATAACATTAAGAACTAAAGTTAATCAGTGTTGCTACCCTCCTAAGCACTATAAATATCTTGAAATATTTTAAGTCTGATCACTCCCATCTATACTTACATGCTACAATTGTTTAATATTCTAGTTACATCAGCCTTTATTCCAAAGTTAGTTGTTACAATTTTAATTTGCATACACAATATTTGTTTAATTTACACATGTGTATACTTTTTGTTGTTGTTGTTCACTATACCTTTGTGAAACTTCAACATTCCTTCTTCATCAAATTTCATTTTCTTGAGGTCCATCCTCTTAGATTTCCCTTTAGTAATGCTCTAATTATTATAATTTTAAAAATTTGGCTGTCTGAAAATATGACTACGTAGAATAATTGGAAATGCAATTTTAGGTTGACAATACTATTCCTTTACTTTTAGGATATGGTTTTATGGTCCCCTCATTTAATTTGTTTTTAAGAAGACTTCCATCAGTCTAGCTATTGCACCTCTGTAATAACCTGTTATTTTTCTTTTTCTCCTTTTAATATCTCTCTACTTTAATATTTGTCACATTTTTTAAATGATCTAAGATGAATACTGAATGTTAATTGTACTCCTGGGAAATTTTTCTATTTCATGAATATAATAATACATGTCTTTAATAAATTCTGAAAAATTGACTGTCATTATATCTTTAAATAGTGTCTGCTCTACATTGTCTACATAATTATCTTCTGTAATTTAGATAATATTATTTAAAATCTCCTTAGTGGATTGCCTGGTTGACTCAGTTGGTTGAATTTACAGCTCTTGGTTTTAGCTCAGATTTTGATGCCAGTGTCATGAGATCAAGCCCTCCATCTGTCTTCATGCTGCATGGAGTCTGCTTGAGAGTCTCTCTCTCTGCCCCTCTCGCCCACTTGCACTCTCTCTCTAAAAAACATAAATTAGAATTAAAATTAAATCTTAGCTTATCCTTTTTCTCTGTAAACTTCATTTCTTATATTCTCCATTTCTTTTTTCTCTCCTTGATACCTTCTGGATATTTTTATTTTTAAATATCTTCTAGTTTGCTAAATGTCTTTCAATTGTGTTTGATTGGTTCTTCTACCTGTATATTAAATTTTTCCATGCATCCTGGCCATTTTTTTCTTCAAATCTATCCATTTCATCTAAGATGTATACATTTTTGGCATAAAGTTTTCCATAATATTCCCTTTTATTCCTTTATAATTTCTGTCAGAGGCAATAGTAATACTTGCTTTTTTTTAATTTCAGATTTGTAAATTCATGTCCTTTCTCTTAATTCTTTGTTGTAGTCTAGATTAAGGTTTTAAAATTTTGCTTAAAAATTTCAAAGAACCAGATTTCGCTTTAATTGATATTCCGTATTTTCCATATTATATTTCTGTTTCTTAATTGATTTTTATTGGATATTTATTCCTTTTTAATGATTTTTTTGAGTTTACCTTGCTCATTTTCCTCTAGTTTTGTGTGTGTGTGTGTGTGTGTGTGTGTGTGTGTGTGTGGATTTTGTTTATTGGTTTGAGACCTGTTATTTTGTTTCTAATATAGGTGTTAAAAACTACAATTTTTTCTCCAAACACAGCTTTACTTGCGTCTCATAAATTTTTGTATTTTATGTATAAGTTTTTAATGCTTTCAAATTTTACATGTGATTTTTGTCCAATCCATGACTTACTTAGAAGTGTATTTTAGAACTTTGCAAATATTCAGGGAATCCCCAGATTTACTTCTATTGTTGAATTCTATTTTAGTACCATAGTAAGCACAGAACATATTTTGAGAGATTTCAAAAATTTTATACTTAGTGAGACTTGTTCTATGACCTACCATATGGTCTATTGTGAAAAACTGCCCTCCATAAAGTTGAAAATAATGCATGTTTTTATGTGTTGAATAGAGTATAATGTAATTTTACTTATGTAAATTGGTTTATAGAGTTATTTAAATCTTCCATATCTTTTCCCAGTGTCTGTCTAGGTAACTAACAATGATTGAGAATGGGATATTGAAATATGCAGTAATAACTGTTGAATTTTCTCTTTTTCCATTTCTGTTGTTTTTGCATTATGTAATTTGGGACTGTCTTATTAGTTGTAGATATATTTATAAATAACATATCTTCCACATGTATTACCTATTTAACCATAACACAATGCCTCATTTTTCTCTAGTAATATTTCTTACCTACCATCTATTTTCTCTTATGTTAAAATAGATACTTTATTTCACTGTTTGTAGTGTGTGTGTGCATGTGTGTGTGTGTGTGTGTGTGTGTGTATACCATTTTTACTTCTAAGCTATTTGTTACTTTGCTCTTAAGTTTTGTCTTTTACAAACAAAATATGGATATTCCTCTTTTATTAAAGATCCCCTATTTTGAGATAAAGTATATGTAACATAATACTTACCATTTTACCCAAATTTACCAAATGATTCTAAGTGTACAATTTTCCAACATACAGTTTTAATTAGTAGAGTTTTGTAGTATAACTTGAAATATGGAATTGTGATAAATCCAGTTTTTTTTTCTTTTTCCAGAGTACTTAGACTATTTTGGGATTTTTGTGGTTCCATACAAATTTTATGATTATTTGCTCTAGTTCTGAAAAAAAAAAGAGAAAGTTGTCTGTGTTTTGATAGGGATTGCATTAAATATGTACATTCTTTTGAGTAGTATGGACATTTTAATAATATTGGTTCTTCCAATCCATGGACATGTAACATTTTTCCATTCGTGTCATGTTCAATTTCTTTCATTAGTGCTTTATTATTCCCAGAGTACAGATTTTTTTTTTTATTTTTACTATGTTGCCTAAGTCTATTCCTAGGAATTTTATTCATTTTGGTCCAGTTGTGATCTAAAGTCCATACTGTTTTTTATATATATAAGTGATCAATCTACTATTTTTTGTGTGTTTATATTTACCTGTGTTACTTTTTCCTTTTATAACTTACTCCCAACTATGACATTTTACTTCCACTCAAAGAATTCCCTTTTACGTTGTAAAGGCTGGTTTAGTAGCGACAAATTCCTTTAGCTTTTCTTCATCTGGGAAAATTTTTATCTCTCCCCAAATTTTAAATGATAGCCTTGCTGGGTAGTGTGTTCTTGCTTGCAGTTTTTTTTTCTTTTCAGCATTTTAATATATCATGGCATTTCTTTCTCATTTGTAAAATTTTTGCTAGAAATTCAAAATTGTCTATTTATCACTACTTTTCACCATCTTAATTATTACATGTCTTGGTGTGGACCTCATTGGATTGATTTTGTTGAGCCTGTCTATGCTTTGTGGATCTGTATATCTTTTTCCTTCCCCAGATTAGGAAAGTTTTCAGCTATTGTTTCTCCAAGTAAATTTTCAGCTCCCTTCTCTCTCTTCTTCAGGGACCCATATAATGTGAATTTGGTTATGCTTGATGACATTGCTGAGTTCCCTTAACATATTCTCTTTTTTTTCCCTTTTTTTTTCCTTTTTTTGTTTTTGCTCTTCAGTTTTGTTGCTTTCAAATACTTTGTCTTCCAGCTCACTGTTTTTTTCTTCTGTCTCCTATAATCTATTATTGATTCCCCATAGTACTGAACTTCAGGGTTCTCTACTTGCTTTGTTCCCTGAGAGGCTTTTGTTGGTGGATGAGGCTGGCAGTAAAGCAAGATGCCTCCTGGTGCTGCAGATGCACTGATTAACAGCACACTCTCTCTGCACTGCGTTATAAGGTGCAGCTTCTGGGACTGTGAGTATACTGGCATGTGTATTTATCTTCCCCTATCCCTAGGGCAGGTGTCACTTTGGAGTGGCAATAATCTCTGCTGAGGTTGCTTGAAACAGGAGCTTTTTTGGAGGGACTCCTGCCTAGTTTGTTGGATACAGTGGATCCACAGGAGAATATATGGGCTGGACGTGCAGTGTTAGCAGTGTAGGTGGGGAGCATTTGTGCTTCCTCCCACAGGCATCAGAGCATACACCCTGTTGTAAGATTGGGGAGAAATGATGATTGCTAGCTCCCTCATTTCTGGAGAAATTCTCCTGAAGATCCCTGCCTCCCAGCACTTGCTGTGAGACACACAAACAAATCTCCATGAACACTCAAGGTGCCACTCAAACCAGTGCCTCCATGCTGTACCTTAGCCTGGCCACCTATCACATTGCCCCCCTAAGGGCAGAGACTCAGTCCCCCATTGCCCTCTGGCCATCCCAGAGCCAGGTCTTCTGAGTTTTAAAATACCTGGAGTTAAGCTCTACTGGTTATGAAAGCTCATGAAGTTAAGTTCCACTGACATTCAAAACCAAATATTTTGGAGACTCATCTTCCCAGTGCAGTCCCCTGTGTCTGGGGTTCCTGGTGTGGGTTCTGCTTCTCTTCCTTCTCTTTGCTTTTGTTATCCTTACCATTTGTGGTTAGTCTCCCATGGAGTTTGGTTTCTGGCCACATCTCAGTGCCTCCTACCCTTTTATATGTGTCCTCTGTATGGTTAACGGTGGAAAGTCAGTTCTGCTAGTTTTTGGGTCACTTTCTGGTTTGGATACACTGATGTGGCTGTTATCTAGGTGTGTTTGTGGGATGAGGTGAGCTTAGGATTTTTCTATTCTGCTCTCTTCCCAGAAGTTGATCTATTCATTTATCTTTTGACATTTGGATTGCGTACATTTTTTGGCTATTTTGAATAATGCTGCTGTTAATATTGATGTAAAAATACCTCTTAAAGCCCTGCTTTAAATCCTTTTGAGTATATATCTAGAATAGAATTACTGATCATATAATTCTATGTTTAATATTTTAAGGAAATACCTTACCGTTTTCCACAGTAGCTGCACTATTTTACATTTCATCAGAAATTCACAAGGGTACCAGTTTTTTCATATCCTTGACAACTCTTATTATTTTCTGTTTGTTATTATTGTTTGTTTGTTTTCATAATAACTGCCCTAATGAGTATAAAGTGGTAATTCATGGTGGTTTATATTTGTATTCCCCTCATGATTAGTCATTTTGAACACGTTTACAAGTGCTTAAAGGCCATTATTTATATCTTTATTGAAAGAAAGTTTATTCAAAATTTTTGCCCATTTTTACATTGGGTACTGTTGTTTTTGTTTTTGCTGAATTGTAGAAGTCTATCTCTATCTCTATCTATCTATCTATATCTATCTATCTATATCTTTCTCTATATATCTATATCATCTATATCTATCTATATCTACCCTTCATCTTATTATGATATGCATATATTTTGTTCTATTCTCTTGGTTTTTTTCACTGACTTAATTATGTACATTTATCCTTTTATGTATGAAAAGTTTTTAATTTTGAGAAACTCCAATTTATTTATTTTCTTTTTTGCCTGAGGTTTTGGTGCCATATCCAAGAAATTGTTGCCAAATCCAATGTCATGAATATTTTTTCCTATGCTTTCTTGTTATAATTTTATAGTTTCAGCTCCTTACATTTAGGTATTTGATCAATATTGAATAATTTCTGTATATAGTATAAGGTAAAGGTTATTAAGTCAAACACTATTCTTTTTCACGTGTATATACATTTTTTTCAACACTATTTGTTGATAGGCCTTCCTTTTCTCCACTAAATGATCTTGGCAACATTTCAAAAATTCTTTGACCGTATGCAAATTTTTATTTGTGGGCTTTCTATTACATTTTATTAACTATTACATTTTTTTCTATATGTCTGTCTTTATGTCAATAATGTACTATTTTATTACTGTATCCTCATGCAATTCTTGGAATCAAGAAGTGTGAATACTCCACATTTGTTCTTTTTCAAATTCTTCATTGGGACTTTGATAGGTATTGCAATGAATTTGTAGATCACATTAAGTTATATTAACATCATACGATATTAAATATTTTACTCCATGAGCATATGATATCTTTCCATTTGCATGCGGCTTATTTAAATTCTCACAGAAATGATTTATAGTTTTGATGTCCAAGTTTTTGCCTCTTTGGCTGAATATATTCTTAAATATTTTTTTCTTCTAGATATATTATAAATTAAATTATTTTCTTAATTTCCTTTTGAAATTATTCATTGTTAATGTATGTTTTTGGTTGGTCTCAGTATATTGATAGTGATGCTTTTGACTAGAAATGCTGGGCACTAACCTGTACTACTTGTATTAAGCCCCCAAGGACATTTCCCTAACCAGAATCAACATTGTGGATGGACCAGCTCTTGTGGATCTTATAATGATTGCAAAATGCCCTTCAGCAGCAACCATCAGGGAACTTCAAAAAGACAAGATTTGCTACTCACCTGTTTAGGTAGGTACACGGCATTCCCAACGCGACAGTGAGATCATGGGTACAGAGAGAAACAATGCAGACCTGGAGTTATACCTTTATTAGGGTCAAGAATGCAGTGCCCATAAATTCATGGATTTATTTTTTATTTGTGAATTCAAAAAGTAAAAGCAGGAATTAAATATATGAAGTGAAAACCAAGTGGCCAATCAAATATTTAGTTATTTTTCACCTAAAGCTTTTGAAAGAAAGAAAGAAAGAAAGAAAGAAAGAAAGAAGAAAGAAAGAAAAATAGCTTTATGGGTATTGTGTCCTGGCTTTTTATCTAGTTGGGTAGCTGAAAATGTGTTTTTTTTCTTTCAAGATAAATAAATGTCTTTGATCATTTGGCAATCAAAAGCTTAAGATCTTTGATCATTTGAAAAGCTTAATGTCTGGCACTTACATAACAATCAAAAGAGCCCATTGTTAGGCTCTTATGCTATCGTATATAGAAATGCAACTAACTTTTGTGTTGATTTTGTATCCTTTACATATGTTGAATTTATTAGTTCTAAAATGTTTTTTAAATGTAAACTATAGTTTTCTTCAAATAAGATCATGTTATCTGTGAAGAGAGATATAGCTTTTATTTTGTAGAATAATTTATTTTCTATTACTAGTTTATTGACTAATTTTATCATGCTATGATGTATTTTATCAAATACTTTTCTTCCACCTATTGAAATAATCATGTTTTTTTCTTTATTCTGTTAATGTGGTGCATTGCATGATTGGTTTTCATATGTTGAAGCATCCTTACATTATGTGAGTAAATGCCATTGGGTCCTGATATATAATCATTTTAATATTTTGTTGAAATTGTATTGACATTATTTTGTTGAGGATTTCTTAATCAATATCCATCAGGAATATTGATGTGTAGTTTTTTTGTTTTTGTTTTTGTTTTCACTTTTTTTTTGTAGTGCCATTGTTTAGCTTGGATATTAAGTATTAGGTTAATGTTGAGTTAGATGATTTCTTACCTCTTCAAATTTATGAAGTTTCAGAAGCATTGAGATTAATTCTTCCTTAAATTATTGGTAGAACTCAATATCAAAGCCATGTGATCCAGAGATTTTCTTTGTTTCCAGGTTTTTTGGTTACTGTTTTAATATCCTTAGTAGCTATATAGATCTATTTAGATTTTCTATTTTTTCACAATTCAGTCATTTTTGTTTTATTTTTTAAAAGTTTTTATTTAAATTCCAGTCACTTAACATACAGTGTAATATTAGTTTCAGGTGTAAAATTTAATGATTCAACACTTCTATACAACACCCTGTGCTCATCACAAGTGCAATCCTAATCCCCATCACATATTTAACCTACCATCCCACTCACATTCCCTCTGGTAACCATCAGTTTGTTCTTTATAGTTAAGAGTCTTTTCTGTGGCTTGATTATCTCTTTTTTCCCCTTTAATAATTTATTTTGTTCTTAAATTCCACATATATGAATCACATGGTGATGAGTGAAATCATATAGTAATTGTCTTCCTTATTTCCCTTAGGATAATATTCTCTAGCTCCATCTTATTTCCCTTAGGATAATATTCTCTAGCTCCATCCATATTATTGAAAATGGCAAGATTTCATTCTTTTTTATGTCTGAGTAATATTCCCTTGTGTATATATACCACATCTTCTTTATCCATTCATCAGTCACTGTACACTTCAGAAGTTTCATTAATTTGGCAATTGTAGATAATACTGCTATAAACATTTGGGTGCATGTGTACTTTGAATTAGTATTTTTGTACTTTTTGAGTAAATACCTAGTAGTGCAATTGATAGATCATAGGGTAGTTCTATTTTTAACTTTTTTAGGAACTCCCATACTGTTTTCCACAGTGGCTGCATGAGTTTGCATTCCCTTCAACAGTGTAAGAGGGTTCCCCTTTCTCCACATCCTCACCAACACCTGTTGTTTCTTGTGTTGTTGATTTTATTTTTCCCTTTTTAAAAAAATTTATTTATATAAATTCAAGTTAGTTAACATACAGTGTATAATTGGTTTCAGGAGTCACCCAGTGACTCATCACTTACATACAACATCCAGACACATCCCAACAAGTGCCCTCCTTAATTCCCATCACCCATTTAGCTCATTCCCCCACCCACCTACCCTGCAGGAACCCTCAGTTTGCCCTCTGTATTTAAGGGTCTCTTTTTTATCTTATTTTTATCATATTTTTAATCTTATTTTTTATCTTTTTTATATAATTTTCTTTCAATTTCCCTCTGGTCACTGCCGGAGCTATAAGTGAAATGACTGATGAAGAATTTAAAGCATTATAAGGATACTCACTGGGCTTGAAGAAAAAAAAAATAGAAGACATGAGGGACATTCTTACCACAGAGATAAAACACTTAAAAATTAGTCAATAAGAGATGAAAAATGCAATAAATGAGATGGAAAACAAGACTGATGAAATGAGCAGCAAGCTAGAAGAAACAGAGGGATGAATTAGTGACCTAGAAGACAAAATGATGAAAAGTAATGAAGCTGCAAAAAACAGAAAGGAAAAAATTATGCATAAGACTAGACTTATGGAATTCAGTTACTATCAAACATTATAACATTTTTATTATAGGAGTCTCAGAAGAAGAGGAGAGAGAAAGCGGGGGCAGAATATATATTTCAAGAAATAATAGCAGTAAACTTCCTTAATCTGGGGGAAGGCAACAGACATTCAGATCTGGGAGGCACAGAGAATTCCCATCAAAATCAACCAAGTCAGGGCAACACCAAGAAATATTGTAATTACATTTTCAAGATATAGTGGAAATAAAAAAACTTAAAAGCAGTAAAACATAAGAAGTTCTTTTCCAAAAAAAAATTAATGTTTATTTATTTCTGAGAGAGGGAGAGGGAGAGAGAGAGAGAGAGAGAGAGAGAGAGAGAAGGAGCAATTTGGGGAGGGGCAGAGAGAACCAGAGACACAGAATCCAAAGCAGTCTCCAGGCTATGACTGTCAGCTCAGAGCCTGATGCGGGGCTTGAACTCATGAGCTGTGAGATGATAACCTGAGCCAAAGTTGGTCATTTAACCGACTGAGCCACCCAGGCACCCTTGAAGAAGTTCTTAACTTACAAGGGAAAACTCATAAGGCTAGCTATAAATTTCTCAACAGAAACTTGGCAAGCCAGAAGGGAGTGACATGATATATTCAAAGTGTTGAATGGAAAAAATCTATACCCAAGAATACTCTATCCAGCAAAGTTATCATTCAGAATAGAATGAGAGATAAAGAGTTTCCCAGATAAACAAAACTAACTAGTTTGTGACAACTACTCCAGCCCTGCAAGAAACATTAAAAAGGCCCTTTGAGTGGAAGGAAAAGACCAAAAGTAACAAAGACAAGAAAGGATCAAAGAAAATCTCCAGAAACAATGACAAAACAAGTAATGAAATGGCAATAAATACATATCTATTAATAATTATTTTGAATGTAAATGGACAAAACCCTTTGAACAACAGAGTGTCAGAATGGATTAAGAAAAAAAAAAAGAAGACTCATCTATATGCTGCTTACAATAGGTTCATGTATCTCAGGTATCTCATGAGGGTATGGATAAACATTTATCATGCAAATGGATGTCAAAGGAAGCCAGAGTAGCAATACTTATATGAAACAAAGTAGATTTTCTTTTCTTTTTTTTCTTTTCTTTTCTTTTCTTTTCTTTTCTTTTCTTTTTCTTTTCTTTCTTTTCTTTTTTTCTTTTCGTTCTTGTATTGTTGCTTTCATATCATGGTAATACTGGACTCATAGAATGATTTTGAATGCCTTCCCTCTATTCCATTATTTGTGACATTTTAATAAAGATTGTCATTACTTATTTTTTTTTTAATGTTTGTTAGAATTCATCAATGTGACCCTGTACTCTTGGGATTTGCTTTGCTGGGAGATTTTTGATTTCTAATTCAACTTTATTTCTTGTTATTGGTTTAAGAATATTTCCTATTTCTTGGATTCAAGATTCATAATTCAATATTGGTAACTAGTATGTTATTAGAAATTATCATTTTTTCTAAGTTATCTGACTTGTTACTATATAATTGTTTATACTAACCTGTTATCACAAAACAGGTGGTGTGTGTTGCATTGTTTTCTCTTCCATTTCTCGCTTTGGTTTTTCAGTAACCTATCTTTATTTTTTCTTAGTTAATGTAGTTAAAGCATTGCTGATTTTGTTTGTTTGTTTGAAAAACAACTGGTCATTACTTTCCATGTTATATTACTGCTTATTCTAGTCTCTATCTTATTTACTTCTGATTTTTCCTTGTTATTTCCTTCCTCTACTAAATTTCAACTAAGTTTCTTCTTTTTTAGTTGCTTATGCTATAATTTTACATTGTTTATTGGAACTTGTCTATTAATACAAATATTTTTAGTGTAAATTTCTCTCTAACATCTGCTTTTGCTACATCCCATAAGTTTTGTAATATTGTATTTTATTTTTCTTTTCTTTTGAGACATATATTTATTTGCTCTTTGATTTCTTATTTGGCCCATTGTTTGTGAATAATGTGTTGTTTAAAATTTACATATTAAGTAATTAATATTCACATTGTAAAAAAATATTCTAGCTTCCTTGCATTTCTTTAAAAATTTTAGAACTAACTTGTCTATAGATAACAAAAACTTTCTAGAATTATTTTATTGGAATTATATTAAATGTATAAATTTGGGAAGAATTGATGTCTTTACAAAGTTGATTCTTCTAATCACAGAAAATGTAAAGTATTTGTCCAGTGACATTAAAAAAAATAATCAAACGCCCCTCCCCCCACCCCCTTAAAAAACAGCAAGACAAAAGAAGACAGTAAGTTACAAGGGAAAACCCATAAAGCAAGCAAGGGAGTTTTCCATAGAAATCTTCCAACCCAGAGGGAGTGGTATGATATGTTAAAAGTGCTTAATGGAAACAATATGCAGCCAAGAATACTCTTTCCAGCAAGGATGTAATTCAGAATAGAAGGAGAGAAAACGTTTCTCAGACAAATTAATACTAAAGGAGATTGTGAAGGGACTCTTTGAGTGTAA
Source organism: Panthera pardus (assembly GCF_024362965.1). Classification (NCBI taxonomy): domain Eukaryota; kingdom Metazoa; phylum Chordata; class Mammalia; order Carnivora; family Felidae; genus Panthera; species Panthera pardus. Next base: position 61,242,229 of record NW_026526843.1, read on the forward strand.
AAGTGCAACCAAAAGTGACAGTATAAAGATAGGAAATGCAAAAGCAGTAAAAGTGAATATTTATGCAAAAAATCATTCAGGGAACTCACAAAATAAAATGATGTATCTATAACAATATATAACTAAAAGGTGGGGAAGAGAAAAGTAAAGCGTGTGTTCAAACTTAAATGACCATTAGCTTAATAAAAACTGATATCTGTCAAAGTTGTTATGTATAAAATTCATGATAACTATATATTAAAAAACACTAATATACATGCAAAGAATAAAGAAATAAAAATACCTCACTAAAGAAAACCAGCAAACAATGAAAGAAAGATGAGAAAGAATCAAAGAAAATCATAGGAAGAACCACAAAACAATAAAATAACAATAAATCCATATATATCAATAATTACATTGAATGTAAATGGACTAAAATGTTCTAGTCAAAAGACATGGATAGGGTGGCAAAATAGGTTAAAGAAAACAAGACTCAGTTTAGACTTAAAGACACCTTCACATTGAAAGCGAGAGTATGAAAAAACATCTACAATGTAAATGGATGTGAAAGGAAGACAGAGGAGCAATACTTATGTCAGAGAAACTATACAGTAAAATCTTGGTTTGCGGGAATAATTTATTCTGGAAACATGCTTGTAATACAAAGCACATATATGTGGAAGCGAATTTCAAAAACCATTGGCTCAGGTGTGATCATGGGACATTGGGCATCAAGTACTACTTGTATTGCAAGACATTGCTTGCTTATCAAGTTAAAATTTATTAGAAATGTTTGCTCATCTGGCAGAATACTCACAGAATAAGTTACTCACAGTCCAAGGTTTTACTGTACTTTAAAACAAATGTAACAAGAGATAAAGAAGGATCCTATATAATAATAAATCTAACAAGAATATAAAACAATTGTAAATATTTATTCACCCAAAATGGAAGCACCCAAATGTATTAAATAATTGATAACAAACAAAGGAAGTAATCAATAATAATATAATAACAGCAGGGGACATTAACACCACTTACATTTATACACAGATCACGTAAACAAAAAGTCAATAAAGAAACAATGGCTTTGTATGACACACTGTACCACTTGGACTTAACAGATATATTCGGAACGTTCCAACATAAAACAGAATACATATTTTTTTCAAGGATGCAAGAAACATTCTTCAGAATATTTTGCATATAAGGTCACAAAATGGGCCTCAACAAATACAAAAATATTAAAATCATTCCGTGAAACTTTTCTGACAACAATGTTATTAAACTAGACGTAAATCACAAGAAACAATCTGGGAAGACCCCAAATACATCAAGGTTGAAAAATATTCTCATAAACAATATATGGGTCAACAAGAAATCAAAGAAATTAAAAGAAAAACATGGAAACAAATTAAAACGGAAACACAATGGCCCATAATTTTGGGGATGCAGCAAAAGTTTTCCTAAGACAAAAGAATATAGCAAAGCAAGTGTACCTGAAGAAGCAAAAAAAGAAAAAAAAACACACACCCTCAAATAAACAACAACCTAACATTACAACTAAAGGTGCTAGAAAATGAACAACACACAGAACCTAAATCCAGCAGAAGGGAGGAAAAAGTAAAGATTAGAGCAGAAATAAATGACACAAAGACTAAACACACATGTGCACACACACACACACACACACACACACACAAACCATTAGAGCAGGTCAATTAAACCAGGATCTGATTCTTTGAAAAACATCAATGAAATTGATAAATCTGCAGCCAAACTTATCAAGAAAAAAATACAGGACATGTGCGTGGTTCAGTCGGTTAAGCATCCGACTTCAGTTCAGGTCATAATCTTATGGTTTGTGAGTTCTAGCCCCACATCGAGTTCTCTGCTGTCAGCACAGGGCTCACTTTGTATCCTTGGTCTCTCTCTTTCTCTGCCCACCTGCCAATCATGCTCTTGCACTCTCAAAAATAAATAAACATTTAAAAAACAAAGAAGAGAAAAATGATGAAAAAAAGAAAATCACAAATGAGAGAGGAAAAATAACAACTAACATCATAGAAGTGCAATTATAAAACTATATTATGAAAAACTATATGCCAAAAATTGGACAACATAGAAGAAATGAATAAATTTACAGAAACTCTGAAACTACAACATCTGAAACAAGCAAAAGAAAACTTGAACAGACTGATAGCCAGCAAAGAAATTGAATCAGTAATTTATTTTTTAAATTTTTTTAATATAAAATTTATTGTCAAATTGGTTTCCATACAACACCCAGTGCTCATCCCAACAGGTGTCCTCCTCAATGGCCATCACCCACTTTCCTCTCCCCCTAAACCCCCATCAACTCTCAGTTTACTCTCAGTTATTAAGAGTCTCTTATGGTTTGGCTCCCTTCCTCTCTTTTTTTTCCTTCCCCTCCCCCATGGTCTTCTGTTAACTTTCTCAGGATCCATATAAGAGTGAAAACATGGTATCTGTCTTTCTCTGTATGACTTTTGTCACTTAGCATAACACTCTCCAGTTCCATCCATGTTGCTTCAAAAGGCCATATTTCATTCTTTCTCATTGCCATGTAGTATTCTATTGTGTATATAAACCACAATTTCTTTATCCATTCATCAGTTAATGGACACTAAGGCTCTTTCCATAATTTGGCTATTGTTGAAAGTGCTGCTATAATCATTGGGGTCGAAGTGCCCCTATGCATCAGCACTCCTGTACCCCTTGGGTAAATTCCTAGCAGTGCTAATGCTGGGTCATAGGGTAGATCTCTTTTTAATTTTTTGAGGAACCTCCACACTGTTTTCCAGAGCGGCTTCACCAGTTTGCATTCCCACCAACAGTGCAAGAGGGTTCCCATTTCTCCACATCCTCACCAGCATCTATAGTCTCCTGACTTGTTCATTTTAGCCACCCTGACTGGCATGAGGTGATATCTGAGTGTGGTTTTGATTTGTATTTCCCTGAGGAGCAACATTGAGCATCTTTTCATGTGCCTGTTGGCCATCTGGATGTCTTCCTTAGAAAAGTGTCTATTCATGTTGTCTGCCCATTTGTTCACTGGATTGTTTTTCAGGTGTGGAGTTTGGTGAGTTCTTCATGGATTTTGGATATTAGCCCTTTGTCCGATATGTCATTTGCAAGTATCTTTTCCCATTCCACCGGTTGCCTTTTAGTTTTGTTGATTGTTTCCTTTGCAGTGCAGAAGCTTTTTATTTTCATGAGGTCCCAATAGTTCATTTTTGCTTTTAATTCCCTTGCCTTTGGGGAAGTGTCAAGTAAGAAATTGCTGGCGCTGAGGTCAGAGAGGTTTTTTTCCTTCTTTCCCCTCTAGGGTTTTGATGGTTTGCTGTCTCACATTCACGTCCTTCATCCATTTTGAGTTTATTTTTTGTGTACGGTGTAAGATAGTGATCTAGTTTCATTCTTCTGCATGTTGCTGTCCAGTTCTCCCAGCACTATTTGTTAAAGAGACTGTCTTTTTTCCATTGGATAATCTTTCCTGCTTTGTCAGAGATTAGTTGGCCATATTTTTGTGGGTCCAATTTTGGAGTCTCTATTCTATTCCATTGGTCTATGTCTCTGTTTTTGTGCCAATACCAAGGTGTCTTGATTATTACAGCTTTGTAGCAGAGGCTAAAGTCTGGGATTGTGATGTCTCCTGCTTTGGTCTTCTTCAAAATTACTTTGGCTATACGGGGTCTTTTGTGGTTCCATACTAATTTAAGATTGCTTGTTCTGGCTTTGAGAGGAATGCTGGTGCAATTTTGATTGGGATTGCATTGAATGTGTAGATTGCTTTGGGTAGTATTGACATTTTAACAATATTTATTCTTCCAATCCATGAAATGGAATGTTTTCCCAGTTCTTTGTATCTTCTTCAATTTCTTTCATAAGCTTTCTATAGTTTTCAGCATACAGATCTTTTATGTCTTTGGTTAGGTTTATTCCTAGGTATTTTATGCTTCTTGGTGCAATTGTGAATGGTATCAGTTTCTTCATTTGTCTTTCTGTTGCTTCATTATTAGTGTATAAGAATGCAACTGATTTCTGTACATTAATTTTTCATCCTGCGACTTTTCTGAATGTATGTATCAGTTCTAGCAGACTTTTGGTGGAGTCTATCAGGTTTTCCATGTATAGTATCATGTCATCTGCAAAAAGTGAAAGCTTGACTTCACCTTTGCCAGTGTTGATGCCTTTGATTTCCTTTTGTTGTCTGATTGCTGATTGCTGCTGCGTTTCCAACACTATGTTAAACAACAGCAGTGAGAGTGCACATCTCTGTGGTGTTCCTGATCTCGGGGGAAAGCTCTCAGTTTTTCCCCATTGAGGATGGTATTAGCTGTGGGCTTTTCATAAATGACTTTTATGATGTTTAAGTATGTTCCTTCTATCCCGACTTTCTCGAGGGCTTTTATTAAGAAAGGATGCTGAATTTTGTCAAATTCTTTGTCTGCATCGATTGACAGGATCATATGGTTCTCATTTTTTCTTAATTTGATGTATCACATTGTTTGATTTGTGAATATTGAACCAACCCTGCAGCCCAGGAATGAATCCCACTTGATCATGGTAAAACATTCTTTTTAAAAATTCCAAAAAAAAAACCAAACAAACAAACAAAAAAAACAAGACTGGGACCAGATGGTTTCACAGGTGAATTCTATCAAACATTTAAAGAAGAGTTAGTACCTCTTCTTCTCAAACTATGCCAAACAAGAGGAAAAAAAAAGGAAAACTTCCAAATTCGTTCTAGGTGGCCAGAATTCCTCTGATATCAAAACCGGATAAAGACCCCACCAAAGAAGAGAACTACAGGCCATTATCCCTGATGAACATAGATGGAAAAATCCTAGATAAAATTCTAGCAAACTGAATCCAACCGTACATAAAAGCAATAGTTTACCACAATCAAGTGACATTTATTCCTGGGATGAAAGAGTGGTTCAATATTTGCAGATTAAATACCATGATACCTCACATCAGTAAGGGGAAGGATAAGACCATATTGTCATTTAAATAAACACCGAAGAAACATTAGACAAAGACCAATACCTTTTCATAATAAACCCCTCAACAAAGTAGGTTTAAAGAGAACTTACCTCAACATGATAAAGGCCATATATAAAATACTTATAGCTGACATCATCCTTAATGGGTAAAATGTAAGAGATTTGCCCCTAAGGTCAGGAACAAGGCAAGGATTTCCACTCTCACCAATTTTATTGAACACAATACTGAAATTCCTAGTCACAGCAATCAGACAATAAGAAGAAATAAAAGGTATCCAAATCAGCAAGGAAGAAGTAAAATATCACCTCTTACCAATGATATCATCCTATATATAGAAAAGTTGAAAGATTCCACCAAAAGACAGGTAGAACTGATAACATATTCAGTAAAGTCATAGGATACAAAATAAATGTGCAGAAATACGCTGCATTCCTACACAGTAATAATGACGCAGCAGTAAGAGGAATTAAGAAGAAAAATCTCATTTACAATTTCATCAAAAATCATAATATACCTAGGAATGAGCCTAACCAAAGCAATGAAAGACCTGTACTCTGAAAACTATGTAAAAACTGATGAAAGAAATTCAAGACAACACAAAAAAATGGCAAACATTCCATGCTCATGGATTACAGGAGAAAATATTGTTAAAATGTATATACAGTCCATCAGCATCTTCTACAATAGCCAAATTATGGATACAGTCCAAATGCCTATTGACTAATGAATGGTTAAAGAAGAAGTGGTACACACACACACACACACACACACACACACAGGAATATTACTCAGCCATATAAAGAATGAAAGCTTGCCATTTGTAATGATGTGGATGCAGTTAGAGAGTATTATGCTCAGGAAATCAGTTAGTCAGAAAAAACAAATACCATATGATCTCACTATTAGGTGGAATTTAAGAAACAAAACAAATGAACATAGGGAAAAAGAGAGAAAAGCAATCCATGAAACAGACTCTTAACTATAATAAAAAAAAAGTGATGGTTACTGGAGGGGATGTGGGTGGTGTTTGGGTTAAATAGGTGATGGGGATTAAGGAGTGCACTTGTGATGAGCACTTGGTGTCCCAGGAAGCATTGAATCACTATATTGTACACCTGAAATTAATATTACATTGTGTGTTAAATACCTGGAAGTTAAATAAAAACTTAAAAAAACCTTAAAAGAAAAGAAAAATAAATTTATTGTTGTCATATGAAATGCTGTTTCTTAAATAAGAAAACAGTTATTTAAGGACATTGGCCACACATCCAACAGTAGTTTGCTTTTTAGAGAATTTATTTTCAAACTTAATTCACAAAAGTATCATATGTCATGATTGGTAAAAATTCAGTTTTCTAGTGTCTCCTGCTACAGATTTTTAATGAATAGTTTTGAGAACAAAAAACTTGCATTTAAAAAAATTTAAATGTTTATTTAATTTTGAGAGACAGAGAGTGGGGGAGGGGCAGAGAGAGAGGGAGACATAGAATCCTAAGCAGGCTCCAGGCTCTGAGCTGTCAGCACAGATCCCAACGCTGTGATCAAACCAACAAACTGTGAGATCATGACCTGAGCCAAAGTCAGCTGCTTTAGCCAACTGAGCCACCCAGGCACCCCCCTTTTTTTAAAATGTTTTTAATGTTAAGAAACTTGCATTTTTGACAATCATCACAAAAATTTTCATATACATATTCCAACAATCCTATTTTGAAGGCCTCTGTTTAAAATATTTGTATTTTCAGTGGTACTTAAGTGAAAGAATGCTAATAGATGGGTGTATTACCTTTCACTATGTATCTGTGGGAGAAACTTCATTCTGAGTGTGACTTAACACTGGTTTGGGTCAATCATTACTTTTTTAAAATTTTTTTTTTCAACGTTTTTAATTTATTTTTGGGACAGAGAGAGACAGAGCATGAACGGGGGAGGGGCAGAGAGAGAGGGAGACACAGAATCGGAAACAGGCTCCAGGCTCCGAGCCATCAGCCCAGAGCCTGACGCGGGGCTCGAACTCACAGACCGCGAGATCGTGACCTGGCTGAAGTCGGACGCTTAACCGACTGCGCCACCCAGGCGCCCCAGTCATTACTTTTTTTAAACATACTTATTGAGTGCCTGTCATATGCCCAGGTTCTAGAGTTAAGTACATAACAATGAATAAAACAAAATATTTACAACAAAACAAAACAAAACAAAAATATTTACCATTGTAGAGTTTCATTTGATGGGACTAGATAAACAAAAAAGATATGATACACAGATTTTGTAATATTTTAGAAGGCATTAAGAGTTCTGAAAATAACAAAATAAAACAAGGAAGGGGGATAAGGAGTGTGGGGGTAGCAGTAAACATGTAAAGAGAAGGGTCAGAAAAATTCTCATTGAGGTCAATTTTAAGTAAAGATTAAAAATATATTAGGGAGTGAACCTTGTCAATATCTTTTAAAAAAGTAATCCAGGCAGACAGATTACAAGGAGCAATGGCTCTGAGTAAAGATGTGCCTTGACATTTTCTAGGAATAAGAAAGAGGCTTGTGTGGCTAAAACAGAGTGAAATAGGGAGAAATAACTGAAGATCAGGTAAGAGGGCTAGTGGGTTGAGGACAATAGAAGTTCATATAAGACCTTTAAATTACTGTAAGGACTTTAACTTTTATTTGGAGTGAAGTGTGACACTGTTGAAGTGTCTTGAGCACAGAGCTGATGCAAAATAATCTGCCACTGTCTAACAGTTTGCTGTAGCTGCTGTTTTGAGAATACATTGAAGGTGTGGGAGAGGAATAGGCAGAAGCAATGAGATAGGTTATGCCATTGTAAAACAACTTCTTGAAAAAAAAACCATAGAGGCAAATTCCATTATGTCGTATAGTTGCAATTCAAGCTAATTGACTAAATTAGAACTAGAAGTAAGAAATTTCTGAGACTCAGTATACCAGAGTTATAGGAGTTATAGGAGTATGATGCAAACCAAAATTTAACAGGTTTATGCCATGCAACACAGGTATTATCATCACAAAGTTAATAACATTTTCATAACATCATTAATTGACACAATTATGTGATTCAGTACCTGGGGCTGTAAAAATGAAGTCAGCCTCCAAACCACCACAGCTTAGAAATTCATTGAGCTGCAATACCGATGGATTAATTTCAGTACTATAAAGTCAACTTAGTTGAACTTTGGCTACATCATGAAGTTCATTATTGTGGTCTGGATCAAATTGTAATGAGGTAATTTCCCTTGAGTTTAGTACTTAGTCCACAGGGTGATCTCTTTGAACTTGACTTGAGAGCAGCCTTCCATTACCCTACCACCAAATAAATTGGCTTTTATCAGTTGCCAGATTTGAAAGAGTTTCAAAATGAGATCCATATGGTCTGTGGCACTCTATGGTCAAACAACTGAGTGCATGAGATGAGTTTTTTTTTCTTTTTTTTTTCTGGTCACAGTTGATAGATTTAATAACAAATAGTAAAACACTGAATGCAAATACATACAGTATGAAGAGACACTACGTGGCTGTAATTTTAATAATTCTTCTCACTTTGCAAAGGAGCCACACCTTTGCTACATCATTCCTATCACTCAGATTTCAAATTCTCAAAAATTTTGATTTATAAGTGACATATTTTAGGGTCTCAGAAGAGTTGAAGTTTTGCAATGTCGATCCTAAGTAAAAACATACAAACCTCGTACAAACAGACTGATTTTTTCAAATATATTTCTTTTGTAATATCCATAATCAGCAATGTTGTCAGGTACTTCCTATAGTATTTTTTAAAATCAGAGGCCAAATTGAAATGCCCAGTAAATAAAGTAAATAAATAAACGTATTTTAAGTGTTTTAATGCCTATTTAAATTTTAATCCTATTACCTCAATCATTAAAAAGAAAATAATATTCAAGCTATTTGTTGCCAACATGTTGAGAGAAAAGATTGCATAGTAAGATAAAAATGATCTGCTTTACTATATTAAAACTTTGACATTAAATATTAGCTGTAATGCAGCTAGTATTCTAATGTTTTAGAATGCAGACATTTCTCAAGTACCCACTCTACATAGCTGTTTTGGAATGCATGCCTATATATGCACAGATTTGTACATAATCCAGCTTACTGAATTCTGAAAATTTCTTACTTCCTTTTGTCAGTGGGGAAAATCCTTAGTAATTTTAGTTTGCTCCTACTACAAAAATATGAGCTATTTACTACCAGTCTTCTCATTTTATCATTGAGAAAAATAATTTTTAGAGGTTATTAAACATTCCCAACTTTAAATAGTTGGCAAATGCTAAAGTCAGAATACAAAACTGGTCTGTTTTACTTAGCAACTATGCTAGAAAAATTATTCATACATTTGTGCATTATGTACCTTGCCAACATCTTTCACATAATTATCCTGGAATATACATTCTTTCCTCTTCAATCATAGTAAATCTTAACTTATTTCATAGTTAAAGGGAGCATATAGAAGAGAACATGAATATGATAATTAATTTGCAAATCTATAAATGTCAGCAGTCACCTAATTTCTATGTGCTATAATTTCTTCTTTAATGAGAACGTTAATGCTTACTTATTCCGCATTTATACTGCTGGATGAACTCAATGCTTTTTTGAGTAATCTATCCATTTACCAAATTATTTTCCAGTTCATTGCTTAAAAATTACTTGGGCAAGCAATACGTAGTTTGTAGGCCCCTATTATATGCAATACATTCCTCTGCTTATAGTGCATAATATAGCAAAAGAGATGAAAAAACATTCATGAAAGAACTGTCTGGAGAGATTAGATTTCTACAAAAATATGTTTGTGATATAAAGAGTGTGAAAAGTGCTAAAACAGAGGCACAAAATTTCATGTGAGTTTAGAAAATAAGAATAAGACCCAGTAATAGCACTACTGGGAATTTACCCAAGGGATACAGAAGCACTGATGCATAGGGGCACACGTACCCCAATGTTTATAGCAGCACTTTCAACAATAGCCAAATTATGGAAAGAGCCAACAAATGATGAATGGAGAAAGATGTCATTTATGTATTCAATGGAATACTACTTGGAAATGAGAAAGAATGAAATCATGTTGTTTGCAGCAATGTGGATGGAACTGGAAGGTATTATGCTGAGTTACATAAGTCAGTCAGAGAAGGACAGATACGTTTTCACTCGTATGTGGATCTTGAGAAACTTAACAGAAGACCATGGGGGAGGGGAAGGAAAAAAAAGAGGGGGACAGGTAGAGAGAAATGGACAGAGAAAATCCCAAGCAGGCTCTGTGCTGGGATTCAACACAGAGCCCGATACAGAGCTCAATCTCAAGATCATGAGATCATGACCTAAGCCAAAATCAAGACTCAGACACTTCACCACCTGAGCCATCTAGGCGCCCCTAAGTAAAATGTATATCTTTAATAAGAAAAAGAAATTATGAAGACAGACATAATTGACAATACAAAATTATCAAAAAAAAATCTATTTTTTTGGGAATGCAAGCTGGTGCAGCCAATCGGGAAAACAGTGTGGAGGTTCCTCAAAAAACTAAAAATAGAACTGCCCTAAGACCCAGCAATTGCACTACTAGGCATTTATCCAAGGGATATAGGTGTGCTGTTTCCAAGGGACACATGCAACCCTATGTTTATAGCAGCACTATCAACAATAGCCAAAGTATGGAAAGAGCCCAGTATCCATTAATGGATGAATGGATAAAGAAGATGTATATCTCATATATATATATATATATATATATATATATATATATATATATATAGGATGTATATATATAGGATGTATATGAGGATGTATATCATATATATATATCCTATATATATATATATATATATATATATATATATGTATTACTCGGCAATCAAAAAGAATGAAATCTTGCCATTTGCAACTACGTGGATGGAACTGGAGGGTATTATGCTAAGTGAAATTAGTAGTCAGAGAAAGATAAAAATCATATGACTTCACTCATATGAGGACTTTAAGAGACAAAACAGATGAACAAAAGGGAAGGGAAACAAAAACAATATAAAAACAGGGAGGGGGACAAAACAGAAGAGACTCATAAATATGGAGGACAAACAGGGTTACTAGAGGGGTTGTGTGAGGGGGAATGGGATAAATGGGTAAGGGGCACTAAGGAATCTACTCCTGAAATAATTGTTGCACTATATGCTAACTAATTTGGATATAATTTTAAAAAATAAAAAATAAATAAAATTAAAAAAATAATATGTTCTGTATATAGCAGTCTGTATTAAGTTGATGGTCAGTTAAGCATGAACTCATTCTTTACTCCACGTGCCCCCCAACCACAATTTAAGCATATGCTGTCATATTTTACATTTTTTTTTACCTTGTGAAATCACTGACTGCTTTTCACTGACTGCTTTTTACAGATATGTTGCAACCGGTGCAACAAACACCGAGATCAGGGTCCTGAGGGTAGGGGAATGTAAGAAAAAAAGAGAGAAGAGAAGACAGTTTGGGAACAGGAGGGTCTCCTGGGCTGATGGCCCAAGTGACGGCCTTATTGTTGCTGTACACAATCTTTTATAATATAATACTCTTATGGATCAGGTCATTCTAAGAATAAACAGGTTTCACATGATCGCTGCCAGCCAAAGCATTTAGTTCTGTGTACCTTGTGAACTTTCTGAACGGGTCACAAGACCTTGTTGATAGATTGCTAGCAAAACACAGTTCCCATGTTTGTTTCTATTTGGCCCGGGGTAGAAAAGGGGAGGTAGCATTACTGCCAACACCTGCAGACCACAGGCTTCAGGAATTAACTTTCTCAGCCCTGACAAGGCTTTCGTATGCCCTTGAAAGTGGTGGAATGGGAGGGGGAACCACCGGGTTGGCTGAGTCAACAGGGAACCGTTGCTCGACCCAGTCTCAGCCTGGCACCGGGGCCCGGCTTCCCACACAGATATACTTATTTTTTATTGCTTTTGTGTTTTAAATATTTTATACTCTTAATTATGTCCTTTCCTTTCCATTCATACTGTGCCCTTTCAAATTTCTTGTAGGGCTTGTTTAGTGGTCATTCACTCTTAGTTTTTGCTCTTCTGAGAATGTTTTTATCTGCCTTTCTATTCTGAATGATTGTCTTGGTGGATAGAGCATTCTTGGTGGGTAGAGAATGATATTCTTTGTGCATAGATTTTTCCCTTTCTGCACTTTAATATATCATGTCACTCCCTTTTATTTTATTTTTTTCTGTTCTTGCTTTTAAAGTTTCTGTTAAAAATCAGTCTATAGATTTAGAAGGTTTCCCTTGTATGTAACTGTGTTCTTTGTTTCTTGCTACTTTAATTTTTTTCTTTATTACTACTTATTACCATTTAAAATACTATGTATCTTGGTGTGGACCTCCTTCAGGTTTTTTGTCTTCTTTCTTTTCTTTTCTTTTCTTTTCTTTTCTTTACTTTTTTCTTTCTTTTTTTTTTAAAGAAATCTTTGTGCTTTCTCAATATGGATATCTTTCTTTCCCCAGATTAGGGAAGTTTTCAGGTATTATTCCTTTAAATATATTTTCGTCTACTTTATATCTCTTCTTCTTCTGGGATTCCTATAATGTGAATGTGATATGCTTGATGAAATCACTAGTTCCCTATGTCTATTCTCAATATGCATATTTTTTTCTTTCACTGCTCAACTTGATTGTTTTCCATTACTCTGCCTTCTAGGTCAATGAGTCATTCCTCTGCTTCCTCTGACCTGCTATTTATTCCATAAAATGTATGTTTAATTTCATTTATTGTGTTCTTCATCTCTGGTTGGTTCTTTTTTATCTCTTTATTAATGGTCTTAATGATGTCCTCTACTCTTTTCTCAAGCCTAGTGAGTATTCTTCTGATTGCTACTTTATATTCTCTATGCACCATTTTATGTATATCTGTTTCACTTAGGTGTCTGGTTGTAGTTTTGTCCTATTCTGTCAATTGGGACATAATCTTCTGTCTCCTCATTTTGTCTAACTCTCTGTGTCTGTATTTGTGCGTTAAGAAAATCAGGTATGTCTCTTGCCCTTGAAAGTAGTAGGTGTCCCATGGAGTTTTAAAAAGCTTGTGCTGGTCCTCTTTTACAAGGGTTTCTCAGCTGTGGTGGAGTCCAGAGCCAGCTGTTTCCACTCTGTAAAGTGTGCACATGTGATGGAGTGCAATTTTCACAAGTTGCATTCATCCTCTTCAGGAGGTGACCTGACACTTCTGTTGGAACAGAAACCTCAAAAAATGTATTGTTTGGGAGATCTGTGGTTGGTGATTTTTGCACCAGTCTTCAGGTGGAGGGGACTCACACCATCAGGACTGAGGCAAGTGTGATTGGAAAGGGTGGATCCACCCAAGTGCATGGTGTTGGTGCATGGTGTAAGCAAATTATGCAGAAAGTGTTGGTGCTGTGCTGCTTCCTCCAGGTGGCCATGTGTTTATGCTGAAGGCTGGGGGTGGTAAATGTCACCTGCCAGCTCTTTGTTTCAGGAGGGGTCACCCTGCAATCCCTGTCTTTCTGGGCCACAATCTGAGATGAGTGAACCACTCTCACTTATTCTCCAGACATTGTTAAACTGCTTCTTCTATGTTGTATCTCTGTGGGCAGTTTGTTATACTGTCTTTTTAAGGGCAGAGGCTCAGCTTCCTAAGGCCCTCAGGCTCTCCCAGAGATGAGTAAACTGATTTAAAAAATTCTATTGTAGTAAGTCAGAAAATTATGTCCCTCTCAATTTCAAAGCCAAATGTTATGGGTATTTGTCTTCCCAATGTGGGCTCCTAGTGTGGTAGTCTGTTTGTCACCTTTTTCTGTGCCCCCGGCTCCATCCTGACTGCAGATGGCCTGGGCCCATTGAGCTCCCCATTGTGTCTCTGCTCTTCATACCTTCTTCAATGTATCCTCTTCTCCATAGTTATGTAGTTTGTACTGCCATTCTTCACTTCATTTTCTGTGTTATTTACACTATGCATGTTATCTATTTGTATCTGTGGGACAAGAGAAAGTTAGGCTACTCCTACTCCACCATCTTACCAGCCTCACTGACTTATCTCTATTATTATACTGCCCTTAGCCAGCCATGTTTTCACAAATGGCAAGGTTTGTTTCTAACACATTGGTAAATATTTAATTACATCTTCTTTATCCATTTTCCACTGACAGACATTTAAGGTGTTTCCATATCTTGGCTACTGTGAAAAATCATGCAGTAAACATGCGAGTGATGATATCCCTTCAATGTCCTAGTTTCATTTCCTTTGTATATATATCCAATAGTGGAATTGGTGGATAATATGGGTAGTTATATTTTTAATTCTTTGAAAGACCTCCATACTGTGTTCCATATTGCCTGAACCAATTTACATTACTGACGTGAAATCAAGAGTCAGACGCTTAACTTACTGAGACACCCAAGTGCCCTGATTCCTTTTTTTTTTAAATCCAGCCAGCCACTCCATGACTTTCAATTGGTGAATTCAAACTATTTACATTATAGTAGTTATTAATATGTAAAGACTAATGCCATCTTATTATTAACTTTCTGGGTGTTTTGTATTCCTTTTGTTTCTTTTCCCCTCTGTTTCTGCCTAACTTTGTAAGTTGGTGATTTTCCATGGTTGTTTATTCTGTCTCCCCTTTCTTATCCTGTCTTATCTGTCCCCTTTCTTATCTTATCTTACACTAGATTCATCTAGTGTATGTTTTTGAATTGTGGTTACCACAAGGCTTATATAAAATATCTTATAAATAAAACATTCCATTTTAATCTGGTAACAAATTAATCTTGATAACATACAAAAGCTCCACCATTTTGCTTTACCTTATTTTTATTCTTGATGTCCCTTCCTCTATTATATTGTGTATTAATTAATTTTAATAGCTATATTTTTTGTATAATGATTTATAATAATCCTTGTCTTTAACCTTTATATTATAGTTAAATGTTTTACATGCCATCCTATTTCAGAATTAAAGCTACTATATCTGACTGTATATTCACCTTTATCCTTTTATACTTTCATATACATTCATCATCACCTTTAATTTCATCTTGACGTTTCAGCATTCATTTCAAGGGAGATGTAGTGGCAATAAACTCCCCAGGCTTTTGTCTAGAAAAGTCTATGTCCCTTAATATCTGAAGGATAACTTTGCAGGATAGAATGTTGCCTGGCATTTTTTTTTCTTTCAACGCTGAATATGTCATTTCATTTTTTCCTGGCCTGTGAGGTTTCTGCTCCAAAATCAGCTGATTTTTAGCTGAAACTAATGTGGGTTTCTTTGTACGTTACAATTTTTTTCCTTCTTCGTACTTTTAGGATTCTCTCTTTATCTTTGACTTTTGACAGTTTCAGCAAAACGTCTTGGAGAAGGTCTTTTCCTTATGGAGATATTGTGGTGACCTGTTAGCTTCATGAACCTGGATATCCAAGTATTTTCCCAAGTTTGGGAGGTTCTTAGCTATTATTTTTTAAATAAGCTTTCTGCTCATTTCTCTTTGTCTCCTAGTTCTGAAATTCTGCTTATTCTCTTTCTTCTTTTGAGGAATTCCCAAAGATCATGTAGGCTTTCTTCAGTAATTTTCATTCTATGTTGTTGCTGATATTCTCTTCTGACTGCTACTTCTAAATCCCTGTCATCTAGTTTATTTACTCTGTATTCGATTTGCTCTACTCTGTTACAGATGCTCTATATGGCTTTTTAATTTTCTTCATTGAGTTCCTGAGCTCCAGAATTGTTGCTTGGTTCTTTTTTAAAAACTTATCTTTTTTGGCAAATATCTCATTTTACGTCTGTATGTTTTTCATGGTTTAGCTGAACTGTCTCTCTCAGTTTTCTTATAGCTCTTTGAGTTATTTTTTTCAAAACAACTATTGTGAATTCTTTACTACCTAGATTGCAGAATTTTATGATTTTGCACTCAGTTATTAAAGAATTATTGCTAACTTTTAGAAATTACATTTCCCTTGGTTTTCATGTCTTTTGTAGTTTTGTGTTGCTACTTTCACATTTGAAGTAATATACACCTCTTTAATTATTAACTGCCTTCAGATGTGGTATGCTTTTCATAGGTAGCGTTATATCTGGGACTTTCTCTGCCTTTATGATTTGCTCTTCTTGATTACTCTTGTAGCAAATTCTTAAGCTTTTATATCTTCTCTGGTTCTTATTACTCACCTGTCTGCTGGAAACCTTTCTTGTCTTCCCAAGGGTGGCACTACAGCTCAAGTATATGTTTTATCCTTTCCCACATATCCTTGTTTGTTTTTCTGATAACACTAATTTGCCAGACTTACTCTTGCTGTATCACTCAGATGTGTACACAAGGAACCTGACTCAGAGTAGGGGAAGATGTGAGCTTAGCATTTGGAGTATTGGGTGTGCCCACAGGCCAAGTAAGTGTCCTCAGGTGAATTTCTTTAAAAGGCTTGTGGGCAAACTTGCTGATGAAATCGCATATGCAGTTAGAAGAAATCACATCCCTTTAATGTCCTTTGGTATTCTTATCTGCCTCTTTTCTGATCTCCCCAATTCCAGTCATGGATGTCTTACTTCAGTACTCTGGGTGCTGCTAGAGAGAAAGAAGTTTCTCCAGCAGAATCCCACATATCTGGGGTAGCTGGGCATTTATTCACTATAATTTTATTTTCCCTAGGGGAAATTACAACCAGATATTTGAGGGCCATATTCTGTTCTCATGGAGTATAGCACTGGCAAAGTTCCTCTTACACTCTTTACTGTGTCCAAATTACTATATTGTTAGTTACAATGGCATGCTGCAATTTCCACTTAAGAAAGATGGATTTTTTCAAATTTTATTTCATTCTTGTGTATCTGCCTGAATCAGCCCTGACTGAAATTTGAAGGATTGGGGCAAGACTGCTGACTCCACTGGTTCTACATATCATACTGAGGTTTATCTGCCAATTGCCAGATGTGCAAGTGGGGAAGACTCCATCAGTAGCCCTTGGCATATGGTGCTTAATACCACAACTCTTACAGAGGCACTTTTGTTTATGCATGAATGCCTAACTAGCTGTTAAAAAGGGGACAAAAAGGAGGGATAACTTGTGCCACCATCATGCTTATGTCCTTTTCCTTTATATATTTATTTCTGATACACTTTACCTTTTTCTGTTTGTCCATGTTACTTATCTCTATATAATGTACTAATATCCTGTATCTTAGTCATTTTTAAATCTGTATTACTCTACTAAAATGTTAACATCATGAGAATTGTTTTTATTCAGGTATAATTAATATACAGTGTTATATTAGTTTTAGGTGTACAATATAATGTTTCAACAATTAATGTACATTTCTCAGTTCTCATCAAGATGAGTGTATACTTTATCCCTTTTAACCTATGTTATTCCATTAAAATGTTAACACTGTGAGAGTATTTTTTCTTTTATTTACTAATGTGTTCCCATCACTGATTAACTGGTTAACAATAAGTGGAATGAAACAATAAATGTTCGATAAAAATAATATTAGCAACTACATTATAGGGTTGCTGAAGCCCAAATGAGGTAATGCGTGTAAATTTCCTGGCATTCAAAATTTGAATGATGATAATGATTATTATATTCAGATTACTTTATGTAATTTCAAAGGTCCCTACAATTAAAAACATTATTTTATGTTTTCTAATATGTTTTAAATGAAAGATGCATCATATACTATATAGTTTTAAGGATTTTTCCATCTATCAAAATTCAAATGCCCCTGGGTAGAGTAAAATATGATTTACATTGTAACATGAATGGCTAGAGAGGAACCTTAATACTAAGAGACAACTGTTGGCTACAGTGTCTAGAGTAAAGAGAATAACGGTCATACATATCTAAGCCATTAGAAAAGGGAAGGCTCAAAAACACCAGCCATGGCCTGGTGCTAACATATAATTATATGCCTATTATTCATTCTGTCATGAGGATTTTATGCAGAGAATTTAAGGCATTTCATATTACTCTCAGCTGATACTCCAAAATGTATGAGTCCAAAAAACATAAATGGTCTTAGAAGGTCGTCACAAATGAGAAGGCACAAATGCTCATGTAGTCAAAGTAGCAGTAATCTACCAACTCAAAGTACTCAGATCTTTTTTTGAGTATTCTCTTTGCTTTCATGAATAACAAGTATCTGACCCAATAACCTCTCTTTCCTGTCAAATGCAAAAATGTATAGGCTGATAGCATGCAAAAGACACTCCACGAGGATTTTTATATTTATAAAAGTGCATGCTACAAAAACTTCATTTTTCATGCAGCCCATTAATACATACATAAATAAACCTAACTGATGGCAACAGAATCTATATTTTTATGTGTCCTGTGTAAGGAACACACAGAGAAAGCAGAGATGCCTTGTTCTCCTTTGGTACCACGTTTCACCAAGATTATGCCAACACCAGCCAGGAAAAAAAGATTCATTTAGAGATCTACACAGCTGCTTCATTTTATTAGACATAAAACGACTCATTCTGGTCAGCACATCATTGGAAATTTGTATAGATGTTTTGTTCTCAAAAGACCTTCTATGGAGCAGTATTTTCTGCTAAACTTTAGAATGTGGAACAAGATGGGTATGTTCTTCTCACAGTGAACTCTCAACAAAGCTTCTTAAAGAGGAAATTAACCTGAAAAAATATTCAAACTATAGCTCAGGGAAAAGCAATTAGGTGCTGCAAGTGTGACACTTTCTCACTATTTCCAATTGCTATTTCTTTATAAATATGAGGATGACAAAAATATGCAATGCTTAATGACAAGAGTAAAAAAAGCTATTTTTTTTAATTAGATGGGATTGGCACTGGTGTCAGTGTCACTGAAGGAGACACTGTGTACAAACGCAACAATTATTACAGTCCTGTTAATCTCTGGCAATGTTTATGTAAATGTTTTCCCTATTTAAGGTACACTTCCTCTCTCTCTGACTTCTAAGTTGACCTTATAAAAAGAGAAAGCATATATCCTGGATATCCCTTTGTGCTGCTGATTTATGATTATTATAAGTAAATGAAAACTTACTAATTATTTTAAAATCACATTTATTATTAAACAATTTTAAATTATAAAATCTATCTGCATGGATCCACTTAATTTTCTGAACTTCCAGGCTTTGTTTTGGAGGGATTTTTTTTCTCTTTCCAGAATTTATGAGGTTACAAGTTAAAAATAAGATTCACTGATTCCTGCAAGACTCTAGTTAATGGACCCCATCTTGTATCTGCTCTTTATTCTCGGTTTATAGGTTCTTTTTTTAATATGACATTTATTGTCAAATTGGTTTCCATACAACACCCAGTGCTCATCCCAACAGGTGCCTTCCTCAATGCCCATCACCCACCCTCCCCTCCCTCCCACCCCCCATCAACCCTCAGTTTATTCTCAGTTTTTAAGAGTCTCTTATGGTTTGGCTCTTTCCCTCTCTTATTTTTTTTTTTCCTTTCCCTCCCGCATGGTTTTCTGTTAAGTTTCTCAGGATCCACGTAAGAGTGAAAATATATGGTATCTGTCTTACTCTGTATGATTTATTTCACTCAGCATAACACTCCAGTTCCATCCAGGTTGCTACAAAAAGCCATATTTCATTCTTTCTCATTGCCAAGTAGTATTCCATTGTGTATATAAACCACGATTTCTTTATCCATTCATCAGTTGATGGATATTTAGGTTCTTTCCATAATTTGGCTATTGTTGAAAGTGGTGCTGTAAACATTGGGGTACAAGTGCCCCTATACATCAGCATTCCTGTATCCCTTGGGTAAATTCCTAGCAGTGCTATTGCTGGGTCATATGGTATAACTATTTTTAATTTTTTGAGGAACCTCCACACTGTTTTCCAGAGTGGCTGCACCAGTGTGAATTACCACCAACAGTGCAAGAGGGTACCCATTTCTCGACATCCTCGCCAGCATCTATAGTCTCCTGATTTCTTCATTTTAGCCACTCTGACTGGCATTAGGTGATATCTGAGTGTGGTTTTGATTTGTATTTCCCTGATGAGGAGCGACGTTGAGCATCTTTTCATGTGCCTGTTGGCCATCCAGATGTCTTCTTTAGAGAAGTGTCTACTCATGTTTTCTGCCCATTTCTTCACTGGATTATTTGTTTTTCGGGTGTGGAGTTTGGTGAGCTCTTTATACATTTTGGATCCTAGCCCTTTGTCCGATATGTCACTTGCAAGTATCTTTTCCCATTCGGCCAGTTGCCTTTTAGTTTTGTTGACTGTTTCCTTTGCAGTGCAAAAGCTTTTTATCTTCATGAGGTCCAAATATTTCATTTTTGCTTTTAATTCCGTTGCATTTGGAGACGTGTCAGGTAGGAAATTGCTGCGGCTGAGGTCAGAGAGGTTTTTTTCCTGCTGTCTCCTCTAGGGTTTTGATTGTTTCCTGTCTCACATTCAGGTCCTTTATCCATTTTGAGTTTATTTATGTAAATGGTGTAAGAAAGTGATCTAGATTCATCCTTCTGCATGTTGCTGTCCAGTTCTCCCAGCACCATTTGCTAAAGACACTGTCTTTTTTTCCATTGGATATTCTTTCCTGCTTTGTCAGAGATTAGTTGGCATACTTTTGTGGGTTTAATTCTGGAGTCTCTATTCTATTCCATTGGTCTACGTGTCTTTTTTTGTGCCAAGACCATGCTGTCTTGACGATTACAGCTTTGTAGTAGAGGCTAAAGTCTGGGATTGTGATGCCTCCTGCTTTGGTCTTCTTCTTCAAAACTACTTTGGTTATTCTGGGCCTTTTGTGGTTTCATACAAATTTTAGGATTGCTTGTTCTACCTTTGAGAAGAATGCTGGTGCAATTTTGATCGGGATTGCATTGAATGTGTAGATATCTTTGGGTAGTATTGACATTTTAACAATATTTATTCTTCCAATCCATGAGCAGGGAATGTCTTTCCATTTCTTTATATCTTCTTCAATTACCTGCATAAGCTTTCTATAGTTTTCAGCATACAGATCTTTTACATCTTTGGTTAAGTTTATTCCTAGATATTTTATGTTTCTTGGTGCAATTGTGAATGGGATCAGTTTCTTTATTTGTCTTTCTGTTGCTTCATTATTAGTGTATAAGAATGCAACAGATTTCTGTACATTGATTTTGTGTCCTGCGACTTTGCTGAATTCATGTATCAGTTCTAGCAGGCTTTTGGTGGAGTCTATCAGGTTTTCCATATATAATATCATGTCATCTTCAAAAAGTGAAAGGTTGCCTTCATCTTTGCCAATTTTCATGCCTTTGATTTCCTTTTGTTGTCTGATTGCTGATGCTAGAACTTCCAACCCTATGTTAAACAACAGTGTTGAGAGTGATCTCAGGGGGAAAGCTCTCAGTTTTTCCCCATTGAGGATGATATTAGCTGTGGGCTTTTCATAAATGGCTTTTATGATGTTTAAGTATGTTCTTTCTATCCCGATTTTCTCGAGGGTTTTTATTAAGAAAAGATGCTGAATTTTGTCAAATTCTTTTTCTGCATTGATTGACAGGATCATATGGTTCTGATCTTTTCTTTTATTCATGTGATGTATCACTTTGATTGATTTGGGAATGTTGAACCAGCTCTGCAGCCCAGGAATGAATTCCACTTGATCATGGTGAATAATTCTTGTTATCTGCTGTTGAATTCGATTTACTAGTACCTTGTTGAGAATTTTTGCATCCATAGTCATCAGGGTTATTGGCCTGCAGTTCTCTTTTTTTGCTGGGTGTCTGTCTGGTTTGGGAATGTAAATAATGCTGGCTTTATAGAATGAGTCTGGAAGTTTTCTTTCTCTTTCTATTTTTTGAAACAGCTTGAGAAGTATAGGTATTATCTCTGCTTTAACTGTCTGGTAGAATTCCCCAGGGAAGACATCTGGTCCTGGACTCTTATTTCTTGGAAGATTTTGATAACTGATTCAATTTCTTTGCTGGTTATGGGTCTGTTCAAGTTCTCTATTTCTTCCTGTTAGAGTTTTGGAAGTGTGTGGGTGCTTAAGAATTTTTCCATTTCTTCCAGGTTGTCCCATTTGTTGGCATGTAATGTTGCCTAGTATCCCCTGATAATTGCTTGTATTTCTGAGCAATTGATTGTAATAATTCCATTTTCATTCATGATTTCATCTATTTGGGTCCTCACCCTTTTATTTTTGAGAAGCCTGGCTAGAGGTTTATCAATTTTGCTTATGTTTTCAAAAAACCAACTCTCGGGGCGCCTGGGTGGCTCAGTCGGTTAAGCGTCCGACTTCAGCTCAGGTCATGATCTCACGGTTTGTGGGTTCGAGCCCCGCATCAGGCTCTGTGCTGACAGCTCAGAGCCTGGAGCCTGTTTAGGATTCTGTGTCTCCCTCTCTTTCTGACCCTCCCCCATTCATGCTCTGTCTCTCTCTGTCTCAAAAATAAATAAACATTTAAAAAATTTAAAAAAAAATTAAAAAAGACCCAAAAAACCAACTCTTGGTTTCATTGATCTGCTCTACAGTTGTTTAGATTCTGTATTGTTTATTTCTGCTCTAATCTGTATTATTTCTCTTCTTCTTCTGGGCTTGGAGTGTCTTTGCTGTTCTGCTTCTATTTCCTTTAGGTGTGCTGTTAGATAGTGTATTTGGGATTTTTCTTGTTTCTTGAGATAGGCCTGGATTGCAATGTATTTTCTTCTCAGGACTGCCTTTGCTGCATCCCAGAGCGTTTGGATTGTTGTCTTTTCAATTTCATTTGTTTCCATATATTTTTAAATTTCTTCTCTAATTTCCTGGTTGACCAATTCATTTTTAGTAGGGTGTTCTTTAACCTCCATGCTTTTGTAGGTTTTCCAGACTTTTTCCTGTGGTTGTTTTCAAGTTTCATAGTATTGTGTTATGAAAGTATGCATGGTATAGGTTTATCTATTTTGTTGATCTGTTAAGAAAAAAAATCCTGCTTTCATTTGTCTGTTCTACTGTTTCTTTTTCTTTTTTAGTTTGTATATCAACTTATTTCTGCTCTAATATTTTTCCTTAAGTTTTCTTTAAAACTCCAGTTATTTACCATACAGTGAAATATTAGTTTCAAATGTAAAATACAGTGTTTCAACACTTTCATATACCCCCCAGTGCTCATCACAAGTGCCCTCTGTAATACCCATCACTAATTTAACCCTATCTCCCACACACCTCCCCTCTAGTAAACTTCAGTTTTTTCTCTATAATTAAGAGTCTGTTTCTTGGCCTCTATATCTCTCTTCCACTTTGCTTATTTGTTTTACTTCTTACATTCCACATATGAGTGGAATCGTATGGTATTTGTCTTTCTCTGACCAACCTATTGTACTTAGCATAATACTATCTAGCTCTATCCACCTCATTGCAAAATTCAAGATCTAATTCTTTTTATATTGTTGAATAATATTCCATTGCGCATATCCATTCGTCAGCCAATGGACATTTGGGTTCTTTCCATAATTTGGGTATTGATGATTATATAAACATCAAAGTGCATATATCTGTTCAAATTAGTATTTTTGTATTCTTTGGGTAAATACCAGTAGTAAATTTGCTGGATTGTAGGATAGTTTCATTTTTAAATTTTTGAGGAACCTCCATACAGTTTTCTACATTGGCTGCAACAGTTTCCATTCCCACCAGCAGTGCAAGAGGGTTCCCCTTTCGCCACATCCTCACCAACACCTGTTGCTTCTTGTGTTGTTGATTTTAGCTATTATGGCAGGTGTGAGGTGATTTCTCATAGTAGTTTGAAACTGCTATTGCTATTTTGATAAGGTTTTAATGAACCATATGATCATTTCAGTAGATGCAGAAAAAACATTTGAAAAAGTAGAACATCAATTTATGATAAAAACTGTTAAAAATGTAGGTTTATGGGGGGACATAACTCAACATATTTAAGGCCATATAGGAATAATCCACAGCTAGAATCATTCTCAATGGGGAAAACCTGAAAGCTTTTCCTTTATGGTCAGAGACAAGACAGGGATGTCCACTCTCACTGTTATTTAGCATAGTATTGAAAGTCTTACAGCAATCCATCAGCAAAGGAAATAAAAGGCATCTGAATTTGCAAGGGAGAAGTAAAACTTTCACTATTTTCAGATGACATGAGACTCTACATACAAAATCTAAAAGACTCCACCCAAAACTGTTACAACTGATCAATTAGTTCAGTAAAATTGCAGGATACAATATCAACCTGTAGAAATCTGTTGCATTTCTATACACTTAATAAAACAACAGAGAGAGAAATCAACGAATCAATCCCATTTATGATTGCACCAAAAACAATAAGATACCTAGGAATAAACCTAGACAAAGAGGTGAAATACCAGTACTCTGAAAACTATAAAACACTGATGAAAGAAATCGAATGTGACACAAGGAAATGAAAAGGTATTCCATGCTCATGGATTGGAAGAACAAATAGTGTTAATATTCTTTAATATTTAGTATTTCTTTCTGCAGGTTTTTTTTCTTGTTCCTTTAGACGTTATATTGGGTTATATATTTGACATTTTTCTTGCTTCTTCAGTTAGGTCTGTATTGCTATAAACTGCCCTTTTAGAACTGCTTTTACTATATCCCAGAGAATTTGGATCATTGTTTTTATTTTTTGCTCTGATTTCTTGGTTGACCTTTTCTTTTGCAGCATTTTATTTAACCTCCATGAACTTGTGCATATTCCACATTTTTTCTTGTGGTTGATTTCTTGTTTCATTGTGCTGTGGTCAGAAAAGATGCATGGCATAACTTCAAAAGTTTTGAATTTGTTGAGACTTGTTTTGTGACCTGATATATGATCTATTTTGAACAATGTTACTTGTGCACTTGGAAATAATGTGTAATCTAATGCTTTTGGATGGAATATTTTGAATAGGTCTATTAAAGCCATCTGATCCAGTGAGTAATCGCAAGCCACTCTTTTCTTTTTGATTTTCTGTTTGCATGATCTGTCCATTGATGTAATTGGGGTGTTATGATCTCCTAATATTACTATCAGTTGGTTCTTTTATATTTGTTATTAACTCTTTTATGTATGGTGCTCCCATGTTGTGTTTATCAATGTTTACAATCATTATGTCATCTTTTTGGATTATCCCCTTATAATTACATAATGTTTGTCTCTTGTTACAGTTTTTAAAATTTTTTTAATGTTAATTTATTTTTGAGACAGAGAGGGACAGAGCATGAATGGGGGAGGGGCAGAGAGAGGGAGACACAGAATCCGAAGCAGGCTCCAGGCTTTGGGCTGTCAGCACATGCCTGACGTGGGGCTCGAACTCATGGACTGTGAGATCACGACCTGAGCTGAAGTCAGACGCTCAAACGACTGAGCCACCCAGGCGCCCCCAATTTTTGTTTTAAAGTCTATTTTGTCCAATATAAGTATTGCTACCCTGGCTTTCTTTTGACATCTATTTCCACAATAAATATTTCTACATCCCCTCATTTTCCATCTTGTATGTGTCTGTAGGTCTGTAATGAGTCTCTTGTTGGCAACATATAGATGGATCTTTTTTTTCATCCATTTCCTTGTTGAATGTCTTTTGATTTACATTCAAATTAATTATTGATAGGTATGTATTCATAGCCATTTTTTTTTATTTTTTAATATATGAAATTTACTGTCAAATTGGTTTCCATACAACACCCAGTGCTCATCCCAAAAGGTGCCCTCCTCAATACCCATCACCCACCCTGCCCTCCCTCCCACCCTGCCCTCCCTCCCACCCCCCATCAACCCTCAGTTTGTTCTCAGTTTTTAACAGTCTCTTATGCTTTGGCTCTCTCCCACTCTAACCTCTTTTTTTTTTTTTCCTTCCCCTCCCCCATGGGTTTCTGTTATGTTTCTCAGGATCCACATAAGAGTGAAACCATATGGTATCTGTCTTTCTCTGTATGGCTTATTTCACTTAGCATCACACTCTCCAGTTCCATCCATGTTGCTGCAAAAGGCCATATTTCATTTTTTCTCATTGCCACGTAGTATTCCATTGTGTATATAAACCACAATTTCTTTATCCATTCATCAGTTGATGGACATTTAGGCTCTTTCCATAATTTGGCTATTGTTGAGAGTGCCGCTATAAACATTGGGGTACAGGTGCCCCTATGCATCAGTACTCCTGTATCCCTTGGATAAATTCCTAGCAGTGCTATTGCTGGGTCATAGGGTAGGTCTATTTTTAATTTTCTGAGGAACCTCCACACTGCTTTCCAGAGCGGCTGCACCAATTTGCATTCCCACCAACAGTGCAAGAGGGTTCCTGTTTCTCCACATCCTCTCCAGCATCTATAGTCTCCTGATTTCTTCATTTTGGCCACTCTGACTGGCGTGAGGTGGTATCTGAGTGTGGTTTTGATTTGTATTTCCCTGATAAGGAGCGACGTTGAACATCTTTTCATGTGCCTGTTGGCCATCCGGATGTCTTCTTTAGAGAAGTGTCTATTCATGTTTTCTGCCCATTTCTTCACTGGGTTATTTGTTTTTCGGGTGTGGAGTTTGATGAGCTCTTTATAGATTTTGGATACTAGCCCTTTGTCCGATGTGTCATTTGCAAATATCTTTTCCCATTCCGTTGGTTGCCTTTTAGTTTTGTTGGTTGTTTCCTTTGCTGTGCAGAAGCTTTTTATCTTCATAAGGTCCCAGTAATTCACTTTTGCTTTTAATTCCCTTGCCTTTGGGGATGTGCCGAGTAAGAGATTGCTATGGCTGAGGTCAGAGAGGTCTTTTCCTGCTTTCTCCTCTAAGGTTTTGATGGTTTCCTGTCTCACATTCAGGTCCTTTATCCATTTTGAGTTTATTTTTGTGAATGGTGTGAGAAAGTGGTCTAGTTTCAACCTTCTGCATGTTGCTGTCCAGTTCTCCCAGCACCATTTGTTAAAGAGACTGTCTTTTTTCCATTGGATGTTCTTTCCTGCTTTGTCAAAGATGAGTTGGCCATACGTTTGTGGGTCTAGTTCTGGGGTTTCTATTCTATTCCATTGGTCTATGTGTCTGTTTTTATGCCAATACCATGCTGACTTGATGATGACAGCTTTGTAGTAGAGGCTAAAGTCTGGGATTGTGATGCCTCCTGCTTTGGTCTTCTTCTTCAAAATTACTTTGGCTATTCGGGGCCTTTTGTGGTTCCATATGAATTTTAGGATTGCTTGTTCTAGTTTCGAGAAGAATGCTGGTGCAATTTTGATTGGGATTGCATTGAATGTGTAGATAGCTTTGGGTAGTATTGACATTTTGACAATATTTATTCTTCCAATCCATGAGCAGGGAATGTCTTTCCATTTCTTTATATCTTCTTCAATCACCTGCATAAGCTTTCTATAGTTTTCAGCATACAGATCTTTTACATCTTTGGTTAGATTTATTCCTAGGTATTTTATGCTTCTTGGTGCAATTGTGAATGGGATCAGTTTCTTCATTTGTCTTTCTGTTGCTTCATTGTTAGTGTATAAGAATGCAACTGATTTCTGCACATTGATTTTGTATCCTGCAACTTTGCTGAATTCATGTATCAGTTCTAGCAGACTTTTGGTGGAGTCTATCGGATTTTCCATGTATAATATCATGTCATCTGCAAAAAGCGAAAGCTTGACTTCATCTTTGCCAATTTTGATGCCTTTGATTTCCTTTTGTTGTCTGATTGCTGATGCTAGAACTTCCAGCACTATATTAAACAGCAGCGGTGACAGTGGGCATCCCTGTCGTGTTCCTGATCTCAGGGAAAAAGCTCTCAGTTTTTCCCCGTTGAGGATGATGTTAGCTGTGGGCTTTTCATAAATGGCCTTTATGATCTTTAAGTATGTTCCTTCTATCCCGACTTTCTCAAGGGTTTTTATTAAGAAAGGGTGCTGGATTTTGTCAAAGGCCTTTTCTGCATCGATTGACAGGATCATATGGTTCTTCTCTTTTTTTTTGTGAATGTGATGTATCACGTTGATCGATTTGCGAATGTTGAACCAGCCCTGCATCCCAGGAATGAATCCCACTTGATCATGGTGAATAATTCTTTTTATATGCTGTTGAATTCGATTTGCTAGTATCTTATTAAGAATTTTTGCATCCATATTCATCAGGGATATTGGCCTGTAGTTCTCTTTTTTTACTGGGTCTCTGTCTGGTTTAGGAATCAAAGGAATACTGGCTTCATAGAATGAGTCTGGAAGTTTTCCTTCCCTTTCTATTTCTTGGAATAGCTTGAGAAGGATAGGTATTATCTCTGCTTTAAATGTCTGGTAGAACTCCCCTGGGAAGCCATCTGGTCCTGGACTCTTATGTGTTGGGAGTTTTTTGATAACCGATTCAATTTCTTCACTGGTTATGGGTCTGTTCAAGCTTTCTTTTTTTTCCTGATTGAGTGTTTGAAGAGTGTGGGTGTTTAGGAATTTGTCCATTTCTTCCAGGTTGTCCAGTTTGTTGGCATATAATTCTTCATAGTATTCCCTGATAATTGTTTGTATCTCTGAGGGATTGGTTGTAATCATTCCTTTTTCATTCATGATTTTATCTATTTGGGTCATCTCCCTTTTCTTTTTGAGAAGCCTGGCTAGAGGTTTGTCAATTTTGTTTATTTTTTCAAAAAACCAACTCTTGGTTTCGTTGATCTGCTCTACAGTTTTTTTAGATTCTATATTGTTTATTTCTGCTCTGATCTTTATTATTTCTCTTCTTCCGCTGGGTTTAGGCTGCCTTTGCTGTTCTGCTTCTATTTCCTTTAGGTGTACTGTTAGATTTTGTATTTGGGATTTTTCTTGTTTCTTGAGATTGGCCTGGATTGCAATGTATTTTCCTCTCAGGACTGCCTTCGCTGCATCCCAAAGCGTTTGGATTGTTGTATTTTCATTTTTGTTTGTTTCCATGTATATTTTAATTTCTTCTCTAATTGCCTGGTTGACCCACTCATTCGTTAGTAGGGTGTTCTTTAACCTCCATGCTTTTGGAGGTTTTCCAGACTTTTTCCTGTGGTTGATTTCAAGCTTCATAGCATTGTGGTCTGAAAGTATGCATGGTATAATTTCAATTCTTGTAAACTTATGAAGGGCTGTTTTGTGACCCAGTATATGATCTATCTTGGAGAATGTTCCATGTGCACTCGAGAAGAAAGTATATTCTGTTGCTTTGGGATGCAGAGTTTTAAATATATCTGTCAAGTCCATCGGATCCAATGTATCATTCAGGGCCCTTGTTTCTTTATTGACTGTGTGTCTAGATGATCTATCCATTTCTGTAAGTGGGGTGTTAAAGTCCCCTGCAATGACCACATTCTTATCAATAAGGTTGCTTATGTTTATGAGTAGTTGTTTTATATATCTGGGGGCTCGGGTATTTGGCGCATAGACATTTATAATAGTTAGCTCTTCCTGGTGGATAGACCCTGTGATTATTATATAATGCCCTCTTCATCTCTTGTTACAGCCTTTAATTTAAAGTCTAGTTTGTCTGATAGAAGTATGGCTACTCCAGCTTTCTTTTGGCTTCCAGGAGCATGATAAATAGTTCTCCATCCCCTCACTCTCAATCTAAAGGTGTCCTCAGATCTAAAATGAGTCTCTTGTAGACAGCAAATAGATGGGTCTTGTTTTTTTATCCATTCTGATACCCTATGTCTTTTAGTTGGCGCATTTAATCCATTTACATTCAGTGTTATTATAGAAAGATATGGGTTTAGAGTCATTGTGATGTCTGTATGTTTTATGCTTGTAGTGATGTCTCTGGTACTTTGTCTCACAGGATCCCCCTTAGGATCTCTTGTAGGGCTGGTTTCGTGGTGACAAATTCCTTCAGTTTTTGTTTGTTTGGGAAGACCTTTATCTCTCCTTCTATTCTAAATGACAGACTTGCTGGATAAAGGATTCTCGGCTGCATATTTTTTCTGTTTAGCACACTGTAGATATCGTGCCAAGCCTTTCTGGCCTGCCAAGTTTCAAAGGAGAGATCAGTCACGAGTCTTATAGGTCTCCCTTTATATGTGAGGGCACGTTTATCCCTTGCTGCTTTCAGAATTTTCTCTTTATCCTTGTATTTTGCCAGTTTCACTATGATATGTCGTGCAGAAGATCGATTCAAGTTACGTCTGAAGGGAGTTCTCTGTGCCTCTTGGATTTCAATGCCTTTTTCCTTCCCCAGTTCAGGGAAGTTCTCAGCTATAATTTGTTCAAGTACCCCTTCAGCACCTTTCCCTCTCTCTTCCTCCTCTGGGATACCAATTATGCGTATATTATTTTTTTTTAGTGTATCACTTAGTTCTCTAATTTTCCCCTCATACTCCTGGATTTTTTTATCTCTCTTTCTTTCAGCTTCCTCTTTCTCCATAACTTTATCTTCTAGTTCACCTATTCTCTCCTCTGCCTCTTCAAGCCGAGCCGTCGTGGTTTCCATTTTGTTTTGCATTTCGTTTAAAGCGTTTTTCAACTCCTCGTGACTGTTCCTTAGTCCCTCAATCTTTGTGGCAAGAGATTCTCTGCTGTCCTGTATACTGTTTTCAAGCCCAGCGATTAATTTTATGACTATCATTCTAAATTCACTTTCTGTTATATTATTTAAATCCTTTTTGATCAGTTCATTAGCTGTTGTTATTTCCTGGAGATTCTTCTGAGGGGAATTCTTCCATTTGGTCATTTTGGAGAGTCCCTTGCGTGGTGAGGACCTGCAGTGCACTTCCCCTGTGCTGTGGTGTATAACTGGAGTTAGTGGGCGGGGCCGCAGTCCGACCCGATGTCTGCCCCCAGCCCACTGCTGGGGCCACAGTCAGACTGGTGTGTGCCTTCTCTTCCCCTCTCCTAGGGGCGGGATTCACTGTGGGGTGGCGTGGCCCGTCTGGGCTACTTGCACACTGCCAGGCTTGTGTTGCTGGGGATCTGGCGTATTAGCTGGGGTGGGTAGGCAAGGTGCATGGGGGCTGGAGGGGCAGGCTTAGCTCGCTTCTCCTTAGGTGATCCACTTCAGGAGGGGCCCTGTGGCAGCGGGAGGAAGTCAGATCCGCTGCCGGAGGTTTGGCTCAGCAGAAGCACAGAGTTGGGTGTTTGTGCTGCGCGAGCAAGTTCCCTGGCAGGAACTGGTTCCCTTTGGGATTTTGGCTGGGGGATGGTCGGGGGAGATGGCGCTGGTGAGCGCCTTTGTTCCCCGCCAAGCTGAGCTCTGCCGTCAGGGGGCTCAGCAGCTCTCCCTCCCTTTGTCCTCCAGCCTTCCCGCTTTCTGAGCAGAGCTGTTAACTTATGACCTCCCAGACGCTAAGTCGCGCTTGCTGTCGGAACACAGTCTGTCCGGCCCCTCCGCTTTTGCCAGCCAGACTTGGGGGCTCTGCTTGGCCGGCGAGCCGCCCCTCCGCCTCGGCTCCCTCCTGCCAGTCCGTGGAGCGCGCACCGCCTCGCAGCCCTTCCTACCCTCTTCCGTGGGCCTCTCGTCTGCGCTTGGCTCCGGAGACTCCGTTCTGCTAATCCTCTGGCGGTTTTCTGGGTTCTTTAGGCAGGTGTAGGTGCAATCTAAATGATCAGCAGGACGCGCGGTGAGCCCAGCGTCCTCCATGCCGCCATCTTCTGGAACCTCTCTTTTTCTATTTTGAATGATAGCCTTTCTGGATAGAGTATTCTTGGTTGCAGATTTTCCCCTTTCAACACCTTGAGTATATCATGCAATTCTATTCTGGCCTGTAAAGTTTCTGCCAAAGAAATACACTGGAATTTTTATGAGGCTTCCCTCATATATAATTTTCTTTTTCTCTTGCTGCTATCCAAACTTTTTCTTTATCAAAAAATTTTGGCATTTTAATTGCAATATATCTTAGTATGGATCTATTTTTGTTGATTTTGTTTGAGGTTTTCTGTGCTTCCTGGATCTAGATATCTGTCTCCTTCCCCAGATTCAGGAAGTTATCAGCTATTATGTCTTCAAATAAATTTTCTGCACTCTTTTCTTTCTCTTCTTCTTCTGGGATCCCTATAATATAAACATTATTACTCTTGATGGAATCACTTAACTCCCTAAGCTTATCTTCATTTTGCAGAATTATTTTTTTCATTCATATGCTCAGCTTGAATACCTGCCATTGCTCTGTCCTTAAAGTCTAATTCCTTCTGCTTCCTTCTGGTTCTTTTACTTTGCTATTTATTCTGAGTGTATTTTTAGTTTCATTTATTGTGTTCCTTTTCTATGATCAATTCTTTTTCTGTTTTCCATCTCTTTGTTAAGGGTCTCACTGATGTCCTCCAATTTTTCTCAAGTCCTTTTAATATCTTTATGATTATTCTTCTAAATTTTTTTATCAAGCATATTATTTATATCTGTTGTGCTTAGGTCTCTTGCTGTGGGTTTGTCTTTTTTCTTTCATTTGGGACATACTCTTCTGCCTCTTTATTTTGTCTAACTTTCTGTGTCTATTTCTCTGTGTTAGGAAAGTTAGTTACATCTCCTGCTTTGAAAGTATTGGGAGGGCATGTATCTTTAACAAGGGGACAGTGGTCCTTTACCACAGGGGATGTGCCTCTGCCTCTGAGACCATAGCAGCTGAGGCTTATATTCAAAGTGTGCCAGAGCAGGGTATACAGTGACATAGGTTTGCTTGCTTGTTCTCTTCCACAGGAGTCTTGAAGACATTTCTGAGACCAGGGCAGTGGGTTTGCTAGGCATAGTGCATGTGGGCAGGCCATAAGGTTTTAACAAGATGCACGCATCCTTCACAGAAAGTGACCAATGGCCACGGTCTCATGTATAAGGCTCCTCCAAAGCACACAGTTGGCCAATGCACACAGTCGGTAAGTTTGTTCCATTCCTCCTGAAGATGGAGTCTGCAGTGCCAGGACTGAGGAAGGCACAGCTGGAGGGTGCAAGGTGGGTTGTAAGCAAGTTTGTACTGAATGCTAGTGCCATACTGGTCCCCACAGTTGTATGCTGGGTGATAGTGGAGGGAAATTGCACCTTCTAGATCCTGTTTTCTTGGAGGACTCTCGCAACGAAATCTGTCCTTCTGGGACAGGCTCTGAGATTAGTAAATAACTCTCCCTCTTTTGGGACCCAGGTATTTGTCAAACTGTTACCTTTTTTCTGTGTCTCCACAGAGTCAGTTTCTTATCAACCTCCTGGCTCTCTTAGAGCCTATTCTGCTGAATTTTAGAATTCCAGGCTTTAAATCCTACTGATTATATGAACACAAATTTGGCTTCTCTGGTTTTCAAAGGCAGATTCTATGGGGATATGGCTTCCCTGTGCAGGCTTCACAGTGTATAATCTACTTCTCTCCCCTCTCCAAGCCTGTGACTCTCTCCCTCCAACAGATAGCCCATAGGTCCATTTAGCTCCCTACCACATCTTCACTCTTCCTACACTCTTTGATTTAGCCTTTTATCTACATTCATTTGTGGAGTTTGTTCTTCCAGTTTTTGGAACTTTTTTCTGGGTTAGTTACACTGATGTGTTATCTAGTCGTATCCATGTGATGATGTAAGCTTAGGGTCTTTCTACTCTGCCGTGTTTCCCAGAATTCTCCTCTTATATACTTTGGATATCTTCCCTTTGTCAGATATATGTTTTGTAAATATTTCCTCCCACTTCAAAGATTTCCTTTTTACTCTGTTGATTGTTTCACTTGTTCTGTAGAATTTTTTTTTAAGTTTTATTCAATCTCACTTGTCTATTTTTCCTTTCATTGCGTGTACCTTTGGTATTATATATAAAAAAAATGCCTAGACCAATGTTGACAAGCATTTTCCTATGCTTTCTTCTCCTAGTTTTACTTTTGCAAGTCTTAGATTTAACTCCTAAATTCATTTTGAGTTGATTTTTGTTTGTTTTGTATGGTAAGGGTCCAACTTCATTCTTCTGCATGTAGATATCCTATTTTCTTACACATTTTATTGAATAGACTATTCTTCCCCGTTCAGTGTTTTTGGTACCCTGTTGAAGATTAGTCGACTGTTGATAGGTGAATTATTTCTGGGGCTTTTATTTTGTTCCATGACTTTATTTTTTTAAGGTTTATTTATTTTGCAAAGAGAGAGAGAGAGAGCAGAAAGAGGCAGATTCCGAAGCAGGCTTCAGGCTCTGATTTGCCAGCACAGAGCCCAACATGGGGCTCCGATTCATGAACCATGAGATCATGACCTGAGCCAAAGTCGGACACTTAACCGACTGAACCACCCAGACGCCTATGTTCCATCACTTTAAATGTCTTATTTTATGTTAGCGTCATACTATTTTGGTAACTGTAGCTTTTTAATATATTTTGAAATCAGAAAGTTTAATGTCTGCAGCTTTGTTCTTCTTTCTCAAGATTTTTGGCTGTGATTTGTTGTGATTACATATAATTTTTTTTCTATTTTTGTAACAAATGCCATTGGGGTTTTGCTAGAAGTACATCGATTCTGTATATCACTTTGGACAGTATAGACATTTAAGAAATATTAATTCTTCCAATGCATAAACATGGGAGCTTTTTCCATTTATCTGTGTATTCTTTAATTTCCTTCATCAATGGTTTAAAAATTTTAGTGTACAAGATTTTTACCTCTTAATTTTACTTTTATGTGCTTTTGTATTTTATTGGTATTGTAATGGTATTATCTTCTTTCTTCTTTGTATAGTTTGTTGTTATTTATAGAAACATCACTGATTTTTAAATATCATATGGAAAGAAATTAGAGAAACACAAAATTCAATTTAACTAAAGGCAGAAAGAGAGTGAGAGGGTTGGCAAAAATAAAAATATAGATGACAGGTATAGGCAACCTAGCATAGCATAAGTGGAAACTTCTGAGAAGAAGATCAAAACATTAAGACATATATTCAAAATGTACTTAAGGGGTGCCTGGGAGCCTCAGTCAGTTAGGCATCTGACTTTGGCTCAAGTTATGATCTCATGGGTCATGAGTTCGAGCCCCACGATGGGATTTGTGCTGACAGCTCAGAGTCTGAAATCTGCTTCTAATTCTGTGTCTCTGTCTCTTTCTGCCTCCCCTAACTTCCACTCTGTCTCTCTCTCTCTCTCTCTCTCTCAGAAATAATTATTCAACAAATAAAAATAAAATACAATTACAAAATGTAAGTATTAAAAGCATTCATATGAATGTCTACATATTGAAATGGCATAACATCTATAGAAGAAAACTAAGATGAACACTAACACATATCCTGTAAATATATTGAATTTTTAAAATATGAAATTTATTGTCAATTTCTTTTCCATACAACACCCAGTGCTCATCCTATACTGAATTTTTAAAATAAAAAGTAATTTGTTGGTCGGATATCAAAAGAGATTAAGTTATTTTAAAAAGAAAAAAATGGCATAACAATTTTTACAGGAGCATTGAGTACCAGATGACAGTGAAGCAACACATAAGACATTTAAACAGATTAAGTGCAAGTTAACCTGGCCTTTACATAAAACAGCTATAGACAGTTGTGAACAACAAGGGTTAGGAAATTACTTAAGGTTGAACTCTAGCCCAGCAAGAGATTTATAATGTAAATTTATAAAAAATATTTAGTATTTGACACTTTTAGAAGATTTTTATAATTAAAAAGAAAATATTCTGGTGGGTGAACCAGAGTATAAACCAACGTTAGGTGAACCAATGATAGCTGATTACTCCAGTTTATAACTGTGAGTATAAGGACCATGGGGAACAAGTAGGTGATGTCTGTGGGTGTGGGGAATCAGGTCAACTACTAA
Organism: Panthera pardus; assembly: GCF_024362965.1. NCBI lineage: Eukaryota > Metazoa > Chordata > Mammalia > Carnivora > Felidae > Panthera > Panthera pardus. The sequence continues at coordinate 61,277,895 of NW_026526843.1, forward strand.
CTAGCCATGAAATGTTGCTAGCATATTGACTTTCCTATGCTTGGAATTTTTATCTTACGTGTGGAAAAATTTCAAATCTTGTGTGCTAGTGAGATGAAAATTAAAGATCAATTACTTAGCTTTCAGATGAAAAAGATCATATATACTGAAATAATAAATGAATCAGGAACCTAGAGATTGTAGTTTTTGTTCCATCTGTGTGGATCTGGGATACCAAAGAAATCACTTTAATTTGTTTATATTTTCTCATCATAAATTTTGAACTAATAAACAATATATTTTTTTAATTTTTATGCTTAAAGAAGAAATTTATAGTTCTGAAAGAACGCTTAAAACATCAGTAAGAAAAGAATGCTGCTAGAAATGTACCTTAACTTATAAGCATCGAGTTAAAAAAAAATCTCTTTTTCCAGCAAGAAGGTGGCAGTGGATGTTATTAAGTCATGTTGTCTTGAAAATCAATAATTTTGCCAGGACTATAGGCGTGCTAAAGTAGCAGGGTAGATATTGAATTTGGGCATCAACAGTGGAAGAAAGAGCTATCATTTGACAAAGTTAAATAATAACATCTAAACATTTCATGGAAGGCAATATGCAGGTATACTTAACTGGAATAGACAGACAAATTAGTCATACTATAGAAGCCATAGGCACTTAGGTTAAGGGAAGACAGACATTGCTTAATTCTTTGTGACCAGCTTTCATAGCTCACTTAGTTTAGATGAAAAATGAGCTATTAGAAAACTATTAAAAGCAGTAGATTTGTATGCACACATAGTAACATGAGTGGATCTTAAAAATAACATTAAAATAAAAGAATAAAAAGCAGATCTACAACATAATTATATCGATATAAATTAGAAATGCATACTCAAAAAACAATAATACACGTTTTTGCATTTTTTTGTAAGAGAAAAATCAAATAATAATATACCCATTAAAATCTTTCAAAATGTAGCTTATCTAGTAGATTGATATTTAAGTGTACTACGGAGGTAAAAAGACTGATAAACTATTTGGGCACAATAAAGTTACTTAACATGTGCTACCTAACCATCTAACCTGTGCCACCATTTTCATATGTGTTTAGTAATAATATCTATACTTAACTATTCCAATTGTAAGACTCAATAATGTAACATAGTAAAACACTTGGAGTTCCTAAAGTAACATAGCATTTATTAAGTTAGATATAACGGTAGTGATTTTTTTTTAAAAATGTGATCAAGGTGGTTATTCAGAAATCTGGTCAGTAAGACACACACAGAAGTCAAGTCTGAAAACATAAGCAAGGATAAGTACAGTGTATGTTCAAGGTTAAAGATCAAGGAACTAGATATGGGGCTTGAGGTACAAAGACCCACACTTTTAGGTACTGATTGATTGATCTGGAACCCATATGTAAAATGCCAGCAAATCAAGGTAGGATCAAGACATTATGGAACAAGAATATGATGAAAAGCTTGATCATGTTACTCAGCCTTCCTCTTCTCAAGGAATAATTCTACATGTTACATGTCCGTAAAACTGACAGTATAAACATAATGGGGGAAGTATGCATGGTTTCCAGAAGAGAAAGGATCCAGGGCATTTCTAATGCAGACAATTGAGAGTGAAAATTAAAATTATTGCAGTTAGTAGGATCAGTCAGAAAATGCTCCTCTCTCTAAAGATGCAAATCTTTCCACTAATTGGGATTCTGACTGGATGATTGTTTTAAACTCCAGGAAAATCTTTGAACTCTATTTTTAGTGAAATGGTTATTTATAATTTTTTCAACATGTATTTATTTTTGATAGAGTGCAAGTGGGGGATGGAGGGGGGCAGAAAGAGGAAGATACAGAATCCGAAGCAAGCTCCAGGCTCTGAGCTGTCAGCACTAGCCCAATGTGGGGCTTGAACCCATGATCCATGAGATCATGACCTGAGCTGAAGTAGGACACTTAACTGAATGAGCTACCCAGGCCCCAACAAGGTGACTTACAAAACAACACTATAAAGAATGTTTGTCAGTCAAATTGGAGACTAAATCTGTAAAACACATGTGTTTTTGAGGTACAAAGATCTAGATTTGAATTCTGACTTTAGCTGTATAATGTTCTGTTGCTGCCATACCAATTTACCATAAATTTGTGGTTAAAAATACACAGTTTTATTATTTTACAGTTCTGGATGTTATAAGTCCAACATAGGTATCATGGGACTAAAAGCAAGGTATCAGCAGCCCTGTATTCTTTTCAGGAAGCTCTTACGAAAAATCTTTTTGCCTTTTTCAGTTTCCAGAGGTTGCTAGCTCCTTGGCTCCTGGTCCCTTACTCCATCTTTAAAACCAACAATAATAAGTTGGGTCCTTCTTACACTGATATCTTTCTAAATATTTCTTTGGATTCCTTTTCTATATTTCAGAATTCTTGTTCTTGCATTGGTTTTCCTCTGGCAACCTAAGATAGTCTCCTTATTATTAGGTCAGCAAAACTGCAACTTTAATTCTAACTTCAAGTTAATGTTTTTTTTTTTTTTGTTTTGTTTTTTGTTTTTTGTTTTTTTTTGTCATGTAACCTAATATATTCAAAGGTTCTAGGGATTTAATCATAGGCATTTTGGGGAAAACCCATCATCACACTAATTCTTTACTTCACTTTCATTTTATAAATACTTTTGACAATGTACTATGTGCCTGATGACATATTAGATCCTGGAGTTACATAATGAGTAAGATAAAGTTTTTTCTCTCATCATCCCATACTTTTGACTCTCCTTGATAAAATGGAGATCACATATAATGATAATAATACACATCTTACAGATCTGTTCAGAGGATACAAAAGAATACACAAATATATACCTGGCAATTTGTAGGCATTGTTATTATCAGAATACATTGATAATAGTTTAAATTACTGAGAATATTATGTAAAATAGTACTATTTATTTGTTGCTTATTTATTATCGTTCTTTCTTTTTGTAATGTAAGCTTTGTTAAAGCAGGAAACTTGTCTGCTTTCCACTCTTATCTATCTCCTGTGCCAAAATAGTACATAGAACATAGTGGGAATCCAATAAGTACTTGTTTAGATAATGAACAATTATCCCAGGTTGTACCTCAATTATTATCTTTAAAAGATTGTTAGGAGACATTCTGGCAAAACAGAGGTATAGGGAGCTTCGTGGACCCTCTTCTCAGAGAAACAACCATAACTGGTAAAATTATTTTAACAAATAAAAAGTTTAAATTGTAAACTGTAATTGTTTTAAGTGTACACAGTAAATAAATAAATACATATTCAAGAAAATCTACTATTTCTCTGCAAGAGCAATGAGTCTGTGTCATTTGAGCCATGACATGGTACCATTCCCCACACAGCTCAGTGTAATAGAAACTCTACTCTGGGAAGCTGTATCCATGAGAACAGTTCCAAGTCTATGGTTGTGGTTTCCCCTGGGGAAGAATATCCTTCCATAATTTGTCATCTCCCGTAGCTCTGACTTACAGAAGGTCTATTTGAAGCAAGTTCAGTTCCAATTCTTCATCCAGTACACACTCATAGGGAACAAACACTTATAATGAGGGTACCAATTAACCTCAGCCCAGCTTGCTGATAGTATAGGGGTTCCCTAAAAAGAAAGACAACCTGATAAAACCAGGGCTACCATTCCTATTCAGGACACTGCTTGTAAAGTAGAAGTATCACTCTGAAAGAATCAGACCACTGCACACACCCCTAGCTTCAGAGTAGTAATACAAACTTTCAGTCAAAGGGTGTGGTATTATTTGCAATAGATATGTAAAAGTGAAGTCTAAGAGTGGTTTTGAAAACAGAAAGATATTTTGTTGTTGAGCAATTAGGAGGATACTGATAGCTTCATGATAACAAGAGAAGAAATTGTATAACAGTTATAAATTTAATAGAAATACAGAAGAACAACAAAGAACCATACTGGAATCATAGCAAACCTAAAAATCTACCCTAAAAAACTACACTTATAAAGTGGTCCAACTTTAGTGGGGACAGATTGTGAAGAAGTGTGCCCAGGAAATTTTTAAATAATATAGTAAAATTTGCTAGTATATAATCAAGGCTATAAACTAGGTACAATTATATATATATATATATATATATATATATATATATATATGGTACAATTAATCTCTATCTATTTATCTATCTATATATGAATTGTAAAAATTATATATAACTTAAAAATATACATATTATACAAAGTATACAAACAGGCATATATATAGATACATGTTATACATAAATTTTATAATTAAGACATATATGCACATATAAATGTCTCTGAAAAACAAAAGGCTACCTCAATACCCATCACCCACCCACCCTTCCCTCCCACCGCCCATCAACCCTCAATTTGTTCTCAGCTTTTAAGTCTCTTATGTTTTGGCTCCCTACCTCTCTAACCTCTTTTTCTGTTTTCTTCTCCTTCCCCATGGTCTTCTGTTAAGTTTCTCAGGATCCACATAAGAGTGAAAACATATGGTATCTTTCTTTCTCTGTATGACTTATTTCACTTAGCATAACACTCTCCAGTTCCATCCACATTGCTACAGAAGGCCAGATTTCATTCTTTCTCATTGCCACGTAGTACTCCATTGTATATATAAACCACAATTTCTTTATCCATTCATCAGTTGATGGACATTTAGGCTCTTTCCATAATTTGGCTATTATTGAAAGTGCTGCTATAAACCTTGGGGTACAAGTGCCCCAATGCATCAGCACTCCTGTATCCCTTGGGTAAATTCCTAGCAGTGCTATTGCTGGGTCATACGGTAGATCTATTTACAATTTTTTGAGGAGCCTGCACACTATTTTCCAGAGTGGCTGCACCAGTTTGCATTCCCACCAACAGTGTAAGAGGTTTCCAGTTTCTCGACATCCTCGCCAGCATCTATAGTCTCCTGATTTGTTCATTTTAGCCACTCTGACTGGCATTAGGTGATATCTGAGTGTGGTTTTGATTTGTATTTCCCTGATGAGGAGTAACGTTCAGCATCTTCTAATGTGTCTGTTGGCCATCTGGATGCCTTCTTTAGAGAAGTGTCTATTCATGTCTTCTGCCCATTTATTTACTGGATTAATTGTTTTTTGGCTGTGGATTTTAGTGAGCTCTTTATAGATTTTGGATACTAGCCCTTTGTCTGATATGTCATTTGCAAATATCTTTTCCCATTCCGTTGGTTGCCTTTTAGTTTCCTTGATTGTTTCTGTTGCAGTGCAGAAGCTTTTTATCTTCAGGAGGTCCCAACAGTTCATTTTTGCTTTTAATTCCCTTGCATTTGGAGACATGTCAAGTAAGAAATTGCTGCGGCTGAGGTCAGAGAGGCTTTTTCCTGCTGTCTCCTCTAGGGTTTTGAAGGTTTCCTGTCTCACATTCAGGTCCTTTATCCATTTTCAGTTTATTTTTGTGAATAGTGTAAAAAAGTCGTCTAGTTTCAACCTTCTGCCTGTTGCTTTCCAGTTCTCCCAGCACCATTTGTTAAAGAGACTGTCTTTTTTCCATTGGATAGTCTTTCCTGCTTTGTCAAAGATTAGTTGGCCATACTTTTGTGGGTCTAATTCTGGGGTTTCTATTCTATTCCATTGATCTATGTGTCTGTTTTTGTGCCAATACCATGCTGATTTAATGATTACAGCTTTGTAGTAGAGGCTAAAGTCTGGGATTGTGATCCCTCCCGCTGTGGTCTTCTTCAAAATTATTTTGGCTATGCAGGGCCTTTTGTGGTTCCATACAAATTTTAGGATTGCTTGTTCTGGCTTCAAGGAGAATGCTGGTGCAATTTTGACTGGGATTGCATTGAATGTGTAGATAGCTTTGAGTAGTATTGACATTTTAACAATATTTATTCTTCCAATCCATGAGCATGGAATGTTTTTTCATTTCTTTATATCTTCTTCAATTTCCTTCATAAGCTTTCTATAGTTTTCAGCATACAGATCTTTTACATCTTTGGTTAGGTTTATTCCTAGGTATTTTATGCTTCTTGGTGCAGTTGTGAATGGGATCACTTTCTTTATTTGTCTTTCTGTTGCTTCATTATTAGTGTATAAGAATGCAACAGATTTCTTTACATTGATTTTGTATCCTGCGACTTTGCTGAATTCATGTATCAGTTCTAGCAGACTTTTGGTGGAGTCTATCAGGTTTTCCATGTATAATATCATGTCATCTGCAAAAAGTGAAAGGTTGCCTTCATCTTTGCCAATTTTGATGTCCCAAGCTGAAACCAAGAATCAGACACTTAACTGACTGAGCTACCCAGGCGCCCCTCTGTGTTTGTTTCTGTGTATTAGGAAAGTTGGTTATGTCTTCTCATCTTGATGGGACTGTGAGTTTACAGGTGTGTATGACCATCTTCCCCTCTCCCCAGGGCAGGAGTCACTTTGGAGTGGTGCTGGTCCCTGCTGAGGCTGCTTTAATATGAGATATGGCAGGAGCAAGTTTGGAGGGACCTCTGCCTAGTGAAGTGAGTTGGATGGGGTGGATCAGCAGGAGAATGTAGGGGAAGGTTATACAGTATTAGCACATTAGGTGGAGAGTGTGCTGTTTCCTGCAGCTATCTGGCTATCTGGATTAGGGGTGGAGGCAAAGAAATGATGTATGCCAGTTCTTTTGTTCTTGGAGAAGTTTCTAGATAGATAGATAAGAATTTTTAAACTTCTACTTCTAGGGGCACCTAGGTGGCTCGGTTGGTTCATCCTCCAACTTTTGATTTTGGCTCAGGTCATGATCTCACAGTTTGTGAGTTTGAACCCCACATTGGGCTCTGTGTTGATTAAGTTGAGGCTGCTTGGGATTTTCTCTCTTCTTTGTCTCTTTTCCTCCCCTGCTCTCTCATTCTCTCTCTCTCTCTCTCAAATAAACTTAAAAAAATAAGCTGGTACTTCTATGATGTATCTCAGTGGGGTTGTTAGTTATGCTGTTTCTTTATAAGGGTGGGGACTCAGTTTTCTATCACCCTCTGGCTGTGCCAGAGTAGAGCCTGGTGATTTTTTAAGTACCCCAAAGTAAGCCCCACCAGTTATAAAAACTTAAAGAGTTTGGTCCCACTAGTTTTCAAAGCCAAATGTGATGAGGACGCATCTTCTCCAAAAGGTCCCCTATGTCCGGGGTCCCTGGTGTGTGTCCTGCTTCTTTCCCTTTTCTATGCTTGTTGGGTCCCTCCCATTTGTTGGATTTCGTTCCCAAGTATGTCTCCAACCCTGCTACACTTATTAATGTGTCCTCCTTTTTATCATTAACTATGGAAAGTCTGTTCTGCCAAACTTTGGGTTGTTTTCTAGGTTTGATGCTCTGATGTGGCTTTTATCGAGGTGTCTTTGTGGAAGGAGTGAGCTGGGAATCTCCTACTCTGACATATTTTTACAAGCCAACACTAAAAATTTTATACCTTAACTCCTTTCTATGAAAAATCAATAAGCTCTCATAAATATTTTCCTTAACTTTATATTATTTATATAATTTCTTTTTATTTTATATTTCCTCTGTGTTTGTAGTACAGAAATTACTCTGTGTCTTCTGAAATAGCATATAACAGCAAGAATATAACTGTTTATTTTCTTCTTTGGTTTTGCTTAATAAACACTTTTTGTTTCCTGTATTATCACTTAATACTAATTATCATTAAATTTATGAAAAATTAAAGCTTTTGGTTAGCAAGTGATATACATTACCAAAGGTACCTGGAGATTGTAGTGAAAGAAATGACAGTTGAACCTTAAGTAGCATGGAGAATAGTGGTGCTGACCTGCACAGTTGACAATCCACATATAGTTTTGACACCCTCAAAATTTAACTGCCAATAGCTTACTGTTGACCAGAAGCCTTACTGATAACATAAGAAGTCAAAATATATTTTATATATTTTATGTATTATATACTGTATTCTTAAAATAAAGTAAGTAGAGAAAAATATTTTTAAAAACTCATAAGGAAAATAAAATACATTTATAGTACTGCACTGTGTCACATAAGGAAAATAAAATACATTTATAGTACTGCACTGTGTCACATAAGTTTCACATAAGTCACATAAATGACTTGTGCAGTTCAAATCCATGTTGTTCAAAGGTTAACTGCACATTACTGGAAATAATTATTAAGAGAATCAACTGGGGTTGGGCATTATTCTATTTTTCTTAATAAATTCTGATATTATGTAGCTTCTTAATTTAAGAAATGTTGAATATTTAAAAGCTGAAAAAAAGTTTATTTTAAATCATTTCTTGTGTAGTTTTATTTTATATTTCTATTTTATAGCATATTCCTGTCATACAATATGAAATGCATGAAAGTAATATAATTTAATGGTATCTATCTATTATCTATCTATCTACTTTTCTATATTTATTATTAAGTTTCAATTTTAATTCCATTATAGTAAATGTACAGTGTTAGCTTCAGGTGTACAATACAGTGATTTTCAATAATTTCATAAACCACCTAGTGCTCATCACAAGTGCCATCCTTTTTTCTTTTAATGCTTTTTTTTTAAAGTTTATTTTGAGTGTGTGTGTGGGGAGAGAGAGAGAGAGAGAGAGAGAGAGAGAGAGAGAGAGAGAGAGAATCACAAGCAGGTCTCATGCTATCACCACACAGCCCAATAGGGCTCAATCTCATAAACCATGAGATCATGACCTGAGCCCAACCAAGAGTTGGACACTTAACTAAGTCACAAAGACGCCCCAATAAATATCATCCTTAATCCCTGTCACCTAGTTCACCCATCCTTGCACCCATTTTCCCTGTCATAACCATCTTTTTGTTCTCTACAGTTAAGAGTCTGTTTCTTAGTTTATCGCGATCTTTCCTTCCTTTTGCTTGTTTTTTTTTCCTTAAACTCCACATATGAATGAAGTCATATGGTATTTGTCTTTCTCTGACAACTTATTTCTCTTAGCATTACATTCTCTAGTTGCACCCATGTCATTGAAAATGGCAAGATTTCATTCCTTTTTATGGCTGAGTAAAATCTATATATATGTACATATATATGTATATATATTACATATTGTATATATAATATGTGTATATATGTATGTATATATACATGTATGTATGTATGTGTGTGTATATTCTTATATGGTGTAAGAAAATGGTCCAGTTTCATTGTTTTGCATTTAGCTGTCCATTTTCCCAATGCCATTTAGTATACACACACACACACACACACACACACACACACACACACATTACATCTTCTTTATCCATTAACCTATCAATGGACACTTAGGCTGCTTATGTCATTGCTCTGTTGTACACAATGCTGCAATAAGCATAGGGTTGCATGTATCCCTTTGAACTAGTGGGGTTTTTTGTACATTTTCATTATTATAGGGTAGTTCTATTTTTAAATTTTGAAAGAACCTCTGTCCTGTTTTCCACCGTGGCTGCACCAGTTTGCCTTCACACCAAAAGTGCAGAAGCGTTCCTTTTTCTACACATCTTTGCCAGCACTTCTTGTTTCCTGTTGTTTTTATTTTAGCCATTATGACAGGTGTGATGTGACATTTCATTGCAGTTTTGATTTGCATTTCTTTGATGATGAGTGATGTTGAGCACCTTTTCATGTGTTTGTTAAACATCCAGATGTCTTCTTTGGAGAAATGTTTGTTCATGTCTTCTGCCCATATTTTAGTTGTATTATTTTTTGGGTGTTTTATTGTATATGTTCTTTACATATTTTGCATGCTAAAGTATTTATTGGATAAGTCATTTGCAAACATCTTCTCCAATTCACTATGTTGCCTTTTAGTTTTTTTGATTGTTTCTTTCACTGTGCAAAAGCTTTTTATTTTGATGTCTCTGTAGTTTATTTTTGCTTTTATTTCACTTGCCTCAGGATACATATCTAGATAAATGTTATGAATGATGTTAGAGACATTACTGTCTATGCACTATTCTAGGATTTTTACGAATTTAGGTGTCACAATTAGTTCTTTGATCCTTTTTGAATTTATTTTTATATTGTGTAAGAAAATGGTCCAGTTTCATAGTTTTGCATTTAGTTGTCCGTTTTTCCCAATGCCATTTAGTGAAGACACGGTCCTTTTCCTATTGCATACTTTTTCTTACTTTCTCAAAGATTAATTGCTCATATAATTGTGGATTTATTTATGGGTTTTTATTAGTTTTTATTGATCTATATGTCTATTTTTGTGCCAGTACCAAACTGTACTGATTACTACAGCTTTGTAATATAACTTGAAGTCTGGAACTGTGATATTTTAAGCTTCGCTTTTCTTTTTCAAGATTGTTTTGGCTATTATTGGTCTTTTTTGGTTCCATACAAATTTTAGGATTATTTTTTCCAATTGTGTGAAAAATGCTGCTGGTATTTTGATAGTTTGCATTAAATGTGTAGATTGCTTTGGGTAGTATGGACATTTTAACAATGTTTGTTCTTCCACTCCATAAGCATGGAATGTCTTTCTGTTTCCTTGTGCCATCTTCAATTATTTTTCATCAATGTTTTATAGGTTTCAGAGTACAGGTCTTGCATTTCTTTGGTTAGGATTATTCCTGGCTACTTTATTATGTTTGGAGCAATTGTAATTTTTTTAAATTTCTCTTTCCACTGTTTCTGTATTAGCATATAAAATGCATCAGATTTTTGTACATTGATTTTGTATCCTGTGACTTTACTGAATTCATTTATCAATTCTAGGCATTTTTTGCGGAGTCTTTCAATATTTCTATATATAGTATTATGTCATCCTCAAATAGTGAAAGTTTTACTTCTTACTGATTTGGATACCTTTTATTTATTTTTCTTGTCTGATTGTTTATGGCTAGGATTTCCAGTGTTGTGTTGATTAAAAGTGGTGATAGTGGACATCCATGTTTTGTTCCTGATCTTAGGGTAAAAAGCTCCCAGTTTTTCTCCATTATGATATTTGCTGTGGATTTTTTCACATATGGCCTTTATCATGGTGAGATATCTACCCTGTAAACCTAGGTGGTTGAGGATTTTTTAATTTATTTTTCAATGTTCATTTATTTTTGACAAAGAGAGACAGAGTGCGAGTAGGGGAGGGACAGAGAGAGGTGAAGATACAGAATTGGAAGCAGACTCCAGGCTCTGAGTTGTCAGCACAGAGACTGACATGAGGCTCAAACCCATGAACCATGAGCTTATGACCTGAGCTGAGGTCGGACGTTTAACTGACTGAACAACCCAGGTGCCCCTACTTTTTTTGTCAATTGCTTTTTCAGTGTCTATTTAAATGATCATGTGGTTTTTACCCTTCCTATTATTGATGTTATATATCATGTTGATTTGAGAATATTGATTCATTCTTTAATCCTGGGAATATATTCCACTTGATCCTGATCAATGATTTTTTAAAAATATATATTGTATTCAGTTTGCAAGTATTTTGCTAAGGGTTTTTGCTTCTATGTTCATCAGAATTATTGGCCTGTAGTCTTCTTTTTTGTAATGTCTTTTTCTGGTTTGGTATCAGAGTAATGCTGGCCTCATAGAATAAATAGGGAAGTTTTCCTTCCTCTTCTATTTTTGGAATAGTTTGAGAAGAATAAGTATTAACTCTTCTTTACATGTTTGGTGGAATTCCCCTGTAAAAGCATTTGGTCCTAGACATTTGTTTGTTGGGAGTTTTTTGATTACTGATTCAATTTCCTCACTAGGAATTGGTCAGTTAAAATTTTATATTTTTTCCTGCTTCAGTTTTGGTAGGTTATCTGTTTCTAGGAATTTATCCATTTCTTCTAGGTTGTCCAATTTGTTGGCATAAATTTTTTCATACTATCCTCTTAAAATTACTTGTATTTTTCAGATATTGGTTGTTATTTCTCCTCTCTCAGTTGTGATTTTGTTTGAGTCCTCTCTCTCTCTTTCTCTCTGGTTATTCTGGCTAGAGATTTACCAATGTATTGATTTTTCCCAAAGAACCAGTTCTTGGTTTCATTGATATATTCTATTATATTTTTTAGATTCCTTAAAATTTTTTTCTGATGAAATTTTTATTATTTACATTTGCTGGTTTGGGGTTTTGTTTATTCTTCTTTTTCCAGTTCCTTTGGGTATAAGGTTAGTTAGGTTTTATTTTATTTTTTCTTAATTTTTCTTGCTTCTTGAGATGGGCCTGTATTGCTAGAAATTCCCTTTTAGAACCACTTTACTGCATCCCCCAAATTTTGGTCAGTTGTGTTTTTATTTTCATATGTTTCCATGTACTTTTTAAATTCTTATTTGATTTCTTTTTTGACCCATTCATTGTTTATCAGCATGCTATTTAATCTCCATATATTTTGTGCTCTGTCCAGAGTTGTTCTTGTGGTTAATTTCCAGTTTGATTGCATTGTGGTCAGGAAAGATGTATGGTATGACTTCAATCCATTTGAATATGTTGAGACTTGTTTTGTTTTGTGGCCTAATAGGTGATGTGTTCTAAAGGATGTTCCATCTGTACTTGAAAAGAATGTGCTTTCTGCTATTTTAAAATGGAATGTTCTGAATATATCTTTTAAATGCATCTGGTCCAGTGTGTCATTCAAAACCATTGTTTCCCTATTTATTTTCTGTTTGTGTGAGCTATCCATTGATGTAAGTGCTGTGTTAAAGTCCCCTAGTATTATTGCATTATTATCAGTTAGTTACTTTATGTTTGTTATTAACTTTTTTGTGTATTCAGGTACCACCATTTTGGTTGCATATATATTTACAATCTATCTATTTATCTATCTATCTATCTATCATCTGTATTCCTACTCTGAAATTAGTGAGGGAAACATTTTTACATTGGTAGTCTCTTTAGCTTAAATCCTCAAACTATCCAACCCATTTAAACAGCTTAAAAGCCAAACTATATAAACACTTGTGACACATTTTGTGTCAATCTTGTCAATAATTAGGGCTTCTTGCTGGTAAGTTACTTGGATTTTTGTGGTCTTTGATAAAGTAAAAAACAAAAAAAAACCCGTGGGGCATGTTAATTTTATATTTTAGCATAAGATTTCTAGCTATTTTTCTTCAAAAGGACTATCTTTTATTCTGAGATTATGTTCTACTTCTTTTTGTGTTAAAATCCCCTTGTAAGTTTCAGGTTTTCCATGATGGGAATCCTATTTCTCCCAGTCTTCCCTCTTACAAATATAATTCCCTGGTTGTAAAAAACAAAAACAAAAACAAAAACAAAAACAAGGCAAAAAAAAAAAAAAACGAAAAAAACACAAGAAGTTATAAGAAGACTCTGAACGATGAGAAGAGGTTAAGGTGGCAAGAAAATGAGGCTTTAATAAGGCTGTAATAGAGTTCTTTTGGCTTTTTATATATTCTGAATGGAAAAATGGACAAACTCCCATCTAAAAACCACCGATTATCACAGTTGGAAAAAGAAATTTAAAAACCTGTTCCCTTTAGCCAAATTACTGGAAAAAGGTTATCCTAACAACAGAAAAACTTTGTTTACAGTATCACTTACTTCTGCCAAACACCAATGGAGAAACTGCCATTCCCCCCACCCATGCAAATCCTGGTATGGTTAGTGGAGAGTTTATCTGCCTTCCTCCTCTTTCATATAGAAGTAGGGGCTAGTGTTTTATTTCCCCTGTATGGTGGTGTTGACAGGACGAAGCAAGGATCTCATTTCCATCCCCAGCCCAGGCTTCTCTCAAATCCCATCCAAAGTAATATTGGAATAACTGAGAAGAAAGTTACTTTTCCATTCACCATGTAATTGCAGCAAGCAGTGCTTCAATTCCCTCACCGTGGTAATCTCAATGGGATCCAGCAGGGATTTTGATCTCCACACCAGCCCCAAACTTAAGATAAGACAGCCTAGTTGGCACGATTCTTCATTCCCCCCAGTGTCAGCAGAGTTTCAAAAGGAAATGAGTATCCACCCACATTCAGCAACAGTGAAAGTAAATAAAGTGGTATTAAGAAGGATTGGTAGCTGCCACTCCATTTCATAGCTCCATTCTGTCAGCATATCCCCGTAGTGAACTGAACTTCCAATATCACTCATGCTAAAAAGGTTTAAAAGGCTGTGGGAACTGGGCTAGGTGATATACTTCTACTATAGTAATCCCTAGTTTAGGCAAGGAAATTGAGCTTGCAGCTTACACATCTTCAATGAGGTGATATGAGGCAGTAGTACACTTTTTTATTATGCGCAGTCAGTGGAGTCCAAGGGAAAACAACTTCCATTCACCATGACCTATGTGCTACACTTAAATAAGATGAATCCCTGATAAAAGGATTACATAAGACCCAAAGTCTCAAAAATTAACCTAAATGCCCAGGATACAATAGAAACCACTTGGATTAAGAACTAGGACAATGTCAACTTGATAAAAAAAATAATGTCAGAAGATGCCAATACTTACATGACTGATGTTAAAATCATCTGACAAGGGGTTTAACCCATCTGTAAAAAAAAAAAAAAGTTTTCATGAGCAACGTTTTCATGAACAAATTTGAAACAAATAAAAACAGAAAATTTTAGCAAAAGAATAGAAGATATAAAAAAATACCAGAGGTAACTTACATAAATAGAAAATTAGATAATGGAATTTAATTTTTTTAACGTTTATTTATTTTTGAGACAGAGAGACAGAACATGAATGGGAGAGGGTCAGAGAGAGGGAGACACAGAATCTGAAACAGCCTCCAGGCTCTGAGCTGTCAGCACAGAACCCAACGCGGGGCTCGAACTCAGAGACCGCGAGATCATGACCTGAGCCGAAGTCGGCCACTTAACTGACTGGGCCACCCAGGCACCCCTGATAATGGAATTTAAAGATCACTCAATGGGATGAATAGTACAGTGGAAATGACAGAGGATGAAATCAGTGAATTTTAGAGCAGAGCAATAGAACTTACCCAGTGTGAACAATAGAAAGAAAATAAAGTGGGAAAACAAAACAGAGCATAGGGACTTGTGGGAATACCATGAAAGAGGTATACCATTAGGATCTCAGAAAAAGAAAGACAAAATAAAACAAAATTGTTCAAATAAACAATGGCTTAAAACTTGCGTAATTTGATAAAAATCATAACTGATTCAAGAAGTTGAGAAAACCCTAAATAGGATAAACCAATATAAATCCATGCCAAAACACCTCTTAAAGTTCTGAAACCCCAAAATAAATAAAATATCCTGAAAGCAGCCTGGGAGGATTAATACATTACTTATATGGAAACACAAATTTTATTAACAGGAGATTTCTTAAACAGAACACCAGAGTCCAGAAAGAAATGGCAAAACGTTTTTCAAGTACTGAAATAAAAACATTGCCAACCACAAATTTTATATCCAGCAAAATATTCTTCAGATAATAAATGGAATTTATTTATTTATTGATTTATTTAATTTTTTTAATGTTTATTTATTTTTGAGAGAGATAAACAGTTTCCAAGCAGAGGAGGGGGAGAGAGAGAGAGAGAGAGAGAGAGACAGAATCTGAAACAGGTTCTAGGCTCTGAGCTGTCAGCACAGAGCCTGATGCAGGGCTCAAACCCACAGAACCATGAAATCATGACCTTAGCTGAAGTCGGACACTTAACTGACTGCACCACCCGGGCGCCTTAAAGGGAATTTATTTTTTAAAAAATCAAGCAAACAGAAAAACTAAATCTACAACTACCATGTGACCTAAGAACTGCACTCTTGGGCATTTATCATAGAGACATTAAAACCTGTTCACACCAAAACCTCACACAAATGTTCATAGCAGCTTTATTTATAGTAGCTTCAAACTGGAAACTACTAAAATATACTTCAATATGTGAGTCATTAAATAAACTGTGATGCATCCATACTCAAAACAGAAAGCAACAAACTATTGCTATGCACAAGAACTTGGATGGATCTTAAGAACATTATGTTATGCAAAAAAAGCCAAAGATAATAGGTCAATACCATATCATTCAATTTATAGAATGTTTTCAAAATATCAAAATTATAGATGTGGAGTACAGATGAGTTGTTGCCAGTGGTTACAGATGTAGTGGAGGTTTGGCTATGTTTATAAATTGGCAACACAAGGTAACTTTAAGGTGATGTTACTGTAAATATATTGATTGTGGTTTTAGTCACACAATTGTAATAAAATTGCAAAAAATCATGCACACATACACACACAAATGAGAACACATAAAGCTAATGAAATATGAATAAGGTCAGTTGATTTTATCATGTTATTTTTATGGTTTTGTTATTGTATTATAATTTTGCAAGATCTTACCATTAGGAGGAATTGGTTAAAATATATATAGAATCTCTCTTTACTTTTTTTTAAAAAAACCTCCTACAAATCTATAATTATTTTAAAATAAGAAGTTTTCAAAAGTAAGTGCCAACAACAAAAAATGTGGGAATACAGAGGACAAAAGAGAAAAAGTAAGCAAGAGAAGTCTGTGCTGAATGCAGCGCACGCTGAACACAGCAGCTGCTCAACCAGGGAAAAAAAAAGTGCTGGAAATAGCATACAATGAAAATAGCAAAAGTGTTTTTCCTTCCAAGTTGAAATGCTTCTGTTATTAAGGAATATTGAGCCCACCTTCACCCCCTACTAAGCCCCTTGCCTTTTTCCTGAGTTTGCTAATATATATGTGTAGGTGGTCACCTAGAGTCATGGTATGTCTCACATGATTCATTAACTTATTTTTCTGCTTTCATTTCCACATATTGTTCACTCCCGAATAAATACAAGAGAGCTACTCAGGTCGGGGCTGCACCCAGCCCTCTCTTGCTTAAGGGAGTTTTTCTTGGTGCAGTCCTTCCGGTCCTCTCATTGTTCCAAACCATTTAGACTCTGAGTAATCTTTTCATCTCTATCTCACTGAGCAAAGGTCATTCCTTTTATGAAATCATGATGATAGTATATGGTACTTGGCTTTAAAATCCTATTTTCTTGACAAAATAAAAAGTTGGTATCATCATGTCATGCTCTGTATGTTTTGAAATGTTGCTAACTCTTAAAATGTAAAAGACCTGAAATCAGTGAAATAAATTGTATCAGAGTGTGGATTTTGGAAGAAAGCAAAAATGGAAGAGAGGAAAGAAAATAGGCAAACAAAAGTTTCCAGATTCCTTCTCTATATCTCTATTTCACACTTTCTTTTTATTTCAAGAAAATATTGATCATAGAATTAAAAAGTAATCAAATAAAATATTAAACTCACATTCCACTTTTTGATGTATTCTAACTGTGGCTGTCTATAAAGAATCAAAAGTGTGCCACTGTAAATGTGATTTCAAGGGATTCTATTCCAGGGATCACAGTAGCACTCCTATCATGGACTGAACAAACTTGAATAGAACCAAATATATCTTTCTTTATTTCTATGCTTTTAGGGATTATAGGAAAATTTGCAGGAAAATGACATCTGGATGTTTACCCTCTTTGTTTCTTCAATTATGTCATAGTGAAAAAAATTACTTTGAAAGAACACAAGTAAAGCAAATATAGTGGGAACAAAATGGATAAAGGAAATATAATAAACACCTTGCATGACTCAAGCAATTCATTTCTCCACAATGTCACAAACTTTGGATGTTATTCTTTAGCTGTTTTATATTGTAGCTTGTTTATAGTTATAAGCAGAACTGAGAATTTTTACGTTTATTACCTATTTGTCTTTTCTTCTGTGAATTTCTTCTCCATTGGTTTGCCTACTTTTCTGGGTTTTTAAATTTTTTTTTTAACTTTCTTACTTATTTGAAATAGTTTTTCATAAATTAATGCAATACAAGCATTTCTCTCAGGTTGTATTTTTATTTTCTTTATGTTGGTATTTTTCCATAATTTTTTAAAGTTCTATATTAACTAATTAATTGATTCAGTCCCTTCTGCTTTTGGATATATCCCATGACTTGATTTGTATTTCAGTGTGTCTTTTAATTTGGCAAATTTGCTTGAATTTCATTTCCTCAACAATCCCACAGAGTAAAAGTATCTTTTATCCTCACACATCTATTAAACTGCTGAATTTCTTTACAGGCACTAAAAGATATGTATATAAATTAGAAAATCACATTCATACTTTTTTTTTGAACAGTTGACTTCTCAAGTATAGCTTTCCCTAAATAGTTGACATTAAAGAGAATAGGAAATGAAAATATAAGCTGAATATTTTTCATGCTCCTGACACTAAATGACATTTAAAATTAAATTAAAATGGTGTATATCAAAGCACTTTATGGATTGTAAAACACCCTATAAATTCTATCTAGCTCTTTAATTAAAATTTTTGACATCTGATATCAGGTTTCAGATGGAAATGAAACATATGATTATTTTGGAAAGGTCTGCCTTAGATCATTTACAAAATTGTGCCAGAATTCAATGTCTGTTTTCTTCAACATTATTAACTATTTGACCACTTTTCAGTAATTTAGTTACCTTTTTTAGCCATTGTTTTCAGTAATTTACCCTCAGAAAAACTTCTTTAGAAAATAACTCTACTAGTTTCCCACTTGTAAACATATTGTGACATTTAGAAAAACCAAAACTTGCCTAAAATATAATAGAAAGTTTACTCATAAATAATTATATGAGAATAAGTGATAAAATTTCTACCTTAAATGTGTTGTAAATAATTATAAATATTCACTCCATGTCAAGTTTACAATGAAATCCAAGCTTATAGTACTCTGACCTTGAAACTACATTGTTGGTGGAGACAATCATGCTGTTTTCTTCTTCAGGAATTGTTATATGGGGAACTTTAGGATTTACTATAATAAGGGGGATTAAAAATGTACCATGTCTGTGGCTTGTCATAGGATGGTTCTTTTTATCTTTGGGATTATTATTTTTAATTTTGCTCTTCTTTCACTTCTTTTCCTCCTTCCTAGTGGACATTCGTCCATCCTGTACCCCATTCCTCAAAGACCTTGTTCTCAGCAAGCAGTTACAGGTCTCTGGAGGCTAAAAATCCTTCAAAACAAACTGAAATGAATTTTCTTTGTATAAATATTGAACTCATTGTAGAAGATGTGAGGAATGTTTTTAGTAATGATGTCGAGCCAGTACTACATTTTCCCTCTTTCTCTATATGCCAGGTCTATCTGTGAACCCAGGTAATTATTACCACAAGAAATATTTTTCTCAAACAAAAATGTAGCAATTTTTTTCTCTAAACACACATGTAATGGTCTACAAGCATATTTTATATATTTATTGGCTTATTCAACAAGTGTTATGAGAACATACTTTGTGCCTGGAACCATTCTATGCACAGTGGATATAGCTGTAAACAAATCAAAGTTCTTATGTTCATAAAGCTGAAATTCTAGAAGGGGAGACTGAAAATAAATAAATATTTATACACACACATGTATATGGAATATAATTATAATAATTTGTATTATAATTGTGAGACATGCTAAGAAGTAATTACATACAGACTCTTTTAACAGTATATGAGAGGAACACCTAATCAAAATTGAGATTTGATAAAAGGCCTTTCTGTAAGTATGGTATATATTCTGAGATCTGAAAAATAAACAGAGTTAGATGGTCAAAAAGTTAGGACACAATTATTTCATGAAGAACAAACATTAAATCCAGAGACACCTATTTGATAATATGATTGACTGAGCAACAGAGAAAAGGTTTGAATATCTAGAAAATACAGGAAGAGTGGTAGTATAGCAGGAGCAACAGTATAATATGGTGGTTGATCTATGGTTCAATTCCAGTTCTGCCAAACTTACTATCTTTGGCACCTCTGGAAAGGTACATAAACTATCTGTACTTCAGTTTCCTCACCTGTAAAATGAGGATGATTGTAATAATAATTATCTCATGGAATTTATGTAAATATATTTTATATAAAGGTATTTTTATGTAAAGCACTTAGGAAAACAGCACATAGGAAATGTTAGTAACTATTATTACAAATATTTTAAATACCTCTCCCAGCAATAACTTGCATCTGCGTGTCATATTTCTGACAGGCATTAATATACACAATTTAACTCTTAAAGAATAATACATGAAAGAAGTTTGTTTTTTTTTCAGTGTAACCACCTCATTTCATGAAAAGATAAAGAAACTCTGTCTCAAGCACCTAGTTGGTAATAAACCAAGTCTAGTTCACAAGTTTATTGATTGTCATATCAATGTTCTTGCCAAGTAACTACCCAATTCTTCAGTTAGTGTTCAATTTAGTATCAGATTCTACTGCATTTTGGACCTAGAAGATATAGGCTTTTCTGGACGTGGAATAATCTTTAAATCTTATACCAGTCATAAACTTTGCTAAACCTGAATCTACTTCACTTTTTCTCTTGCATGCTTGATAAAAGACAAAGCCAATGTTTACTTGATGGAGTCATGTAATTACTCTTGGCTTCATACTTGAACTAATTATATTTTAGCCAGGTGGTAGACAGTATTTCCAAGAAATCTCATAGAAATAGAACGATTATTCCTCATTTGATTTATTCTATACTGGGATATCATTTCTTTTACACTCCGTGAAGATCTTTCAGAAATACTTGCATTTTAAGCATAGATTGCTCTCTTCTGTATTGGTTTAGAGCATGCCATCGTAATCTTTCTGGTTAAGAAATGAAAAGCCATTAGGTGATATTGGGTGGCATCTCTATGCACTTGAATAAATATTACGTACCTACTAAGTCCAAGGAATTTGATTAGGTCTGTGTAGAATATAAGATAAATAAGGCATATCTCTTGACCTTAAGAATTTACCATATAAAAAAGAAGGTAATGCAAGGGCAGAAATAAATTGTATCATGTCAATAACTGTATCATGTCAAGGGAAGTTACAAAAAAAATCTGATGAATATCCAACTGAGCAAAGTAAATAAACATTTTATATGTGGGAGTGAGAATAGAATCATAGATATAGTACAATTTGAGAAGAGCTTTTACATATTGAGTAAAATATCAATAGGCAGAAATGACAAAGAAGGGGATTGGAGATAGAGGGGAAAATATTTTTAAAAAGAGTAAAGACAGAAGAAAATGTTGTGCTCTTGGAATTAAGAGTAGTTTTTTTTTTTTTTTTTTTTTTTTTTTTTTTTTTTTTTAGGTTGGAGCATAGAGCATATGTATGAAAGCTAAGAAATGAGCATGGAAAGAAACACTGAGTGCAGATTATTGAACACTCTAAATGTCAAACTGAATATTTAGGACTTAATTATGAAAGTAATGAGAATGTTTATGACCAGTGACATAACTATAGCTATATACTAAGAAAATGTCTCTGGTAGTGGTATGTAGAATAGTATGGTCTGGGAGATAATGGGACAAGGAGAGAAACAGTAATAGTCTACAAGTGACAGGAGTTTAAATCTTGAACTAGCATGGTAGCAGACATAACGGAATTAGTCATTGTAAAGGTAGAATTTGTGGATCATGACAAGTCATACCATGTGAGAAGTGAGTAAGTGAGAAATGACTCTTTTTTATGCTAAGGAAGGTGGGGGAATGGTGGTGCCATTATTAAATTTAAAAAGACTATGTCCTGTTTTCTTCATATAGTGCTTATTATACCATCATGCTTTATTTCTTTTTTAGAGAAGGAGAGAAAGAGAGAGGGAGAGAGAGGCAGAGGGGAAGAGGGCCAGAAGAAAGGATAATCTTAAGCAGATTCCACGATCAGCATGGAGCCCAGATCCCAATGTGGGGCTGGATCCCATGACCCTGGGGGGATCCCATTGAGCTAAAATCAAGTCAGACACTCAACTGACTGAGCTACCCAGGCACCCCTTGACAAGTTTCTTAATAAATAAATAAAAAATAAAGAATATAGAGTAGTGGTTAATAGTAAGGACTCTGAGTCAGGCTGTCTGGGTACAAATCCTTGTCCCACTGCCTCCTAGTTTTGTGATCATAGGAAGGTTGTGCAAAGTCTCCAAGCTTTGATTTCCTCAGTCTGAAAAATGAGTGTTGATAATAATAGTACCCACCTCAGAATGTTGTTGTAAGGATTAAATTATAATATATAAGACTACTTATGATATTAACTAATATTTAAACAATAATTGTAGGAAAATGACAAATATTTTACTAAATGTTTACTGAATTTTAACAAATAATATTTGAGTATGTGTTCATACAGTGAGATACTTTGGAGATACTAAGAATCAGTTGTTTCCCACCTAAAAGGGACTAGCAGACAATATGCATATTAAAATACCTTTAATAAAAATTTTAAAAAAGGAAAATAAGAACCATGAAATGAATTTAATGATAAGCCATTAACATTGTCTTTGAAACTCTTCTCAAGCCTGAAGTATTTCCCTTGATACAGAATGTTATAAACATTTACTGGTCATTTTGCATATGAAAAATTCACCAACAAATTGTTTCCATCTTACCACTGAACTTCAAAAAAATGTTAAGTTCAAGGGTTAACAAATTTAAACATTTAAAGAGTCATGAAATGGACTGTTTCCGCTTTCCATCTGGCTTTTATCAATTGTAAGTCAGGTTTAGAAGGACTGCTACACAAACAAAACTCACAATCTCCTAGTCATATAATTCAATTTTATAAATGAATAACTTATGTGCCTATAAGTAAATACATTCCTATGCATGAAGATATCAAGTGCTGTCAATGATATAATCAAAACCAGGGGGGAAAAGCTATCCTTGTAAACAGTTTAAACTCAGAGATCTCCACATTTCTGGACTGTGAAAAATCCAATCAGAAACATTTCAATCTTTCAGAAAGGGCAAGTTACAAAAAAAATATTTTCAGCACGAAGACATTTGTTACAGAATGCAAGTGAGTTGAAAAAAGAAGAGAGAAATTGCTATTCTGTATCACTTCAATATCTGGAAAACACATGTACATGCCAAAAGAAAGTGAAGGTTTCTAGCAGGTGACTATGAGAGATAGGTGACTATCTCTGAAACACAACACAAAATCAGGAAAGAGATTTGCAGTATGACAAACTTGGATATAAATTCTGGCTCTGCTATTCACCAGATGTGTGACCTTAAGCAGTTTACTCAAGCTTCATAGTCTCGATATACATATATATGGAAATAAAACCTAAATTAAGCATTTGGCATATTAAGGCAATATGGCATAGAATAGAATGATAGCTTGGTAGTCCAGTTTGAAATGGAGGCCTATTGGCAGATGAATCTGTAATGTAGTGTTCATCTCCAGAGGTAAGTATTTAGTTTTTAGGCATGTTTTAAAAGGGGTATTGAGAAATTAGTACTTCTTAGGGTGTGATCCAGATCATAAGTCATCTGGAATTAAAGTCATGTGAGGAAAGTTTAAAGAAAGCTGGGATATATAAACTGAAAGAAATGAATTTTTAAGAACAAAATAATCACAAACATTTAAAAAAAACTGTCAGGTGAAATAAGAAGAGAGTTACTCTGGATCTAAATATTAGGGTCAACTGGGAGGTAGTTATCAGGAAACAAAGTTAGTTCAGTCCATGAAAAACTTCAGAATAAAGATGCCATCCAGTCAAATGGATTGCTGTAAGGAATAAGTTACTCACAGAGGTAATGTTTAAGTGAGTTATAATCATCTGTTAGAGAGGTCGTAAAAATAAGAAGGTGAATTCTACTTCTAGTGTCCCTTCCAAATCTAAGCTTCTATGAATTCAAGCTTTTCAATTGTTGTCCTGGAGAGGGCCTTTCTGATATCACATGGTAGAAGGAAAAACACTTCTTCAGTCTTCTTAAATTATCCTTTCCAATAAGACAGAGCTTGGTTCAAATGCTTAATTGTTCAGTTGGGTCTAGTAACATTGTGTACACTATTAGTTACATGTCCCCAAAATAACTTTCAAAGTATTTTTGAAATCTTCCATGGCAACTGACAATGTGAAAACACCCTGGGTCATACTGCCATTCTTTTTTCTGCATTCCCCATCAAGAATGGACTTACATAAGAATACTTTCAACTTATAAAGGATCTGGAGTCAATAACAACTAATATATTCAAAAAATATTATAGTGTCCATTGTCTGCATACCAAATGTTTACAATATAAATATTTAACATTTACATTTATTAATTAAACTTAATGAGGGTGGTGTAGAGCTTCCAATTTTCTGGAAAGAATGTGGTGAGAAATTATATAATTGGTATTGAAATAGAAAATTTTCCTGTCACTCATGTCAGATGCTGAATTTAAAGGACACAATGCAAATACAGGTTTGAACCACTGCAGAATCATTTAACATAACTTCAGACATTGACAATGTTTATTTCCTGTATTTTCTTTGGGCTATAAAGCATACAGGATACATTTACAATGAAATTAAATTAATTTAGGTCATTTCAGCATTGAGAACTGCAAGAGATTATATATATATATATATATATATATATATATATAGTCACATGAAAAGCAAGTTTATTATACTGGGTTAAAATAGTTATAAATTGAAGTTATACTTACTGATTCATCTGATAAAGATAGTAAGCCACTTAAAAAAAAAACAGAAATTTTAAGTAACCCAATCTTTGCAAATTCCTTCCAGGTCTTATGTTTGAAATTATTAAGTAGAGGAAAGGAACCCACCAGATTCCTAATGATGAGTATATGATACTTAAGTGAACAATAATTGTCATGTAATCCTCCAGTTTCTTTTATTTTTTTCACTTGGAAAGCCTTATTGGTGATGACAGCTGACAGGCATTCCTAACAACCATTATGGTTTTGGAAAGCAGTTTGAATGTTTTGGCACTTCATTTTAGAGAGGAACTGAGGTAAGTTGTTGCCAACATTTCACTAAATTACATCTTTAAAGATCTTTTTTGATGTTTCTACTATTTCACTTTAATATTCCTGGAAAGTCCTGGAATAAGTACAGTAATGCATTCCTCCAAAGAATAGCTTCCTTTAATCAGCCCTTACAAAGTTCAGGAGGTCCTATTTTCATGGGGGAAGTGCTTTAATCAAGATTAATTTTTTCCAGTTTTCAGTAATTGGAGCTCTTCCTGAGTTTTCCTCAACGTTTCTTTAGGATGACATTATCAAATTTCCATGGCAATTATATTTTAAACAGTTTAAGTGTATGGATCATTCTGTACAATAGTCACCAAAGTATAAATGAAATTAAGGGAAAACAAAGCACAGAATTTCACATGAAGGCCGTATGCTCACAAAATGCAGGTCTATGGCTAAGCTTCTCTGTTGTAAAAAGTTTTGCTCTCTCGCCAGATGCATTTCTCTGGATCTGTCTTATCTGTAGTTCCAACCAGACAAACTTGACTGATCTAATGTTCTATAATTAAGAAAACAAATAACAGCATAAAATTAATTTCCTTATTATACAGAAAATACATCTATATCATATGGAAACAATTGCTAATTGTAAGAAGTTTTTTAAAAAATCATTTTCTAAGTTGCATACTCTACATGTTTTTCTTCAAATATTATTTGAATAAATATGAAGTGACTTTATATAATAAGAGGATTATGCAAGTACCTATATGTCTCTTCCAGGAGGTTTCTTGAGAGTGAAAAGAACCTACAGTATTTAGGTATCATTTATTGGCATTTACTTTTTTTTTCTTTTTGAACAGTTGAGTACTACTAAGGCAAATGAAAGCCTCTGACACTCAGCAAATAGAATTCTTCCCAGTTGTGTTGGCATATCGTAATCACATTAAGAATGCATAGGAATACTAATTAGAGTATAATAAAGTTAGAGAAGACACTGAATCAAAAGTTCTCTATTAGATCTACATATTGGAGGTTACAGAAATATGTCTATATATGGAGCTTACAAAAATATACCAGACATTACCTCCATTGCAATTCAATTATTGAATAGGATGTATCTGAAGCAGCTTGTCAGCAGACTAAATAGCCCAAATAATTCCACTTCTCTCCTATTTCCAATGATCTATGTGTCTTTTTAGTCCATATAACTATAGCTGCATGCAGACAGATAGCAACATATAGTCTCCAATGTCTTTAACATGCACAATAATTCAGATGGTACAAGGCCTCATGATTTGCCTCTCACGTACTTCCCTAACTTAAATTTTCACCACTTTCCTCCTCAATTTACAATGTTCTAGCCACACTAGGTTTATTTAATTTTTTTCAATCATTCCAAGGTTCTCCCTGCCATAGGCACCTCACACGGTCCTTACCTCGCATTATTAAAAAAAATTTTAAATGATTTAAATTTTTGAAAAAGTTCCATAAATAAAGCCTTGAAAGTATTACAATATTATATAGGGAGTGTATTTATAACCTCATGATAAGGAAGGCATGTAAACATATTAAGACATCGAACCTATTAGACAAATGCTTGATAAATTTGAATATATATAAATTTGATTATATATAAATACGAATATATATGAATATAAATTTGAATATATATATATTCTACAAAATAAATTAAACCATCAAAAATTAACACAGAGGCAGAGAAGACACAATGTGGAAAGTATGCAACAAAAATTTATTTTCACAATCTAAAATAAATAAAAAACGAAAATCAACCCTTGCCCAAAGATATAAAGAAATAATTCACAGGGCGCCTGAATGGCTCAGTCGGTTAAGTATCTGACTTCAGCTCAGGTCATGAACTCATGGTTCATGAGTTCAAGCCCCTCATCAGGCTCTGTTCTGACAGCTCAGAGCCTGTAGCCTGCTTAGGATTCTGTCTCCCTCTCTCTCTGTTCCTCCCCTACTTGCATGCTGTCTCTCTCTTTTTAAAAAATAAAGATTTAAAAATTAAAATAAGAAGTAATTCACAGAAAAGGGAATAATAGTAGCCACTGAAAATGTAAAGATTAATACACTAGTAATTAGTAATAAAGTAAAATACAATTTTCACTCATTATATAGGCAAAAATATACAATATTAAACTTATTAAGTGGTGGTGCTCCATAAGAACATTCAGAGACTTAGGTTATACCTTGAAGTTCTGCTGTTCTCCACAGGGTTGTCTTTTGTAAATGTTGAAGCCGTGTTACTCAAGTATCCATGAACCAGCCTGTAGGAGAAAGCAAACCCATGAGTAATCAAATCCATTTTTTTTTATATTTAAACAAAAATTTGATTTAAGAATAGTCTTATATTTATAAAATTATTCCAAAGATAGTGCAGAAAGTTCCCATATATTCCACACAAATTTACCCTAATATTAATAGCTTACATTATATTTGTTATAACTAGGAACCAATATCGATACATTATAATTAACTAAAGTCAATACTTTATATTTCTTTAGTTTTACCTAATGTCATTATGTTCCAGCATCTTATCCAGGTTACTACAGCACATTACATTTAGTTGTCATGTTTCCTTAAGCTCTCTTTTGCTGTGGCAATTTCTCAGACTTTCTTTGTATTTTACGACCTTGACAGTTTTGAAAAGAACTGTTAGATATTTTGTAGAATGTTTCTCAATTGATATTTGTCTGAATTTTTTTCTCATAATAAACTGAGGTTAGTATTTTTGTGAAGGAAAACGACAGAGCTAAAGATCCATTTTTATTACATAATTTCAAAGATACATACTATCAATGTAACATCACTGTGATGTTACTTTGATCACACATGGCTAAGTTTTTTTCTACTATGAATTTATTCCTCTCCCTCCCTCCCATCCACCTACCATCCTTATTGTCTTCTTTCTTTCCTTCCCCCTTTTTTTCACACTCTAATCTTTGTCATCAAGTCCATAAATGTAGCTCACATTTAAAGTGTTCAGATTTATGCTCCACTTTCTTGAAAGGGGTATATACATAAATTATTTGAAATTATGTATTATATTTTTTAATTTTATTACTCAAATTTTTCCAGATTTGGCTATTATGAACTTTTTCAGTTGACTCCTTTGTTTCTCTAATATAACCTTATCATGGTAGTGGGTTTTTTTTTTTAGATTTTTATTATTTTCTAGCTCTACAATATGCTCCAGTATTATATTTTAAAAAATATATTTTTAATGTTTATTCTTGACAGAGAGAGAGAGAGCAGGGGAGGGGCAGAGAGAGAGGGAGACACAGAATCTGAAGCAAGCTCCAGGCTCCAAGCTGTCAGCACAGAGCCTGATGTGGGGCTCAAACTCATGAACTGCAAGATCATAACCTGAACCGAAGTCAGATGCTTAACCAACTGAGCCACCCAGGTGCCCCCACTTCAGGATTATATTGTACATTCCCTATCCCTGTATATATATATATATATGTATTCATGCATTCATCTGTATCTATATTAAGTAAAACATATGTCTATATTCATTTATCTAATGATATCTCCAGCTCTAATCTAGTGCCACATGGTTCATTCTAGCTTTTACTCTTTGCTTATCTGTAAACTCCCACTCCAAAAGTGAGAGACCTATTGCATATTGCCTGCCATTCCTTTACATATTTGTCCAATTCTAGTGACATGTAACTACAGTTTCAGGATTGTTAATTTGTACCTCCATGAGAAACAATTTATCAACTACTTATGTGCAGTTATTTTTGTTTTTAGTCTTACACAAATCTAGGTTTTCAAGAATTATTTAAATCAGCAGTTCTTTTGCCCTACCCCCTTCAGAGGTTATGCCTTACATTTGCAATATAGATAGAGTTTTGTCATAGTCTGCATTCTATCTTGGGTACCTCTAGCCTCTGAGTTTATTTGTAAAAAAAAATTAATTCACTTATGTTCATTAATTTTGCTATAAAGTTCTATGTGTTTAACAAATGTATAGTGCAATGTACCCATCATTAAGTACCATACAAAGTAGTTTCACAGACCTAAAATATTCCCTGTCTTTCACTTAGTCAAACTGCCCTCACTCCCCAAATTCCTGGCAACCACTAATCTTTCCTCCTTCTCTAGTTTTGATGTTTCCGAAATTTCACATAAATGTAATCAT
Source organism: Panthera pardus (assembly GCF_024362965.1). Classification (NCBI taxonomy): domain Eukaryota; kingdom Metazoa; phylum Chordata; class Mammalia; order Carnivora; family Felidae; genus Panthera; species Panthera pardus. The sequence goes on from NW_026526843.1 coordinate 61,306,736, forward strand.
ATGGCATGTAGACTTAGACTGGATTCTTTCATTTATCAATATGCATTTAAGCGTTGTACATGTTGTATTTATTAATAAAATTTATTTTTACTGCTGAATAGTTATTTTTCCTGGTTTATCTATTTACCTGCTAAAAAACAAACTTCGCTGTTTCTTGTTTTGGATGATCATGAATGAAACTTGTAGAAACTTTTGCATGAAGGTATTTGTGTATGTACAGTTTTCGACTCAGTTTAGTAAGTATGCCTAGGAGCATGATTGTAGCACCTGTGGCAAGTTTGTGTTTAGCTTCATAAGAAACTGCCAGAATATGTTCCAAAATGGCTGATCATTTTTAATACTCACCCAAATAAGTGAGAGTTCCTTCTGTTCTGCATCCTTGCAGAAGTTAGTTTTGCCAATTAAAAAAAAAATCAGCCATTTGAATAGGTGTGCAGTATTACTGATGTAAAATCATTTAAAAAAATCATTCTGATAGGTATGTAATAACATCTAATATAGTTCTGACCTGCATTTCCATAATGACATATAACAGCAAGCATATCTTCATATGCTTATTTGCCTCCTCTATATGTTGTTTGATGTTGTATCTGTTCAGATCTTTTGCCATGTTTTAATTGAGTTATTTTCCTTTTTCTACTCTTCCAAAAAATCTAGGTAATTTAATTACAGGCAAAAACATATTACTATCTGTCAAGAGAAGAATGCAAATAAAAAAAAAGATTAAGGATGCTGAATGATAAATAAACTTCAGAATATTTTCCCAATTTTGGCTACATATTCAGAATCCCCAATAAATGATGTGTGTGGAGACACACTCTACACGCAAAATACAAATCATGGTCCTTCAGTGTTTCCCTCCATTTACTTCTTTGGCTTAAGCTACTTCCCAAAAATCAGAAAAAGTGTATCAAAAGCTCAATATTTAATTCATCAGTCCAAATGAAATATTTTACCATGTGTATTAGTGTGCTGGGGCTCTCATAATGAACTACCACAGACTAAGTGGCATAAACAGTAGAAATTAACTTTCTTGGAGTTCTGGAGACTAGAAATCTAACATCAAGGTATCAGCAAGATTGTTTATTTTTTCTGAAGCATCTCTCCTTGCCTTGTAGATGGCTGTCTTCTCCATGCATGTTCACATAGTCTTCCTTCTGTATATATTCTAATATTTTTTTTGTAAATCATATTAGATTATAGCTTACACTCATAACCTCCTTTCAACTTAATGAGCTCTTTAAAGACCTTATCTCCAAATACAATCACATTCTGAGGTACAGGGGATTAGGACCTCAAAATATGAATTCTTGGAGTACACAATTCAGTACATAACACCATATTTGATGATACATATACATTATAGCAAAAGGTCTCTGGACTTTCATAATACTTATTTATATGATTTATTTCAAAATGTCAATAAATAATTTTTTGGTTTATTTTGTTTTAACTAAGTTTGTTTTATTTTTATTATAAAGGTAACATGCATACTGGAAAACAATAAAAATATAGAACATTATTAGAAAAGGAAAAGATTACTTAGAAACCATTAAAACTTTCATATTCATCTTATGATTGTTTTACATGCTTCAGAAGCTTTACATGCAATTACATATCCCTTTCATATAGTATTTCAAGCTAAGGAATTTACATGATATTATCATCTCTTTGTCAATATATCATGATTATATCCAATCACATAGATATTCCATAATTTATTTTTTATTTCCCAATTACAAAATACTTAAATATATTCTCAATTTTCAATTAATATTTTAAATATTTAACATTTTAATGTAATCATTTATGTATTTAGAATTGCATTTTGAATACAATTCCATTATGAAAATACCAAACACAAAGTTGTGAATATCTAGAAAGCAGGTAATACTCAAGTATTTTTCCTTTTTTTTCAGCTATACCTTTTATTTTATCCTCTATTTATTTTTTAAGTTTTTATTTAAATTCCAATTAGCTAACATGTAGTGTAATATTTGTTTCAGGAGTATAATTTAGTAATTTATCACTTACATATAACACCTGGTGCTCAACAAAATAAGTGCCCTAATTAATGCCCACCACCCATTTAGTACAACCCTTGGCCTCCTGCCCTCCAGTAACCCTCCATTTGCTCTCTATAATTAATAGTCTCTTATGGTTTGTCTGACTCTCACTTTATTTTCCCCTCCCATATGTTCATCTGTTTTGTTTCTTAAATTCTACATTTGAGTGAAATTTTATGTCATTTGTCTTTTTCTGACTGATTTCGCTTAGCATAATACATTCTAGTTCTATCTGGTCATTGCAAATGCCAAGATTTAATTTTTTTTTAATGGCTGAGTAATATTACATTGTGTGTGTGTATGTGTGTTTGTGTGTGTGTGTGTGTGTGTGTGTGTGTGTATACACTTCTTCTTTTCCATTCATCAACTGATGGACATTTGGGCTCTACCATAATTTGGCTATTCTTGATAGTACCACTATAAACATTGGGATGCGTGTTCCCCTTCAAGTTAGCATTTTTGTATCTTTGGGGAAATACATAGTAGTGCAATTGCTGGATTGTACATTAATTCTATTTTTGTTTGTTTTTTTGAGGAAATTCCATACTTTTCTCCAGAGTGGCTGCACCAGTTTGCATTCCCACCAACAGAGCAAGAAGATTCCCCTTTCTCTGCACCCCTGCCAACATCTGTTGTTTCTTATATTGCTAAATTTATCCATTTTGACAGGTGAAAGGTGATATCATGGTTTTGGTTTGTATTTCCCTGATAATGAGTGATGTTGAACAAATTTTCATATGTCTATTAGTCATCTGGATGTCTTCTTTGACAAAGCGTCTATTCATGTCTTCTGCCTATTCTTCATTGGATTCTTTGTCTTTTCGAGTGTTGAACTTGACAAGTTCTTTGTAAATTTTGGATACTAACCCTTTATCTGATATGTCATTTGCAAGTATCTTGTCCCATTCCATACACTGCCTTTTAGTTTTGGTGATTATTTCCTTTGCTGTGCAGAAGATTTTATCATGAGGAATTCCAAATAGTTCATTTTTTATTTTGTTTTTGTTTCTTTTTTATGCTTATTTATTTATTTATTTATTTTATTTATTTTGAGAGAGAGAGAGCAAGAACGCTTGTGCAAGCGGAGGAGTGGCAGAGAGAGAATCTTAAGCAGACTTAGCTTTGTCAGTGGAAAGCCTGAGGAGAGGCTTGATTTCAAGAACCATATCATGACCAAGCTGAAATCAAGTGTCAGACACTTAACTGACTGAGCCACCCAGGCACCACTGCTTTTGTTTCTCTTGCCTTCAGAGATGTGTCTAGTAAGAAGTTTCCCCAGCTGATGCAAAGAGGTTGCTGCCTGTTTTCTCCTCTAGGATTTTGAAGGTTTTCCTGTCTCATATTTATGTCTTTAATATATTTTGAAATTATTTTTGGGTATAGTGTAAGAAAGTGGTCCAGTTTAATTCTTCTGCATGTTGCTGTCCCATTTTCCCAACACCATTTGGTGAAGAGACTTTTTTCCACTGGATATTCTTTCTTGCTTTTTCAAAGGTCTGTTGACCACAGAGTTGTGGATTCCCTTCTGGGTATTCTATTCTGTCCCATTAATCTATGTATCTGTTTTTGTGCCAGTACCATACTGCTTTGATGAGTATTGCTTTGTAATATAGTTTGATGTCTGAAATTTCAATTTTTCTTCCATCATTGGTTTTATTTTTCATGATTACTTTGGCTATCTAGGGTCTTTTATGGTTCTATAAAAATTTAGGATTGCAGGACACCTGGGTGGCTCAGTTGGTTAAGCATCTGACTATAGAGTTCAGCTTAGGTCATGATCTTACAGTTTGTGAGTTCAATCACCACATCAGATTGTGTACTGAGAGCATGGAGCCTGCTTGGGATTCTCTCTCTTCTTTCTCTGCTTCTCCACTGCTCACACACACACTCTCTCTCTTTCAAAATGAATACACTTAAAAAAAATTAAGATTGCTTGTGCTAGCTCTGTGAAAAATGTTCATGGTGTTTTTATAGGGATTTCATTAAATATGTAGATTGATTTGGGTAATATAGACAATTTAATAATATTTGTTCTTCCAATCCATGAGCATGGAATTTTTTTCCATTTCTTTTTGTTCTCTTCCATTTGTTTCATAAGTATTCTATAGTTTCCAGAGTACAGATCTTTTGCATATTTTCTTAGGTTTAGTCCTAGGTATCTTATGGCTTTTGGTGCAATTATAAATGGGATACATTCCTTGATTTCTCTTTTTTATGCTTCATTATTTGTGTATAAAAATGCAACAGATTTCTGAATGTTGATGTTGTATCTGGAATTTACTGAATTTGTGTATCAATTCAAGAAATTTCTTGTTGGGTTGTTTTGAGTTTTCTACATAAAGTATCATCTCATCTGTGAACAGCGAAAGTTTGACCTTTCCTTGCCAATTTGGATGACTTTTTTGTTGTTGTTGTATTTGTTGTCAGATTGCTATGGCTAGGACTTCCAGTACTAAGTGAAATGGTGAGAGTGGACATCTTTGTCCTGTTCCTGACCTTAGAGAAAAAGCTCTCAGTTTATTCCCATTGAGGATGACATTAGATGTAGGTATTTCTTATATGGTATAATGTTGAGGTGTGTTCCCTGTATCCCTACTTTGTTTAGAGTTTTGTCAAGAATGGGCGCTGTACTTTGTTAAATGCTAATTCTGTATCTATTGGGAGGATAATATGGATCTTATCTTTTTAAAAAATTAATGTGGTGTATCACATTGATTTATTTGCAAATACTGAACCACACTTACAACCTAGGAATAAATCCCACTTGATCATGGTGAATAATTCTTTTAAAGTACTGCTGGGTTCGTTTTGCTAGTATCTTGTTGAGAACTTTTGTATCCATGTTCATCAGGGATGTTGGCGTGTAATTCTATTTTTTGGTGGGGTCCGTGACTGACTTGGAATCAAGGTAATGCCCTTGTAGGATGAGTTTGGAAATTTTCCTTCATTTCAATTTTTTTAACAGTTTGAGAAGAATGTTTGGTAGAATTCCCCTAGGAAGCCATCTGACCCTGGACTTCTGTTTCTTAGGAGATTTTTGATTACTGATTCAATTTCTTTGCTGGTTATGAGTCTGTTCAAATTTTCCATTTCTTTCTGTTTCAGTTTTGGTAGTTTATGTGTTTCTAGGAATTGATTCATTTCTTCCAGATCACCCCATTTTGGGCATATAATTTTTCATAATATTATCTTATAATTGTGTGTCTGTGGTGTTTGTTGTGGTCTTGCCTCTCTCATTCATGATTTTATTTATTTGGATCATTTCTTTTTGATAAGTCTTCCTAGGGGGTTATCAATTTTATTAATTCTTTCAAAGAACCAGCTCCTGATTTAATTGAACTGTTCTGATTTTTTGTTGTTTCTATGCCACTTATTTCTGCTCTAATATTCATCATTTCTCTTCTTCTTCTGGCTTTAGGTTTCATTTGTTTTTCCTTTACTAGCTCCTTTAGTTGTAAAGTTAGGTTGTGTATTTGAGATTGTTCTTGATTCTTGAGGTAGGCCTGTATTGTTATATACTTCCCTCTTAAGACCTCTTAGCTGCATTCCAAAGGTTTTGGACTCTCATGCTTTAATTTTCATTTCCTTCCATGTTATTTTTTTTTATTTCTTCTTTAATTTCCTGTTTAACCCATTCGTGCTTTCATAGGACATTCTTTAACCTCCATCGTCTTTCCAAATTTTTTCCTGTGATTGACTTCAAATTCATAGCTTTGTGGTCAGAATATGTATGGTATGATCACAGTCTTTTTGTATTTGTTGAGGCCTGATTTGTGACCCATTATGTGATCCATTCTCAACATTGTTCCATGTGCATTCAAAAAGAATATATATTTTGCTGCTTTAGGATGAAATTTTCTGAATATATCTGTTAAATCCACATGGTTCAGTGTGTCATTCAAAGCCATTGTTTCTTTGTTCATTTTCTTCTTATATCTGTACATTTCTGTAAGTGGGGTTTAAAGTTCCCTACTATTGTTGTGTTATTATCGATGGGTTTCTTTATGTCTGTTACTAATTGATTTATATATTTGGGTGCTTGCAAATATATATGGGGGAATAAATATTTACAATTTTTAGACAGATTATCAATTTCTAAAAAAATAAGTCTGCTAGAATTTTGACTGGGATTATGTTGAATTTATAGATCAATTTGGGGAGAATGAGACATCTTAATAATAATCATTCATCTTGTTATCATCATATTGTATATCTCCATTTGTTGATATGCTATTTAATTTTGGCAAGCAGTGTCTGGTAGCTATTTGGGTAAAAGTTTTGCATACTTAAAACATTACAGTTGATTTTTAAACACATGGGTTTGAACAGCATGGGTCCACTTATATGCAGATTTTTTTTTCAAATAGCACATTGGCAAAATTTTTAGAGACATGTGACAATTTGAAAAACCTAACAGATGAACCAATTAGACTAAAAATATCAGAAAAATAAAAAGTTATTATGTAATAAATACATAAAATATATGTAGATACTCTATTTCATCATTTACTATCATAAAATATACACAAAACTATTATAAAAAGTTAAAATTTGTCACAACTTATACAATTACATACAATACATGGTACTATTCTCGGTTGAGAGAAATATAAAAAAAGTAAAGATGCAGTATTAAATGATAACTGCATTAATTGTAATACAAGTGTACTATTGTAATAATTTCATAACTATCTCCTGTTGCTATGGTAGTGAGCTCAAGTATTGTGAATATCAGCTTAAAACAGATGACATGTTAATAATGTCTGCATGAGCAGTACATTTCTCTAGTAAGTTGTATATCATAGTAAAAATGTTATCTCTTATAGCTCTTGTGTATTTTTCACGGTGTTTAGTGCAATACCATACACCATGAATAATACCAATAGACACATACGAAGTGCCACTAGTGATGCTGAAAGCACTCCCAAGAAGCAGAGTAAAATCATGCTATTATAATAAAATTTGAGTTGCTTAATATGTATCATAGAGGGAGGTCTGCAGATGCACTTGCCCACCATTTCAAGATAAATGGTTTCAACATAAAGATCATCATAAAAAAAAAGAAAGAAAGAAAAGATAATTCATTAAAACATTGCTTCAGCTACACTAGCAGGAGTTAAAACCTTGCACTTTTTACAAAATACTTGTCTTAATCTCATATTGAAAATGAAGCATTTTTTGTATGAGAGAAAGACAAATACCATATGATTTTACTCATATGTGGAATTTAAGAAACAAAACAAATGAACAAAGAAAATGCAGCTTTTATGTGAATGCAGAATTACTATAAAAAGGGCATACTTATAGTCTCTAATATAATTTAAGACAAATTAAAATATTGTGTGAAAACTTAAAGTAAAATGAAAGTAAAATATATAAAGCTGGGGAATTTAATGCTAACAAAGGATGACTTGATTTTTTAAAAAAAATTTTAGTGTTTATTTATTTTTCAGACAGAGAGAGACAGAGTGTGAGTGAGGGAGCAGCAGAGAGAGAGGGAGATACAGAATCTGAAATAGGCTCTAGGCTCCGAGCTGTCAGGACAGAACCCGATGTGGGACTCAAACCGTGAGATCTATGAACCGTGAGATGATGACCTGAGAGGGAGTCAGACGCTCAACTAACTGAGCCACCCAGGCGACCCTGATTTGATAATTTTAGAAAGAAGTTTGGCTTTAAAAATTTCAAGATAATAGAAGAAGCAGCTTCTGACAATGAAGAGGTAGCAGTTGAGCTCCCAGAAAATCATCAAGAAGAAAGGATATATGCCTGAAAAAGTTTTAAATTCAGATAAAAGTGCCTTATTCTGGGGAGAATTGCCAAAAGACACTTATTAGTAAGAAAAAGAAGCAAGCACCAGGATCTGAGGAAGGGAATCGTAGGCTAATGTTATGAAACCCAAGTTCATCTGCCTTTTGCTTGAAAGGCCAATACTCAAAAGACAAGTTTGATTGGAAAGGAATATGAGCTTTACTCATGATGCTGGCCACCTGGGGAGAAGGTGTACTCTTACACAAAAGTCAGTTCTGAGGTTTGGGCCTGGTCCTGAGATTTTTAAAGTGGTTTGATCAGTTAAGGGAATGCAGTGGTCTATGACATTTTTTGATTATGTGAAGACTTGATGATGCCAGCTACAGAGTTATCTCGGTGCTCTGAGGTTATGAAAGAAGTTCTAGTTTCTTGGTGGCCAGTGGGTTTGCACAAGGTCTGGTTCCTTCGTACCTGAGGGTTGTGCAAGAGTACTCTGTTCTTTCTGCAAAGGAGGACAAGGTATTCAGATGTGCAAAGGGAGGTCAGTAAAGTCAATTCTATGACCTTAAAAAGAAAAACATTTTGCTAAAAAAAATTCTGGGCTAATCAGAAAGTCAAAGAGATTTCAAACATACTTGCTGGCCTCTATGGCCTTGGAAAGTTCTGGTCCTTCAGTCCCTGGGGACAGTGGGGACAGTGATCTGAAAATCTCAAAGAAAGTAAATTGGTTCTGTTACAGATTAAAGGCCCTAGGTCAGCAAGCAAGGAGTGGGTTAACTTGAAGCACGTTAAGCCTTAAGACTAGTTCGAGTGCTGTTACACTAACTCTACTGTTTTGTGTACAGGTAGTCTGGTTTATGATTAGGACTTCCCTACCTATGAAGTTGATAACATCCAAGCCTTGAAGGAAAAAGTTAAACACCATCTATCAGTCTTGCTTGTTCAACAGGGAGGCCTGGACAGTGAGAGGCTTTTCTTTGGATTGGTTACTTTGAAACTTTTTCCTGGAAGTCAGGAAGTATCCTCCCAGTAAGGGGCAACTTTTAAAGTTCCTTTTATGTTGAAAAATGCCCCTGGCCACACAGAACCCCTAATTTCAAAACTGAAGGGGCCAAAGTAGTCTACATGTCCCCAGACACAACATGTCTGATGCATCCTCTAGACTGTGGGGTCATAAGGATCTTTAAGGCTCATTACACATGGTACTCTATGGATAGGGTTGTTAATGTTATGGAAGAGAACCTTAATAGAGAGACCATCATGAAAATTTGGAAGTATTTCATGAATAAAAATGCCAATATCATTGTATTAAAAGCTATAAAGCCATCAAGCCTGAAGTAACAAATTCTTGCTAAACAAAACTGTGTCTACATGTTGTCCATGACAACATGAACAGGATTTATAAATTAACCAATCAAGGAAAACAGGAGAAATATTATGAATATGGCAATAAAAAGGTAAGGAGTGAAAATTTTCAAGGTATGGATCTCAGAGAAATTTAAGAGTTAAAAATAAAACTACCCTACAATCCAGCAATTGCAGTACTAGGTATTTACACAAAGGATACAAAAGTACTGATTCAAAGGAGCACATTGACCCAGATGTTTATAGCAGCATTATCATCAATAGCCAAATTATGGAAAGAACCCAAATGTCCATGGACTGATAAATGGATAAAGAAGATGTGGGGGCTGATGAATGGATAAAGAAGATGTATATGTATGTGTATGTGTGTGTGTGTATACACACACACACACACACACACACACACACACACACACAGTGGAATATTACTCAGCCATCAAAAATAACGGAATCTTGCCATTTGCAATGACATGGATGGAGCTAGAGTATATTCTGCTAAGCAAAATCAGTTTGAGAAAGACAAATACTATATGATTTCACTCATATGTAGAATTTAAGAAACGTAACAGATGATTGGGACATTTAGTTCATTTACATTTAGAATGATTATTGAAAGATATAAATTTAGTGCCATTATGTTATCTGTAGATTTCGAGTTTCTGGTGATATTCTCTGGTCCTTTGTAGTAGTTGGTGCTTTCCTGTCAGAGAGTCCCCCCTATAATTTCTTGCAGGGTCGTTTCAGTGATCATGATCTCCTTTAGTTTTTGTTTGCGAAAGTCTTTACTTCCGTGCTGACAGCCTCACTGCATAAAGTATTTTTGGCTGCATATTATTTTCTATTCAGCACATTGAATATTTCCTGCCACTCCCTTCTTGCCTGCCAAGTTTTAATGGACAGGCATGCTACTAAATTTGTCTGTCTACCCTTGTAGGTTAAGGATCTTTTGTCTGTAGCTGCTTTCAGAATTCTCTCTTAACTTTGTATTTTGCAACCTTGATTATGATATGTTGTGGTGTTGACCTGCTTTTGTTTATTTTTGAAGGGAGTTCTCTGTACTGCTCGGACTTGGATGCCTGTTTCCTTCCCAGATTAGGAATGTTCTCAGCTATTTTTTCAAATAAATATTCTGTCTCTATTGTTCTTCTGGGACTCCTATGATACAGATATTATTTCATTTCATGTAATCATTTAGCTCTCTAAGTCTCCCCTCATGATCTAGCAATTTCCCTTCCATCTTTTTTCAGCTTCATTATTCTCTATAATTTTATCTTCTGTTTCACCTATTCTCTCCTCTGCTTCTTCAATCATCATTGTCACTGTATCTAGTTTATTTTGCATCTCAACTATAGCATTATTTAATTCATCCTTACTAGTTTTTAAGTCTTTTATCTTTGCATCAAGGGTTTCTTTGGTGTTTCGTATGCTTTTCTCAATACCAATTAGTAGTCTTAATGACAGTTGTTCTAAATTATTGTTCAGACATATTTTTTATATTTGTTTTGAGCAAGTCTATGGCTGTGGTTTCTTCTTGACATTTCGAATTCCACCATCTTGGAATTTTGGCTAAGTTTCTGTCTTTTCCATGTTTTGAAAGCTTGTTATGTTTCCTGCACCTGAGAGAACTGCTATATTAAGATGGGTCTAAGTTACAGCCAGAGCATGTAACTATAGGAATTATTTCTGGTGTATGTTGTGTGTACTCTGCTGTTGCATTTTGGCTTCTCTATCCCACTGATTAGTCCTCTGCATAACTCCTCCTTGCTTGCAGTGGTGGAGTGTTTGGACCTTTTACTAGGTGTGTTTTTGATTTGCTTGTTGAAGTAACCTTGGAAAAAAGGGGGGAAGCCTGATAACCCAAAAAGAGAAAAAGGAAAGGGGAGAAAATAAAACCAGAGAATCGAAAAAACCTATAAAGCTTATTCAAAGAAAAGAAAAAGGAAAGAAAAGAAGAAAACAAGCACAAGAAAATACAAAAGAAGGAAAAGGAAAGAATAAAAAATCTCAATAAAAATAAAAATAAATGACAAAAACAAATCAGAAACTGAGTCTGATTCAAAAAAGAAGAGAAGAACAACAACAATGACAACAACAACAACTACAACAACAACAACAACAACGACAATGACGACGACAATGAGGAGGAGGAAGAAGAGGAGGAGGAGGAGGAGGAGGAGGAGGAGGAACCCAGAGAATTGTCTGTTGGTGCCTTGGCGTAGTGGCTATGCTTGTTTGGAGGAAAGTCTGGCTTCTTTGGCTCAGACTCAGTCTTGCCCCCGTAAAACTTGAAACCAACCACAAGAAATAATTTTAAAAGCCCTAAAAGAAATGGAGGTTAAAGAACATCTTACTAAAGAATTAATGGGTTAACCAGAAAATTAAAGAAGAAATTTAAAAATACATGGAAGGAAATGAAAATGAAAACATGATGGTTAAACCCCTTTGGGATGCAGCAAAGGCAGTCCCAAGAGGAAAATACATTGTTTTTCAGGCCTATCTCAAGAAGTATGAAAGGTCCCAAATACACAACCTAACATACACCAGAAGGAGCAGTAATGAAACCCAAAGCCAGTAGATTAATAACACCTGAAATTAATATTACATTGTATGTTAAGTAATTGTAATTTAAATAAAAACTTGGAAAAAGATACAAAACTGAAAACAAACAAAAAATCCCCACAAAGTATTATAGTAAATTTCCATAAAGTATGCCTCTCTCATAATTTGAGATATTGCATATCAGGAATGTGTTGTTTTTTTTTCAATGTAACAATGTTCCCAATACTGTATTATGAATATGATCACAATTTCATATGCTGTGAAAATGTCAAAATGATTAATTCATTAGTGTATATGCTAGGCTACCATGCAACAATTTTATCAATTACACTAGGCTATCATAAAGCAACCATATTGCTTTAATTGTATAAATCATTATACATGTGAATAAATATGAATATCTTTTTCACATCATCTTTCATTTTTGATGTCTAGTGTTAGTACTACATATAACATCTACATTTTTTGTATCTTATAAGACAATATAAATATAGGTGCTGACAGGGGATTCATCTTATAAACAATGTATATTTCTGGGGCGCCTGAGTGGCTCAGTTGGTTGAGCGACCAACTTCAGCTCAGGTCATGATCTAACAGTTTGTGAGTTCAAGCCCTGCATAGGACTCTGTGCTGACAGCTCAGAGCCTGGAGCCTGCTTCGGATTCTGTGTCTCCCTCTCTCTCTGCCCCTCCCCCACTCATGCTCTGTCTCTCTCTGTCTCAGAAATAAACATTAATTTTTTAAAATATGTTTCCAATACTGATAAATACAATACTGTAAATGTATTTTCTCTTTGTAATTATTTTTATTTTTTTAAATAATTTTTGTCTCTGTCTCTGCCTCTCTCTCTCATATATGAGATATGGACAGATATATATTATATATATATATATATATAGAGAGAGAGAGAGAGAGAGAGAGAGCAAGAGAGAGACATAAATGCAGATGTAGATGTATATAACCAGTAGCATGATTACTGGATCATAGGGGAGTTCTATTTTTATTTTTTGAGGAATCTGAATATTGTTTGCCAGAGTGGCTGCACCAGTTTGCATTCCCACCCACAGAGCATGAGGGTTCCGTTTTTCTCTGCATCCTCACCAATATTTGTTTTTTATTGAGTTTTTGGCAGGTGTAACATGATATCTCATTGTAGTTTTGATTTGCATTTCCCTGATGGTAAGTGATGATTAACATCGTTTCATGTGTCTGTTGGCCATCTGTATGCCTTCTTTGGAGAAATCCTTTCATGTCTTCTGCCCATTTTTAATTGGCTTATTTGTTTTTTGGGTGTTAAGTTATACATGTTCTTGATATATTTTGGATACTAATCCTTTATCACATATGTTATTTGCAATTATCTTCTCTTATTCTGTAGGTTGTCTCCTGGTTTTGTTGGTTGTTTCCTTTGCTATACAGGAGTGTTTTATTTTGTGGCACCTGGGTGGCTCAGTTGTTTAAGTGTCTTACTTTGGCTCAGGTCATGATCTCATGGTTTGTGAATTTGAGCCCTGCATCAGGCTGTATGCTGACAGCTGGGAGCTTGGAGCCTGCTTTGGATTCTGTGTCTTCCTCTCTTTTTGCCCCTCCTCCACCCATTCTCTCTCAAAAATCAATAAACATTTTAAAAAAGTGTTTTATTTTGATGAAATCCCAATAGATTATTTTGCTTTTGTTTCCCTTTCCTCAGAAGACATATCTAGAAAAAAAAAACTTGACAGGACTAATGGCAGGGAAGTTACTGCATATGTTCTCTTCTAAGATTTTTATGGTTTCAGGTACCACATTTAGGTATTTGATCCATTTTTAATTCATTTTTGTGTATGGTGTAAGTAAGTTGTGTAGTTTCATTCTTTGCATGTTTCTGTCCAGTTTTCTCAACAACATTTTTTGAAGAGACTGTCTTTTTTCCATTGCATATTTTTTCCTGCTTTCTTGAACATTAATTGACCATACAGTTGTGGTTTCATTTCTGGGTTTTCTATTCTGTTCCATTGATCTATGTGTCTATATTTGTGCCGGTACCATACTGTTTTGATCACTACATCTTTGTGGTATAACTTCAAAACTGGGATTGCGATACCTCCAGTTTTGCTTTTCTTTTTCCAGATTGCTTTGGCTATCAGGGGTCTTTTGCGGTTCCATTCAAATTTTAGAATTGTTTGTTGTAGTTCTGTGAAACATGTTGTTGGGGTTTTGATAAATATTGAATTAAATTTGTAGATTACTTTGGGGAGTATAGATATTAACAATATTTTTTCTTCCAATCCATGAGTATGAAATGTCTTTCCATTTTTTGTGTCCTCTTCGATTTCTTTTATCAGTGTTTTTTATAGTTTTCAGAATACAGATCTTTCACTTCTTTGGTTAGGTTGATTCCTAGGTACCTTATAATTTTTGTTGGTATTGCAAATGAGATTGTATTCTTAATTTTTCTTTCAGTTGCTTCATTATTTGTGTATATAAATACAACAGATTTCTGTAGGTTGTTTTTGTATCCTGGGATTTACTGAATTTGTGTATCAGTTCAACCAATTTCTTTACAGAACATTTTGGATTTTCCACCTAGGGTATCATGTCATCTGTGAATAGTGAAAGTTTTATTTCTTTCTTACTGATTGGATGCCTTTTATTTCTTTTTGTTTTCTGATTTCTGTGGCTAGAACTTCCATTAGTATGTTAGTTAACAGTGGTCAGAGTGGACATCCTTGTCTTGGTTCTGATGGTAGAAGGATGATGTTAGCTATAATATTCTCATATATGGCCTTTATTATGAAGTATGTTCCCTCTAAACTTACTTTGTTGAAGGTTTTTATCATGAATACATGTTGTACTTTGTCAAATGCTTTTGCTGCATCTATGGAAATGATCATATGTTTTTTATCCTTTCTCTTATTAACTTTATTGATATTTCAATATTGATTCAAAAATATGGAACCACCCTTGCAACCCAGGAATAATTCCCACCTGATGGTTGTGAATGATGTTTTTAATGTATTGTTGGATTTTAAATGTATTGTTTGAAGGTATTTTTTTTTTAGTATTTTTGCATCTATGTTCATCAGTGATATTGGACTGTAAGTACTCTTTTTTGTGTGGTTTCTTTATCTGGTTTTGAAATCAGGGTAATTCTGACCTCATAGAATGAATTTGAAAGTTTTATTTTTCTTCTGTTTTTTGGAATAATTTTAGAAAAATATGTATTAACTATTCTTCAAATGTTTCATGAAATTCACCTGTAATGCCATCTGCTCCTGGGCTTTTTGTTGTTATTGTTGTTGTTTGGATTACCTGTCAAATAAACTACTTGAACATAAATGCTCATCTCATACTTTGCTCCTAAGGTAACCCAAACTAAGATAACCATTCTTCTAAATATCTTTATTGTTTTTTCCAATTTGAAATACATCTTTCCTCATTATAGTCACTTTGATACAAATATCTTTAGCTCACTTACCCCTGTTTCCCTTCCTATTTCTCCCTGGAAAGTCCTAATCCTGGTTGAAATAAATCTCAGGTCTTATATGTGTGAGAACCCACATAATTTGGACTGGCAGATTTCACTTTAATTCATGATCACAAATTTCAATGTAACAACTTTGTTTATTGCACAGCAACAGAAAAAAATTCTAAAATTTGTATGGGACTACAAAATACTTTGGTAGCCAAAAGCAATCTTAAACAATAAGACCAAGGCCAGAGACAACACACTTCTTGATTTCAAATTGTATTATGAAGCTATAGTAATTAAAACATCACAGTGCTGGCATAAGATCAGACACATATCAATGGAACATAAAAGAGAGCCCAGAAATGTGTGTGTGTATTATACATACATATATATATATATATATATATATATATATATATAATTCAACTAACCTTAGACAAGGATGCTGAGCTGAGACTACAGAACTGAGGAATGGCTACTCTTCAACAAAGGGTTCTGGGAAAACTGGATATTTACAGTCAAAGGAATACAATTGAACATTTATCTTTTGCACTGTACCAAAAATCAATTTATATTGGATGACCCAAAAATCAACTCAAAATGGATGAAAGATTTAGATGTAAAACTCCTAGAAGTGAACATTGAGAAAATTTTCCTCACGTTGGTCTTAGCATAGTTTTGTGGATATGACAACAAAAAAACAAACAAAAGGAAAAATAAACAAGTGGAACTACATAAAACTAAAAAAAAACTGTACATCAAAGAAAACAATAAACAAAAATGAAAGGCAACTTAGAGAGAGGAGAGAATATTTTCAAATTATATATCTGATTAGAGGTTAATATTGAAAGTTCAGAATTTTTTTAAAGAATTTTTTTTAACGTTTATTTATTTTTGAGACAGAGAGAGAGCATGAACGGGGGAGGGTCAGAGAGAGAGGGAGACACAGAATCTGAAACAAGCTCCAGGTTCTGAGCAGTCAGCACAGAGCCTGACGCAGGGCTCGAATTCACCGACTGGAAGATCGTGACCTGAGCCGAAGTCGGATGCTTAACCTACTGAGCCACCCAGGCTCCCCGAAAGTTCAGAATTTATGTCACAGGTAAGATCTATGCCATGGAAATTAATAAGGCAATTTTTTTTTCCTGAACATCCTTAATAATTAGTTTGAATTTTCTAAATGCAGCTTCATCATTCTGTAGATCAGTAAGGCTGATCAAAAACATGACCCTTGAGACCATCAGATGTGATTTTGATTCTTTGAACTCTTGCAACTAGTGTTTTCCCAGTATCTTATATTGAACATAGCTACTGCTTTCACATCATACCAATCTTCCTTAGAAAATGGATTGGCCACTTTCTTCTTGGCTCCCTTTTTGCCACCTATTCATAAAGTGCTTAGTTGCTGCTGCCATGGCACTGCTCAGGGATCCAAAGGCTGTCATTCTCTGTCTCTCTGTCTCTGTCTCTGTCTCTGTCTCTCTCTCTCTCTCTCTCTTTTAATGGTGTCATGATCTGGTTTTAGTGTTAGGGTAATTCTGTCCTCATAGAATGAATTGGGAAATTTTCCTTCCTCTTCTATGTTTTGGAATAGTTTGAGAAGAATAGGTATTAGCTCTTCTTAAATGGTAGAATTCACCTGTGAAGCCATCTGGTTCTCGTTTTGTTTGTTGGGAGTTTTTTGTTTACTAATTCAATTTATTTGCTGTTAATTGGTCTGTTAAAATTTTCTAATTCTTTCTGCTTCAGTTTCGATAGTTTACATGTTTCTAGGAATTTTTCCATTTCTTCACGGTTGTCCAATTTGTTGATACATAGTTTTCTACCTATAATATTCTCTTATAATTATATTTCTCTGATTTTAGTTGTTATTCTCCTCTATCACATGTGATTTTATTTATTTTAGTCCTTTCATTTTTTTTTTCTGGATAAGTTTGACTAGAGTTTTATAAGCTTTATTTTTTCAAAAAACCAGCACCAGGTTTCATTTATCTATTCTCTTGTATCATTTATTTCTGCTCTATTTTTTATTATTTCATTTCATTTGTTTCCCTGTACTTTTTTATTTATTTTATTTCATGGTTGATCCATTCATTGTTTAGTAGCATGCTATTTAACATCCATGTATTTGTGGTGTGTCCAGATTTTTTCTTGTGGTTAACCTCAAGTTTCATAATTTTGTGGTCAGAAAATATTCATAGTATTGTCTCAATATTTTTGTATTTGTTGAGGACGGATTTGTGACCTAATATGTGATGTATTCTGGAAAATGTCCCATGTGCACTTGAAAAGAATGTGCATTCTGCTCTTTTGGGATGTAATATTCTAAACATATCTGTCAAATTCATCTGGTCCAGTGTGGCATACAAAGCCACTGTTTCCTTATTGATTTTCTGTTTGGATGATCTGTCCATTGATGTGAGCATGGTGTTAAAGTCCCATACTCTTATTGTACTATTATCAATTAGTACCTTTAGGTTTGTTACTGTTGTATATATTTTGGTAATTAGCTCCTTATTAAGTATATGGTTTGCAAATATTTTTTTTCACATTCTACAAGTTGTTTTTTCATTTTGTTGAATGTTATTTTGCTATCCAGAAGCATTTTAGTTTAATATAGTCCAACCTTTTAATTTTTTTATTTTGTTGGTTGTACTTTCAGTGTCATCAAAAAAAATCAATAATGGAATCCATGTCAATAATTTTTCCTATGTTTTCTTTTAGTATTTTTCTGTTTTTACTGTTATGGTTTATATTTTAGTCTTCAATTCATTTCAAAATAATGTTTGTGGGTGGTGTAAGATATGGGTCTAGTTTCATTCTTTTACACATGAATATCCAATTTTCCCCAACACCATTTATTGAAGAGACTGTCTTTTCTTTATTTCATATTTTGGCTTCTTTGTTAAATATTAATGAACAATAGTTAAAATTAGTCGACATATATGAGTGGAATTAGTTCTGAGATCTTGGTTTTGTTCTACTGATCTATGTATCCGTTTTTATGCCAGTACAATACTGTTTTGATTACTATAGCTATAAAGTATAGCTTGAAATCAGGAAGTGTGATGCTAAATTTTTTTCTTCTTCTTTCCTTATTTTACTTTGGCTATTTGGAGACTTCTGTGGTTCCATACACATTTTAGATTTTTTTTTCTTTAAAAGCTCCCATTGAAAAATCAGTTTGCACTGAATCTCCAGCTGGCTTTGGGCAGTATTGATATTTTAATAGTATTAATTTCTCTAATCTATGAACACAGGATACCTTTCATTATTTGTGTCTTTTTGATTTATTTGATCAATGAATTATTGTTTTCAGAATAGATAACTCTCGTCTCCTTTGTTAAATTTACTTCTAAGTGCTTTATTTTTCTTTTTTTTAATAATGTTTATTTATTTATTTTGAGAGAGAGAGAGAGCGCGCGCAGGGGAAGGGCAGAAAGAGAGGGAGAGAGAGAATCCCAAGCAGGCTCCATGTTGTCAGCAAGGAGCCTTATGTGGTGCTTGATCTCATGAATGTGAGATCATGACCTGAACCAAAATCAAGAGTTGTATGCTTAACTGACTGAGCCACTCAGGTGCCCCAGTAGTTTATTATGCTTAAAGGTATTGTAAATAGGATTCTTTTCCTCATTTCATGTAATTTTCAGATAATTCACCTTTAGCATATAAAAATACTACAGGCATACCTCATGAGAAGTTCAACAAACACATAGAAACTATCAAAAAAATTAGAGCAGAAGTAGTAATTCAAATGAAGAGTTCAATGGAGAGTTTCAAAAACAGACTTGATCATGAAGAAGAATGAATCAGTGACCTAGAAGATGGGACATTTGAAATTATCCAAAGAAACTAATTAACTGGATATTTTAGTTATGGATATTTTTATTATGTTTTTTGTTACCTTTTAAACCAGAGTTGTAGGGGAATTATGCATCGCCATTGCCATATTACAAAATTTATCTTTGATTATCTATTTACCATTACCATTGAGTTTTATGTTGCCTTCTTATGTTTTTGTGATTTCAAATAACATTCTTTTACTTCCATTCAAAGGACTCCCTTTAGCATTTATTGTAAGATGTATCTAGTGGTGATAAACTCCCTCACGTTGTTGTTGTTGTTGTTGTTGTTGTTGTTGTTGTTGTTTTAAAAAGTTTTTACCTTTCCTTCATTTCTAACAAAGGACAAAGACAAATGTCTAACAAAGACAGCTTTGCCAGATACAGAATTCTTGCTTGACAGATTTTTTTTCTTTCACTATTTTGAAAATATTACTCATTTTGCTTTTCCTGAAATATTGTTGAGAAATCTGTCAATAGTCTTATGGAAGTTCCTTTGTATGTAATTTATCTTTTTCCCTGCTGCTCTTAAGATTCTTTCATCTTCAACTTTTGACAATTTAATTATAATATGACTTAGCATAGCCCTATTTATTCAAACTATGTGGGGTCCTTTGGGCCTCATGGATCTGTATGTCAATTTCTTTTCTCAGGTTTGAGAAGTTTTCAACTATTATTGCTTTAAATATAATTTCTCTTTCTCTTTCTTTTTTCCTGTGGAAATCCTATAATGTGAATATTGTTTAATTATCTTCCATAATTTCTGTAGACTTTCTTCACGCTTTTTCATTATTTTTTTAAGTTTTTATTTAAATTCCAGTTAGTTAACAATACAATGTAATCTTAGTTTCAGGTGTACAATTTAGTGAGTTAACACTTCCATACAACACCCTGTGTTCATCACAATAAGTGCACTCTTTAATTCCCATCAACCATTTAACCCGTCCCCTCAACCACATCCCTTCTAATAACCATCAATTTATTCTCTGTAGTTAAGAGTCTCTTTCTTGTTTTGTCTCTTTCTCTTTTTTTTTCTTATGCTTATTTGTTTTGTTTCTTAAATTCCACACTGAGTGAAATTATATGGTATTTCTGTTTCTCTGATTGACTTATTGTTTTTACCATAATAAATTTTAGCCCTATCCACATCATTACAAATGGCAACATTTCATTTTTTTTCATGGCTAATAGTCCATTTGTGTGTGTGTGTGTGTGTGTGTACCTCCTCTTCTTTATCCATTCATCAGTTGATGGACACGGGCTCTTTCCACAGTTTGGCTATTGTAGATAATGATGCTATATACATTAGGAAGTATGTATCCCCTAGAATTAGTAGGTGTATATGCTTTGGGTAAATACCTAACAGTGAAATTTCTGAACCCTAGGGTAGCTCTATCTTTAACTTTTTGAGGAACTTCCATACTGTTTTCCAGAGTGACTGCTCCAGTTTGCATTTTCATCAAATGTACGGGAAGGTTCACTATTGTCTACATCCTCACCAACATCTGTTGTTTCTTGCGTTGTTGGTTTTAGCTATTCTCACAGATGTGAGGTAATATATAATTGTAGTTTTGATTTGTATTTTCTTGATGATGAGTAATGTTTAATATCTTTCATGTGCTTCTTGGACATCTGCACGTCTTCTTTGGTAAAATATCTATTCATGTCTTCTACCCATTTTTTAATTGGATTATTCATTTTTTGAGGTGAAATGTATTGTATTGTATGAGGTGTAATGTATGTATTGAGGTGTTTTTTTTTCTGTTTCTTTGACTGCATAATTTCAAATATCCCATCTTCTAGGTCACTGATTCATTCTTCTTCGTGATCAAGTCTGTTTTTTAAGCTCTCCACTGAACTTTTCATTTGAATTATTGCTTCTGCTCTAAATGTTTTTTGATAGTTTCTATGTGTTTGTTGAACTACCTTGTTGTTGCTACATTGTTTTCTCAATATCATTTAGTTGTCCCTGTATTTGTGTTTTTATAGCTAACTAAACTTCTTTAAGAGAATTATTGGAAATTCTTTGTCTGGAAGTCCAGAAATATCCATTTCTTTGGGGTCAGTTATTGGAGCTTTATTAGTTTCCTTTGGTGGTGTCATGTTTACTGGATTTTTTCATGATTTTTGATTCCCTACCTTTAGCATCTGTGTATTTTAGTCAACTGGATCCACTTCCAGACTTTATGGGTTCACTTTAGCAGACACATTGTTCACCTGTCAGCTCAGTTTGGGCTTCTGCCTATGTCTACTGTTAAAATCCTCCAGTAGGTGAGGCTTGCTATAAAAGTTTATTTTGGGAAGGTCACTGGCCAAACTCTGAGGTAGGGGAGGGTGCCAATGGCTGAAAACAGTTTGATACAACTGCTGACCTGGTTCCCTGCCTAAGTGAGGCTATAGTATCAGCTCCACAGTTGCCTGGGTTCTTGGTCAGACTTAAAAAATGTTTAGGACTGGGTACTATACTCAGAGTCAGATGAAGTATGAATTATTTTTTTGTCTTGGCAGAACAGTGGGAAAGACCCCAGTATCTGCACAGATCATTTAGGAACCCAAATCAAGTGAGAGTGTACCCTAAATTCCTTGCAACATGGGGCCACCAATTTTGCTCCATAGATAGGGAAAACCATGGGTTGTTCTCTTTATTAAAGTGTCATTGTAAGCAGGGTTATTGGATGGGCTACATAGCTTCCCATGTGCTCTGGTTAGGTTGCCTGGTTGAGAAAGCTAAAGGGTGTATTCAACAATGGGTGTGACTGTGAATTAGTTTCCCTAACTGGGCACAGTGAGATAACAAATTTATGGCTGAAAAGACTCTTTGTGATTTTAACTCAAGCCAACCCATGTTCCAGGTTCCCTGGCCAAACAAGGCCACTCTGCTCTACAGATTATTAGCTGTTTCTTCTGGACTCTCTGCTTGAGTTTTACTGGGCTGTACAGCTTTCCATATGTTCTGGCTAGCCTTTCAGTTTCGGCAGGGCTGGTAACTTAACTCAGCAGTAGGTGTATCTAAGTCAGTTTCCTTGCCTGGGTGGGATGGGAGGGTCAGATCTAAGTAGAATCCCAGGTTTTCCTAAAGAGCAAAGCATGAATTTTAATAAAATTAAACTATTTGAATGGTCTTGGAGTTTGGAATTAGAATTGATTTTGATTTTGAAGCATAGGTGTATTACTTTTTACTAGCTGTATGAACATGGACAATTTTGTCTTTTAACAAACAAACTTCCATATCAAGGACACCTGGGTGGGCTCAGTCAGTTGAGCTTCTGACTTTGGCTTATGTCTTGATCTCACCGTTTGTGAGTTTGAGCCCCTCCTCTGGCTCTGTGCTGACAGCTCAGAGCCTGGAGCCTGCTTCAGATTCTGTGTGTGTGTCTCTCTCTGTGCTCCTCTCTCTCTCTCAAAAATAAATAAACATTAAAAAATTAAAATAATGAATAAATAAACAAATAAATAAATAACTATCATACCACACTTATTTTTTGCTTACATTTTCCTGTCTTGTCAATTTGGATAATCTACTTACAATACAGTATGTAAACTTTTCAATTATTATAACAAGCCTTTAAAAAATCTCTATAAGGGCATCTGGGTGGCTCAGTTAGTTAAGCATATGACTCTTGATTTTGGCTCAGGTCATGATATCTTGATTTGTGAGATTGAACCCCATGTCATGATCTGTGAGCCTGCTTGGGATTCTCTTTCACTCCCTGTGGGGAATAAGTTTAAGAACTCCCTGAGCTTGCACCAATGGGTTAACAAAGCTTAGGGAAAAAAGCCACCACAGGGTGAAAATGCCCCCAGCATAGAACAAAGTGTCTGGCAGAAAGCTGCTTCCACAGGATGAAAGTGTCTGAGAACAGGTAGAAACAGAAAAAAACCCACAGCAGGGCAAAAATGTCCAGAGCTATTTAGCAAGAAAAATGCCTTGTTAACCCAAAGTAGCATGCTCTATCTGACTTAGCCCCTAGGAAATTTGAGATAAACAGATATGATGCCTGGTGCCTTCAGTAAATGGCCTTCTGCTAAGTGCTGGGACTTTGGATTGTATTGACCCTAACCCCTAACACTGCATACCTTCGAAACCCCCTTTCTCTCACACACATGTGTTGATTACTATATTTTGTTCTCTTTCTGCATGTCCATCACATTTGTAAGCCTTCTGATCCTATTAAATATGGAGCAAGGGCCCTTACTTGGGGCTCTTGTCTTCTCTCAGACATTAGCCTCTCTCATATTCATTTCTGCATCTTATCTCTTGCTGGACAAGAGAGAACTCCAGACTCAAAGTCTGCAACAACTCCCTCTCTTTGCCGCTACCCCAGTAGTGCAAGTGTAAGCTCATGAGTTTGAACCCATGAGTTGTAATTGAGTATTAACTTCTTGGTATAGACTTCTCTTTCTGGCTTCTTCAAAACATCTCTTCTGCTCCTTCATCCATTTCAATCATGTTTTAATCAATTACCTGCATAAAAGTCCTCCCTATTTAAAATATATACTGTATTTTTATTTTCCCAACTGAATGCTAATGCACCATCCTTAATAATGAACACAGGTTTATATGAAAAAAGATAAAATTAATACAAATTTATTTACATTACATATTTACTAATTTTTTTCAATGTTCAGCATATGATGGTAGGCAGGAGGAATGGGATTGAAATATTTATAATATAACCCAATAAGTGAGATAATGACATTTACAAATAATTATAATAAATGTAGAATATGATAACTCCATGAAGAAGAATGAAATCAAAGTGCTTTGTATTTCAGGAGATCACATATATGCCTTAGGAAACTAGAGAAAACTTCGAACATAAAATACTTGAGCTAGTGACCAGGCTGGTGGGCTGGGTTCTATAACTTCGGAATTATAGAACCTGCTCCTTTGTGTGTGGACAACTTGGAAATTAACTTTTACTCTTTTCTCCACAGTTTTCCCTTCAACACACACTTTTGTCAGTCATTACCACCATGATGTGTGCATATGATGGGAGAGAAGTGGTGTCACATTTCTTGCAGTGGATAGCACGCACAATTGAAAACACCTCTCCTACAGGATTATATCTTTATCTATTATCCATTTCCCTACCACCATTTAAGAGTGAATGAATTCTATCTTTAAAGATTATTCCAGGTTTGAAATTTTACAAGTATATGAAAAAACATTAGCAATAAAGAGAAAAAAAAATGTATGATATACATAACTTTGGTTCAGAATCCTTCTGTGACACAAAATAAAGAATATTCTTATTTTTAAACACTGTCAGTGAAAAAGAGGGGAGAGAAAACATTATACATAATATCCTTACCCTTGTTCTCAAAATGTGTTGAGTTATACTATTTGCTACACACCCATAAGCTATTTAAAGAAATCTTTATAGGGGCACCTGGGTGGCTCAGTCGGTTAAGCGTCCGACTTTGGCTCAGGTCATGGTCTCACGGTCCGTGAGTTCGAGCCCCGTGTCGGGCTCTGTGCTGACAGCTCAGAGCCTGGAGCCTATTTCCGATTCTGTGTCTCCCTCTCTCTCTGACCCTCCCCTGTTCATGCTCTGTCTCTCTCTGTCACACAAATAAATAAACGTTAAAAAAATTTTTAAAGAAATCTTTATAGTATATTTATATTAAATATAATTTTATAGGTAGAAGGAAAACAATGTATATATTCTACCTAGACATTACTATATGTGGTTAATTTTATTTAGTTACGGTTAC
Source organism: Panthera pardus (assembly GCF_024362965.1). Lineage (NCBI taxonomy): Eukaryota > Metazoa > Chordata > Mammalia > Carnivora > Felidae > Panthera > Panthera pardus. The sequence continues at coordinate 61,331,488 of NW_026526843.1, forward strand.
TAGGGCTGAAATCTTCACTGTGTTCAAGGTTATTCTTATGTGTGTTAATCTTGTATTTCAAACTAGATTGTAAAATCCTTGAAGACAGGAACTGGACTAATACTTCTTTATAAACACCATGTGCTATTATAATATGTCAAATTATAGTAAAATACTTTATATATATATAAGTTCCTGAGTATGTACTGATATACACACACACACACACACACACACACACACATATATACATATACACACACATATATATACACACATATGTATATGTACACATATATGTATATTTATACATACATATATGTATATCTATACATATATATATGTATGTATGGTCCTGTAAATTATGGATTATGATACCCAATTTACAAATAAGAAAACAAAGATTAAGAGAAATGGTTTTCTTTGGTCACTCAGGCAATAAGAATTATTGCTAAAAATCTCCAGATATTGTGGTCATTCGTATAAAAATAGATTGCTTACCCACAGTTTTGGTTAGTTCCCTCCATTTTTCTTGAGCATATAATCTAGTAGCTTTGCAAGAAGTTAATTGATTTTAAATCCTTAAATAGAGGATAATGCTTTCAACATACTTTTAAAGAAGTTTTATACTTTGCCTAGATATAAAGTCTAGAATTAAAATAATCTTTCCTCAGTAATTTTAAGGCAGTATTCCATTGACTTCTAAATTGTAGACTATTAAAATGTCTGATACCATTAAATTTACCCTTTTTGTTTAACTCCTTTCTATTTTAATATTGTACATATTTTCTTTACTTGTTTCTTCTTAAAATCAGACTTGTAAGGAATTTACTTATTTTAAAGAAGTAGCTTTCAGGCTCAAGATAATTTTTAACTCTCTTTGAAAATGAACAATCTAATTACAAATAGGCAGAAGACGTGAATAGACATTTTTCCAAAGAAGACATACAGATGGCCAAGAGACACATGAAAAGATATTAAACATCACTCATCATCAGGGAAATACAAATCAAAAGTATAGTGAGATATCACCTCACACATGTCAGAGTGCTTAATAAAATCAACAATACAAGAAACAACAGGTGTTGGCAAGGATGCAGAAAAAAAGGAAAACTCTTGCATTGTTGGTGGGAATATAAATTGATGCAACCAATCTGAAAAATATTATTGACGTTTCTCAAAACGTTAAAAATAGAACTACCTTACCATTCAGCAATTGCACTACTAGGTATTTACACAAAGAATACAAAACAAGTAATTCAAAGGGGTACATGCACCCTGATGTTTATAGAAACATTATCTACCATAGCCAAACTATGGAAAGAGTCCACGTGTCCATCTACTGATGAATAGATAAAGAAGATGTGATATCACACACACACACACACACACACACACACAATGGAGTATTAAACAGCCATAAAAAGAATTAAATCTTGCCATTTGCAATAACATGGGTGGAGCCACAGAGTATTATGCTAAGAGTGATAAATCAGAGAAAGATGAATAGCATATGATTTCACTCATATGTGGAATTTCAGAAATGAAACAAATGAGCAAAGGGAAAAAAAAGAGATAGAGGCAAATGATAAAACAGAATCTTAACTTTTTATTTATTTATTTATTTATTATTTATATTATGAAATTTATTGTCAAATTGGTTTCCATACAACACCCAGTGATCATCAGACTCAATTTTAGAGAACCCACCAGAGAGGAGGTGGGTGGGGAAATGGAGTAAATACATGATAGAGATTAAGGAGTATACTTGTGATAAGCACTGGGTGTTGTGTGGAAATGTTGAATCACTATACTGTATACTTGAAACTAATATTGCACTGTATGTTAGCTAACTGGAATTTAAATAAAAACTTTTTAAATGTTTCTTTTTATTAATTTAAACTTTTATAATTTTCCCTTATCCTACTTTCTTTTTTATTTGTTTTTGCTTAGCAATTTTTAAAATTTTTTTATACATTAAAAATATTTTAGAGAGGGGGGAGTGGGGCAGAGAGAGAGAGAGAGAGGGAATCCCGAGCAGGCTCAATGCTAAGCACGGAGACTGATGGGGCCTGATCCCACGACCTTGGGATCATGACCTGAGCCTAAAACATGAATCAGATGCTCAACCGACTGAGCCACCCAGGCAGGCCCACAAAAAATCTTTTAAAGAATGAATACTGAGTTTATTTCTTTTAGCATTTTTAAAATAAGGAAAATATGTAATGCTATAAATGATCTTTGAAATACTTGTTTCTGAAGTTTTCAGCCCATGTTGTTGTTTCTGTTACTTCCTACATAACATATAATTTATTCTTTGATCCAGAAGAAGTTATAAGCATATTTCTTAATTTCTAAGAGTTTAATCATTTGGTCACTTCAAAATTTATGTATTTCAAACTGTATTGAATAGTTATTAGAAAATGTAAGATGTTAAACATGTTTTTTATTAAGTTTTTGTGGCTAAATACATAATTGTTTTTTTGTAAAGTATTCAGGGACATAAAAACTGTATAATTGTTTATGAGGTACAATGTTCTCCCCCTATAAAATAAAGCTTATTGTTTTTGTTATTTAGATGCTTACTTATTTATTTCTTGGATCCTTGATATGTTAAATTCTGAAAGAAAAATAAAACTAGAAATATTTCATTAAAATACTTAAATATCAATCATTTTGATAAGAAATCATACCCACTCACTATTATCTAACTAATGATCTATGTTATTTTATCCTTCCCATGTCATTTTTACTTTTTCCTATTATTTCCTTTTTCTTCTCTCCTTATTGTTGTTTATTTCCTGGTAAAGTGGCACTTCCAATATGTAAAGCACGGTAAAGTTCTTTTTTTTTTTTAATTTTTGGAATATGTATGCAGATAATGATAAACTCTACACTAGTTCACTGAAATAAAAGCTTAAGACGTGTTAATTTTAAGAGTAGCCAGCAGGATAAACTATAATGTTAAACTCAAGAATTAGGAGAGTATAGAGAAAACATTTTATTAAACAAATCTTAATATGGATATACATTAAACATGGTAAATAAAAATGAAAAACTTAGATTTTCAAATACATTAAAATAAAGCAGAGATTATAATAAATTAAATTTACCAAACTTATTTACTAAATAAGAGAGAATCACATTTATGAAAGGCACACCTAAATCAAAATGGTCTGGAACATACAAAAGAATGAAATTGAACCATTTTTGAAGACCAGACACAAAAATAAAATTGAAAGATGAACATAAGTGAAGGGAAGCAAAAATGATATAAAAACAGGGAGGGGGACAAAACATAAGAGATTCTTAAATATGGAGAACAAACAGAGAGTTACTAGAGTAGTTGTGGGGGTTGGATGGGCTAAATGGGTAAGGGGCATTAAGGAATCTACTCCTGAAATCATTGTTGCACTATATGCTAACTAATTTAGATATAAATTAAAAAAATAAAATTAATAAAAAAATAAAAAGTAAAGTCAAAATGTTTAAAGACTTAAATATGAGACATGAAAACCTTAAAGTCCTAAAGAACAACACAGGCAGTAACCCCTTTGACAGAGGCTGTAACAACTTCTTACTAGACATGTCTATTGAGTCAAGGGAAACAAAAGCAAAATAAACTATGGGGACTTCATCAAAATAAAAGTTTCTGCACAGCAAAGAAAACAATCAATAAAACTAAAAGGCAACCAATGGGTGATAGGTATTAAGGAGGTCAGTTCATGTGATGAACACTGGGTGCTGTAGGTAAGTGATGAATCACTAAATTCTACTCTTGAAACTAATATTATGCTGTAATTAACTGGAATTTGAATAAAATATTACAACCAACAGAAAAAGGCAACCAACAGAATGAGAGAAGATATTTGCAAATATCTTCTTTATTTATGATAAAGGGTTAGTATTAAAAATATGCAAAGAACCTATAAAACTCAACACCCAAAAAACAAATAGTCCAGTGAAGAAATGGGCAGAAGACATAAATAGACATTTTTCCAAGGAAGATATACAGATGGCCAAAGGATGCATAAAAAGATGCCAAACATCATTCGTCATCAATGAAATACACATTAAAACTATAATGAGATATCTTCTCACACCACACATCAGAATGGCTAGAATCAACAACAACAACAACAAAAACAACAGCTGTTTGTGAAGATGTGGAGAATGGGGAAACCTCTTGCACTGTTGGTGGGAATGTAAACTGGTGCAGCTGCTCTGGATAACAGTATGGAAGTTCCTCAAAAATTTAAAAATGGAACTACACTAGGATCCAGCAATTTATCCAAAAGCATACAAAAATACTATTCCAAAGGGATACATGCACCAGGATGTTTATAGCAGCATTATCTACAATAGCCAATTGTGTATACAGCCTAAGTGTTCCTCAACTGATGAATGAATAAAGAAAATACACACACACACACACACACACACACAGAAATATTATTCAGCCATAAAAAAGAATGAAATCTTACCATTTGCCTAGATGTGGATGGAAGAGTTGGAGAATTTTACGCTAAGCAAAATCAGTCAGAGAAAGACAAATACCATATGATTTTACTCATATGCGGATTTTAAGAAACAAAACAAATGATCACAGGGGAAAAAGAGATAAGCATACCCAGAAACAGACTCTTAACTATAGAAAACAAACTGATGGTTATCAGAGGTCAGAGGGAAATTGGGTGGGAAGATGGGTTAAATAGGTGATGTGGATTAAGGGTGCACTTGTTGTGATGAGCACAGGGTGTTGTATGTAATTGTTGAATCACTAAGTCTACACCTGAAACTAATATTACATTTTATGTTAACTAACTGGAATTTAAACAAAAACTAAAACAATATATCTGGGGCATTTTTATGTTTACATTGCATTATTGGACTATCTTAGTTTTGTCATTTTACCTTTTTGAAGAGTATCTAATAGCCTATATTGGGCAAGATGGCTAGACATAATCTGGAATGAAAACAAAATAGAAAGTGAATTTTGGCCTTGGGTACAGAGAGGACTTAGAATTAATTTAATTGATATACTGTACATGATCATTTCAAATGCCTCTGGCATAATTTCCCATCAGTGGTCCCAGAAGAAACAGTGTTTAATATTACAGTAGCAGCTTTATTAAGTTGGGGACAGGACTGCTTCTGTGATATCCCTTGAAAAAGTTTAGCCACACCTCTGATGGGATATAGGCTTAATGGTTAACCTCATTGGGTTAAAGAAAAAAAAAGTGGAATTTTGAGGTAGGAAAAATGGTTTCCCAAGCCTGATTTTATTCCCATGAGGTGGCAATACTACTGTAACACCCCAGTCTTTCCTATGGTTCTTGTTCATCCCGAGAAAAGAAGTGATTTAGTCAGATTGGAAAATTTGAAATGATAAAATTCAAATGCACAGCTAAACCACTTATTTTCATTTACTAGTAAAAAATTACTTTCTGGCAGAAAGCATGTGTTCTATTCTGCAACACCATGCCTTAGGTTTTAAAAGACTGCTCCCACAGAGAATGTTTGTGGTTGATAAATAATGCCTGCCCCTAAATTGGTAAGTCTATCTAAAATGTGGCTCATTATTGAGAAATTTGTATTCACTATGTCAACTCTATTTTTAGTCTCTTATCTACCTTTCCCGTGGAAGTTCAGTTTAATGTAACATCTCCCTGTGAACCATTTTTTCCCAGTAATCTCTTTCTCCTCTGAAATCCTACAGTATTTATTTCTGTTCACACTTGCTTTGGCACTTAATCATATGTTATATTATATAATTTTTCAGCTACCAATATTTATTTAGTAAACACTGCAGAAGATACAGAATAGAGATGTGTAGGAGAAAGACACTGCCCTGAAAGGGCAAAGAATGCTATGAGGAAATATAGAGGAGACACAAACCAATGGCATAAAAAGCATTAAAAGTGGTAGAATTCAAGAGAGAGATGGTTCAGTTGGTGGAGAGTATTTGGGAGGGTCTACAAAGGCAGACGAATTTGAGCATGGTATTATTTAGGGAGATATGAAATTTTCAGTTGAGAATGAGAGGTGGCAATTATGCATCCTGAGGACAGAATAGCCATAAAACTAATAAGCTGTTGCAGAGAGTCTATAAAATAAAAACAGAGTATACAATATAGTATTGTTAACCATAATAGAAGTGCTCTATATTAGATCTCCAGAACTTATTAATCTTGTAACTAGAAGTTTGTACTCTTTGATGGACATCTCTTTATTTCCTCTACTGCCCAGCCCCTGGCCCTGGCAACCACATTTCTACACTCTGTTTCCATGAGTTAAGCTTTTTTAGGTTCTACATATAAGTGATATCATAAAGCATTTGTCTTTCTCTGTCTGATATATTTCAGTTAGCACAATGCCCCCAAGTTATATCCATATTGTTACAAATTAGAAGTTCATTTTTTCTCATGCCTGAATATTATATATATTCACATATTCTTTATTTATCCATAGATGGGCACTTAGGTTGTTTCCATATCTTGGCTATTGTGAATAATGCTGTAATGAAAATAAGTGTAGAATGTCTTCTAGGTTCTGGTTTTATTTCCTTTGGATATATATCCAGAAGTGGAATTTCTGGACCATATGGTAGTTCTATTTTTAATATTTTGAGTAATCTCCATACTGTTTTCTGTAATGGCTGCACCAATTTACATTTCTGCCAACTGTGCACAAGTTTCCTTTTCTCCACATCCTTGCCTATTCTATTTTTTTTAATATAATAACCATTCTAACAGGTATGAGGTGATACCTTATTGTGGTTTTGATTCACATTTCCCAAAGGATTAGTGATGTTGAGCATCTTTTAATTTATCTGTTGGCCATTTGTGTGTCTTGGATTCATTTTTTCATCAGAATTCTTGCTATTGAGTTGTATGATTTCCTTATATATTTTAGATATTAACCTCTTAGTAGATATGTTTTGTAAATATTTTCTCCCATTCTGTAAGCTGCTGTTTTATTTTGTTGATTGTGGCTGTGAAACTTTTTAGTTTGATGTAGTGCCACTTTTTTTTGTTCCTTGTACTTTTGATGTCATATCCAAAAAAACTCTTGCCAAGACCAATATTAACGAACTTTTTTTCTTATGCTTTCTTCTAGGAGTTTTAGGATTCTTTTGTTCCTACATTCACTTAACACAATAGCTATGTAATGAAAACAAAGTGACTGTTTTTAATCTCAGAATAATTTGCTTGTATAGACCCAGCCTAAGTGTTAGGCTCTGAATAGAGTCACTAACTGATTTTTGGCACTTCATTGGATGCTTTAGGCATATCTAAGGGCTGAGGGATGTGTAATATTATCTCAGAAGAACATATTTTACTTTGAAGTTCTATAATATGTGATTTAAAAAATAATTACTTTTGTAGTTTAATAAAATTTAAGCTGCTGTATGTTTATGCTTAAACTAAGGAGAAATACTAGTCATTGATGATTAAAAGGCACTAGAAACAATAGATGGTGATATCAAAACCTCAGTTCATATCAACCTTTGAGAGATCACCTGGGGATTGTTTAAAGAAAAATACTGTTTTGCCTTTTGACCCTGTATTTGACTGAACTCTGGAAGTATTCCCGAGGAGACACAGTATTGTTTGAGCAGGAAATATTGATACAAAAAGTGTTTTAAATCTAAAATAGGAAGAGAGTAGATGACTTTCAAATATTACACCTGGTCTTGTATATCTATGAAATCTTGAAAAAACTAGACAGAAAATAGTCATAAAACAACATAAGGAATCACCTCATTCAGCATAGAAACATTTTATATATTCAAACTTTCTCAAAATTTATAATTATGATAAAGATTTCAGAGTTAAGTGGAGTCTCAGAGCAATGATTCAGGTAGAAATGCAATTAAGAAAGACATATAGTGTCATAGATCATCCTCTGGGGACAGGTGTCAATGCTGGAATTCCATAGCAACATTAAATGTTGTAGTTTTTCCTGAATCAATGGTCCTGGTTATTTTGATATATTAATTTTTTATCAATAATATTATAATAATATAGTATAATAATATAATAATATATAGTAATTATTTTTCATTTACCACAGCCATTCAATGAAGTAGGCAGATGAGATAATACAATTTTACATATGAGAAATTTTAAGATGGAAGCTATTTAATGATCTGCCTATTGTTACATAATTAGCAAGAAGTGTCAGGACTCTAAGTTTTATGATTCCAAATCCAGTAGTCTTAAAAATTTTTGATGCAAAATCCAGTAGTATTCTTCTTCTTAACTTATTCTAAGATCTATAGAAAGTGTTATTTCTAAATATTAAAATAATTAGTTTACAATTAAAATTACTTAATATTATTATATTTTTCCCAGCACCACTTGTTTCCATATTCTTTCCTGCTTTGTCAAAGATTAGCTGGCCATACGTGTATGGGTCCATTTCTGGGTTCTCTATTCTGTTCCATTGATCTCAGTGTCTGTTCTTGTGCCAGTACCATACTGTCTTGTTGATTACAGCTTTGTAATGCAGCTTGAAGTCAGGGATTGTGATGACTCCTGCTTTGGTTTCCTGTTTAGACTGCTTTGGGTATTCAAGCTCCTTTCTGATTCCATAGAAATTTTAGGAATTTTTGTTCTATCTCTGTAAAGAACACTGATGTTATTTTGATAGGTATTGCATTGAATATGTAGATTGCTTTGTGTAGCATTGACATTTTTTTTACCTGCTTATTTAATTTATTTTAAAATATGAAGCCAATTACCCAATGTTAGAAATAAAATACACAGATCTCAACACTTCAAAGAATTGTCATCTGAGCATTTGCTCAATATTTTTCTCATTGAAACAATTGTATAGAATCATTATATTAATGATTATTATAGGTAAAAGTTATACAGCATTTTTTATGTGTCAATTGATTTACGTGGATTATTTTATTTAGTCTTTTTTTTGCAATTTATGATATTTATTTTTTTAATTTTATGTTTTCTTTTTTCTTTTTCCTTTTTTTAATTTAATTTTTCATTTTTTTAAATTTACATCCAAATTAGTTAGCATATCGTGAAACAATCATTTTAGGAGTAGATTCCTTAATGTCCCTTATCCATTTAGCCCATCCCCCTTCCCACAACCCCTCTAGTAACCCTCAGTTTGTTCTCCATATTTATGAGTCTCTTATGTTTTGTCCCCCTCCCTGTTTTTATATTTTTCTTTCCCTTCCCTTATGTTCATCTGTTTTGTAGCTGAAAGTCCTCATATGAGTGAAGTCATATGATTTTTGTCTTTGACTAATTTCACTTAGCATAATACCCTCCAGTTGTATCCACGTAGTTGCAAGTAGCAATATTTCATATAATGGAGTATTACTCGGCAATCAAAAAGAATGAAATCTTGCCACTTGCAACTACGTGGATACAACTGGAGGGTATATATATATATATATATATATATATATATATATATATATATATAATGTATACCACCTCTTTATCCATTCATCCATCGATGGACATTTGGGCTCTTTCCAAACTTTGGCTATTGTTGATAGTGCTGCTATAAACATGGGGGTGCATGTGTCCCTTCGAAAAGCACACCTGTATCCCGTGGATAAATGCTAAGTAGTGCAATTGCTGGGTCATAGGGTAGTTCTATTTTTAGTTTTTTGAGGAACCTCCATACTGTTTTCCAGAGTGGCTGCACAAGCTAGTTAGCATATAGTGCAACAATGATTTTAGGAGTAGATTCCTCAATGTCCCTTTCCCATTTAGCCCATCCCCCGCCCCACAACCCATCCAGCAATCCTGTTTGTTCTCCATATTTAAGAGTCTCTTATGTTACTCTCCCCCTCCCTGTTTTTATATTATTTTTTCCCTTCCATTGTGTTCATCTGTTTTGTATCTTAAAGTCCTCATATGAGAGAAGTCATATGATATTTGTATTTCTCTGACTGACTAATTTCACTTAGCATAATACCCTCCAGTTCCATCCATGTAGTTGCAAATGGCAAGAATTCAATTTTTTTTGATTGCCAAGTAATACTCCATTATATATATATATATATATATATATATATATATACACCACATCTTCTTTACCCATTCATCCATCGATGAACATTTGGGCTCTTTCCATACTTTGGCTATTCTTGATAGTGTTGCTATAAACATTGGGGTGCATGTGTCCCTTTGAAACTGCGCACCTGTAACCCTTGGATTTTTTTGAGGAACCTCCATACTGTTTTCCAGAATGGCTGCACCAGCTTACATTCCCACCAACAATGAAAAAAGATCCTCTTTCTCCACATCCTCGCCAACATCTGTTGTTGACTGACTTGTTAATGTTAGCCATGCTGACAGGTGTAAGGTGGTATCTCATTGTGGTTTTGATTTGTATTTCCCTGATGATGAGTGATGTGGAGCATTTTTTCATGTGTCGGTTGGCCATCTGGGTGTCTTCTTTGGAGAAGTGTCTATTCATGTCTTTTACCCATTTCTTCATTGGATTATTTATTTTCTGGTGTTGAGTTTTATAAGTAATTTATAGATTTTGGATATTAACCCTTTATCTGATATGTAACTTGCAAATATCTTCTCCCATTCTGTCGATTGCCTTTTAGTTTTGCTGATTGTTTCCTTCACTGTGCAGAAGCTTTTTCTTTTGATGAGGTCCCAGGAGTTCATTTTTTCTTTTGTTTCCCTTGCCTCCAGAGATGTGTTGAGTAAGAAGTTGCTGCGGCCAAGATCAAAGAGGTTTTTGCCTGCTTTCTCCTCCAGGATTTTGATGGCTTCCTATCTTACACTGAGGTTTTTCATCCATTTTGAGTTTATTTTTGTGTACGTTGTAAGAAAGTGGTCCAGGTTCATTCTTCTGCATGTCGCTGTCCAGTTTTCCCAGCACCACTTGCTGAAGAGACTGTCTTTATTCCAATGGGAATTCTTTCCTGCTTTGTCAAAGATTAGCTGGCCATACGTTTGTGGGTCCATTTCTGGGTTCTCTATTCTGTTCCATTGATCTGAGTGTCTGTTCTTGTACCATACTGTCTTGATGATTGCAGCTTTGTAGTGTAGCTTGAAGTCTGGGATTGTGATGCCTCCTGCTTTGGTTTTCTTTTTCAATATTGCTTTGGCTACTCAGGGTCTTTTCTGGTTCCATACAAATTTTAATATTATTTGTTCTAGCTCTGTGAAGAATGCTGGTGTTACTTTGATGGGGAGTGTATTGAATATGTAGATTACTTTGGGTGGTATCGACATTTTGACAATATTTGTTCTTCCTATCAAGGAGCATGGAATCTTTTTCCACTTTTTGTGTCTTCTTCAATTTCTTTCATAAACTTTCTCTATTTTTCAATGTATAGATTTTTCACCTCTTTGGTTAGATTTATGCCTAGGTATTTCATGGTTTTTGGTGCAACTGTAAATGGGATGGATTCCTTGATTTCTCTTTCTGTAGCTTCATTGTTGGTGTATGGGAATTCAACCAATTTCTGTGCATTGATTTTATATCTTGCAACTTTGTTGAATTCATTAATCAATTCTAGCAGTTTTTGGTGGAATTTTTTGGGAATTCCATGTAGAGTATCATGTCATCAGTGAAGAGTGAAAGTTTGTCCTCCTCCTGGCCTATTTGGATGCCTTTTATTTATTGTGTTGTGTGATTGCAGAGGCTAAGACTTCCAATACTATGTTGAATAACAGTGGTGAGAGTGGACATCCCTGTCTTGTTCCTGACCTTAGGGGGAAAGCTCTCAGCTTTTCCCCATTGAGGATGATATTACCGTTGGGATTTTCATATATGGCTTTTATGATATCAAGGTATGATCCTTCTATCCCTACTTTCTTAAGACCTTTTGTTAAGAAAGGATGTTGTATTTGTAAAATGTTTTCTCTGCATCTATTGAGACAGTGATATGCAGAAAAATGAACATGAACCACTTTCTTACACCATACACAAAAATAAACTAAAAATGGATCAAAGACCTCAATGTAAGACAGGAAACCATCAAAATCCTGGAGGAGAAAGCAGGCAAAAACCTCTTTGATCTTGGCCGCAGCAACTTCTTACTCAGCACGTCTCTGGAGGCAAGGGAAACAAAAGCAAAAATGAACTCCTGGGACCTCATCAAAAGAAAAATCTTCTGCACAGTGAAGGAAACAATCAACAAAAGTATGAGCAACTGACAGAATAACAGAAGATATTTGCAAATGACGTATCAGATAAAGGGTTAGTATCCAAAATTTATAAAGAACTTATCCCACTTAGTACTAAAAAGCAAATAATCCAGTGATGAAATGGACAAAAGACGTGAACAGACACTTCTCCAAAGACTACATCCAGATGGCCAACCGACACATGAAAAAATGCTGAACATCACTCATCATCAGGGAAATATAAATAGAAACCACAATGAGATATCACCTTACATCTGTCAGCATGGCTAAAATTAACAACTCAGACAACAACAGATGTGACAAGGATGAGGAGAAAAAGGATCTCTTTTGCACTGCTGGTGGGAATGCAAGCTGGTGCAGCCACTCTGGAAAACAGTATGGAGTTTCCGCAAAAAGTTAAAAATAGAACTACCCTATGACCCAGAAATTGCACTATCAGGTATTTATCCAAGGGATACAGGTATGCAGTTTCAAAGGGACACATGCACCCCAATGTTTATAGCAGCACTATCAACAATAACTAATGTATGGAAAGAGCCCAAATATCCATTGATGGATGAATGGATAAAGAAGATGTGGTATATATATATATATATATATATATATATATATATATATATATGCAATGGAATATCACTCGGCAATCAAAAATAATGAAATCTTGCCATTTGCATCTATGTGGATGGAACTGCAGGGTATTATGCTAAGTGAAATTAGTCAGTCAGAGAAAAACAAAAATCATATGACGTCACTCATATGAGGACTTTAAGATACAAAACAGATGAACATAATGGAAGGGAAGCAAAAATTATATAAAAACAGGGAGGGGGAGAGTAACATAAGAGACTCTTAAATATGGAGAGCAAACTTAGGGTTGCTGGAGGGGTTGTGGGAGGGGGGTTGGGCTAAATGGGTGAGGGGCATTAAGTAATCTATTCCTCAAATCATCGTTGCGGTATATCCTGACCAACTTGGATGTAAATTAAAATAAATAATAAATAATAAATAGAATTATTATTATATCAAGCATAATTTCTTCATTCCATGATGATTCAAAAGAAATTCAGGATTTCCAAACATCCTGTTATGTTATCAGATTCTCAGTTAATGCCTTAAAAAAAACTGTTATGATAGCATCCTGTTATGTTATCAGATTCTCAGTTAATGCCTTAAAAAAAACTTGACTTAATCTATGTCCATCTCCACTCCTTTCTACTGCGCAAATTAAGGCCCCAGACTATTACAATCACCTTCTGACTAATACACAGTTCTCCCATATTCCAACATTTTTTCCACACTGCTATCAAAGTGTTCTTGTGTGATCATGTTACTTCCATGGTTATGATTCCCTATCACCTATAGAATACAAACACTCTTCTTGGTGAAATATGTGAAATTCTTCAACATCTCACCTTTAATTACATCATTATTCTTACCTTCCAATATTCCCATTACTTATCCTGTGTCAATTACTTGATAATACCCTGAATATGTGATGTTTTATAAACTTTATATATATACATATATATACATATATAATATGAATAATACATATGATAGTATATTATGTCTGTAATCATATATATATATATAGACACACTCACATATATATATATGTACATATATGTGTGTGTGTATATGGACACACTCACATATATATACATATGTGTGTGTGTATATATATATATATACATATATGTATGTGTATATATATATATATATATATCCGATTATAGACATGATATACTATCACATGTATTATTATGGAACATGCTTTTATCATTTAATAATATTACATGCAGATATATACAAACATGCAAATATAGATGGCTTTCATGTTTTTAATTGGTGCAGAGATTCCATAGAATATGTGTAGCATAGCTTAGCCACCCTCCACTCATGGGCATGTAAACTGTTCCCAGATTTTCATCATTACAAATATAATGATACATATTCCCCATTGTGCTTGAGTTTCTCTAGGGGAGATATGGAAAACTAGAAATAGAATGTTGGCAACTGCAATTTTTATTTTTGATAAATAATGCCTAATTGCACTTTCAAGTGATTTTATCAGTTTTTTTTTCACTGTCACCAAGAAATGTATGAGATGGCTTATAAACCTACACCCTTACCAATACCTGATATTAACACTTCAAGTATTACCAACCACGAGTAGATATTACATAATTTAAGTATACACTTTCCTAATAACTAGTGATTTTGAACATTTTTGCTATTTATTTAATACTATTCATATTTCTTATTCTCTTAAAGACCTCTTTTTTAAGTTTATTTTGAGACAGAGAGAGAGAAAGAGAGAGAGCAGGGGAGAGGCAGAGAGATGGAGAGAGAGAATCCCAAGCAGGCTCTGTACTGTCAGCACAGAGCCTGACACAGGGCTGAATCACACAAACTGTGAGATCATGCCCTAAGCCAAAATGAAGAGTCAGACACTTAACTGACTGTGCCACCCAGGCACCCCTCTTTGAAAGACCTTTTATTACCTTTGCGAATTTAGCAGAGGGAGTTTTTTGTTGTTGTTTTATTTATTTTTTTTTATTTTTTGTTCATTGTTCTGTAGATATTTTTTTGCATATTCTGAATAGGAGTCTGTAACACTATGTTTTTCTCATCCAACATGATAACCCAACTCTGATATATGTAAACAAAATTGTAATTTATTGGAAGATTATCATGTACAACAATCTACTGAAAGACCAGGATTTGGAAGTAGGCTGAAATCAAAGGAATACTGGAGTCCCTTCCAACCATAATCAGAGCAAAGTTCAAGCAGCAGCCCAGACTGACCATTTGCTTCTATTCTTCCTGCTACAATAATTATAAACTCCAACTATCTCCATATCCTTGCATCATTTACAACAGATTCAAATTCTTTAGAAAGTACATACAAATGGCCAAGCAAAAGTAACATGCCCACCCTCTAGCTATACTGGGCCATGAAGAGGGAGGATCTTGCCTTTCAGCTTTAATAGTTTTAGTCAGAATTGCTGCAATATCAGGCAGCCCTTAAGATTATACATATTGCTGAATGTCCCCAATACGAGAAGAGAGTCCATCAAGGAGGTAAGGTTGTAAGGAGATGTTGGGGAAATTAAACGAAATGGGAACAAAAAAGACATTCTGTACCAATATGGCTGATAGAAATTTATTATAGAGTAAGCATTAACAGATATACATGCATGTAAAGTAGCATGAAAATGACTGCAAATATAGACAATATTTTTATACAAATTTATACAGTAAAGTAAAAGGAGGAACAATCAAAATTCTCGAATTTTTAAAAACAAATAGGTGCATCTTGTGACTTTTCTCCCATATATCTTATGAGAGAATCTTGCATTAATTTCAGAAGTATGTGTTTATATTCCAATGGACAGAAACCCTGTGACAATGCAGTATAAAATCAAAAGTTTGGATTTCTTATACTGCCTGTTATGTTTTCAATGAAATTCTCTAAGAAAAAGAGGTAAAGACAAATTGTATCTTTGCCCTTAAATATATTTTTTTCAAATCTTTATTAAATTCTAGTTAGTTAACATAGAGTGTAATATTGGTTTCAAGAGTAGAATCTAGTGATCCAACACTGACGTGTAACACCCAATGCTAAACACAAGTGCCCTCCTAAATAGCCATCACTCATTTAGCCCATCATCCACCCACCTTTCTTCACAAACCCTCAGTTTATTCTCTATCATTAAGAGTCTGTTATGGCTGGCTTCCCTCTCTTTTTCCCCCTTCCCCTATGTTCATCTGTTTTGTTTCTTAAATTCCACAGATGAGTAAAATCACGTGGTATTTGTCTTTCCCTGACTGACATATTTCACTTAGCATAATAAACTCTACCTCCATCCACCTTTTTGAAAATGGTAAGATTTCA